>NC_087348.1:86244047-86855654 GCF_030014295.1 Loxodonta africana
AACAGAGGCTTACTCAGTTCCTGCAACAAACAACAAAGGGTCTACAGTGATGTGAAACAGTCATTTTCAGGGTGTCTTTTTTCTTTGATTTTTTTCACTGTTTCCACTCTGCTTTCAGGGACTGTTTATGTTAACAGATTCAACGGAATAGGTGTAATGGATTGGTAGATTTATCACTTTTATTACCAAACAGCCAAACAGGATCCGCTCTCCACAGAACCCACTCACCTTCCCATTCCCCAGGCTCTAACCAAGGGATCCGCAGTTTCTGTGTCCCTGATGCTCACTGAGGGTAAAAAAAAAAAAAAAAAAGAAAGAAAGAAATTTGATGGTAAGGTAGTGGAAATTACCCGTTTTTCTGAGAGCCCGGTTCCTTCCTTATGCCCCAGTAGCTGACGTTGTTCCCACAGGCAGTTAGGGCGGGACATGACACACTCCTCTAGGGTGGGCAGCTGCCGCGGAGGGGAGAAGGTCTGAAAAGGACGCATAAATCACAGAGAGTAATTTCAGGTCTAGGACTTAAGAGGGAGAGACTACAGGGGACTCAGCCTCAGCTGGGCAGAGCAGGGAGGGGGAAATGGGAGAGAGGCATTACATTTGATAATGGGAGAGCGTGAGCCTAGGACGAAGTGCTGCTGAGTTTTCCTTCAACCCCAGCTTCCAAGATGCCCAAGTCTAGGGGCTCAGAATCTTCTAATACCTCTCACCCCAACTCCTCCTTGTCTCTTCCGGTTTGGCCTCCCACTTCTCTTCCTTCCCTACTGCTATTCTTTCTCTCCCTCCACACCCATTTCTCCTCCCTTCCCTTCAATTCTCCTCCCACTCTCCTCCCCTTTTTTTTGACTCGCCTTTGAGAGGAAATCGAAAGTGAAATTAGGGGTCCGCCCTTGGCCTTTGAGTGCCCTGTTGAGGTGAGTGAAGCTGGCTAGGCTGGGGGGTCCCAGACTCCCCTTACCCAGATTTGAAGATTCCCTTCCACCCCTTCTCCCTTGCGGAACTTGGTCGACCCAGCAGGTCTTCCCGCGCGGGCGCCTCTGCCTGGAAGGAGGCTGGGCTCTGAAGTGACTGCAGAGGTAGCCGGCGGGAGCCAGGCTGCCCTGTTGCCGCGCCCGTCAGGGGTGGAGTGGCGCGCGAACCTTGGACTACCGGGATTGTAACCCAGAGGTTGACCCAGCGGAGCCCAGTGTGGGGCGGGCCAGCAATCCTGGAAACGGAATTTCCCTTCCCTCCTATCTCCCATCGACGACCCTGGGTTTTTTTCCTATCTCCAAAAATCCACCTCTGCAAGTGAGAGGAACAGGGCTGCTCAGGACGTTGGACTAGGATGTATCCTGGTCCAAGACTGAGGTGGTCAGTGCTCTGGAGGAAATGAAGACATGACCCAGGTAGTTAAGAGAAGAGCCCAGGGAGTGCTGGCCACACTTCTGAGCGCACAGTGTCCCCTCCCTTCCCAAGCAGCTCCCTTCCCCCACTGGCCTGCCCCTCAAAAGCAAAACTCCTAAATTTTTTCTTTCTTTTTCCCTGTTCCTTCCTCTTTTTCATTTTAGTCTGTGTAACTTTATGCAAATTATTGCATCTGTTTATTGATGTACACATGTATATGTATATATACATATGCTTTCATCAGGTCCACCCCAGCTTAAATATGTATATGTGTATATGCATACATATATATCTCTACATTTGACTCCTGCCATTATTGTAAAGAGGACTGAATTGTCTCTAGGTGGTGCAAAGGGTTAAGAGGCTCAGTCTGAAAGGTTGGTGTTTTGAGTCTGTCCAGAGGTTGGGTCTTTTAGAGGCACCTTGGAAGGCCTGGCAATCTACTGAAAAACTCAGCCATTGAAAGCCCTGTGGAACACAGTTCTACTCTGACACAAAGAGGTCCCTATCATTCAGATAACTAGTTTAGTTTATTGTTATGATTAACTTTTCAGCGAAATCAGTGATTGATTACATGAGATGGGAGAAGATGGATGGAAAAAGCCTTGGCCCTGAGGGAAATCTTCCTTAAAAAAAAAAAATCACCAGAAGGACTCCCAAAGTGCCAATTGGTGGAAGTGGTCCTAGTGAGAAAGCTGGAAACCCCACAGCCTCATATTCAGGCCCAGCCCTCTGACCCAGCACCTCCCACCTGGACCTCCCTTCCTGTCAAATTGGCTACTATGCCTGCCCCAACAGACAACTTGATGTATTTGAATGGGCTCAGCCCCTAGCTGGGTACAGGATTTTTTTTTTTTTTTTCCATCCCATCTTCCCTTCCTTTCTTCCTTCCTTTTGTCATTTCTTCCAGGCAGTTGGAGTATTTTCCCCTTGGATTGTAATGGAGACCCTTTGAAGGATTTAAGCTGGGGTGGACATGATGACAGCATAGTTGTAAAGTTTTACCTCTGAGATTCTGGACAATTATATTTACCTCTTTTGCAGACTCAGTTTCCCCTTCCGTCTGACCAGACTATGGAGGAGAAGCCCTTGTTATTCAGATTGATGTTCCTGCTTTTTCTTGTTTTTATCCCCTCCAGTTCACCACCCCCATGTCCTCCTTTGAATCATTTTATTTTTCTCACACAACCCTTCCCATTTTCTTTCCTTTTCTCCTCTCCCCACTAGTCCCCCACAAGATCTCCGTGGTGCTGTTTAACACGAACACTGCCCCATGGCCTCAGCGAAGCTCCTGGCAATGATGTGGGAGGAGGTAACATGCTCTGTCTGCCTGGATCCCTTCGTGGAGCCTGTGATCATTGAATGTGGCCACAGTTTCTGCCAAGGATGCATCTCTGAGGTCGGGAAAGATGGCGGCAGTAGTTGCCCTGTGTGCCGGCAGAAATTCCTGCTCAGGAGCATCCGGCCCAATCGGCACCTGGCCAACATGGTGGACAACCTTAGACAAATGGACCAGAGCACCAAGGAGGACGTGAAGGGGGATCAGTGTACGGTGCATGGAGAGAAACTTCACCTGTTCTGTGAGAAAGATGGAAAAGCACTTTGCTGGGTGTGTGCCCAGTCACGGAAACACCGTGACCACTCCAGGATCCCTATTGAGGAAGCTGCACATGAGTACCAGGTGAGGCCTTAGCACAAAGCATGAGCAGGTAAAAAGGAGATGGGCCCTGATTAGTGCTTTGTTCTCCACAGCTTGTGATAGGAGAGAGCGGCCTCTGGAGTTGAAGGACTGGGGAAAGAAAGGGTGTCTCCCTCCATGTCTAATCTAAGTGGAGAGTTGCAGACTAAACACAACCTTCTCATTCCCTGAGAGCAGGGAATATGCTGTGGGAAAATCTGGCAAGGATCATGTTTCCTTGTGGCTTCCTGGTTAATTAGAAGTGAGAACACCCCCTACCCCTGCCACCCCAACAGTGTGGGTCTAGTCTACAAGAAAACGTCAGACTTTTTCTGAAGTATTCCCATTCATCAATTCCAACATCACTCAAGACTCCAGTGCTCCAACCTTCTCTGCACCCAGGCTTTTCTAAGAACCAAGATGACCTTCCCCCACCCCATGTTACCCCATCCTACTTAGTCTGGTTAGGGATTGACTTGCTGTCTCTCTCTGCAGGAGAAGTTCCAGGTGGCATTACAGAAGCTGAGAAGAGAGCAGGAGTTAGCTGAGAAGTTGGAAGTCGATATTGCTGAGAAGAGAGCAGCCTGGAAGGCAAGGGTCACACCCGGAAAGGGATCTTAGATCAGAAGTCTGGGCAGAATTCAAGTTAGTGGGCTCAGCTATACCTATCTGAATAGTTATAGAGTTGGTATATCTCACTCTCTGAGAACCAACCATCCTCCTTGTCTCCTGATAAAGGGAAATAAGAATGAAGGAGGCTAGAAGGAGAGCTTCCAATCAAACACAAAGATTGAGAGTCTATAGGAGAGGGGGTTGAGTGGGAGAAACCATACCCTAAAGCTCCCTGCTCCTCCGAGCCCAGTCGCAGCAGATGACAGTACCAGTGCTTGGTGTCTGGGACAAAGGTATCTCTAGAGAGCAGCCCAACCACTATGCCTTGTAGGAAATGGCAAAGGCTGTGAGGAATGGGCTTAAGGGTTGAAGTAGGAAAACCAGTTTCAGCAGGTGCTTGCTTGACCATGTCCAGATCACTGGTCCAAAGTATAACAGAGAACTAAAGCTTGTTTCACACTGGTGAAGGAGTTTCACACTAGTGGAAGAGGGGTAGGTCAGGGATTAAGAAGAATGCAGAGAGCTCCTGGACAACAAATCCCAGAAGAGGAAGATTTAAGGTGAGGGAGGGAAGAGCCAGGCTGCAATAGCAAGCAGTGACTCTCCAGTTACCAGCAAAAGAGAACAGGCAAAGAATATTCCAGAAACTTACCTTTCCCATGACTTAGAAATGATATTGTGAGCCTCTCTGTGCGAGCTTGTTGGGGGTGGGTTCAGGTATTAGTCTCTTAACAACTCAGAGAGAAATGAAGGCCAAGGGATACATTTGAGAGGTGACTGGCTTTTGAAAGAGAGGTTGAGAAAAGTCTTGGGTGTCGTAGGCTGATACAGGTATGATTGTGGGCCAGTTTCAGTGGGCTCCCACCAATCCCAATCCCCTCTTAGTCCCAGATGCCTTACCTGCTAGTCTCCCAGCAAGATTCTGTGTTTGTGTGTCCCCAGACAGAACCAGAGTGATGAATCTGCAGAGGATAGAAATAGGTACCCACACCCTCCATCCTTGAACCTTGAGTTATTCTGATAAAAACCATACCTCTCTTTCCCTTAACACTAAAGACAAAGGTTGAGATGCAAAAATCAAGGATTCACGCAGAGTTTGTGCAGCAGAGAAACTTCCTGGCTAAAGAAGAAGAGAGGCAGCTGCAGAAACTTGAGAAGGACGAGAGAGATCAGCTCAGAATCCTGGGGGAGGCTGAGGCCCAACTGGCCCAGAAAAGCCAGGCCCTGCAGGAGCTGATCTCAGAGCTGGAGAGGAGGAGTCGGGGCCCAGTACTGGAACTGCTTCAGGTGAGACCAGGGAGAGGCTACCTCTGAGATTCAAGGAGTAACTAGAGAAAAAACAGTTCCCTGGGTCTACCATTAGAGCAAATGGAAACCTGGTCCTTGGAATATTCTTAAATAAACCGAATTAGGATTCACGGATGGTTTTCATTCAAGGTATAGAATGGTACAAACTTAGGAGGGAATATTCCATGCGGCAGAGTTCCTGGCTGGTACAAACAATTAACATGCGGAGGTTCAAGTCCATTCAGAAGCACCTTAGAAGAGAGGCCTGGCAGTCTTCTTCTGAAAAAACTCAGCCATAGAAAACCCTGTGGAGGCCAGTTCTACTCTGACACACATGGGGTTGCTATGAGTCAGAAGTGACATGATGACAGCTAGCTTGGTTTTTATTCCGTGCAACAAGGAACAGAAATGGACATCTTTGGTAAGTGCCTGACATGTACTGGGGGAGTGACTTTGAGAGAATCCTTTAATCTTTCTGAGCATCAGATTTCTCATATGTGAAATGAGTATTATGTTATATATTTCAAAGCATTTTTGTGAAAGAATCCACTAAGGTCCTTAGAGGAGTGTCTGGCCATTGGGGAGGGTTTAATAAATGAGATACAACTAAAAACACTGAACTGAAAATCAAGAGATAGTAGCCCAGCCCTGGCCCTGCTGTCAGTTCTCTCCATAACTCCAGGTTAAGTCATTTTCCTTTCCTGGACCTGATTTCTTCATTTGTAAAACAGCGTGGGTGGGAAGTGGACTAAATAACATGGGTACTCCAAACTTTAGCCATAAATGTATCACCTTTATACTTTCTGCTACTTCTGTGAACTGCCTAAATGATTTTAACATAGTATTTTTCCTTAAATTGTCTCACTTTTTTAGTCTAAAAGGAAATTTGTCCTAAACAATAATAAAAAAAAAAAAAAACAATAATAGCCAAGAAATTATGTGTTGATATACTGTCATCATGTGCCATCAAGTCAGTTTTGACTCATAGTGATGTAGAACCGCCCCATAGGGCTTCTTGGCTGTAATCTTTATGAAATCAGATTGCCAGGTGAGCTGTCCATGGAGCTGCTGGGTGGGTTTGCTTTTGGTTAGTAGCCAAGTGCTTAACTGTTGCACCACCAGGGCTCCTTGTTGATATGTTACTTATATTTTATTCTAATTTATTTCATAACAATAATAATAATAACTGCAAGCTCTTGAATAGCACGTATTACATGCCAGGCATATCTTTATGTCAACGCAATGAGGTGGGTGCTACTGCTATCCCCATTTCATAGATGAGGACACTAAGGCACAGAGGCATTAAGAGTCTTAATGAAAGACTAAAGCTAAATAACTTGACCAAGTCCACCCAAATAGTAAGAGGTAGAGCTAAGTTTAAAATAAGTACATAGCTATTTTTAAAACATTCATCAATGCCTGATCCCAGTTATACTAAATATCCAGGATAGGCAAATGCATAGAGATAGAAAATAGATTAGTAGATACTACTGGCTGGTGTAGGGAATATGGGTATGCGGGTATGGGAAGTTAATGCTTAATGGGTACAGAGTTTCTGTTTGGGGTGATGAAAAGGTTTGGAAACAAATAGTGTTGAAGTTTTTACAACATTGTGAATATAATTAATGTCTCTGAATTATATACTTAAAAATGGGTAAAATGACAAATTTTGTTTATATGTATTTTACCACAATTTTTAAAAAGTTCATCTTTGAACATTCTACTTAAAATCATCTTGCATCCACCATATGTTTACCTTACTGTGGGAAACCATGGACCCACAGTCTTACTTATCGACATGGTTACGTTCCAAAGACCAGGTCATTATGTGAAAATCAGCATTATGTAAAAATGGAGGATGACCACATCAGATCACAAAATGCAGGATGACTACATTGTTACAAAACTGCCAAATTAGGTCATTACATAACTGCCAACCCACTGAAAAGGATGGCCCAGGCAAACTGACACATAGCCTGAACCATCACAGCCAGCGTTACTCTCTCTCGCACCTTGGTGTCTGTTACGGCCAGACATACTTCGTTAATGTGTAAAATAGTAGGATAGTAGATTTTTTACTCTTGTTGTAAATACAAAATTTTGGATAACGATATCATCACTAAGTGAGGAGTAAGTATACAGTTCTTCTTCTCCCACACCTTTTCCCTCATTGTCAGATGTGGTCATGAAGCCATTTCTTTCTGGCTTGTGCAAAAAGGCTGATCTGATTTGGTTGACCTGACAGGCACTCTCTTCCCATTATCCAAATCTTGTTTCTGCCAGACATTGAACTGAGCTTTCTGGTATAGTTTTTTTTGTTTGTTTTTTTTATTAACTTTTATTGAGTGGTATAGTTTTGACTCAGCCTAGGAGCCTACCAACTCCCATGTGAGGGCCCCAAACTCCCTGCACAGGAATATTCTCAGATGATTTGATTTTACCTAATGAGGGGCAGCATTAAGTACAGCACAGGATAGAGCTTTGACCAACCAGCCCTTCTTCCCCAAACAACTCAAGCCCACAAATGAGATAGAGCAGTTTCTGGGGATCCTGGTTTAGACATTCTCTTCCTGTGATTCTCTCTAGGCTTCAGCCAGGACCGTTTTCCCTCTGCCACCCTGGATCTGGGTTTCTCATTCATTTTCTGAGTCAGAGTCCTTAGACTGAAGATCTTTCCTGTAGCTATAGGTCACACCGATGCTAGGTTCCTGGTTACCCCACAACCGCCCACACTCCAAGCTGGTCAGAAATGGCTTTCTGCCCCTAGAATGAGGCAGAGCAGTGCCCTAGGACCACAGGTTTGTGTCACATCACCCTTAGGATCAAAGTCTCAGTGGTGAACCAGTAACTCCAGAATTTACTCTCTGTCTCTTTTCTCCTCAGGACGCTAAAAGTATCCTGGAAAGGTAAGGAGAGGTTTTCTTTGTAAGGGCAGGGGTGACAAGAAGCATATGCACCTATGAAAAAGGTTCTTGAGTTAGAAAAACATGTGCTGAAGTTTTCCCCATCCTCTTCCCTATTCTCAAGGACCTGATCGTCTAGAAAATATTTTCTAGTCTCAGAAAGCTAATTAATGGGCATCCCTGTTGGTGAGTTGCCCACAGTGATTGGACTCTACTGTCTTCCTAAAGTGAAGCCGTGGCAAGCAGAAAAATTCTGGGAAGCTCTGAGTCAACAGCCTGCTGGGATTCCTTTTTTAAATGGAATTTAACCAGTTCCAAACCCCCGAGAGCCATAAGTAAGATCCACAGCATGGACAAGACTCCTTGAGTTCTTTACAAAAGTGATTCAGCCTATGTCAGCTGGCCTTGCCTGTAAAATGCCCTAGAATGTGCTTAAAGGGTGATCAAGCTTGGAGAGGAGATAGGGACTATCTGCATGCTGCAGAGGCTCATGTAATTAGGAACTCCTGGACAGGAACTCAATCCCTCCCCCTCAACCCCCAGGGACTGAATAAAGATGTTTGTAAATTTGGGTAGAATTAAATTACCACAGTCATCCTTGAGGGAGGTTATGCATTAGGGTTCCAGAAGGATGTGATAGAAATTGGAGATGGAGGTCTCAAATTCTCTTTCCGTCAGGAGTGAGGCCTGGAACCTGAAGGAGCTAGGCGTTGCCTCCCCAGACCTGAGGAATGACTTCCGTGTGCCAGGGCTGAAGAAGATGCTGAGGACATATGGAGGTGAGGCAAGCTCTAGGA
This sequence comes from Loxodonta africana, assembly GCF_030014295.1. Lineage (NCBI taxonomy): Eukaryota > Metazoa > Chordata > Mammalia > Proboscidea > Elephantidae > Loxodonta > Loxodonta africana. The sequence goes on from NC_087348.1 coordinate 86,252,708, forward strand.
GTTGTGGGACTGGCCCACATGGGGAGCTGAAGGGTACAGCGTGGATGCGGAGCCGATGCCCAGGGTGGGGGAGAACAGCAGCATCTAGGAGAGATGGCAGGTTTGAGTAGGTGGGGCAGCATGGAGATAGTGAAAGTGGTTCCCTCAAAGGTCAAGGCAAGGGCCAGAGTTGGCTGGGGTGCTGTTTCCTCACACGCTGAGGCTCAGGGTCACTCCCTTGTCCTCATCCCAAAGTTTAACACATGCACAGGCCACTGACCATCACTGCCCCCAGCCACCCCACACTCTCCAAGACTGACCATGGTCCCCTCTCTGCAGTACACGTCACTCTGGATCCAGACACAGCCAATCCGTGGCTCATCCTTTCTAAGGATCGGAGACAAGTGAGGCTTGGAGACACCTCCCAGGACTTGCCTGAAAATGAAGAGAGATTTGATAGTTATCCCATGGTCCTCGGTGCCCAGCACTTCGACTCTGGAAAGCTTTACTGGGAGGTAGACGTGACCGGAAAGGAAGACTGGGACCTGGGGGTTTGTAGACACTCTGTCAAGAGGAAGGGACAATTTACGCTCAGCCCTGAGAATGGCTTCTGGACAATTTGGTTGTGGAACAAACAAAAATATGAGGCTGGCACTTCCCCCCAGACTTCCCTCTACCTTAAGGTGCCTCCTCGCCAAGTTGGGATCTTCCTGGACTATGAGAACCACACCGTCTCCTTCTACAACATCACTGACCATGGCTCCCTTATCTACACTTTCTCTGAATGTGCCTTTGTTGGGCCTCTGCGGCCCTTCTTCAATACTGGTTTCAGTGACGGAGGAAGAAACGCGGCCCCTCTGACCCTGTGTCCACTGCAGCTGGGATGGTAGGGGTCCGCTGACCATTGGTCTCTTCTGGACACTGCTGTCTGCTCCCTGTTGATACCCTTCCCAGTTACTGCCCCTGCCTCTTTCCATTAACTGAGCCACCTCTGCCTCTGCAGAAGTGTCAGCATCCCAGCAAGCAGGCCTTGACAGGAAAGTCACTGAAAGTCAAGGCCCAGTGGCTTTCAACAGCAATATTCCTGCCCTAGATTGCATATGATTCCCTCCAAGGAGGCCAACTACTTCTATTTGGTCCAAATTCATCTGGATCAACCAAAAACATGTTTCTACCTTGTTTATGTGACTTAAATTTTGTTTTCTTCTCTTCATCCCTACAGCCATTGCCTTTGGTCAGATCTCTGTTCTATCTAGGTTTACCAAGAGGCTTCCTGAGGGAATTATGCCTCAGTCTATCCCATTCAGAGCTCATTTCTCGTCTACATCTAGAATTCTCTTTCCAACAGACACGCACCTGATCATAAGTGGCTCCACATTGCCTATAGAAAAATAGCCATATTTTTAAATTAAGGCTAAATTATGCAGGCCTTAGATTGCCATGGTAAATATGCAGCCTGTTGTGCACCCAAACCTCCCCCCACCCCCGCCACCCCGCCACACACACGGACACCTTAAACCTTAAACATGAAATATTTGCTACTGTAAACATGTTTAATATTGATGTGTCTTTGACATTGTACACAGTGTTTTTCCTGCCTGGATCATTCTCCCTTCTTCTACACTTGGAATATTTGGTCTTGGATTGTGAGACCCAGGTCAAGAGTCCCTTTTGTTACTCCCTGTCTTAGTTACATATTGCTGCTGTTACAGAAATACCATAAGTAAATGGCTTTAAAGAATAGGAATTTATTTTCTCATAATTCTGCAGGCTAAAAGCTCAAATCAAGGTCTCAGCCATATTGATTTCTTGTCAATACCCCTGGACATTCCTTGGTTCCTTGGCGTTCCTTGGCTTGTGAACAATCCTCACACGGTGTCTGTCTTTCCCCGTGTGTGTGTTTTTTTCTCAGAAGTGATTAGATTTAGAACCCACTCTACTTGGATATGACCTAATTAACAATGAAGAAAACCCCATTTCCAAGCATGATCACACCCACAGGTACAAGGGCCAGGATTTAACACTTTCAAATATTTCTAAAGATTTACCTCCTAGTAAATCTTTCGCAGGAGGGTATTTGAAGATAAGCACCACCAAAATGAGGGAAGAAGCCAAAAATAGAGAAACATGGGCTGCAACTAAGAAACTGATACAAAGAGATACAATACAGGAGAGGGTGTAGGCTGCGACCAAAAAAGAACCAAACCCAGTGCCATCAAGTCGATTCCGACTCATAGCGACCCTATAGGACAGAGTAAAATTGCCCCCCATAGAGTTTCCAAGGAGCGCCGGGCAGATTTGAACTGCCAACCCTTTGGTTAGCAGCCATAGCACTTAACCACTACACAACCAGGGTTTCCGTAGGCTGCAAGGGGGCGAGGAAATTCCTTGATTAATGGTGAGCAGTGTCAGCTGTGGAGAGTCCTGGAGCACCATGAGTCTAGATTGAATCAAGGGGATAGGGGGCGCCGGAAGGAAATTCTAATACGAAGAAAAGACAGAAGCTTGTTTGAAACATAATCCTCATTTCTGGTGGAAAGTTAAGGTATATAAAAACTAAGCAAACAAACAAAAAAATAGACAATTATTAACTCTAAGGAGGAAAAAAAAACTTAAACAAGAACTGTATTCCCTGTGTACTTCAGTTATTAATTACATTACTTAATGATAATGTAAACATAAACATGCATCTTAAAAATCATATTAATAAGATCAGGAAAAGTTTATGTGTCTGAATGTATATGAGGGGGTACGTGTAGGAAACCTAAATGATCAGCTTCCATATTAAAAAAAAAAATCAGTAGATAGCATATAAAAATGACTTAAAAATTTTTGATCAAGCAATAACAGCATGACCACCCTGACAGGGAACACATAAGAGAGCCCCTGATGGAGCAGGAGAAAAATGGAGTGCAGAATTCAAATTGCGGTAAAAAGACCAGACTTACGGTCTGACTGAGACTGGAGGGACCCAGGAGGACATGGCCCCTGGACTCTCTGTTAGCCCAAAACTAAAACCATTTCCAAAGCCAGCTCTTGAGACAAAGATTAGACTGGACTATAAGACATAAAATGATACCTGTGAAGAGTGTGCTTCTTAGCTCAAGTAGATGCATGAGACTAAAAGGGCAGCTCCTGTCTGCAGGCGAGATGAGAAGGCAGAGGGGTACAGGAGCCGGTTGAATGGACACCGGAAATGCAGGGTAGAAAGGAGAAGTGTGCTGTCACATTACAGGGAGAACAACCAGGGTCATATAACAATGTGTGTATCAATTTTTGTTTGAGAAACTAACTTGAGCTGTAACTTTCGCTGAAACCGCAATGAAAAAATTAAAAAGAAATAATATAAGCATGCTGTTTTTATGGAGGTAGATACTAAAGAAACAGCTATAGGTGGAAACCCTGGTGGTGTAGTGGTTAAGTGCTACGGCTCCTAACCAAGAGTTCGGCAGTTCGAATCCACCAGGGGCTCCTTGGAAACTCTATGGGGCAGTTCTACTCTGTCCTATACGGTCGCTATGAGTCGGAATCGACTCGACGGCAGTGGGTTTTGAGTGTTAAAGTAATTCCTTCTGAGGAGAAGGAATCAGAGGTAAGGTAGGAAAGGGAACTTCTATTTTTTATTTTAAGCCTTCTAGGACTTTTAGAGTTTAAATTATAAGTATAATATTTACGAAAATTAAACTAAAACAAATGATCATAATAAAGTGCCTACCTCTTCACCAATAACAAATTTTTAGCTCAAAAATATACATTCCCTCACTTCACTGTCTCATTCTCGCTCCTCTCTCTCCTCGTTTTGATTTCTGGAGCTAAAACTCCTCTTCGAGCACCAGATTATCCCTTAGGGCTCCTTAGAGAAGCTAGGGTGGCTCAAATGAACCTACTCCTCTTTCCTGAGAGGAGAGCCTAGGAAGCTGGCATTGGAAGAGGCATAGACAGTCTATTGGAGATATTTCCTGCAATGGACAATTGCAACGTGGCCACACTAACGCTGTATGAAAATGAACTTCCTCAAGGAATAGAATTCTCCTAGAGAAAATGGAAAAGTGGTGGCACCAAAAAAGGACAAGGGTACAGTGTATGCCCCATAGATTTGATGATGAAAAAGCAAGTGAAGAAGACTAGAAGGAAGAAGCCAGAGGTCAAACATGATCAGAAATGGGTGGCGAACAGCCTTCAAAAGCTGATGGAGATTTGAGAAAAGGAACAGCCAAGAGAATGTGTTTTGGTTGGAGCTCTAGGGGAAAGCTGGGGAGTTGGGGAATTGTCTTTGAAAATATCTGCTAGGCAAGTTCCCATTTATCCTAAAAGCCCTTACCCCATGCTTCCTTCCCATAGAAGTTTTCTTGAACCTGCCCAGACATCCTCCTGCCTTGTGCTCCTGAGCAATCTCCCTCTCCCTCTCCCCTGGAACTCCTCAGACTCTGCCAAGCATATCAGTGCTTTGCTTGCATGATCCATCTCCCCTAAGTCATACTTTTTAACTACTACAGAACATGTCTCATTGATCAGGAGCTACCTTTTTATCTATTAAGCATCTCTAACAATCTTTGACTTTCTTGATGGATTGGGTACATCCTTTCACCAGTGCATACCTACAACATAACACAGATGGAAAGGCAGACAGCAGAGTGTGAGGGGAGAAAGACCAGGTGAGAGAGCAAATAAGATTAATGGCCAAAGCAAAACTTCCCTTTAAGGAGACAGGGCCCAAATCCAAATGAGACTCCAATAGCCATCTCAGAACTTACCATATATTTCTGCTCTGTCAGCCCAAATTTTGGTCATTGGTGTTCTCTACAATCTCTTCACAAGGTTCCAAACAAAAGTCCTGATATTCGCATCACCATACACCTGTGAAGAGTTCTAATATCTGGCTCTACTCACCCCTGTTCCTACAATCTCACCTCACATAGGACAAAATCAGTCATCAGCCTCAGACCAAGTCTTCTGAGACAGAAATGGAATCGGTGGACTAGAGAAAACTTAGAAGAAGATTGAACTACAGAGCTAATTATCTTTGAGAATTCTCAGGATGCAGCTTTTAGTCCAGGAACCAGTGCCCTTGGGTTTAAACTCTACCAAATTGCCCACAGCTCCACATGGCTGAAGTCATCATGGCTACTTCCATCACCTTTTTCTGTTGACACCTGGACCTCTGGGACCTGTCCAGCTATTTTGTCTCTATCCTCAAATTGTGTGTGTACTTATTTGTGGTTTTCTATACCCAGAGGCTCTTAATTCCAACCTAGTGGGTTTTTTCCCCCTGAGAAATTTCCTGTGCCTCTTTCAAGAAGTATTACACCCACCTTAGCCAAAACTCTCTACTACTTACAATCAATGTGTACAATTTAACAGGTATTTTTCTTAGCAAATCTTTCTTCATAACTAAGACAAACTTTCAAGTTCAATTTACCCAGCTGCTGTGATAGAATTTATATTTTAGAGCATAAGATAGTGACTTTTAATTAAAGGTGTATGTATGACATGCAGGACTATTTGCAGTAGCATATGAATCATAATTGCTGTGAAAAATGCTTGTTACTTTGACTAGACTGCAACAAGCCATTTAATGTTCAGTGTAAAATATATCATGACTGAGATTGATAGATTTACATTCAACTTTCTTTCTTTGTTTTTATCCTCCTTATAGATTACATATTTCTGATTATAGAAGTAGTATATAAAAAAAAAGTATATAGATATTGTAAAATGAAAAATATCAGGTAATTCAGAGTGGCATATAAAACCAACTGAAAATCTCATCTCTTACTGATAACCGTTACATCTGTTTTACTAACACGACCCTTCATAATGCATGTCATTCTGGAACTATTAGCACATTTGTGATGAATATGTTGCCATGAAACTGGGCTCCCTAGTATGAAAGGAAATTATGGATTAGGAAATAATAGAGGCCAAGTGGCAGCCCTTAGCTATCCTAAGTAAAGCAGGCATAATGAGCAGCAATGCCTCAGAGGCAATTGGGATGTCTTGGCCTATAGAGATTTGTGACAATGAGTCTGATGAGGAAGGTTGGTGAATAGATCATATTATTTCCAGAGAGGCTGTTCCTTGACTTGCATAGCGAAAAAAAAAAAATGCAAGAGGTGAAATGCGAAGTCTGACACAGCATGGAAATGGCAAATTATAGCCCTGTTCCCAATGTCCACATCCTAGTCACTTCACAAGACTCAGAGTTAACTTCAAGAAGAAATCTTCTCGCCAGCGCAGATAAAAGCAGTAAATATTCTCCCCGGTCCTTTCCAAAAAGTACCTGAGGGCATTTAATGAGTTAATTGAGAATGGAGGAAAGCAAAATATCAGAATTTTTAAGGATTATAGGATCTGAGCTGTCACTAATGACAAGGGACCAAAAATGTGATCATCTGGGGCCAAGTGGGGAGCCTGGAATTCTGTTTCCACCTGGTGATAACAAGGGTTCACCCCATTCCTATGCCAGCATGGAGTCATGCTAAAATAAGACATTTAAATAGATCCAGAGTCTAATAACATTACAGAAATCTCAGCAAGACTTTTGGTCCTAGTCTAAGGAAGCTCCTTTCTCTCTATTCCGAGAGTTAATGAGTCCAAAAGCCCTTCAATTAGTTCTCTTCTTATTCCTTCTCTGCTGGAGGATAGAGGACGGACTGTGTTCACAGGTGAACAAAGATATTTTTTGACACAAAGAGAGATGCTCTGATGAGGAAGGCTGGTGAATCCTTGTGTTCCATTTCTGTCATGTACTGAGGCTGTGACTCTTCTGGAGGAAGACATTTGGCAATGGCCCAAGGTTCCCTCCTAAAGTTTCAACATTGCATAGGGAGAGGGAAAGGAGTAACGCAAGGGAGAGGGGAACAGAGACCTGAGTGTCTAGAACATCTGCTTCTATGCTAAGCCTCTCCCAGGTATGCCATTTTGGCTTAGGGTGGGTCTCCGCAAGGCAGACTTGAGGCCATTGTAGGAATCGACTCAACAGCAATGGGTTTTTGGGGGGTTTTAAGAGAAATTGGGAGGAAAAACTAGCTTCCGCAGAAATTGCCCCCATGCTTCTATTTCCCCTCTGTGTGAGAACTCCCTGAAGAAAATATTTCTCTCCCTGGCTCCTTCCTCTTCCAAAGTAAGTCCTCTGTCTGAGAGACTGACGACTTCGCTCTCTTCCTCATCCCCGAAGAATCAGATTCAGACTGAGAGATGAAGTTTCTGGAGACAGATTAATCAAATAAGAAGCATCCTGGACAGTGAGGAGTAGATGGCTCTGCAAAAGCTGCAGAAAAAGAAGAGAATGTTATAGATAACCTGGTAAAGGGTAAGAATGAGCTGGTCCAGCACAGCCAGTCATTGAGAGAACTCATCTCAGATTTGGATTCAGGGGTCAACAATGGAGCGACTGCAGGTGAGTCTTGGGAAAGAGCCTTCACATCTGAGATTCAGGAAAAAGGAAGACTTCCTTTAGTTGCATTCCCTTCTGTGTCCCTGGCTTTCATTCTGGTGGTGACACTAAGAAGTTCCGTTGGACCTGCAGTACCCTTCCCTACAATCTATTTCAGAGGTTGGGATAAATTAAATGCAAGCATAAGGGAAAGTCCCACTATCATTCATTTATACGGGGGTGGATTATCCTGTCTTGAGTCAATCTCTTGTGAGATATAACAGAGACAAATGAGCAGAGAGACTGGGGAACCTCATACCACCAAGAAAGTAGCACCTGGAGCAGAGCACATCCTTTGGACCTAGGGTTCCTGTGCTAAGAAGCTCCTAGATCAGGGGAAGATTGATGACAAGGACCTTCCTCCAGAACTGACAGAGAGAGAAAGCCTCCTCTATAGCTGGTGCCCTGAATTTGGACTTCTAGCCTCCTAAACTGTGAGAGAATAAATTTCTCTTTGTTAAAGTAATCCGCTTGTGGTATTTCTGTTATAGCAGCACTAGATAACTAAGACATCTAGCTTATCTTCTGGTGTTGTGTATTGTTAATTATGGTTTGTATCCTGTTTATGACATGTATTAGGGCCCCTAGTGTTGATCCTTTACACTTTCGGGTTTTATATTTAGGTCTTTGATCCATTTTGAATTAGTTTTTTGTGTATGGTGTGAGGTATAGGTCCTGTTTCAATGTTTTTACAGATGGACATCCAGTTTTGCTAGCACCATTTGTTAAAATGACTGTCTTCTCCCCATTTAATGGACTTTGGGCCTTTGTCGAAGATCAGGTGATCAGGTTCTCGATTCTATTCCATTGGTCAATGTGTCTGTCATTGTACCAGTACGAAGCTATTTTGACTACCATAGCTGTATAGCATGTTCTGAAGTCAGGTAGTGTGGGACCCCCTACTTTGTTCTTCTTCAGTAACACTTTACTTATGTGGGGCCCCTTCCCTTTCCATATAACGTTAGTGGTTAGTTTTTGTATCTCATTAAAGAATGCTATTGGTATTCGGATCTACTCCTGAGGTTCACCTCTCAGCCAAAGATTAGACAGGTCTATAGGAGCCCTGGTGGCATGGTGGTTAAGCATTTGGCTGCTAACCAAAAGGTTGACAGTTCAAATCAACCCAACCAGCTGCTCCTTGGAAAACCTATGAGGCAGTTCTACTCTGTCCTGTAGGGTCACTAGGAGTCAGAATCGACTCAGTGGTAATGGGTTTGGCTTGGTTTTTTTATAGGGCTACCAATAGCACATGTGAGGAACGTGCTTCATAGTTCAATCATGTATACGAGACTAATGGGCACACCATCTCAAAAGGAAAGACAAGAAAACAGGAAAGGACAGGAAAACTGGATGAATGGAAATAGGGAACCCAAGGTGGAGAAGGGGAGAGTGTCGATACGTCACACGGTAGGCAACCAATGTCACCATACAATTTGTGTATTAACTGTCTAATGAGAAACTAATTTGCTCCGTAAACTTTCACCTAAAGCACAATAAAAAATAATAATGAATATATATATTTCTCATGCCTATTTGCAGTCTTGCCCCACTCCTTCTCCTCAACCCCAGTTAACCACTGATTGCCTTTCAGTCTCCATTGATTTGCCTTTTCTCGATATTTCATGTTAATGGAATAATATAATACATAGCATTTTGCCTCTGGGTTCTTTTTCTTTGCCTAATGCTTCTGACGTTCATCCAGGTTATCGTGCATGAAGAGTATGGTCCTTTTTGGTGCTGAATAGTATTCTGTTCCATTTTGTTTATTCATGTAGTTGATGGACATTTTGATAGTTTGCCATTCTTTTTTATTATGAATACAGCTGCTATGAGTATTCCAGTATATGCCTTTGTTAGGCATGTGTTTTCATTTCTCTTCAGTAGAATCCTGTGAATGGGCTTGCTAGATTGTATGGTAAATTTCTGTTTAACTTTTTGAGGAACTACCAAACTGTTTTTTAATGTGGCTGCATACCATTTTACACTCTCACCAGCAAAGCATGAGGGTTCAGGTTCTTCCACGTACTCACTAACATTTACTATCGTCTTATTGTTGAAATCTAAGTGTGTATAAATTCTGAATGTAAATAAGTTCTTTATGAGATACATGATTTGCAAATATTTTTCCTCAATCTCTGACTTTTCTTTTGAAGTACAAATTTTTTTCCAACAGATATTAACTGAATACTATATGAATATAACACTATTTTTTTTATATGCGAGGCATTGACGTGACATCAATAAATAAATAAGATAGAAATCCCTGCACTCATGGAATTTATATGCATTCTTTTTCATTTTCTTTCCTAATGTCGATTGTCATATAGGAGATTGACTTTGTGTTCTTTTGCCTTACAGTTCTATGAATACAAACACATGTAGATTTGTTTAACCACCATCATATTCAGAATAAAGAAGTACAAGTTATTTATTTTAACAAAGTCCAGTTTTTCATATTTTCGCTTATGAACTAGATTTTTCCCCACCTACAAACTCTTGCCCCACTCAGGGTTGTAAAGACTTTTTCCTTATGGTTTCTTCTAGAAATTGTACTGCTTTAGCTCGTACATTTGTGTCTATGATCCATTTGTATTAAGTTTTGTGTGTATTTGACATAAAAGCTTAAGTTTGTTTCTGTTTTTTGTTCGTTTGTTGCATGTGCATTTCCAATTATTCCAGCAATATGTTTTTGAGAAGACTATCCTTTTCCCCACTGAATTGTTTTGGCGCCTTATCAAAAATCAATTCACCTTCAGTGTAAGAGTTTACTTCTGGACTCTCAATTCTGTTCCATTGATCTCTGTGTATTCCCATTCACCAAAACTATACTGTGTGTGCCCATAGAGAGTTTTGAAATTGCTAACATAAGTCCTCCAGTATTGTTCTTTTTCAAAAATTTTGTCTATATCTTTTGCATTTTCATGTAAATTTTATGATTGCTTATCAATTTCTGGAAATTGAATTTGATAGAGATTGAATTTAATTTATAGATCAATTTGGGGAGAATTAACATCCCAACAATGTTCAGACTTCCAGTCCACAAACATGGAATATCACTCCATTTGTTTAGATCTTCTTTAAATTCCCTCAGCAACATTTTGATGTGTTCAGTGTACAAGTCTTGCACTGATTAAATTAATTCCTAAGTATTTGATTTTTCTCAAACTATCACTAATGAAATAGTTTTTTAATTTCATTATTTAATTTTTCATTGCTAATGTACAGAAACACTTTATTTTTTATACTGATCTTGTATTCTGTGACCGTGTTAATTAATTTTTAGTTTTAATACTTTTAATGTATTCTTTGGGTTGTCTACATATTAGCTCATGTTAATTAAGAATAGAGACTTATTTATAGTCTCCTTTCCAACCTGGGGGACTATGGTCTGGCAGTTGGCAGTTACGATGTTGAAAAGAAACAGGAAGAAAGACATCTTTGCCCTTTTCCTAATCTTATGGTTATATCCTTTCACCATACTTATTCAATCTGTATGCTGAGCAAATAACCCAAGAAGCTGGAAGAAGAATGAGGCATCAGGACTGGAGGAAGACTCATTAACTACCTGACTATGCAGATGACACAACCTTGCTTGCTGAAAGTAAAGAGGACTTGAAGCACTTACTGATGAAGATCAAAGACTACAATCTTCAAAATGGATCCACAATCAGTGCCCATGGAAGCAGCAGTTAAGCAATTAAACAACTTACTGCATTGGGTGAAACAGCTGCAAAAAGGCCTCTAAATGTGTTAAAAAGCAGATATCACTTTGAAAACTGAGGTGCACCTAACCCAAGCCGTGGTGTTTTCAGGCACCTCATATGCATGTGCAAGATGGGCATTTAATTAATAAGGATGACCAAAGAAGAATTTACGCCTTTGAATTATGCTGTGGGTGAAGAATATTTCATGTATCATGGACTTCCAGAAGAACAAACACATCTGTCTTGGAAGAAATACAGTCAGAATGTTCCTTAGAAGCAAGGATGGCAAAACATTGCCTCATGTACTTTGAGCCTGTCATCAGAAGGGACCAGTCCCTGGAGAGGGGTATATTGCTTGGCAAAATAGAGGGTCAGCAAAAAAGTGGAAGAACTTCAAAAAGATAGCTGGACACAGTGGCTGCAACAATGAGCTCAAATACAGTAACAATTGTGAAGATGGCACAGGACCAGGCAGTGTTTCAATCTCTTGTGCAGACGGTCACTATGAGTCGGGATTGACTCGACAGCACCTAACAACAACAACAACAAATTATGAGAAAATAAATTTCTGTTTGTTAAAGGCACCCACTTGTGGTATTTCTGTTACAGCAGCACAGGATAACTAAGACAGTATAGACAAATGAAAAACTGGGAAAATATATATACAAAACATATCACTGATTTTATTGTACACACACACCTAGGTTTACCTAATACATGTTGTTGTTCTGACTCATTGCTACCCCATGTGTGCAGAGTAGACCTACTCCATAGGGTTTGTAAGGCTGTGATCTTTCAGAAGCAAGTTGCCAGGCCTGTCTTCCAAGATGCCTTAGGGGCGGGTCCAAACTGCCAACCTTCCAGCTGGTAGTAGCACTTAACCGTTTGTCCTACTCAGGGCCTGAACGCTGAACCATAAAAAGTAGAGGAGGAACTTGCGGCATAACAGCGTGAGAAGCTCCATGGGTTCCAGCAAAACTGGTGAAAATTATGAAAACACAACCATTTAATTAATATCTCTGGAAATGGTCTTTAATTAATAGCTCTGGAAATGGCATTGAAAGTTAGGAGGAGGATGAAGTCTCCTTTAAGATACCTAATTTTGAAGCACATTTACTCTGTGACCTGAACTATCCGTATATGTTGGCTCTCTTTCATGTAAATTTTTAACACTTCATTGCTTGAAGTGTGGTTGTCAGCCTAGCTGATTTGGCATCACGGAGGAGCTACTTGGAAATGCGGAATATTGGATCCCACCTTGGACTAATGGATCATGACTTGTATGTCAAAAAATCCTCATGTTATCTGAATGTAGTAATTGGAGTAGTGCTATATTAAGTCAGAGATTTTCAAATTTTATACCTGAGCATTTTTTTTCTAAATGCTAATACCTATTTCCCACTACAAGAGACCTGGATTCAACTTATATAAATTTTGTTCTGAATCCAGTGATTTTTAACAGCTCCCCAGGTGCTTCTAATGTACAGTCAAATTTCAGAGACCCCTGTTCAGGGCAGTTGTCTCAAATGTTGGTGTGCACCAGAATCACATGGTTGTTGTTGTTGTTAGGTGCCATCGAGTCCATTCTGACTCATAGCGACCCCATGTACAACAGAACAAAATACTGCCCTGTCCTGTGCCATCCTCACAATCATTGTTACTCTTCAGCCCATTGCTGCAGCCACTGTGTGAATCCATTCCTCGAGGGTCATCCTTTTTTTCCATGACCCTCTACTTTACCAAGCATGATATCTTTCTCCAGAGACTAGTCCCTCCTGACAACAGGTCCAAAACACATGAGGGAAAGTCTTGCCATCCTTGCTTCCAAGTAGCGTTCCAACTGGCCATACTTCTTCCAAGACAGATTTCTTCATTCTTCTGGCAGTCCATGGTATATTCAATATTCTTCGCCAACACCATAATTCAAAGGCTTCAGTTCTTCTTAGGTCTTCCTTATTCGTTGTCCAACTTTCACATGCATATGAGGCAGTTGAAAATATCATTGCTCCCGTCAGGAGCACCCTTAGTCTTCAAGGTGACATCTTTGCTTTTTAGCACTTTAAAGACGTCTTTTGCAGCAGATTTGCCCGATGAAATGCGTTGTTTGATTTCCAGACTGCTGTTTCCATGGGCGTTGATTGTGGCTACAAGAAAAATGAAATCCTTGACAACTTCGATCTTTTCTTCATTTATCATTATGTTGCTTATTGGTCTACTTGTAAGGATTCTTGTTTTCTTTATGTTGAAGTGCAATCCATACTGAAGTCTTTGATCTTCATTAGTAAGTGCTTCAAGTCCTCTTCACTTTCAGCAAGCAAGGTTGTGTCATCTGCACAATGCAAGTTGTTAATGAGTCCTCCCCCAATCCTGATGCTTCGTTCTTTTTCATGTAGTCCAGCTTCTCAGATTATTTGCTCAGCATACGGACTGAATATGTATGGTGGAACAATACAACCCTGACACACGTCTTTCCTGACTTTAAGCCACGCAGGATCCCCTCGTTCTGTTCAAAGGACTGCCTCTTGGTCTGTGTGCAGATTCCACATGAGCACACGTAAGTGTTCTGGAATTCCCATTCTTCACAATGTTATCCATAAACTGTTACGATCCATGCACTCAAATGCTTTTGCATAGTCAATAAAACACAGGTAAACATCTTTCTGGTATCCTCTGCTTTCAGCCAATATCCATCCGACATCAGCAACGATACCCCTCGTTCCGTGTCCTCTTCTGAATCCGCCATGCATTTCTGGCAGGTCCCTATCAATGTACTGCTACGACCACTTTTGAATGATCTTCAGCAAAATTTTACTCGAATATGATATTAATGATAAAAATAAAAAAAGATATTACTCGATAATTTGCACATTCTGTTGGATCACCTTTCTTTGAAATGGGCACAAATATGGATTTCTTCCAGTTGGTTGTCCGAGAAGCTGTTTTTCAAATTTCTTGACATAGACAAGTGAGTACCTCCAGTGCTGCATGTGTTTGTTGAAACATCTCAACTGATATTCCATCAATTTCTGGAGGCTTGTTTTTTGCCATTGCCTTCAGTGCAGCTTGGACTGAGTACCATCAGTTCTTGATCTTACGCTACCTCCTAAAATGGTTGAACATTGACCAGTTCCTTTGGTACAGTGACTCTGTATATTTCTTCCATCTTCTTTTGATGCTTCTTGAGTCATTCAATATTTTCCCTCTCATAGAATCTTTCAATATTGCACCTCGAGGTTTGACTTTTTCTCCAGTTCTTTCAGCTTGAGAAATGCTGAGTATGTGCCTCTCTTTTGGTTTCTAACTCTAGGCCTTAGCACATTTCATTATATTACTTTGTCTGCCCTTTGAAATCTTCTGCTCAGCTCTTTTACTTCATCATTTCTTCAGTTTACTTTAGCTACTCAACATTCAATAGCAAACTTCTCTTCTGACATCTGTTTTGGTCTTTTTTTTCTTCCTCGTCCTTTTAATGACCTTTTGCTTTCTTCACGTCTGATGCCTTTGATGCCATTCCACAAATTGTCTGGTCTTCAGTCATTGGTGTTCAATGCATCAGCTCTATTCTTGGGATGGTCTCTAAATTCAGGTGGAATATACTCAAGGTCATATTTTGGCTCTGGTGGACTTGCTGTAATTTTCTTCGCCTTCAACTTGAATTTGCATAGGAGCAATTGATGGTCTGTTCTACAGTCAGCCCCTGGGTTTGTTCTGACCTATGCTATTGAGCTTCTCCATTGTCTCTTTCCATAGATGTAGTCGAGTTGATTCCTGTGTCTTCCATCTGGAATATAAGTGTGTAGCTGCTGTTTATGTTGTTCATATTATTGAAAAATCACATGAGGGACTTTCTAAAACAAGATTGCTGGACTCCAGCCCATGTTTTTCTGATTCGGTAGGTCTTGGTTTTTGTTAGTTTTGTTAGGTTCCATCAAGTCGGTTCCAACTCATAGCAACCCTATAGGATGGAGCAGAACTGCCCCATAGGGCTTCCTGGTGGATCCAAACTGCTGACTTTTTGGTTAACAGACATAGCTTTTAATACTGCTCCACCAGGGCTCCAGGTCTGGGTAAGTTTCAAAAATTTGCATTTTTAACAAGTTCCCAGGACACTTTGACAGCACTGCCTTAAGGTGATACCGATTTAGGAATATTTGCAATGTAAAAATGGCCTTAATTAGGAGTGGCATAGAAAAACACAATCTGTTGCTTTGTAAATAGATTTTGCTCTGGCAATATGATAAAGTGACACAATTATCTATTGACTGGTACATCGTACATAATTTTTAAGTCTACATGATTTCTTTGATAAATTATACAAAAAGTAATTTTAACGTATCGTTTTTCAATATAGAATTGCTCAGACACAAGTATACTTGAAGACATAATAAGGTAGACAGATCCTTGCATCAATTCCTAGATTCTCTTGACAATCATTATGAATTCAAGAGTAACCAAATGCAGAGTATTCGGTTGTGTCATTGTAATTCCTCAAATACAATCATCAGCAGATACGTTGTGGAAAACATGATTTCTACATTGGCGAAGAATTTTATGAATTTCTGGGCAAAAGTATATACAGTTTTCCTAAACAATTCTTCTTACGCAACTGCACTTTTAGAAAATTCATCATGTGATCAATAGGGTAGTTTGTTAACTTGGCTGGGCCCTGTGATTCTCAGTGGTTTGGCAGTTATGAGTTAGTGTGGCAGTCAAAAGATGATGGGATCACTTCCATGATGAGATTTGATATAACGTGATCACCTCCATGATGGGATCTGCTATAAGTAGCCAATCAGTTGAAAGGGAGTTTCTTTGGGCGTGTGACCTGCATCAAATACAAGTGGACATTCTGGCAAGGCTTGTGGGCTTTTGCTTGCTCTGGACCCTACAGCTGGCTCCTGTTCGTCTGACCTCCCTTCTTGGGACTTGAGCTAGCAGCTCACCTGCAGTCTTAACTGCCAGCCTGGGGATTCTTCCCTTTTTGCAACCGATGAACAAGAGCCCTGCTTTCTGACCTACCAATCTTAGGTTCACAAGGCCTTTGGCTACTGAATCAGAAGATGCTTCCAACCTAACAAACAAATTTGGGAACTTGCAGCCTGTACAGCCTCATGAGACATTTCTTTTATATAAACCTCTCTATTTTTTTTTTATGAGTCAGAATCAACTCAACAGCAACGGGTTTAGTTTTGGTTTTTATGTAGATATTTATACAATTTACTGGTTTTGCTTCTCTAAGACACATTGAGTATTAAAAACATGGAGTAATACTTTATAATTATATGCATACAGGAATTGGGTATAGGCTTAGGAAATTTTAAATAGGTTTTCACCTACATTTATGTCTAGAGGTCACTGAGAATCCTGTGACATGCTTGCAGCCTAGGAATCTTGGCCATTATCAATGTTTTTGTTGTTAGTTGCTTTTGAGCTCCTCAGAAGACATGCCATTATCAATAGAGGCTCTCAATAACTCGGAACCAACCAGGCAAGCCAAGATTTCTAGATGCTTCCACAGGATGATGCCACCACTGTGGAGGATTAGCGGCTTAGGTGATCCAATCAACTTGCTCAGTCTCATTATTAGGTTTGGCTCAACCGTTACAGTGCGTTATCATAACGCAATCAATGAAGAAGTCGTGAGAGTCTCCACCCACTCTACTAGGCAACTTAATATAAACCCGTTTCTTGTCCTTAGACATTTTGGTGGTTGGAAGAGGTGGAAGTAGGAAGTTATCCTGGTGGCTTCAGAGTCCCTGTAGCTACTGAAGCCCACAGGTCTCCCTGAAGTTCCAAGCTGCCACCATCATGTCCTCATCTCCACTCAGGCTGTCGGTGGTGTGTATGAGTAACATCAACAGGAGCATGGAAGTCCACAGCATCCTCAAGAGAAAGGGGTTCTGTGTCCAGTCCTTTGGAACTGGATATCATGTGAAGCTGCCAGGACCAGAACCCAATATTTGCTCAGTTTGTGATTTCTTGACAACATATCAACAAACGTACCGTGACCTTCTAAGGAAAGACAGAGAATGCTATACACAGAATGGAATGTTACACATCTTGGGAAGAAATCAGAGGATCAGGCCCCAGCCAGAAAGATTTTAAGAGTGCAGAGATTCCTTCGATGTCATCGTGACCTGCGAAGACACAGTCTATGACACAGTGGTGGAAGAGCTATATTCCAGAGGACAGGAGACCTTCCAGCCTGTGCATGTGATCCATGTGGACATTGGAGACACCCTGGAAGATGCCACCCTGGGAGCTTTCCTTATCTGTGAGCTCTGCCAGCTCATACAGTGCAGAGACAACATGGAGGACAGCCTGGCTGAGCTGCTGCTGGAATTGGAGGAGAAAACAGGCAAGAGTTTTCTTCACACGGTCTGCTTCTACTGAAGATCTTGACTGGCCTAAGTAAGAAGTTGTGGGTCAAGTTTCAGACTACTCCGTATTTTCTCTGAAAAGCATCTTTAAAGACCTATCACCTAAATGCTGTTTGTATCATTTTTAGTTATACTACAGGAAGAAGAGAATATTACTAAGAAACACATTTGTTGAGAAAGGAGGAGAAGGGTATGAGTAGGAACTATTAGGAACCACAGGAAATGTGCCCTGCATTGTTCTTTGCACAGAATAACTAATTTAATGTTTACCTCAATAAGGAACTTACCGCCGTTCCTGCATTTTCTGAATGAGCAAAGCAAAGCATGTAATGGATAAGTGTTTTGTTTCAGGATAGTCAACAAGTAAAGAACATCTTTTATAAGCAATTGCTGTAACCAAATTTCTTTTGCTTGTTTTGAGTTTCATACCGAATATAAGGTTTTTTTTTTTTTTTTTCTGCTCCAATGAGAAAAGGATTATATTGCATTTTTTAACTTTGGCTGTGTTTTCTTATATATCTTTTTTACTAACGCTGATTTCAGATGTAAAAATTTCAGATAGATAAGTAGCTGCCCATAATTCCTAAAAATGGAATTGTTTCTTTAAAAAATGCCTCATGAAATGACATCTAATTCAATGAAATAATATAATTTAAATAAAATCTTGTTCTGTTTGGGGAATGGATTTCACATCATGAAGCCACATGCTTTTTTGTTTTTACGATTTATCAATTACACAGGGCAAAGCAGTCTTTTCATAGTAAGAATTTTATTAAAACTGAAAGTGTTTATTGCTTTGAACTTTGGGATCATCAAGTAATGAGTCCAAGCATGTTCAGAGTGAAGGATTCTTCTTGATAATCATTAGCGGTGGCACCAAACCATGTGTTAGTAACAGGAAAAAAAATACAGCAGTTACAAATGCCCGTGCTTTAGAGCAGTTGTTCTCAAATGTTGGTGTGCACCAGAATCACCAGGAGGGCTTTTTAAGCCAAAATTGCTGGGCTCCACCCACTGAGAATTTGATTCACTAGGTCTGGAGTAGGTCCAAGAATTTACATATTTTACAAGTTCCCACCCACTGCTTTCCAGTGTTTACTGATTTAGGATCATTGGCAATGTAAGATTGACCTTAATTAGGAGCGATATGGAAAAAGGCAATCTGTTGCTTTATAGATAGATTTTGCTCCTGCACCATTATGAAGATTATCTATCCTTACTGGCTGGTATCCCCAACAGAATTTTTAAGTGTATATAATTCTCTTAACAAATTCTAAGAAGTAATAAAAGTGACTTTAAATATATTGTATTTCAGTACGGAAATGCTCAGACACAGCTGTACTTGAAGACATAATGTTGTTGTTGTTAGGTGCCCCTGAGTCAATTCTGACTCATGTCAACCCCGTGTGACACAAGAGGCATAAAGGAGGCGGAGGCAGGGACAGATTACCAATAAGCAAGGGACAGGTTAAAAAATAAAATACAGTTCCGGGGCCAAGATGGCGGACTAGGTGGACGCTACCGCGGATCCCTCTTGCAACAAAGACTCGGAAAAACAAGTGAATCATCACATACATAACAATCTATGAACTCTGAACAACAAACACAGACTTAGAGACGGAAAACGAACAAATACGGGCAGACAGCAACCATTTTCAGAACTAGGAGCCAGCGCACCAGCTGATTACCTGGAAAATCTAGTTTCCCAGTGATGGCTCAGAGACTCCAGTCCATATCAAACCACATAAAGAAACAGACCATGACAGCTTCTCCAACCCCCCAAACAAAAGAATCAAAATCTTTCCCAAATGAAGATACAATCCTGGAATTATCAGATACAGAATATAAAAAACTAATTTACAGAATGCTTAAAGATATCACAAATGAAATTAGGATAAATGCAGAAAAAGCCAAGGAACACACTGATAAAACTATTGAAGAACTCAAAAAGATTATTCAAGAACATAGTGGAAAAATTAATAAGTTGCAAGAATCCATAGAGAGACAGCATTCAGAAATCCAAAAGATTAACAATAAAATTACAGAATTAGACAACGCAATAGAAAGTCAGAGGAGCAGACTCGAGCAATTAGAATGTAGACTGGGACTTCTGGAGGACCAGGGAAACAACACCGACATAGCTGAAAAAAAATCAGATAAAAGAATTAAAAAAAAGGAAGAAACCCTAAGAATCATGTGGGACTCTATCATGAAGGATAACTTGCGAGTGATTGGAGTCCCAGAACAGGGAGGGGGGACAGAAAACACAGAGAAAAGAGTTGAAGAACTCCTGACACAAAACTTCCCTGACATCACGAAAGACGAAAGGATATCTATCCAAGATGCTCATCGAACCCCATTTAAGATTGATCCAAAAAGAAAAACACCAAGACATATTATCATCAAACTTGCCAAAACCAAAGACAAACAGAAAATTTTAAAAGCAGCCAGGGAGAAAAGAAAGGTCTCCTACAAGGGAGAATCAATAAGAATAAGTTCAGACTACTCAGCAGAAACCATGCAGGCAAGAAGGGAATGGGACGACGTATACAGAGCACTAAAGGAGAAAAACTGCCAACCAAGGATCATATATCCAGCAAAACTCTCTCTGAAATATGAAGGAGAAATTAAGATATTTACAGATAAACACAAGTTTAGAGAATTTGCAAAAACTAAACCAAGACTGCAAGAAATGCTAAAGGAGATTGTTTGGCCTGATGACCAATAATATCAGGTACCAGCACAATACAAGGTCACAAAACAGAACGTCCTGATATCAACGCAACTCAAATAGGGAAAGCACAAAAACAAACAAATTAAGATTAATTCTAAAAAATAAATAAATAAACAAAATAATTCACATAACAGGAAATCATGGAAATCAATAGATAAACGATCACAATAATCAAAAAGAGGGACTAAATATAGGAGGCATTGAACTGCCAGACGGAGAGTGATACAAGGCAATATAGAAGGATACAAGTTAGGTTTTTACTTAGAGAAATAGGGGTAAATAATAAGGTAACCACAAAAAGGAATATCAATTTCATAACTCAAGAAAAACGTAACGACTCAACAAACATAAAGTTAAACATTATGAAAATAAGGATCTCACAAGCTACTAAGAAAAACGTCTCAGCACAAAAAAGCATGTGGAAAAATGAAATGGCCAACAACACACATGAAAAGGCATCAAAATGACAGCACTAAAAACTTATTTATCTATAATTATGCTGAATGTAAATGGACTAAATGCACCAAAAAAGAGACAGAGAGTCACGGACTGGATAAAGAAACACGATCCATCTATGTGCTGCCTACAAGAGACACACCTTAGACTTAGAGACACAAACAAACTAAAACTGAAAGGATGGAAAAAAATATATCAAGCAAATAATAAGCAAAAAAGAAGAGGAGTAGCAATATTAATTTCTGACAAAATAGACTTTAGACTTAAATCCACCACAAAGGATAAAGAAGGACACTATATAATGATAAAAGGGACAATTGATCAGGACGACATAACCATGTTAAATATTTATGCACCCAATGACAGGGCTGCAAGATACATAAATCAAATTTTAACAGAATTGAAAAGTGAGATAGACACCTCCACATTTATAGTAGGAGACTTCAACACACCATTTCGGAGAAGAACAGGACATCCAGTAAGAAGCTCAATAGAGACACGGAAGACCTACTTACAACAATCAACCAACTTGACCTCATTGACTTATACAGAACTCTCCACCCAACTGCTGCAAAATATACTTTTTTTTCTAGTGCACATGGAACATTCTCTAGAATAAACCACATATTAGGTCATAAAACAAATCTTTGCAGAATCCAAAACATCGAAATATTACAAAGCATCTTCTCAGACCACAAGGCAATGAAGCTAGAAATCAATAACAGAAAAACTAGGGAAAAGAAATCAAATACTTGGAAAATGAACAATACCCTCCTGAAAAAAGACTGGGTTATAGAAGACATCAAGGAGGGAATAAGGAAATTCTTAGAAAGCAACGAGAATGAAAATACTTCCTATCAAAACCTCTGGGACACAGCAAAAGCAGTGCTCAGAGGCCAATTTATATCGATAAATGCACACATACAAAAAGAAGAAAGAGCCAAAATCAGAGAACTGTCCCGACAACTTGAACAAATAGAAACTGAGCAACAAAAGAACCCATCAGGCACCAGAAGAAAACAAATAATAAAAATTAAAGCTGAACTAAATGAATTTAAAAAAAAAAAAATGAATTAGAGAACAGAAAAACAATTGAAAGAATTAACAAAGCCAAAAGCAAGTTCTTTGAAAAAATTAACAAAATTGATAAACCATTGGCTAGACTGACTAAAGAAAAACAGGAAAGGAAACAAATAACCCAAATAAGAAACGAGAAGGACCACATCACAACAGAACCAAATCAAATTAAAAGAATCATTTCAGATTACTACGTAAAATTGTACTCTAACAAATTTGAAAACCTAGAAGAAATGGATAAATTCTTGGAAAAACACTACCTACCTAAACTAACACATTCAGAAGTAGAACAACTAAATAGACCCATAACAAAAAAAGAGATTGAAACGGTAATCAAAAAACTTCCAACAAAAAAAAGTCCTGGCCCAGATGGCTTCACCGCAGAGTTCTACCAAACCTTCAGAGAAGACTTAACACCATTACTATTGAAGGTATTTCAAAGCATAGAAAAAGACGGAATACTACCCAACTCATTCTATGAAACTGCCATCTCCCTGATACCAAAACCAGGTAAACACATTACAAAAAAAGAAAATTATAGACCTATATCCCTCATGAACATAGATACAAAAATCCTCAACAAAATTCTAGCCAATAGAATCCAACAACACATCAAAAAAATAATTCACCATGATTAAGTGGGATTTATACCAGGTATGCAAGGCTGGTTTAATATCAGAAAAACCATTAATGTAATCCATCACATAAATAAAACAAAAGATAAAAACCACATGATCTTATCAATAGATGCAGAAAAGGCATTTGACAAAGTTCAACACCCATTTATGATAAAAACTCTAACCAAAATAGGAATTGAAGGAAAATTCCTCAACATAATAAAGGGCATCTATGCAAAGCCAACAGCCAATATCACTCTAAATGGAGAGAACCTGAAAGCATTTCCCTTGAGAACGGGAACCAGACAAGGATGCCCTTTATCACCGCTCTTATTCAACATCGTACTTGAAGTCCTAGCCAGGGCAATTAGGCTAGACAAAGAAATAAAGGGTATCCAGATTGGCAAGGAGGAAGTAAAGCTATCACTATTTGCAGATGACATGATCGTATACATGAAAAACCCTAAGGAATCCTCCAGAAAACTACTGAAACTAATAGAAGAGTTTGGCAGAGTCTCAGGTTATAAAATAAACATACAAAAATCACTTGGATTCCTCTACATCAACAAAAAGAACACCAAAGAGGAAATAATCAAATCAATACCATTCACAGTAGCCCACAAGAAGATAAAATACTTAGGAATAAATCTTACCAAGGATGTAAAAGACCTATACAAAGAAAACTATAAAACTCTGCTACAAGAAATTCAAAAGGACATACTTAAGTGGAAAAACATACCCTGCTCATGGATAGGAAGACTTAACATAGTAAAAATGTCTATTCTACCAAAAGCCATCTATACATATAACGCACTTCCAATCCAAATACCAATGTCATATTTTAAGGGGATAGAGAAACAAATCACTAATTTCATATGGAAGGGAAAGAACCCCCGGATAAGCAAAGCATTACTGAAAAAGAAGAAAGTGGGAGGCCTCACTCGACCTGATTTCAGAACCTATTATACAGCCAAGCTACAGTAGTCAAAACAGCCTGGTACTGGTACAACAACAGGCACATAGACCAATGGAACAGAATTGAGAACCCAGACATAGATCCATCCACGTATGAGCAGCTGATATTTGACAAAGGACCAGTGTCAATTAACTGGGGAAAAGATAGCCTTTTTAACAAATGGTGCTGGCATAACTGGATATCCATTTGCAAAAAAATGAAACAGGACCCATACCTCACACCATGCACAAAAACTAACTCCAAGTGGATCAAAGACCTAAACATAAAGACTAAAACGATAAAGATCATGGAAGAAAAAATAGGGACAACCTTAGGAGCCCTAAAACAGGGCATAAACAGAATACAAAACATTACCAAAAATGATGAAGAGAAACCCGATAACTGGGAGCTCCTAAAAATCAAACACCTATGCTCATCTAAAGACTTCACCAAAAGAGTAAAAAGACCACCTACAGACTGGGAAAGAATATTCAGCTATGACATCTCTGACCAGCGCCTGATCTCTAAAATCTACATGATTCTGTCAAAACTCAACTACAAAAGACAAACAACCCAATCAAGAAGTGGGCAAAGGATATGAACACACATTTCACTAAAGAAGATATTCAGGCAGCCAACAGATTCGTGAGAAAATGCTCCCGATCATTAGCCATTAGAGAAATGCAAATTAAAACTACGATGAGATTTCATCTCACACCAACTAGACTGGCATTAATCCAAAAAACACAAAATAATAAATGTTGGAGAGGCTGCGGAGAGATTGGAACTCTCATACACTGCTGGCGGGATTGTAAAATGGTACAACCACTTTGGAAATCCATCTGGCGTTATCTTAAACAGTTAGAAATAGAACTACCATACAACCCAGAAATCCCACTCCTCGGAATATACCCTAGAGAAATAAGAGCCTTCACACAAACAGATATATGCACACCCATGTTTATTGCAGCTCTGTTTACAATAGCAAAAAGCTGGAAGCAACCAAGGTGTCCATCAACGGATGAATGGTTAAATAAATTGTGGTATATTCACACAATGGAATACTACGCATCGATAAAGAACAGTGACGAATCTCTGAAACATTTCATAACATGGAGGAATCTGGAAGGCATTATGCTGAGCGAAATTAGTCAGAGGCAAAAGGACAAATATTGTATAAGACCACTATTATAAGATCTTGAGAAATAGTATAAACTGAGAAGAACACATACTTTTGTGGTTACGAGGGGGGAGGGAGGGAGGGTGGGAGGGGTTTTTACTGATTAATTAGTAGATAAGAACTGCTTTAGGTGAAGGGAAGGAGAATACTCAATACACGGAAGGTCAGCTCAACTGGACTGGACCAAAAGCAAAGAAGTTTCCGGGATAAACTGAATGCTTCAAAGGTCAGCGGAGCAAGGGCGGGGGTTTGGGGACCATTCTTTAAGGGGACTTCTAAGTCAATTGGCAAAATAATTCTATTATGAAAATATTCTGCATCCCACTTTGAAATGTGGCGTCTGGGGTCTTAAACGCTAACAAGCGGCCATCTAAGATGCATCAATTGGTCTCAACCCACCCGGATCAAAGGAGAATGAAGAACACCAAGGTCATACGATAACTAAGAGCCCAAGAGACAGAAAGGGCCACATGAACCAGAGACCTACATCATCCTGAGACCAGAAGAACTAGTTGGTGCCCGGCCACAATCAATGACTGCCCTGACAGGGAGCACAGCAGAGGACCCCTGAGGGAGCAGGAGATCAGTGGGATGCAGACCCCAAATTCTCACAAAAAGACCATACTTAATGGTCTGACTGAGACTAGAGGAATCCCGGCGGTCATGGTCCCCAAACCTTCTGTTGGCCCAGGACAGGAACCATTCCCGAAGACAACTCATCAGACATGAAAGGGACTGGACAGTGGGTAGGAGAGAGATGCTGATGAAGAGTGAGCTACTTGTATCAGGTGGACACTTGAGACTGTGTTGGCATCTCCTGTCTGGAGGGGGGATGGGAGGATAGAGAGAGTTGGAAGCTGATAAAACTGTTACGAAAGGAGAGACTGGAAGGGCTGACTCATTAGGGGGAGAGCAAGTGGGAGTACAGAGTAAGGTGTATATAAACTTATATGTGACAGTCTGACTTGATTTGTAAACGTTCACTTGAAGCTCAATAAAAGTTAATAAAAAAAAAAAAAAAACTCTTGTGATAGTAAATCTGTTCTGTGTTCAGGGATAAAAAGGCAGGGAGAATGGCTACCTGCTCAAGGCCTCTCTCCACCCTACCTCTTATGCCCATCCACAAGGCCTTGTTAAGTTTACTCAGGTCAGTAAGGTCTTGTGGCCCTCGGCTCACTTCACAGACCAGAAAATGATGTATACTACAGTTCAAGAAGCTGAAAACCCAAGCTCTAATTCTTTACCAACACTGCCAAGTTTTTTGAGCCTCAATTTCCTGTTCTGAAAAATTGGTGATGATAATACCTACTGGCCTAAGTGGTTACAGATAATTAATGAGGTGCTGTAAGTAATGGTTTTACATCAGTGCCTAACATAAAATAAATACTTCCAAAGTTGCTCTGTTAGTTCCATTTAACTGTGAAAATATATCAATACAACATTTTCTTCTAATAAGAAAAATAGTAAACTTTTAGATCATTTATCCCTTCCAATCCATTTTCCCACTACTGCCAGATTCACCCAGCTAATGGTCTCCATTTTCATAACTCATGATGATTGACCATCTTTTCTCAGGACAGCATCCAAACTCCTTAATTTGTAATCAGAGTCAATACACTTTTGTTTCAATCTTTTATGCCATTGCATGATATATGCATTCTCACAACAACACAGGCTGCAAGCTGTTTTAAACGCTTTAAATTTTGTATGGCAACAGTCTTTCCTTAAATTCTCAAATGACTTCACTCCATTTTCCACTTAATTCACCTCCACCCAAACAGACTGAATTACGCCTTACTTTATGTTCCCATTGTAGGGTTTGTTTTTTTTTTAATAGTGGGGTGGAGGGCACCACTGGTATATTCACTTAAACATATTATTTTAGTTAGCTGTGTAAATGTCTATCTTGTATGTAAGACTGTTATCTCATTAGAGAATAGATGTCACATTCACCTTTTCATCCTACATAGTCCCTGGCATATTGACTATGGAAAAGAATTGGGTAGGTGTTAAAAGCTTCTGGTGAAATAAGAAAAAAAAATTCAAGTATAATCTGAAATTTCTTCTCTCTGTGAATAGGAGGGGAGGTTCCAGGTCACCTGCTCCAGGTATGGCTACCTTGAACCACACTGGGGCTAGCCACACAGTTTTCCGCTTGCTGGGCATCCCTGGCCTAGAGGACCAGCACATGTGGATTTCCATCCCCTTCTTCATTTCCTATGTCATCGCCCTCCTTGGAAACACCTTGCTTATCTTCATCATCCTCACAAGGCGCAGCCTCCATGAACCCATGTACCTCTTCCTCTGTATGCTGTCTAGAGCAGACGTTGTCCTCTCTACCTGCACAGTACCTCAGGCCTTGGTCATCTTCTGGTTCAGTGCTGGGGAGATCTCCCTGGGTCACTGTATCACTCAGCTCTTGTTCATCCATTCCACCTTCATCTCTGAGTCAGGGATCTTGCTGGTGATGGCATTTGACCGCTACATTGCCATTTGCTACCCACTGAGATACACTGCTATTCTCACAAACTGCCTGATTGGGAAAATTGGCTTGACTATTTTTGTCAGAAGTTATGGTACAATTTTCCCCATAATATTTCTTTGAAAAGACTGACTTTTTGCAGAAATAACATTCTTCCACACACTGGTTGTGAGCACATTGGCTTGGCCAGATATTCCTGTGATGACATCCATGTGAACATCTGGTATGGTTTTTTTGTCCTAATGTCAACAGTGGTCTTAGACGTAATGTTAATTTTCATTTCATATGTGCTTATTCTTCAGTCTGTCTTCCACATCCCCTCCAAAGATGCTCGCCACAAAGCTCTCAACACATGCGGCTCCTGTGTCTGTGTCATCATCCTCTTCTATGGGTCTGGCATCTTCTCAGTGCTCACTGAGTGGTTTGGACACCACCTCTTACCGCATATTCATGTCCTGCTGGCCAGTGTCTGCATTCTGGCTCCACCGATGCTGAATGCCATCATTTATGGGATCAAGACCAAGTAGATACAGGACCAGGTGACTCGTGTTGTTTCCAAAAGTGATATGATTTGAGAATGGGAACAAACTACTTTTTTGTCAACATTTCTTTTCATACCTGTGGTGAGCTTTAGCAGTCCTAGTAGTTGGGTGTCAACTAAGATAAGATAAATGGCTCAAAGTGTCTATGTTCCTGGAGCAAGTCCATTAGAAAAGTTTTGGAGCATACTTTTCAGGCTATCTAATCAACAATAAGAAGTCAATTTCTGATGTCTCATTGAGCTTCTCATTCAAAGTTGAAGAAATAAACCAGTTCACCTTTTTAACTCAGTCCTACCTCTATAACCCTAGACAGGTATTTGGAAAGAGACGCGCTGAGGATAATTGCTGAACTATTCTTTTCTGGATTGTTTCATGCCTGGATGTAGTGAAGTAATTCTCATCCTTCTTTTCTACCTTGGGGCATTGCTTTATGTATTCTCCCCTCTGCCTTCTCTATCATCAAAGTTTTTCTTTTTTTTGCAGGCGTATTTCAATCTGCATACATTCTGATATTTTTCCTAACCAGAGGAAGGAAGGGAAGGAGAGAAGGAGGGAGGGAGGGAGGGAGGGAGGGAGGGAGGGAGGGAGGGAGGGAGGAAGGAAGGAAGGAAGGAAGGAAGGAAGGAAGGAAGGAAGGAAGGAAGGAAGGAAGGAAGGAAGGAAGGAAGGAAGGAAGGAAGGAAGGAAAAAACTCATTGTACCCAAATTCCCCTACAGTCTCTTTTTGTCTCTCTGTCTCTGTCTCTGTGTCTTTCTCTCTCTTTCTGCATTACAATAAAACACCTTGGAAGAGTTGTCTATATGTCAGGATTCAATATTTTCCTTCCTATTTTTCTTGTTCTAACTGCAATCATACTTTTTTCCTACACCATTGCACTGCCTGTCACAGTGGCCTCCACACTGCAGAATACAATGGTCAGTACTCAGTCTGTATCTTGCATGTCACGTTGAAACAGGCTGCTCAGCCATGACATTAACAGGACCTACACAATTTTTCTCTCTTCTAAACTTATTCTTGACTGCTCAGTTCCTTTTTCCTTGTTGAATTTTTACTAATGACTAATGTCCTTTTCAGACTGTAAAAACAAATAATAGGATCTAAGAAAGTGTTACAACCACTGAAATCACCCCAAGAGACCAGTTACCCCCTGGGCAGATGAGACGATACCTTGGGACCATAGCCATCAAAATCACCCCAGGAGATCAGTCACCCCCTGGGCAGATGAGATGTTACCTTGGGACCGTGATCACGGGAACCACCCCAGGAGAGAATGACATTCCACAAGTTCCTGAAACCTGTGATTTTGCCCTATAAATCTTTGAGCCAGTCTGCATTTGGGGGAGACAGACAGCTTTAGGAAGAGATCATTCCTCTCTGTCTCCATATACCAGTATATCTAATAAAGTTCTTGCAACCCACTTCACCCCTGTCTCACTCGCTAAATTGCTGTAACAACATCAGCAACATTTGATACAATCAAGCGTGCTCTCTCTTGACTCTTCTCACTCATCTCACCCTCCTCGTGTTACCATGATCAAGCTGGCTGTGCTTCAAACTCCTTTGATGTGTTCTCTTCATCTCCTTGACTTTTTTTTTTTTTTATGATTTTTAATTGACTTTTTAACACTGGAATTCCTAGGGTTCAGTATTAAACTCCTATTCTTCTCTATTTATAATCACCCTCTAATTTCATTTTAATGGCTGGAATCAGACCAGAGTTTCTCAACCTCAGCACAATATGCATTTTGGGCCAGCAAATTCTGTTACATGGTCTACCCTGTGCACTGTAGTACATTTAGCAACATCCCTGGACTCTACCAGCCAGATGCCAATATCACACCTCTTCTCCAGCTGTGATGACCAAAAATTACTCCAAAGAGTGCCAAATTTCTCTTGGGTAGGGTAAAATCACCCCCTGTTCAGAACCACTGATTTAAATCCACCAACATGCTAAGAATTTCCAAATCTCTATCTCCACACTCTAACTTGAACTCTAGACTTAACACTTCTAATTTCGTATTTAACATATCTACATGGGTATCTACTAAGTTTCTCAAACTCAACATGTCCAAAATCGAGCTCCTTATCTTATCGTCAAGCCCCCCCTCCAGCAGCCTTGCCTTTTGTCATTTAATGGCAACTTCAGTCTCCCAGTCACTCAGGCCCATATTCTTGGAGTTATGTTCAGCTCCATTTCCATCATATTTACATCACTCCAATGCCTTCCAAATAGATTCTGTACTACCCCTCATCTACCACACTTTACTCTCTATTAACTTAACACGAAATTTTATAATGATGCTCTTCTCTTGTAAATCAGATTTTCTCAAGCCTTTGTCAGAGACACTTGGGATAAACTCCATAGTCCTTACTGAGAGCGACATGCTCGGCATGATCTGCCCCATAAGCTCTTCTACTTCCCTCTTTCACTCTGCTCCAACTACACTGGCCTCTTTTCTATTCCACAAATATGACATAGATGCTTCTACCTTCAGGTCTCTGCATTTGCTGTTCCCTCTGCTGGATCCTTCTGTGTGCAGATAGCTGCATGACTTGGTGCCTTGCTTCTTTTAGGCCTTTGTTCAAATATAACTTTTGCAAGGAGACCTTCACTGACCATCTCGTTTAAAATACAAGTTTCTGCAACATCCCACTGTCTATCCTTTTTTTGGACTTCATTTTTCCTCCAAATTTTTATCACCATCTTGTTGTTGTTGTTGAGTGCTGTCAAGTCAGTTCCAACTCATAGCAAACCTATGTACAACAGAAGGAAACACTACTGGCTCCTGCACCATTCTCACAATCATTGTTATGCTTGAGCCCATTGTTGCATCCTCTGTGTTAATCCATCTTGTGGGGGGTCTTCCTCTCTTTTGCTGACCCTCATTTTACCAAGCATGATGTTCTTTTCCAGGGACTGGTCCCTCCTGATAACATGTCCTCCTGATGTGACACACTGAGGATGACACAGTATTAGGTATGTTGTCTTCTTGTCCAAATATCCATAGTTGCAATCAAATCATGAAGGAATAATCAGACAAACTCAAATTAAGAGACATTATACCAAAAAGGGGCCTGTGCTACCTGATAATGACAGTGCCATGAAAGGAACTCTTCCAGTTTAAAGGACACTAGAGAACAACTAAATGCAATGTGTGATGTTGGATTGCACTGCACACTGGAAAAAAAAAGTTGTTATAAATGATTGAATCAGGACCGTCATAATTCTGAATATGGACTGCATATTAGGTAACAGTATCATATCAATGCCAAATGCCCTGAATTGTGTGTATACTCGTTCTGTGGCTATGAACCTAAGAACCTCCTTGCTCTGAAGAAATGCGTGCTGAATATTTGAGAATAAAGGCATATCTACAGTGTATTTTCAAATGGTACATCAAAAATAAGTATAAGAAGAATAATATGATAATAATTAGAATAATTAAATAGAGACAAAGGGTGATTAAGCAAGTGTGGCAAAGTGACAACAATAGGTAACTAGATAAAAGTTAGATGGCTTTGCATGATAATATTCTTGAAACTTTTCTGTACATTTCACTTTTCTTAAAATAAATATTAGTAAAAAATTTTACGGAGCTCCTCTGTAAATTAAGTGGAAGTAAATTTTTCTGGATCAGCTCCTAACATCATTTTGACTTAAATCCTGTGATTTTTTTTATCACACACAGATACAAAACTGTTTCATAGACATAAAACTATTGTCTCTTTACAAATATGTATATACCACTTATGTGGCTAAGTAAAAATAAAAAGATATGAAATTGTAATGTAAAAAGGGGGAAATAAGTTTATCAGCAAGAGTAGCTTTAACAAATAAGATCACTGAAAATTGTAGATTATGTGGTAACCAAAGGAGAAGAGGGTACAGAATGTTTTTCATGGTGGCACAGTGGTTAAGAGCTTGGCTGCTAACCAAAAAGTCAGCAGTTCGAATCCACCAGCCACTCCTTGGAAATCTTATGGGGCAGTTCTACTCTGTCCTGTAGGGTCGCTCTGAGTTGGAATCGACTCAACGGCAATGGGTTTATGATCTTCTGTTAAGGGTGATGGGAAAATTTGGAAATGGATAGTCGTGATGGTTATACAACATGATAAACATGATTAATGTCACAGAATTTTACCCATAAAAAGTGTTGAAATGGCACATATTATATGCTTGTTTTATATATATGCATATATGTTGTTGTTGTTAGGTGCCGTCCAGTCTGTTCCCACTTATAGCGACCCTATGCACAAGAGAACGAAACACTGCCGGGTCGTTGCTATGCTTGAGCTCATTGTTGCAGCCACTGTGTCAATCCACCTTGTTGAGGGTCTTCCTCTTTTCCGCTGACCCTGTACTCTGCCAAGCATGATGCCTTCTCCAGGGAATGATCCCTCCTGACAACATGTCCAAAGTATGTAAGATGCAGTGTCGCCATCCTTGCCTCTAAGGAGCGTTCTGGCCGCACTTCTTCCAAGACAGATTTGTTCGTTCTTTTGGCAGTCCATGGTATATTCACTATTCTTCACCAACACCACAATTCAAAGGCGTCAACTCTTCTTCGGTCTTCCTTGTTCACTGTCCAGCTTTCACATGCATATGCATATATACTTACTATAATAAAAACATTCAAGTATTCTCTTGTACGTATTTAAAACAGTATTATTACAAATTCCAATGTTGGAATGACATGACACATATGGTATAAATTTAATTCAACTTTGTCTAAATTATTAAGGAATACTTTTGTTATAAACAGTTTTTTTTTAATAATTCCTATTTCGATTTTCAAGTTATTTGTGCTGATTTAAAATGGGATGCATGTTTGCAAGCTGCCACTAAAATGGAAACAGGAATGTTTTGTTTAGTAATGCTAACAATTTGTTTATTAGAAATAAATACATGTTTACACCTAATCAAGGGAGGCAGGTGTGGAGGAAGGTGGGGTAGGCAGGTTTGAAGAGTCATAATGACTTGACCCGTGAGTGTGGGACAGAGGGATATTGTTGAAAACACAAGTCTAAGTCTGGGCTTCTTAGCCACCTCTTGAGACCGCCAGGCAAATACACAAAATCTCAGATCCCTGGCCCTCACCCCTGTGACAGCCTATGGTGACTCACTCATTCTAGTCCTCAAGAACTCCATTTAAAGCAGGTGCGTGATTTCTTATTGCTGTAGAGGAAAACTTCAGGGCAGGAAGACCCTATCCAGACTAGATGTTATGGGACCCAAAGTAGGTGGTTGAAAATATTAGGACCACTGTCCCGTATTAGGAAACGCTGGTGGCATAGTGGTTAAGTGCTACGGCTGCTAACCAAAGGGTCGGCAGTTTGAATCTGCCAGGTGCTCCTTGGAAACTCTATGGGCCAGTTCTACTCTGTCCTATAGGGTCACTATGAGTCAGAATTAAGTCTACGGCACTGGATTTGGGTTTTTGGTTTTTTTTGTTTGTTTGTTTGTTTGTTTGTTTGGTCCTATATTAAATAGAGTTAGACAGACTAGAGCTAGTGTGCTGGAGTCACTTATACTGTCTCACAAGATTAAAATAAAAGTGAAGTAGATTTTCCTGCCTTGGAAATTAAATTTAGAAGTGAGGAGAATAGAATCTGGTAGGTGAGAGAATTAATGATTATGCTAGGTCCTGAGTCAGGCACTAAACAAATGCAGAGATGCTGAAAATTGTTTTTCTGTATACGTCATTTCTTGGGTCCCTGAACTTCTCACCACCAGGGTTCTGGACCAAGCTCAAATCCTGAGAATGGAGAAAGGGATGTCAAGTTCAAGACCCAGCCGGAGAGGCCATGGGAGAAGGTAAGCCCTACAGTTTGCCCTTGATAGTAAAAAATTTATTCCTTTTACAAATAACAGTACTGGCTGATTCAGAATAATGAGCCCTCTAGTTCCTAAATTCCCCACATTCCTTCTAGAATCTGAAAGACTTTTTCTTTCTTTTTTTTTTTATGTCCTCTTAACTTTGAGCCCTTTTGCCCTCTTTCCCTGTCCCCTCTTTCCACATCAGTCTCTGATCCCTCTCCTTCTATCACACTATGGGTAAGAGAACGATTTCTCATTTTCTCAGCTTTCAGCTGGCCTGGATACAAAAGCACAGTATTCTAAATCTTTCAGAATTTTACCATTGTTGCTTAAAGAGATACTGACAAGGGAATACATCAAAAACTGGTGAAATTTCAACCACAAATACTTTCAAAACCCATACTTTATTATCCTTTCCCTTTATTCTGTTGTTGAAAGGATAGGGCTCAGGGTCTGCTTTTGTTCTATTTCTCCCCCAATCTTCTACTCTTAGTCGTAAGGCCTTCTCCATCTCGTGTAGTTCAGAAAAGTGTCCTGCTCTTGACATGTTTTAAAACTGAAGAAATTGTGTGTAGTAACTTTTAAAAATCTTCAAATCCCAAGTCTATTCCATAGAGCTGTGACAAGATTCTTGAAGCTTAAGTTCTTATTCTAGAAAATTGGAGTTAACAATACCTACAGTCCTGTGTTGTTAGAAGCAATTAATGGGGTGTGATAGGTAGGTTTTCTACATCAGTGCCTATTTATCTCACAGTGATAGTAATCCACCAATACATCAGTTTATCTTACGAAGTCAAACACTTCACTGTCCTGACAATTGCAGTCTGCATCTTTCTCTTTTCCAGTCTATCCTCCACTCATCTGCCAGGTTAATATATTCAAAATGCTTTCTAGTTTTGGAACTCATTGTGGTAGACAGGATAAGTCTAGCTCCTTAATTTGTACTTGAGTGAATCTACTTTTGCAATCATCTTTTCTCCAGTTGTCAAGATTTACAATGCCACACCTCACATAGCTGAAAGTGATTTTAGACAAGCTTGGCATCTGCATGTCACATATTTCTCCTTAAACCCCCTATGACTTCATTCAATTCTCTACTTGCTACTCCTTCCACTTATTGACATCCTATACTGCATCCCCCCCCCACATGTCTGTCAGTTTGTTGTACTGCGGGGGCTTGCGTGTTGCTGTGATGCTAGAAGCTATGCCACTGGTATTCAGATACCAGCTGAGTCACCCATGGAGGAAAGGTTTCAGCTGAGCTTCCAGACTAAGACAGACTAGGAAGAAGGACCCGGCAGTCTACTTCTGAAAAGTATTAGCCAGTGAAAACCTTATGAATAGCAGTGGAACACTGTCTGATATAGTGCTGGAAGATGAGCCCCACAGGTTGGAAGGCATTCAAAAGATGACTGGGGAAGAGCTGCCTCCGCAAAGTAGAGTCGACCTTAACGACATGGATGGAGTAAAGCTTCTGGGACCTTCATTTGCTGATGTGGCACGACTCAAAATGAGAAGAAACAGCTGCAAACATCCATTAATAATCGGAACTGGGAATGTACGAAGTATGAATCTAGGAAATTTGGAAATCGTCCAAATTGAAATGGAACACATAAACATTGATATCGTAGGCATTAGTGAGCTGAAATGGACTGGT
The DNA here is from genome assembly GCF_030014295.1 of Loxodonta africana. Lineage (NCBI taxonomy): Eukaryota > Metazoa > Chordata > Mammalia > Proboscidea > Elephantidae > Loxodonta > Loxodonta africana. Next base: position 86,287,725 of record NC_087348.1, read on the forward strand.
ATTGCCGTTTCGAATCGAACAATCATACTATGCTGGGAATGACAACTCGAAGAGGAATGGTGTTGCATTCGTCGTCAAAAAGAGCATTTCAAGATTGGGTTTTATCCTTAAGTAAAACACTGTCAGTGATAGGATAATGTCCATACACCTACAAGGAAGACCAGTTAATACGACTATTATTCAAATTTACACACCAACGACTAAAGCCAAAGATGAAGAAATAGAAGATTTTTATCAGCTGCTGCAGCCTGAAATTGATCAAACATGCAATCAAGATGTGTTGATATTGCTGGTGATTGGAATTCGAAAGTTGGAAACAAAGAAGAAGGATCAGTAGTTGGAAAATATGGCCTTGGTGACAGAAACAAAGCCAGAGATCAAATGATAGAATTTTGCAAGACCAATGACTTCTTCACTGCAAATACCTTCTTTCACCAACATAAACAGCGACTATACACATGGACCTCGCCAGATAGAACACACAGAAATCAAATTGACTACATCTGTGGAAAGAGACTATGGAAGAGCTCAATATCATCAGTCAGAACAAGGCCAGGGACCCACTGTGTAATAGGCCATCAAATTGCTCATGTGCAAGTTCAAGCTGAAACTGAAGAAAATCAGAGCAAGTCCACGAGAGCCAAAATATGACCTTGAGTATATCCCACCTGAATTTAGAGACCATTTCAAGAATAGATTTGACGCATTGAACACCAGTGACTGAAGACCAGACAAGTTGTGGAATGACATCAACAACATCATCCATGAAGAAAGCAAGAGGTCATTGAAAAGACAGAAAAGAAAGAAAAGATCAAGATGGATGTCAGAGGAGACTCCGAAATTTGCTCTCGAATGTCAAGCAGCTAAAGCAAAAGGAAGAATTGATGAAGTAACAGAACTGAACAGAAGATTTAAAAGGGCTTCTGGAGAAGACAAAGTATTATAATGACATATGCAAACAGCTGGAGATGGAAAACCAAAAGAGAAGAACACGCCCGGTGTTTCTCAAGCTGAAAGAACTGAAGAAAAAATTCAACCCTCAAGTTGCAATACTGAAGGATTCCATGGGGAAAATATTAAATGATCCAGGAAGCATCAAAAGAAGATGGAAGGAATACACAGAGTCATTATACCAAAAAGAATTAGTCGATATTCAACCATTTCAAGAGGTGGCATATGATCAGGAACTGATGGTACTGAAGCAAGAAGTCCAAGCTGCTCTGAAGGCATTGGCGAAATACAAGGCTCCAGGAATTGATGGGATATCAATTGAGATGTTTCAACAAACATGTAGTGCTGGAGTTGCTCACTCATCTATGCCAAGAAATATGGAAGACAGCTTCCTGGCCAAACTGACTGGAAGAGATCCATATTTCTGTCTATTCCCAAGAAAGGTGATCCAACCAAATGTGGAAATTATAGAACAATATCATTAATATCACACGCAAGCAAAATTTTGCTGAAGATCACTCAAAAACAGCTGCAGCAGTATATCAACAGGGAACTGCCAGAAATGCAGTCCTGTTTCAGAAGAGGGCGTGGAACCAGGGATATCATTGCTGACGTCAGATGGATCCTGGCTGGAAGCTGAGAATACCAGAAGGATGTTTACCTGTGTTTTATTGAGTATGCAAAGGCATTTGACTGTGTGGATTATAACAAATTATGGATAACATTGCAAAGAATGGGAATTCCAGAACACTTAATTGTGCTCATGAGGAAACTTTACATAGATCAAGAGGCAGTTGTTCAGACAGAACAAGGGGATACTGATTGGTTTAAAGTCAGGAAAGGCGTGTGTCAGGGTTGTATTCTTTCACCATACCTATTCAACCTGTATGCTGAGCAAATAATCCAAGAAGCTGTACTACATGAAGAAGAACGGGGCATCAGGATTGGAGGAAGACTCATTAACAACCTGCATTATGCAGATGACATGACCTTGCTTGCTGAAAGTGAAGAGGACTTGAAGCACTTATTAATGAAGATCAAAGACCACAGCCTTCAGTATGGATTGCACCTCAACATAAAGAAAACAAAAATCCTCACAACTGGACCAATGAGCAACATCATGATAAATGGAGAAAAGATTCAAGTCGTCAAGGATTTCATTTTACTTGAATCCACAACCAACACCCATGGAAGCAGCAGTCAAGAAATCAAAAGACACACTGCATTGGGCAAATCTGCTGCAAAGGACCTCTTTAAGTGTTGAAGAGCAAAGATGTCACCTTGAAGACTAAGGTGCACCTGACCCAAGCCATGGTATTTTCAATCACATCATATGCATGTGAAAGCTGGACAATGAATAAGGAAGACCAAAGAAGAATTGATGCCTTTGAATTGTGGTGTTGGTGAAGAATATTGAATATACCGTGGACTGCCAAAAGAATAAACAAATCTGTCTTGGGTTTGGGTCTTGGAAGAAGTACAACCTGAATGCTCCTTAGAAGCAAGGATGGCGAGACTGCATCTTAGATACTTTGGACATGTTTTCGGGAGGGGTCAGTCCTTGGAGAAGGACATCATGCTTGGCAGAGTACAGGGTCAGCGGAAAAGAGGAAGACCCTCAACAAAGTAAATTGACACAGTGGCTGCAACAATGAGCTCAAGCATAGCAACGATTGTAAGGATGGCTCAGGACTGGGCAGTGTTTCGTTCTCTTGTGCATAGGGTCGCTATGAGTTGGAACCGACTGGACGGCACCTAACAACAACAACAACAACATACTACATTCAAAGGGAAGTTCAGATATTAACTCATTCTTAAAACCGTAACGAACACAGTGTGAACTACTACTTCCATTTTGTTCCTGTATTTGTTTTATTTTGTACCACTGTAAGTTAACTTAATCATCTTATTTTCTTTAGTTGTATAAATGTCCATATTGTTTATGAGATTAAGATCCCATTCAGAAAACCAAGCATATCTTATTCATCTTTATATATAACATAGCTCAGAACAGAATGGGATCATGTCAGTGCCAAAAGCCCCTGGTGACATCAAAGAAAATCTTTGAAGATAATCTGCATTTTCCTCTCTTTCTATGAACAGACGGTAAGGTCCTGAAAGGCCTCCCCAAGCATGACTACTTTAAACCACACTGGTGTTAGCTACACAATCTTCTACTTGCTGGGCATCCCCAGTTTAGAGGACCAACATGTGTGGATCTCCACGCTTCTTCGTTTCCTATGTCATCACTCTGCTTCAGAACAGCCTGCTCATCCTCATTATACTCAGAAAACACAGCCTCCATCGACCCATGTACTTCTTCCTCTGCATACTGGCCAGAGCAGACATTGTCCTCTCCACAGGCATAGTAGCACAGGCTTTGCCCATCTTCTGATTCAGTGCTGGGGAAATCTCTTTGGATTGCTGCATCATTAAGCTCTTCTGCATCCCTTCCACCTTCATCTCTGAGTCAGGGATCTCGGTGGCGGTGGTGTTTGACTGCAATATTACCATATGTTTCCCACTGAGATATAACACTATTCTTACACATGCCCTAATTGGGAAAATTGGTGTGACTGTCTTTCTGAGAAGTTATGGTACAGTTTTTTCTGTAATATTTCTTCTGAATAGATTGACTTTCTGTAAAAGTAACATCCTCCCAAACACTGCTTGTAAGCCAAAATTTCCCATGATGATATCTGAGTAAACATCTGGTATGGGCTTTTTGTCCTAATATCAACCTTAGTTTTAGATATTGTGCTAATTTTTGTTTCATATATGCTGGCCCTGTGTACTGTCTTCTGCATCTCTTCCAAAGATGTTCACCACAAACCTCTTAACATATGTGGCTCCCATGTCTGTGTCATCATCCTCTTTTACGGGCCTGGAAACTTCTCAGTCCTCACTCAGCAGTATGGACACTACATCTCACTCCATATCCATGTCCTGCCGGCCAATGTCTATATTCTGGTTCCATCTATGCTGAATCCCATTACTTATAGGATCAAGACCAGACAGATCCAGGACCTAATATTTAATGTGTTGTTTGCAAAGCAGAAATGACTATGAACATGTAAACTAACATTGTGCTCTTTTCAGTAATTCTTACCATGCTTTACATGAGTTTTAGCATCAGGATGTGGAAGGGTGCAGCTGAGATACTAGTTGAATGATTCCATGTGTTGAAATCACTAGAAAAATTATATCCAGGCAGTCATGAGACAGGTTTCTTCCAAGGTATTTTATCAGTCATTAGACATCAGTGCCTTTGGGGGCTTAGTTAGCTTTCTCAGTCATAGAATTCAGAACTGTATTAGTCTGTCTTTACCCCTATGCTAGCTGTTAGAATGAGATGAACTGAAGAAGCTGGGCTTTTCTGGATAATTGCTGAACTATTCTTTAGTTAGTAGAATAGTTATTTAGTTAACTAGTTAGAATAATACCAGTTAGTATTATAATGGTTAGTATTATTCTAACTAGTTAGCTAAATAACCAACTATTCTTTAATTAGTAGAACAGTTGGTTATTTAGTTAACTAGTTAGTATTATTCTAACTACAGCTTCCAGTTGTATTTTATGCCATGAATACTTCTACTTGTTTCGTTTTTCTCACAGAAAATTTTTCCAACAATTCCTTCCATGTGCTCTGAATCTTCAAATTTTTAGACAATTATTATAAAAGTCAATGGTTATCTGATAATTCATATATTTTTATTATTAGCATAACTTTATGATAAATCAGTGTGTGTACATGTGCTTCTTTCTCTTAAAACACAGAATATAGAAAAGGCCTTAAATGCTTATGTTCATGGCATTTTTATTTATACTAGCAGTCATTTGGAAGAAAATAATCACAAAATCCAAATATAGTACAATTGCAGAGTAGCATACTCAGCAATTATTAAATAAAAATTATGAAATATAAGAAATGCTTTCTCAGATCAATAAAATTGGCAAACCTTTAGTTAGACTGAAGAAGAAAAAAGAAAGATGCAAATATTTAAAATCAGAAATTAAAATGGAGACATTACAACTGACCCTATGGAAATGAAGAGGATCATAAGAGAATACTACCAATAAATATATGCCAACAAATTAGATAAATATACGCCAACAAATTAGATAACCTAGTCAAAATGGACAAATTCCTAGAAACACTTAAACTTCTTACATTGACTCAAGAAGAAATAGAAGATCTCAACAAACTCATAACAAGAAACTGAACCAGTAGTAAAAAGACTACCAAAAAAGAAAAGTACTGGACCAGAAGTCTTCACCAAGGGATTCTTCCAAACATTTATAAAAGTGACTCTAAGCCTTCTTAAATTTTTCCAAAATATAGAAGAGAAGTGAACACTTCCTCACTCATTATATGAGGCTACCATTATTCTGATATCAAATTCAGATAAAGACACCACAAGAAAACTACAGACAAATACCTCAATGAATATAGATGCAAAAATACTATCAAACAGAATCCAAAAGCATTTTTAAAAGATTTTATACCTGATCAAGTGAGATTTATCCCAGGAATGCAAGGGTGGTTCAACATTAGAAAATCAGTTGATGTAACACCACATATTAATAAAACAAAAGAAAAAAATCATCTCAATCTATGAGAGAAGGCATATGAAAAAAACCTAACACCTTTTCATGATAAAAACACTCAGCAAGCTAGGAAAAAAAGGGAAATTTCTCCACAAGAGAAAGGACATTTATGAAAAACCCACAACTATCATCATACTCAATGGAGAGAGACTGAGAGTGTTGCCCTTAACATCATGAACAAGACAAGGATGCCCGCTCTCAACACTACTATTTAACATTGTACTGGAATTTCTAACCAGAGTAATTAGACAAGAAAAAGAAACAAAAGTATCCAAATACTGGGGGAAAAGTAGTAAACTATCACTTTTCACAGATAACATAATCCTATATATAGAAAACCCCAAAGAAGCTACAAGAAAGCTACTAGAGGTAATAAACGAATTCAGCAAATTGGCAGGATAAAAGGTCAACACCCAAAAATCAGTTGAATTTATATATATTATCAATAAGCATTCTGAAAAGAAATTAAGGAAACAATTCCATTTAAAATAGCATCTAAAAAAGTCTTAGGACTAAATTTTGCCAGGGAAATGAAAGACTTGTACACTGAAAACTATAAATCATTATTGAAAAATTTTAAAGAAGACCTAAATAAATGGAAAGACTGTCCATGTTCATTGATTAAAAAACTTAATATTATTATGACGCCAATACTACCCAAGGCTGTCTATAAATTCAATGCATTTTCTATCGAAATTCCAACAGCCCCACAACATGGATGAATTTGTAGGGCATTATGCTGAGTGACATAAGTCAATCACAAAAGGACAAATACTGTATGAGACCACTATTATAAAAACTCATGATAAGGTTTATGCACATAAAGAAGCAATATTTGATGGTTACTAGGGAGGAGAAGGGTGGGAAGGGAAAAACACTAGCTAGACAATAGATTAGTGGTAACTTTGGTGAACGGTAAGACAGTACACAATACTGAGGAAGACAGCACAACCTGATCAAGGCAAAGTCACAGAAGCTTCATAGACACAGCTAAACTGTCTGAGGGACCAAATTACTGGGCTGATGGGTGGGGACCATTGTGTTGGGGGACATCAAGCTCAATTGGCATAACGTAATTTATAAAGAAAATATTATACATTCTACTTTGGTGAGTAGCATCTAGGGTCTTAAAAGCTTGTGAGCGGCCATCTAAGATACTCCACTAGTCCCACACCATCTGGAGCAAGGGAGAATGAAGAAAACCAAAGACACAAGGGAAAGATTTATCCAAAGGACTAAAGGACCACAACTACCACAGCCTCCACCAGACTGAATCCAGCACAACTAGATGGTGCCCAGCTACCACCACTGACTGCTCTCACAGGGATCACAATAGAGGGTCCCAGATAGAGATGGAGAAAAATAAAGAACAAAATTCTAACTCACAGAAAAAGACCAGACTTACTGATCTGACAGAGACTGAAAAAATCCTGAGAATATGGCCCCTGTACACGCTTTTAACTCAGTACTGAAGTCACTCCTGAGGTTCACCATTCAGCCAAAGATTAGACAGGCCCATAAAACAAAAAATGAGACTAAATGGGCACACCAGCCCAGAGTCAAGGAAGAGAAGGTAGGAGGGGACAAGAAGCTGGTAAAAGGTGAGAGTATTACCATGTAGTGGGGTTGGCAGCCAATGACACAGAATGATACATGTATTAATTGTTTAGTGAGAAATTAATTTGCTCTGTAAACCTTCATCTAAAGTACAATAAAAAAAGAAAAATTCCAACAGCCTTCATTGCACATATGAAAACACCAATCCTCAAATTTATACAGAATGACAAGGGGCTCCAAATAGCAAAGCAACCTTGGAAAAAAAGAATAAAGTAGGAGAACTCACACTTCCCAGTTTCAAAGTATATTATCAAGCTACAGTAATCAAAATTGTCTGGTACTGGTACAGCAGTAAACATGTAGTCCAATGGGATAGATTGTAGAGTCCAGAAATAAACCTGCACATCTATGGTCAAGTGATGTTGAAAAAGGATGCTCAGTCCATTCAATAGGGAAAGAATAGTCTCTTTTTAATAAATGGTGCTGGGACAACTGGATTTCCACATGCAAAAGAATGAAGTTGGACCCATATCTCACATCATATACAAAATTAATACAAAATAGATCAAGGACCTAAATGTAAGAACGAAAAACATAAAACTCTTAGAAGAAAACATAGGGGTAATGCTTCAGTATCTAGTTTTTTTATTGTTTTTTAGAATATACACAGCAAAACATATACCAATTCAACAGTTTCTACATTTACAATTCAGTGACATTGATCACATTCTTCAAGTTGTACAGCCATACTCACCCTTCTTTTCTGAGTTGTTCTTCCCCCATTAACATAAACTCACTGTCCTCTAATGTTCCTGCCTAATCTTTCAAGTTGCCATTGTCAATTTGATCACATACAGGATAGTTCTTAATAGAACATAATGCTCAAGGCAGACTTTTTTACTAGTTAAGCTAAACTATTTTTTGATTTTAAGACTTTAGGGGATATTTTTGGTTTAATGTTTGAAGATTATTTCAGGGCAGTAGTTTCAGGGGTTCATCCAGCCTCCATGGCTCCATCAAGTCTGGATTCCTTGAGAATTTGGAACTCTGCTCTGCATTTTCCCCTTTTTGGTCAAAGATTCTTCTATAGAATCTTTGACCAAAAAGTTCAGTAATGGTAGCCAGACACCATCCAGCTCTTCTGATCTCAAGGCAAAGGAAGCAGTTTTTCATGGGGACAATTATCCACACGAAGAGCTAGGAGGTAGAACAGAAGCACTAAAAATGTTTTCAGGCCAGTTAACTGGGATGTCCCATGAAACTCTGACCCTAAACGTCCAAACCAAGGAACCAAATCCCATGAGGTGTTTGGTTGTGCATAAACAGCCTTCACAGCTACTCCTTTCCTTTTTTTTTTTTTTGTCATTGTGGTAAATATGTCTGTCACACAACTTTTGCCAATTTAACTTTTTACAGGTGTACAATATTGACAGCTGTGCAACCTTTAATCAATATGATTTTTCCATCACCATAAATCAGAACTCAGTACTCCATAGCAACAATCACCCCCTTTTCCTCTACCTTTACCTTCCTGCCCCTGGTAAACACTAATAAACCTGGATCTCTATACATTTGCAACTTTTTGTCTTTTTATATAAGTGAGGTCATACAATATTTGTCCTTTTGCGATTGATTTATTTCACTCAGCATAATGTTTTCAAGCTCCATCTATATTGTAGCAGGTATCAAGGCTTCATTTCTCCTACTGGCTGAGTAGTATTTCATTGTATGTGTGTACCATTCATGGGCATTCCCACCTTTTGGTTATTGTGAACACTGGTGTGTGTAAAAATGGTGTGGGGGTGGAGTCTGACCTCCTCTAACTTCACAATGGGAGGGCGGGAGGAGAAAAACAGACTCATTGCTTAGGGACAAGGAGCTTCTATTAAAGGTGATGCAAAAATTTGGAAAAGGATAATCATGGTTGAACAACATAATAAACATAATGTCACTGAATTGCACACGTGAAGAATGTTGAAATGTAAAACTTTTGTTGCAAATATATTTATCGCAATAAAAAAAGACCAAATATATATATATATATATATGTATATGTATACAGTATACCTCTATGGGAAAATATGCTTAAAAGAAAAAATAGTTTCTAAATGTTAATGATTATGTTTCATGGGCATAATTATCAGGAAATACAATGTTACTTCATTATCATATACTTTTTTAAACTATAAAACAAATGAAATTAAAAGTAGTAATACTTTGAGAAAAATTTCTGAGGTGAAAAACAATGACTATCTCAGAATCAAAAAAATGGGGTTCTTCTTAATGATAATTTTTTCCAGTAAACATGATTTTTCCAAATGAGTAAATGCATTTTTCCAACATTTTACACTAAATATTTTCAAATATGCAGATAATTGGAAAGAAATTTACAATGATCAGTTACATGCCTACCACCTAGATTCTTCTATTAACTACCTTTACTTGTTTTATAATACACCTATCAATCCCTCTCTTTATCCATCAATCCATCCTATTTTAGGTGCTCCAAAAAATAAATGCTATTTTCAAAATTGAAAAAAAATGTAGTCAACATGTTACAACAATCTAAATTATCTTGCTCTCGTAAACAGGGAGATTGAACTGGCTCATGAAATAGGAATACTGGCTCAGCAATAATTCAGAGGAAAAGGGATATTCTTGGCAGACATATCAGCAAGGCACAGAGGTATGGAAGAGCACGGCATGACTAAAGGGGGTGAGGAGTGGATGAATGACGTGCTGTTTGAGGAATAGATTTTATGGAAGATGAAAAGAAAAATCTTGCTGAAAATGTAGCTGCTATTTAGTGAGTTACCTAATAGCCTTTTTTTGCCACATGGAGGTAGGAATCCTTGAGACACTATTCCCTGATAGCAAATAGTCAAAAAAAAATCTAAACTCATTGCCATGGAGTCCATTCCAACTCATGGAGACTCAATGTATGTCAGAGTAGAACTGCACGCCCTAGGGTTTTCAATGGCTGTAACCTTACAGAAGTAGATTGCCAGGCCTTTCTTTCACAGCACTGCTGGATGGATTCAAACCACCAACCTTTCAGTTTATAACCAAGCACAAACCATTTGCACCACCCACGGATTAGCAAATAGTAAGAGGCTACCAATTCCCATCCCACTGCATCATTCCCAACACCTACACAGTCTTTTCCTGACAACAATATTACCAGGCTTCAGGGTACCCAGCTCCTGAAGGGCTTCCACCAGCAACTACTATCATATGACTTCTCATTTCATTCATAATTTTTTTAAATGCTAAATACCTTTTTTCCCTAAATTTTATTTATTTTGTTGTTGTTGTTGAGAATATACACAGAAAAACATACACCATTTCAACAGTTTCTACATATATCATTTAATTATATTGATTACATTTTTAGAGTTATGTAACCATTCTCACTCTCCTTTTCAACAAATATTTAATGTGCCATGAAATGCTTCAGATATTAGGTAAAGCAGTGGGGAAATCACACAAAAGTCATTCCTCTCATCAAACTTATTTTTAGTTGAAAGAGTATGGAAAATTAAAAAAAAAAAAGAAAAAAGTAAGCAATGTTGACATATAGTCTGCCCTGAATAACGGTATTTTGTTACCATTATCATCATCAACATTAAATGTTGTAGAGAAAAGTAATGTATGGAAAGAGACTAGAGTGGCACTGGTGAGATGTCACAGAGATTGTAATCTTAAATACGAAGGTTACAGGAGGTATCATTAAGTATGTTTTAATTGAGCAAGGATCTGGTGGAGGCAAGGTACAAATTCATGAAAATAACTTGGCAAAGAAGAATCTAGGCAAAGATCCTGAAAAGAAGAATCCCTGGCATATTTGAGGAATGCAAGATGCCAATATAGTTGAAGTAGAAAGAAAAAGGTAGAAGATAAGGTCAGTAAATTCAGGGTCAGTAAATTCTTGTGTTATGGATAGAGTTAAAAAGACACAAAAGATAGAAAAGACCAAAATAGATGTCAGAAGAAACTCTGAAACTTACTCTTGAATGTAGAGTAGCTAAAGCAAAAGGAAGAAATAATGAAGTAAAAGTGTTGAATAGATGATTTCAAAGAAAGGCTTGAGAAGACAAAGTAAAGTATTATAATGAAATGTGCATAGACTTGGAGTCAGAAAAGGAAAAGGGAAGAACAAGGGGATACTCGGTGGTTTAGAATCAGGAAAGATGTGCATCAAGATTCTATCCTTTCACCATAATTATTCAATCTGTATGCTAAGCAAATAATCTGAAAAGCTGCACTGTATGAAGAACATGGCATCTCAAAGGGCGTCTCAAGAAGACAAAGTAAAGTATTATAATGACATGTGCAAAGAGCTGGGGGTGGAAAACCAAAAGGGAAGAACACACTCAGTGTTTCTCAAATTGAAAGAACTGAGGAAAAATTTCAAGCCTCGAGTTGCAATAGTGAAGATTCTATGGGGAAAATATTAAATGACGCAGGAAACATCAAAAGAAGGTGGAAGGAATACACAGAGTCATTATACCAAAAAGAATTAATCAATGTTCAGCCATTTCAAGAGGTGGCATGTGATCAGGAACCAATGGTACTGAAGGAAGAAGTCCAAGCTGCTCTGAAGGCATTGGCAAAAAATAAGGCCCCAGGAATTGATGGAATTTCAACTGAGATGTTTCAACAAACAGATGCAGTGCTAGAGGTGCTCACTCGTCTATGCCAAGAAATATGGAAGACAGCTTCCTGGCCAACTGACTGGAAGAGATCCATATTTATGCTTATTCCCAAGAGAGGTGATCCAACCAAATGTGGAAATTATAGAACATTATCATTAATATCACACGCAAGCAAAATTTTGCTAAAGGTCATTAAAAACGGCTGCAGCCGTATATCAACAGGGAACTGCCAGAAATTCAGGCCGGTTTCAGAAGAGGACGTGGAACCAGGGATATCATTGCTGATGTCAGATGGATCCTGGCTGGAAGCAGAGAATACCAGAAGGATGTTTACCTGTGTTGTATTGACTATGCAAAGGCATTCGACTGTGTGGATCAAAACAAATTATGGATAACATTGCAAAGAATGGGAATTCCAGAACACTTAATTGTGCTCATGAGGAAACTTTACATAGATCAAGAGGCAGTTGTCCAGACAGAACAAGGGGATACCGATTGGTTTAAAGTCAGGAAAGGTGTGTGTCAGGGTTGTATTCTGTTACCATACCTATTCAATCTGTCGCTATGAGTCGGAATCGACTTGATGGCACTGGGTTTGGTTTTTTTTATTCAGTCTGTATGCTGAGCAGATAATATGAGAAGCTGGACTATATGAAGAAGAATGGGGCATCAGGATTGGAGGAAGACTCATTAACAACCTCTGCTATGCAGATGACACAACCTTGCTTGCTGAAAGTGAAGAGGACTTGAAGCACTTACTAATGAAGATCAAAGACCACAGCCTTCAGTGTGGATTGCACCTCAACATAAAGAAAACAAAAATCCTCACGACTGGACCAATGAGCAACATCATGATAAATGGAGAAAAGATTGAAGTCGTCAAAGATTTCATTTTACTTGGATCCACGATCAACAGCCATGGAAACAGCAGTCAAGAAATCAAAAGATGCATTGCACTGGGTAAATCTGCTGCAAAGGACCTCTTCAAAGTGTTGAAGAACAAAGATGTCACCTTGAAGACGAAGGTGCGCCTGACCCAAGCCATGGTATTTTCAATCACATCATATGCATGTGAAAGCTAGACAATGTATAAGGGAGACCGAAGAAGAATTGATGCCTTTGAATTGTGGTATTGGCAAAGAACGAACAAATCTGTCTTAGAAGAAGTACAGCCAGAACGCTCCTAGAGGCAAGGATGGCGAGACTGCATCTTACATACTTTGGACATGTTGTCAGGAGGGATCAGTCCCTGGAGGAGGACATCATGCTTGGCAGAGTACAGGATCAGCAGAAAAGAGAAGACCCTCAATGAGGTGGATTGACACAGTGGCTGCAACAATGAGCTCGAGCATAGCAACGATTGTAAGGATGGCTTAGGACTGGGCAGTGTTTTGTTCTGTTGTGCATAGGGTCACTATGAGTCAGAACTGACTCGATGGCACCTAACAACAACAGCAACTAGTCTCCTAAACTGTGAAAAAATAAATTGCTGTTGGTTAAAACCACCCATTTGTGGTGTTTCTGTTATAACAGCACTAGATAATTAAGACACCTTGTAAGGACTATGCCCCTTAGTCTGGAGTAGCACTGGGGCATTTTGACCAGGAGGTTGAGAAGTCTCATTTCTATTTTAATGGTATCACCCTAAACCAGTATCAATTTGGGGAATGAAATTGTTCTGAAATTAGACAGTGGTGATGGTTGCATAACATTTGTATATACTAAAAACCACAGAATTGTACACTATAAAAGAGTGAATTTTATGCCATATGAATTACATCTTAATATAAAGAGTTGTTAAAATAAAATAGGATGAAAATACACAATGTACATGGGCGGGGGGGTTAAAATTAGTAGAAGGAACCGCAATAAGAAGGTGCTGAGTGATGTAGTGTATGAGAGAAAGATAAGAACTGAGAATAGGCCTGAACTATTGGAAGATTAAAATTGCCTTTAAATGACATGGGGAAGGCTGCTGGAGAAAGATTTTTTTTGGTAAGAAAAAGAGTTCCATTTTTGAGTGTTTTATAAATGAGATGCCTATTAGACATACAAGTAGACAAGTTAAGCAGAAAACTAGTAATATAAGTCTGGAGAACAAATTTGACGCTGCAGATATAAATTTGGAAGTTATTATTGATACCTCTAGACCCATGAAAATGGATAAGATTAGAAAGTCATTGTAGATAGAAAAGAGTAGGGTTTCAAGGATTGAGCACTGTAGAGTTCTAGTGTTAAGAAAATCAAGGAGATGAAGAATACCCATATCAAGGGATTCTGAGAAGAAACCAGTAAGGTCATATGAACACAAGTGGATCGAATGAGTAAATATTTTCAAGGGAGAGAGGATGATTGAATGTATCAGACTGCTGCTACTACATTGAAAAAGGTGCAGATAGATTATGACTATTGATGTAAGGGCAAAAATCATTATAACCATGACAAATGCAGTTTCAGTGAGATGGTTGGGTGAAAGCCAAAGTGGAGTGGTGTCAAGAGAAAACTGAGGCAAGAGATTCAAGCCTGCAAGTGGACAAATCAATTCAAAGTATTCAGCTCTAACATGGAGAAAAGAAATGTTAGCTGAATAGGAATGTAGGTGCTATAGGTGAATGAGGATTCAAGGGTTATTTCTAAATTTGTTTTTGTTATGTTACGTTTTTACATTGGACAAATACCAGTGTAAATACAGGGGAATTACCTTGTAAAAAGCAAAGAGTTGAAGATACAGAGGCCATATGACGGAATGGATGTCCTAAGTTTGATAAGAGGAATTGAAAAAGAGCAGCCAATCAAGCATAAAAAACAACAGGAAAGAATAAATTAGCAATTATCCAGGAAAGACCACTATCTCCAGTTCATCTCATTCCATCCTCCAGTCTAGGGTTACAGAAGTGAGTGATTTAAGGAGGTAAACTGGCCCAGTTCTCAATTTTAGAGATGAGAAAGAAAACTAAGCCCCAATGACAGTCGTATCTACTGACTGATCAGAAGTTTTGAAAGAAACATGCACCCAAACTACCCACATGAAATTGCCCTAGAGACACCACCACATGAACTCATTTGACTTGTATCTGCCACATACTGGTGCCAAAGTTCATCTCATGCATAGACAGAACTTCTGAGAACACAGAATATCAGCTTCCAACATCAATTATTTCTGCTTCGTAGATAATACATGAACCACCTGGTCCCGGATCTGTTTGGTCTTGATCCCATAAATGATAGGATTCAACATGGGTGGAGCCAGAATACTGATATTGGCCAGGAGGACATGAATATGAGGTGCAATATGGTGTCCAAACCTCTGAGTAAGAGTGGTGAAGATCCCAGGCCCATAAAAGAGGATGATGACGCAGACATGGGAGCCACAGATGTTCAGAGCTTTGTGGCGAGCACCTTGGGAAGGGATGCGGAACACAGCATGGAGGATCAGCAGGTAGGAGATAAAAATTAACACAATATCTAATACCACTGTTGACATTAAGACAAAAAAACATACCATATATTTACTTGAATATTATCACAAGAAACTTGGGCCAATACAATGTGCTTACAACCAGTGTTCAGGAGGATGTTACTTTTGCAGAAAGTCAATCTTCTCAGAAGAAATATTATGGGGAAAATTGTACCATAACTTCTCAGAAAGATAGTCCCTCCAATTTTTGCAATCAATGAGTGTGTAAGAATAGTTATGTATCTCAGTGGGTAGCAAATGGCAATGTAGCGGTCAAACGCCATCACCAGCAAGATCCCTGACTCAGAGATGAAGGTGGAATGGATTAAGAAGAGCTGGGTGATGCAGCGATTCAGAGAGATCTCCCCAGCACTGAACCAGAAGATGGCCAAGGCCTGAGGTACCGTGGATGTAGAGAGGACAATGTCTGCTCCAGCCAGCATGCAAAGGAAGAGGTACATGGGTTCATGGAGGCTGCGCCTTGTGAGGATGATGAAGATCAGCAGGCTGTTCCCAAGCAGGGCTATGATATAGGAAATGACGAAGGGAATGGAAATCCACACATGCTGGTCCTCTAGGCCAGGGATGCCCAGCAAACGGAAAACTGCGTGGCTCACACCAGTGTGGTTCAGGGTAGTCATACCTGAAGCACACAACCCAGGGCCTCACCTCCTATTTACAGAGACGGAAGAAATTTTAGATTATACTCAATGATTTTCTCTGACGTCAACAGGGGTGTTTGGCACCCACCTGAATTCATTCTGTTTTATTCTGTAAGTGCTAGGCTACGATACGTAAAGGTGAACAAGATATGGTTTGTTTTCTGAATGAAGTTATAATCTCATAAACAAGATGGACATCTCACTAAAATAAAGGGATTATATTAACATATCAGAACTATAAGAAAAATTTTATATGGAAACACAATTGGAGTAATTCACCCTGTTCATATTTGTGATGGTATTAAGAATGAATTTATATCTGGAATAGTCTAGTAAATAGAGTAGGATATCATCAGGTTGAGGGAGTACCAAGTGGAGAATGCAGTAAAGCCCTTTGGAAGCTTAAGGAGAAACATTTGGCATGGAAATACAAATACAGCTTTCAGCTCTGTGAGGTTGTGGCATTGCAAATTTGGAACAATTAGAGAAGTAGGTTGGCTGTCAACACAAATCAAAGAGCCTGAACTTCATCCTGTGGGGTGAAAATGGTCCGCCATGAAGAGTTTTATAAGTGGAAAACATTTTGTGTATGTTAACCAGGTAGTTGAGTAGGATACAAAGGATGGGCAAAAATGGCAAGGCTAGAAGCTACTAAATGTTTGCCCTGGTATGAGAAATAATGTATTGATAGATTACTCTCACAGTGAAATAGAACCAAGAAAGCAACCCTTTTAAAGTCACTTCTCAATGATAGGCAGTGATGTAAAAATGTTACTTATGTTATTGTTGTTAGCTGCCATGGAGTAGGCTCCGGCTCATGGTGATCTTATATATAACAGAGTGAAATGTTGCCCAGTCCTGGGCCATCTTCATAATCATTGGTATATTTGTTGTGGCTATTGTGTCAATCCATCTCATTGAGCAATGCCTTCATTTTCATTGACCCTCTATAAAACATGATGTCCTTATGTTAATTATAGCACTCCATTAACTGCGTCTAACAAAATAGGGCAGTAGGTACTAACATCCCCTATTTTCCAGAATAGGATTTGGAGACTCAAGAATCTTGTCACAACTCAAAGGCTTAAAACTTTTATAAATTTACTATACATAATTTCCTCATCTTTGAAGTGAGGTGAGGGAAAGATACCTTTCTGGATTGGGGGAGGGAAAATAAAGTCAGCCCTGAGCAGGTTGTTGTTGTTAGGTGTCATTGAGTCAGTTCCAGCTCATAGCGACCCTACAGGATAGAGTAGAACTGCCCCATAGGGTTTTCAAGGAGCGGCTGGTGGATTTGAACTGCAGATCTTTTGGTTAGCTGCCAAGTTCTTAACCACTACAGCACCTATCCGCTTTAACACAGAACAAAGAGCAGTGTTATACTACAAAGTTTTTGTAATTATTTATAACTGAAATTTCAAAGGCTTTAATATTTGCTTCTTTGTCAATGCCTCTTTAAGCAACAATGGAAAATCTTGGTAAAGACCTAAAATACTGTGCACACTCTATCCAGGCCAGCACATGGCAGGAATTCGAGAAATGGCTCTGTTGTACAAGGTACGACAGAAGGAGAGGCCAGGTATCAACATGGAAAGAGGAAAATAGGCTCAAATTCTAAGCACTGCTGGAGAAGACAGGAAAAAAAAAAAATTCTAGAAAAATTGTAGGTGGCTTAGTGGCCAGAGGACACATTTTACCCTGAAGAGATAAGAACAACATTTTGTAAAAGGAATAATTATTCATCCTCAAGGCTAACATCTAGGTCCTACCCTCTGCCTTATCCTCTCCAGCTGGGTGTTGAACTTGGCATGTGTTCTCAAGAGGTGATCTTGATACAAAACCCAGTTGGTGAGATGTTCAGAGATCCAAGAGATGAAGAAGCACAGATCAAGTATTCTCCGCACCTTTGCATTTAGACAGTGTCTATTTCAGTGCCTAGCACACAGCAAGCACATGTGATCATTCCCCGCCACCGCCCCCCCCCACCCCAGGCTCTAGTCTTCTCACCTCTAAATTTAATTTCCAGAGTAAGAAGACCCACTCCTCATTTCATTGGTATATAATCCTCTAAGTAATTGCTGAAAGTTTACTGAAAATAAAATCACAAGAGCACAGGTAAAGACTCATGGGGATGCGCCTACTGTGGCCAGCAAATACCACCAGGTCTGTCTAGGGCCACATAACTTCTCTGAGACTGTGCACTCCCCCAAGGAAAGTCATCCTCCTGGAGGAGCTGGAAGAAATCAAAACAGATACGAAAATGCCATGGAGGACCAAAAGGTAGGTGTGTGCACCACAATTCTGACAAAAAGCAAGAAGAGCAGATGAAGATAAAGCAAAATGTCTTAATTAAAAAGAGGAGTTTTAAATGGACCAGCTTACAGATGTTGATGGACACTAGATACTTTGGGCGTGTCAAAGAGGATTTTTCTTTTGAGAAGAATATAATACAGACTAAGGAGCTTGCTGATTGGGGGCTGGTCTATGGGTGAAAATGCATGAACTAGAGTGGCTGCCTATCAACTCAAGGTCACCCTATAGATCCTCTCTAATGCCACATGCAGGTTTTTACAACTTTGGTTGTACCCGTGGCCCCCTGGAAAATTGGCCTCTGTCTTCCTGTGCTATAGAGCTACCTGCTAACTCTCATAGTCTGCCCAGTATATCAGCAAAATGCCTGCATGACACATCGCCCCATGAGTCACTCCTTTCCCTCCACTTTCACAAGCAGTCTAGTCATCAGAGCACTTATCTGGCAGACAGGAGCATATCTTAGTTATCTAGTGCTGCTATAACGTAAATACCTCAAGTGGGTGACTTTTACAAACAGAAATTTGTTTCAGTGCGCAGCTCTAGGAGAAGGCTTTCTCTCTGTGTTGGCTTGGGGGTAGATCCTTGTCTGTTCAGCTTGTTTTCTGGTTCCTTGGAGATTTCCATGTGGCTTGGCATTAATCTTCTCCCATCTCTGCTTCTTTCCCTAGCTTGTTTAGTCTCTTTTTTTAATCTCAAAAGAAATTGATTTAAAACACACCTACACTAATCCTGTTCATCAACATAACAAACTGAACCCGTTTCCAAATGGGATTATAACCATAGGCATAGAGGTTGGGATTTACAACACATATTTTGGGGGGGACACAATTCAATCCATAACAGAGAGTGTCTGATTAACTGTTGATATTCACCGCAATTGATTATATACTTTCTGGGTCTTAGAATTGTTTTTGTTTTTTTATTTTTGCGTTCCTACAAACCAGCACACTGAAACACAATGTAATTCCTCAAAAATAAATATTATATGGGAGTAATAAAGGGTCAGAATGTTAGTGGCTGTCAAGTGGACTCCAACTCATGGTGACCCCGTGTATTACAGAGTAGAACTGCTCCATAGGGTTTTCAAGGCTGTGACCTTTCAGATCGCTGCCTTTCTTCCAAGGCACCTCTGGGTGGGTACGAACTGACAGCCTTTCTGCTAGTAGCTGAGCACTTAACTCTTTTGCACCATCCAGGGACTCCAAAGGGTCAGGATAGGGAGCTATGAATGAACGCTTTAAATGCCTAGGATATTTATGGTAATCAGGATCTTAGGCCAATGTAGAATTTTCTCTGGATGGGCTCAGGGCTCCTTTGTACCCTGAGAGCAAAAGACAATCCTAAAGCACAGAGTGTTCTCACACTCTCCTTCTAAACAGCCTTTACACTCTACTGGCACAGTCCTTAATTTGTGTCCCTGGCCCAGTAGTGGGCTAGTAAAACGGTTCTAATAAAAAAAATTAAAATATCCCTGATTTGTAACGTAGAGTTTGTCAATTTCTTAGGTGAAAATACTCTATCATAGCCAGTTTCAAATGATGATGATGTGCCTGTACCTGGAGTTGGGAAGAAATGCACACAACAGACTCTCCTGAGCTGATATGAGCTGGCTCCAGCACACCCCTGCTGTTGTCGCTCCCATTCTGCCTGCTAAACTCCAGACAAAGGCCCTAGTATTTTCAGCCACCTCCATTCAACATCAGTACCCCATAACTCCTAGTCTTCTCCTGAAATTTCATCCCACAGCAATAAAAAAGTCACTCGCCTGCTTCAAATGGAACCCTCATGAGCTAGAATAGGATGAGTCAGAGGAGGACTCTGACTGATGGGTGTCGGGAACCAAGGTTTTTAAGCAGTTGCCTAAAGGCTGCAGAGTGAGCCAGTACACAAGGGATCCCAGACCTAATGCACATGGGTCAGGTCATTATAGCTCTTCATCCCTGCCCACACTACTCCCTCATCCACAACTCCACACCTAGATTATATCAATGTTCAGTAAATACCATGTTAGTTTCACTACATAAAATATCCCTGTTTCTATTTTGATGGAAATTACCCAAACCAAAAACCCATTGCTATCAAGTCAATTCTGACTCACAGCAAACTTATAGAACAGAGTAGAATTGTCCCATAGAGTTTCCAAGGCTGTAAACCTTTACAGAGACTGACCGCCACATCTTTCTCCCTTGGAGCTAGTGAGTTCGAACTGCCAATCTTTTTGTTAGTGGCCGAGCGCTTAACCACTGAACCACCAAGACTCCTTTTGATGGAAATTAGTAAATATTAATCCCATTATCAATCAGCAATTGCAATTTTAAAATAAAAATTAATAGTTGTTGTTGTTAGGTGCTGTCGAGTGGGTTCCGACTCATAGCGACCCTATAGGACAGAGTAAAACTGCCTATAGGGTTTCCAAGGAGCAGCTGGTGGATTTGAACTGCCAACTTTTTGGTTAGCAGCCAAGCTCTTAACTACTAAGGCACCAGGGCTCCAAAAAAAATTTTTCTACGAGTAGTAACCAAAGGAGACCTACTGGTACAAATGGTTAAGCACTCAGCTGCTAACAGAAAGGTTAGCGGTTCTAACTCACCCAGCTGCTCCACAGGACAAAGACCTGGGATCTGTTCCCGTAAAGACTGCAGTCTAGAAAACCCTATGGGGCAGTTCTCCTCAGTCACATGGGGTTGTGAGAAGTCAAAAATGTATTTGATGGCACCTAACAACAAAATTTTTTTTTTAACAACAGTAGTAATTAATATTATGAATTTATTTTAATAAACTTTATTTTTAGAACAGTTTTACATTTAAAGAAAAAATTATGTAGTACAGAGTTCCCATAGACCCAGTATCTTCTATTACTTTTTTTTTTTATTTAATGTCCTTTTTCTGTTCCTGGATCCTACTGAAGATGAATATCACATTACACTTAGCCCATCATGCCTCTTTAGACTTCCCTTTGGCTGTGAAAGTTTTTCAGACTTTCTTTGTTTTTGACCTTGACAGTTTTGAGAAGCACTGCTCACATACTTTGCAGGATCTTCCTCAATTGGGATCTGTCTAGTGTTTTTCTCATGTATGATTAGACTGAGATTTTATGTTTTGGGAAGGAAGACCACAAAGATAAAGGGTCATTTGTATGACATCATGACAAGGGTATATAATACCAACATAACTAATCACTCTCCTGTTGACCATACTCACATGGCTGAGTATCTGTCAGGTTTCTCCACTGTGAATTTACTTTTTTTCCCCCTTTTCAGGCTGTACTCTTTAGAAGGAAGTCACTATATGAAGCCCACACTTAAGAATGGGGAATTATGCTCCAATTCCTTATAGGTGATCTACATAAATTCTTCTAGAATTTTTATGCACAAAAGATTTATCTGTCCTCTCCCATTTATTTATTTGTTTATTTATTTATTTATTTGATCAGTATAAATCAAAATCCAAACCAAACCTGTTACCATCAAGTCAATTTTCACTCATAGTGACCCTATAGGACAGAGTAGAATTGTCCCATAGGGTTTCCAAGGAACAGCTGGTGGATTTGAACTGCCAACTCTTTGGTTAGCAGCCAAGCTCTTAACCACTGTGCCATCAGGGCTCCATTATCAGTATAGAAGCCAAAGTATTTATTTTCTACTTTAAGTTTTAATTCAATACTACTTTATTTTATGACTCAAATTGTTCCAGCTTTGGCCACTGAGCGTGCTTTCACGTGGCCCCTGTGTCCCTTTGACTTGACCCATCATTGTTGTTTTTTTTTTAAATCAGATCCTGACTTTTGACATTACAAGATGTTCCAGGCTCAACTGACATATTTTCCACCCTAATCCTAGGTCAGTCATTTTTTTCAAGGAGACACCTGTTGCTTATATTGGAAAATAATATTAGAAACCAAAACCTGGGTACTAGGTGTGCTTGTTGCTGTTAGGGTTTTGTTGCTACTAGGCCCTCTCAGCTGACAAAGCAAAGAAACATATGTGCATATACACACCTATCAATAAATATTTTAATGCAATCTTTTGTATCTACATTAGGCTAAACATGAGCTCATACTGATGTCTCCAACTTTAATCCATTGGCCCATGGATCATTCTAGCCTGTTCCCTGTGCTTACTGTAAACTCCCACTCCCACAGTGAGAAACCTGACTCCCACTGCCTGCCTTCATTGGCTTAATAGTTCAGTTCAAGTATACATATATAGCAGTATCAGAATTGTTACTCTGTACTCCAATGGGAAACAACTTTATCAACTACAGACTGGTGGTGTTGTTGTTAGGTGCCGTGGAGTCGATTTCAACTCATAGCAACCCCACGTGACAGAGTAGAGCTATCCCATACGGTTTTCTAGGCTGTGATCTTTATGGGAGCAGATCACCAGGTCTTTCTCCCACAGAGCCACTGGGTGGGTTTGAATCACCAACCTTTCAGTCAGCAGCTGAGCACTTAACCATTTGTGCCATGAGGGCTCCTTTCATTAATACTACTAATAATAATTTTTATTATTATCTTAAAATTATAATTGCTGATTTATGATGGTATTAATATTTACAGAACAGTGGCTATGTAGAATTTGTTTTGCTTTTAGCCTTACAGACTCTACTTATCTCCAAGGATACTCAGGTCAGCACCTCTTTCCCTGACACCATTCACCGTAGGTGTTTCATACATTTGTAATGCAGTTAGATAGCTTTGTCACATTCTGCATTCCATCCCGAATTCTTGAACTCTTTCTTTTTTTTTTAATTTGCAAACATTAAAGTTCAGTCTTTGTGCTGTAAAGCTCTATAGGTTTTGAAAAAGACGTAGTGTCATGTATCAACAATTACAGTATCATACATAACACTTTCACTATTCAAAAAAAACTCCCTGTTCTTCATCTAATCAGCCCTCTTCCCCTCCCCTTAAACCCTGGCAACCACATATCTTTTCACTGTTGCTATAGTTTTACCTTTTCCATAATGTCATGTAACTGCAGCAAAATATTCTGTAGTCTTCTCAGACTAGCTTCATTCACATAGCGATATACATTTAAGATTCATTCATGCCTTTTCACAGCTTGATAGCTCATTTCCTCTTATAACTGAATAATAATTGATCGTATGGATGTACCACTGTTTGTTTATCCATTCATTTATTGAAAAACATCTTGGTTGCTTCCAGCTTTTATTGATTCTGAATAAAACATCTATAAATATTCACATGAAAGTTTTGTTTAAAATTTTTTTATTGTGGTAAATATGTATATAACAACACATTTGCCATTTCAACATTTTTGTACTTGTACAATTCAGTGACATTCTTCATGTTGTACATTTATCACCAGTATCCATTTTCAAACGATTCCATCACCCTTAAGAGAAGTTCATTAACCCCTAAATCATGATTTTCCTTCCTCCTGCCCCTGGTAACCACTATTAAATGTTGGTCTGTATACATTTGACTCTCGTAGATATTTCATAAAAGTGGGATCACACAATATTTGTCCTTTTTTGACTCACTGATTCTACGCAGCATAATGCTTTCAAAGTTCATCATGTTGTAGCATGTATCAAGAGTTCAGTTCCCTTTGTGGCTGAGTAATAATCCATTGTATGTATATATCACATTTTGTTTATCCATTCATCTGTTGATGGACATTTAGATTGTTTCCACCTTTCAGCTATTGTACTAGTGCTACGGTGAACAGTGGTGATAAATTAACCACAGAATTACCATGTGATCCAGCAGCAATTTCACACCTAGGTGTATACCCAAAAGAATGGAAAGCAGAAACTCATGCAGGCTGTGTGTGGCGTAAGTTTCAAATAAGTTGAGTAAATATCTAGGAGCTTGATTGCTGAATCATGTGGTGTAGTGGATTGAATTGCATCCACTAAAAATATGTGTCAACTTGGCTAGGCCATGATTCCCGGTTTCGTGTGGTTGCCCACTACTTTGTGATCCAATGTGTTTATCCTGAGTATTGTAAATCCTAACCTCTGTGATGTTGATGAGGCAAGATTAGAGGCAGTTACGTTAATAAGGCAGGACTCAATCTACAGGATTAGATTGTATCTTGAGTCAACCTCTTTTGAGATATAAAAGAGAGAATCAAGCAGAGAGGAGAGGAAACTCATACCATCGAGAAACAAGAGCCAGGAGTGGAGAACATCTTTTGGACCTGGGGTCCCTCACTGAGAAGCTCCTAGACCAGGGGAAGACTGATGACAAGGACCTTTCCCCAGAGCAACAGAGACAGAATGCCTTCCCCTGAAGCTGACACCCTAAATTCAGACTTCTAGCCTCCTAATCTGTGAGAGAACAAATTTCTCTTTGTTAAAATCATCCATTTGTGGTACTCCTGTAACAGCAGCACTAGACAACTAACACGTATGGTATGTACTTTTAGCTTTGTAAGAAACTGCCAAGCTGCCTTTCAACGTATTGCCACCAGGAATAAATGAGAGTTCCTATTGCTCCACATCTTGGACAGCAATTGGCATTGTCAGATTTGGTTGTGTTCATAGTGGTTATGAATTCGGCTGCTAACCAAAAGGCCAGCAGTTTGAATCTACCAGGCACTCCTTGGAAACCCTATGGGGCAGTTCTACTCTGTCCTATAGGGTTGCTATGAGTCAGAATCGACTGGATGGCAATGGGTTTTGGTTTTTGGCCATTCTGACAAGTCTATGGTGATATGTCATTGTTGTTTTAATTTGCAACTCCCTGAACAGACACTTCACAGAAGATGATATACAGATGAAACATAAGCATATAAAAAGGTGTTCAACATCATTTGCCAGTGTCGTTGTTGTTATTATTGCCATCAAGTCAACTCCACACATGGCAACCCCATATGCAGAGTAGAACTGCTACATAGGATTTTTCAGGATGTGACCTTTCAGAAGCAGATAGCCAGGCCTGTCTTTTGAGGTACTTCTGGGTGTGTTGAAGTGCTTAACCATTTGCGCCACCCAGGGATCCTTCATTAGCAATTAAGGAAATGCAATTAAAATCACAATGTGAGAGAGTCTTTTTAACAAATGGTGCTGGCATTACTGGATATCCAACTGCAAAAAAATGAAACAAGACCCATACCTCACTCCATGCACAAAAACTAACTCAAAATGGATCAAAGACCTAAATATAAAATACAAAATGATAAAGATCATGGAAGAAAAAATAGGGACAACGTTAGGAGCCCTAATACACGGCATAAACAGTATACAAAACATTATTAAGAATGCAGCAGAAAAATTAGATACTGGGAGCTCCTAAAAATCAAACACCTATGCTCATCCAAAGACTTCACCAAAAGAGTAAAAAGACTACCTACAGACTGCAAAAAAGTTTTTAGCTGTGACATTTCTCATCAGTGCCTGATCTCTAAAATCTACATGATACTGCAAAAACCCAACTACAAAGAGACAAATAACCCAATTAAAAAATGGGCAAAAGATATGAATAGACACTTCACTAAAGAAGACATTCAAGTAGCTAACAGATACACAAGGAAATGTTCACGATGGTTAGCCATTAGAGAAATGCCGGTTAAAACTACTGAGATTTCATCTCACTCCAACAAGGCTGGCCTTAACCCAAAAAACACAAAATAATAAATGTTGGAGAGGCTGTGGAGAGATTGGAACACTTAAACACTGCTGATGGGAATGTCAAATGGTACAACCACTTTGGAAGTCGATTTGGCACTTCCTTAAAACACTAGAAATAGAACTACCATATGATCCAGCAATCCCACTCCTTGGAATATATCATAGAGAAATAAGAGCCTTTACACGAGCAGATATATGCACACCCATGTTTATTGCAGCACTGTTTACAATAGCAAAAAGATGGAAGCAACCATGGTGCCCATCAACAGATGAATGGATAAATAAATTATGTTATATTCACACAATGGAATACTATGCATCAATAAAGAACAGTGAGGAACCTGTGAAACATTTCATAACATGGAGGAACCTGGAAGGCATTATGCTGAGTGAAATTAGCCAGTTGCAAAAGGACAAATATTGTATAAGACCACTATTATAAGAACTTGAGAAATAGTTTAAACTGAGAAGAAAACATTCTTTTGTGGTTACGAGAGTGGGGAGGGAGGGAGGGTGGGAGAGGGCATTCACTAATTAGATAGTAGATAAGAACTACTTTAGGTGAAGGGAAAGACAGCACACAATACAGGGGAGGTCAGCGCAACTGGACTAAACCAAGAGCAGTTTCCTGAATAAACCCAATGCTTCAAAGGCCAGCGTAGCAGGGGCAGGGGTCTGGGACCATGGTTTCAGGGGTCATCTAAGTCAATTGGCATAATAAAATCTATTAAGAAGACATTCTGCATCCCGCTTTGAAGAGTGGTGTCTGGGGTCTCAAACGCTAGCAAGCAGCCATCTAAGATGCATCGATTGGTCTCAACCCACCTGGATCAGAGGAGAATGAAGAACACCCAGGACACAAGGTGATTACGAGCCCAAGAGACAGAAAGGGCCACATGAACCAGAGACTACATCATCCTGAGACCAGAAGAATAGATGGTGCCTGGCTACAACTGATGACTGCTGTGACAGGGAACACAACAGAGAACCCCTGAGGGAGCAGGAAAGCAGTGGGATGCAGACCCCAAATTCTCATAAGACCAGACTTAATGGTCTGACTAAGACTAGAAGTACCCTGGTGGTCATGGCCCCCAGACCTTCTGTTGGCCCAGGACAGGAACCATTCCTGAAGCCAACTCTTCAGACATGGGTTGGACTGGACAATGGGTTGGAGAGGGATGCTGGTGAGGATTGAGCTTCTTGGATCAGGTGGACACTTGAGACTATGTTGGCATCTCCTGCCTGGAGGGGAGATGAGAGAGTGGAGGGGGTTAGAAGCTGGCGAAATGGACAGGAAAAGAGAGAGTGGAAGGAGAGAGCAGGCTGTCTCATTAGGGGGAGAGTAACTGGGAGTGTGTAGCAAGGTGTATATGGGTTTTTGTGTGACAGACTGACTTGATTTGTAAACTTTCACTTAAAGCACAATAAAAATTATTTTTAAAAAATCACAGTGAGATACCACTACACATCTATCATATGACTGAAATAAAAAATAATGATAACACCAAATTCCAGAGAGGCACAGAAACTGGTTGAACCATATATTGCTGGTGGAAATGTAAAATAGTACAGCCACTCATCTTTAATACATATAGATCACTCATAGTGACCCTATAGGACAGAGTAGAACTGCCCCATAGAGTTTCCAAGGAGTGCCTGGTGGATTCCTTGGTTAGCAGACATAGCTCTTAACCACTATGCCACCAGGGTTTCCATAGATCATTTAGATCTATATACATTAGAAATGAACACTGTAAACAATATCTGCTAGGTAAGGAAATTTACAGAACGTTATATATATAGTATAATCAATACTCTATATATGAATCACATGATCATATTTTCCACATAGATACAGGAATAGACATAGGAACTATAGATACGGTGGAAACACAAATACAGACCCAGATTCAGATACAAATACATATAGAAGTAGATGCAGATAGAGATATATAAATATATAAACACAGATGTATAGTTACAGGTACCAACATTTTAACAATGGCTAGGCTGAGAAATGCCAGTTTATGGATGAATTTCATTTCCATTTTTTCATAATTTTTAGTTCTTTCTACAGTGAACATAGGCTTTTTTATAAAATAAGTATTTAAAAAGAAATGTGGACATGTTATTTTTCTCATAGAGGAAGTATCAACAAAAAAATACCTTATGTAAGGTGTTGGTTAGAGAAAGCATCACAGAGGAGGCAATGTGAGAAGCAAGTCTGTAAGGAGGAATAACGGTTATCCACGAATCAAGAGAGGTTATTCCAACACAAAGCAGAGACACATGAAAGAGTATGGCAAGACCTGGAATGGATGAGGGGTGAATGGCCTGCTGTATCTGAAGCTTGGCTTGTTTATACAGCAACATGGGAATTGTTGCTGTAAAGGAAGTCAGGAACCAACACTAAAGGCCTTGACATCCCTGCTGAGAAGGAGATAACTGAAAAACACCTGACACTGAGAATGGAGGAGTTTCCCTTCCTGGGCATTCTCCCAGCACACACCAACCTTCAGAAACCACATTAGTCTTTTCCTGTTAACACAGGAGTGATCAGCGTCAGTCTCCTAAAGGATGTTCTGCAAAACACCTGTAAGCACACCACTCATTTGTATTCCCTTTTTATAGACATGCATGTTGAACACGATATAAATTATAATATAACTTGAAGAGCCTCAAAACCCAAGAATTACTGATTTGAAGAATGCCACTTAGCTAGAATGAAGGACATCAAAGAATGGAAGTTTGTGTGTGGCTGTCCAGGGGTTTAGCATGATGTCTCAGAAATTGAGACAGTGTAGACTTAAAAAAAAAAAAAAAAAAAACCCTTTGCCATTGAGTTGATTCTGACTCAGAGCGACCCTACAGGACAGAGTACGACTGCCCCATGGAGTTTCCAAGGAGCACCTGGTGGATTCGAACTGCCAGTCTTTTTTTAGTTAGTAGCCGTAGCTCTGAACCACTACACCACCAGTGTTTCCCAGTGCAGACTAGCTGCACAAATTCCCAGGCAGAGCATGGTTCTCACTTCATCCATATCCAAAGAGCAGACTGGAGTCATAAAGGCTACATGACTTGTGGAGATCAGTCCATCCAGCCCCAGGATCTGTACAAAAGGAAGCTTCCTCAGTCAAAAATGGCAGTTCTCTCTCAGGTGTTTAGACAATGGAAAAGTAAGTCCTGCTGTTCATATTGAAGTTATTTCTGCTTTGGAAAAAATATATAAGCCACCTGCTCCCGGATTTGCTTTGTCTTGATTCCATAAATGACGGGATTCAGCATAGGTGGAACAAGAATGCAGACATTAGCCAACAAAATGTGGACATGAGGTGGGATATAGCGTCCAAACCGTTGGGTAAGGGTTGTGAAGATTGCAGGCCCATAAAATAGGATGATGATGCAAACATGGGAGCCACATGTGTTAAGTGCTTTGTGACGAGCATCTTGGGAAGGCATGCAGAAGACAGCACAGAGAATCAGCACATAGGAAACAAAAATTAGCA
Source organism: Loxodonta africana (assembly GCF_030014295.1). NCBI lineage: Eukaryota > Metazoa > Chordata > Mammalia > Proboscidea > Elephantidae > Loxodonta > Loxodonta africana. The sequence continues at coordinate 86,317,033 of NC_087348.1, forward strand.
AAACATCTAAGACCACTGTTGATACTATAACAAAAAGTCCATACCAGATATTCACTCGAATATCATTACAAGCATATTTGGCCAAGCCAATGTGTTCACAAAAGGTATGTGGAATAATATTATTTTGACAGAAAGTCAATCTTTTCAAAAGAAATACTATGGGGAAAATTGTACCATAACTTCTCAGAAAGATAGTCCCACCAATTTTTGCAATCAGGGCGTGTGTAAGAATGGTAGTGTATTTCAGCGGGTAGCAAATGGCAATGTAGCGGTCAAACGCCATCACCAGCAAGATTCCTGACTCAGAGATGAAAGTGCAGTGGATGATAAAGAATTGAGTGATGCAGCGGTCCAGGGATATCTCCCCAGCACGGAACCAGAAGATGGCCAAGGCCTGAGGTACTGTGCATGTGGAGAGGACAACGTCTGCTCCAGCCAGCATGCAGAGGAAGAGGTACATGGGTTCGTGGAGGCTGCGCCTTGTGAGGATAATGAAGATGAGCAGGCTATTCCCAAGCAGGGCAATGACATAGGAAACGAAGAAGGGGATGGAGATCCACATGTGCTGGTCCTCTAGGCCAGGGATGCCCAGCAAGTGGAAGACTGTGTAGCTAACCCCAGTGCGGTTTAAGATATTCATATCTGGAGAGACCACCAGGGTCATGGAAACAGAGAAAAATACAGATTTTCCATGAATATGCTTTCTGAAGTCACCAGATGTTTTTAGCATACCCCATACTGTCCATTTTCTTTGAACATGTAAATAAAAGAAACACACAATGGTAAAAAGGATCTGTTCTGTGCCCTGAATGAGTGACTATCTAGTTAAAAGATCCACTATCTGCAACTAATCAAAGTGTTGTTGTGTGCCACCAAGTCAATATCAAGTCATAGTGACCCTATATGACAAAGTAAAACTGCCCCATAAAGTGTCTAAGATATACCTTAAGTTCATAACATTATTTCTTTCACTCCAGTTCTCTCTCGGTATCGCTCATTTTTCCTTCTGGAGAGGAAAATCTCCTATTACCATATGCTCAGTGCTGGTAGAAATTGTTCTTCCATTGAAGTCCCCATCAAGAGAGTCTAGATAGCTGGCCTTGGGACAGAGAACTGTCTTCATCCAGCATTCCTCCGCTATGTAAGAAAGTTCTCTCCAGTGATGGTAGCCATCCTCCCGGAGAAGGTGGAAGAAAAGGAAGACAAGTGAGATGGCACCAGAGGGGAGTGGGGCAGGTATGCTCCCCAGAGCAAGACAAGGGAAAGAGAAAAAAGAAAGACGCAACCAACAAAGGCAGGGCCTGAGAGGAGGGCAGATTACAGAAGCTGATGATGGACAGGTGTTAAGGGAGAGGGAGAACCAGGAGAAATTTTATTAATTGGAATCAGAGATTAAGGCCAGGGAGCTCAGGGGTTGGGAATTGCCTGTGGCATTGTTCTCCCAACTTTAATCTAACAGGAGTTCCTTCTAAAAATCCCTACTCAGGTGCCATCTCCCTGTAAATTTCTTTTCAAACCTTCCCAAGACACCATGACCACCTCCCCACCAACGACATACTTGGGACAGCCCAGCCCAGATACCTGCTGTTCTCAGGGCTCTGCTCATGTTTTGTCAAATGGAGTCTGTCTTCTAAGGCAATATGCTTTCCGTTTTCTATGGCCAGTCTGATAATCAGGGCACCTGTGTGCAGAAGCCCTGGTAGTGTAGTGGTTAAGAGCTACAGCTGCTAACCAAAATGTTGGCAGTTCGAATCCACCAGGTGCTCCTTGGAAACTCTATGGGGCAGTCCTACTCTGTCCTGTAGGGTCGCTATGGGTCAAAATCAACTCGACTGCAATGGGTTTGGTTTTAGTTATTTATTGGGTAGTATCTCTTTATTTACCAACCTACAGCTAGCCTGCACCCTCTCGCTCCCTTCCCAGACCTTACTCTCCCCACTTCTTATGTAACAAACCATGTATGTGCCTCAGACTTTTACCATTCTTTGTCCACATATATCAATATCCTCCAAGAGTACTGTCACCTCTGGCCTGTACGAGAATACCATACCAAGCCAGTCCTTACTTTGATGCAGGAACCATCCCCAAACACAGAGTCTAATTTGCACAATTCCTTCAGGTTGAGTCTTCAGGAACAGATACGAGGTCAGCACCAACAACTTCAGCTTGTTGGAAGCCGGGCAGCTGGGCTGTTCATCTTCCTTCATAAAAGCCCCTCAGGGAAGCACTTATACCAAGGGCTCCAGGGACAGATCTACTGCACCAGCCTCATTCCCTCTTCCCAAATGGATCAAATCCCTAAGACTGTTTCTCCCTCCCTTGCCCTCTCCTGACTCCTTTCTCTCCTGCTTCTCCCCAGGTGCTGTGATCTCCACCCCACAAGAGGACACACATTTATGATGTTTCAGTACAAAAACCTCTTCCAGCTAGCAGTCTTGCTACAGACCTGCTTTAAGGCTGATTGAAATTAATATGAAACTTATTTTCAATATGAAATCTCACTGCATGCAATTAATATGTTTTTCAAATATTTGTTCTTCATGAGGAGGATTATGTTGAAGTTATAATCATTCCTGAAGTGATAGTAACATTCAAATTTTGGAATCATAAATAATGAATTTCAACTCTTTCCTGTTGTTGTTGTCAGGTGCCATCGAGTCAGTTCCAACTGACAGGGACTTTGTGCACAACAGAATGAAACACTGCCCAGTCCTGCATCATATTTACAATCCTTATGCTTTAGCTCATTGTTGCAGCCACTGTGTCAATCCACCTTGTTGAGGGTCTTCCTCTTTTCCACTAACCCTGTACTTTGCCAAGCATGGTGTCCATATCCAGGAACTGATCCCTTCTGACAAGACGTCCAAAATATACACGACGCAGTGTCTCCATCCTTGCTTCTAAGGAGCATTCTGGTTGTACTTCTTCCGATAGAGATTTGTTCCTTTTTGGCAGTCCATGGTGTATTCAATATTCTTCCCCAACACTGCAATTCAAAGGCATCAATTCTTCTTCAGCCTTCCTTATTCATTGTCCAGCTTTCACATGCATATGGTGAGTTTAAAAATACCATGGTTTGGGTCAGGCGCACCTTAGTCTTCAAGGTGACAGCTTTACTTTTCAACACTTTAAAGAGCTCCTTTGCAGCAGATTGGCCCAATGCAATGCATCTTTTGATTTCTTGACTACTGCTTCTATGGCTGTTGATTGTGGATCCAAGTAAAATGAAATCCTTGACAACTTCAATCTTTTCTCCATTTATCACGATGTTGCTCATTGGTCCAGTTGTGAGGATTTTTGTTTTCTTTATGTTGAGGTGCAATCCACACTGAAGGCTGTGGTCTTTGATCTTCATCAGTAAGTGCTTCCAGTCCTTTTCACTTACAGCAATCAAAGTTGTGTCATCTGCATAACAAACGTTGTAAATGAGTGTTTCTGAAATCCTGATGCCCTGTTCTTCTTCATAAAGTCCAGCTTCTCAGATTATTTGCTCAGCATACAGATTGAATAGGTATGGTGAAAGGATACAACCCTGATGCACACCTTTCCTGACTTTAAACCACTTACTATCTCCTTGTTTTATCTCCTTGTTCTGTCCGAATAACTGCCTCTTGATCTATGTAAAGTTTCCTCATGAGCACAATTAAGTGTTCTTGAATACCCATTCTTTGCAATGTTATCCATTATTTGTTATGATCCACACAGTCGAATACCTTTGCATAGTCAGTAAAACACAGGTAAACATCCTTCTGGTATTCTCTGCTTTCAGCCAGGATCCATCTGACATCAGCAATGATATCCCTGGTTCCACGTCCTCTTCTGAAACCGGCCTGAATTTCTTGCAGTTCCCTGTCGATATACTGCTGCAACCACTTTTGAAAGATCTTCAGCAAAATTTGGTTTGCATGTGATTTTAATGATATTGTTCTATAATTTCTGCATTCTACTGGATCACCTTTCTTGGGAATAGGCACAAATATGGACCTCTTCCAGTCAGGTGGAAACCCTGATGGCGTAGTGGTTAAGTGCTGTGGCTGCTAACCAAGAGGTCACCAGTTCGAATCCGCCAGGCACTCCTTGGAAACTCTATGGGGCAGCCCTACTCTGTCCTATAGGGTTCCTATGAGTCGGAATTGACTCGACAGCTGTGGCTGGGTCCAGTCAGTTGGCCGGGAAGCTATCTTCCATATTTCTTGGCATAGATGAGTGATCACCTCCAATGCTGCATCTGTTTGTTGAAACATCTCAATTGATATTCCATCAATTCCTGGAGTGTTGTTTTTAGTCAATGCCTTCAGTGCAGATTGGACCTCTTCCTTCAGTACCATCGGTTCCTGATCATATGCTACCTCTTGAAATGGTTGAACATTGACTAATTCTTTTTGGTATAATGACTCTGTGTATTCCTTCTGTCTTCTTTTGATGGTTCCTGCATCATTTAGTATTTTCCCCATAGAATCCTTCACTATTGCAACTCAGGACTTGAATTTTTCCCTCAGTTTTTTCAGCTTGAGAAATGCCGAGCATGTTCTTCCCTTTTGGTTTTCCATCTCCAGTTCTGTGCACATGTCATTATAATACTTTACTTTGTCTTCTCCAGAAGCCCTTTGAAATCTTCTGTTCAGTTCTTTTACTTCATCAATTCTTCCTTTTGCTTTAGCTGTTTGATGCTCAAGAGCAAGTTTCAGAGTCTTCTCTGACATCCATTTTGGTCTTTTCTTTCCTGTCTTTTCAATGACCTCTTACTTTTTTCATGTATGATGTCGTTACACAACTCATCTGGTCTTCAGTCACTAGTGTTCAATGCGTAAATCTATTCTTGAGATGATCTCTAAATTCAGGTGGGATAAACTCAAGGTCATATTTTGGCTCTCGTGGACTTGCTCTGATTTTCTTCAGTTTCAGTTTGAACTTCCATATGAGCAATTGACGGTCTCTTCCATAGTCGGCCCCAGCCTTGTTCTGACTGATGATATTGAGCTTTTCCATCGTCTCTTTGCACAGGTGTAGTCAATTTGATTTCTGTGTGTCGCATCTGGCGAGGTCCATGTGTATAGTCTCCATTTATGTTGGTGAAAGAAGGTATTTGCAATGAAGAAGTCATTGGTCTTGCAAAATTTTATCATTCGATTTCCAGCATTGTTTTTATCACCAAGGCCATATTTTCCAACTACCAGCCTTTCCTAGTGGTACGTAAATGTCCATGCACAACAATTTGAAGAACATGTGTGTGATACGTGATTATTTTTAGCACATTGTAATTTCATTAGTCTGAAAATTACAACATTCTATTTAGTGCTTAGTCATCAGAAATCCACATTTATGTTTGCTGGAAAAAACATATATTGCTTTATTTATAACCTTTTATAAATAGTTTTACCTAGATGTGTAGTATGAACTTTTTCAACTTAGAAATAACTTTATATTTTATCAGGTTCTAAAAGTAATTATTGTATATTATACCCACTCCTCACTTATTGACATGGTTAGGTTCAAAAGACCAGGTCATTATGTGAAAATCAGCATTGTACAGAAATGTATGATGACCACATCAGATCACAAAATGGAGGATGACTACATCATTATATAATGGCCAAATTATATCATTACATAACTGCCAAGTCACTGAAAATCATGGCCCTGCCAAGTTGACACATAACCTTAATCATCACAGACAGGGTTACCCTCACTTTGCACCTCGGCATTCATTACTGCCAGATGTACACCGTTAATGCACAAAATAGATAGTACACTTTTTACTATTGTCATAAATGAGAAATGTTGGATAACAAGATGGTCAATAAGTGAGGAGTAGGTGTATTTTTAAATATCTAATAATATAGAATTAGGAAGCATAAAGATTTCAGAAGGATTTTCAGAAAGCTAATGTTTCTTTTTCTATAAATAATATGTATTATCCTAGTTCTGTCCTCCACAGTTTATGCTGTTCTAGAAGTTTTGGTAGTTATTTTGTCAACTAATTACTTATATAAAACCAACGTATTGTATTTATTCTTACAATACTTTGTGAATACAATCAGTCCTTTTGTTCTTTTCAGATTCGGTTCTTATGAGTCCACTGCACAAGCTATCAAGAGAGGAGCATGCAGAGATTTCAGGGGTAATCAGATTCTGTAGTAAGCCTATTGCAGCGACAGTTTCTAGATATAGTTCTCTTCTGTACACTGTATTACATTCAAAATAGGTGTTGCTTGCTGAATTTTATATTTTGTAGCAAATCTAAGATCAACTTATAGCACTTTTTCAAAAATCAATACACACTCAGAAATGCATTCTGTCTCAAGTAAAGTTAAGCCCACCACTTGCCTCTCAGGGTCAACATGTATAAATTAACAGGTAGAGTTCCATGTGAGCACTGGACACTCACTGACTCTGACTGAAGCTGTCATGGAAAAATCTTGTGCAGCTAAACCCTGGGGAAACGTTGCTGTTGTTCAGTGCCGTCGAGTCGGCTCTGTCTCACAGTGGCCCTATGCAACACAGAATGAAACACTACCCAGTCCTGCACCATTCTTACAATCATTGTTATGCTTGAGCTCATTGTTGCAGCCACTGTGTCAGTCCACCTCGTTGAGGGTCTTCCTCTTTTCCGCTGACCCTTGTACTCTGCCAAGCATGACGTCCTTCTCCAGGGACTGATCCCTCCTGACAACATGTCCAAAGTATGCAAGATGCAGTCTCGGCATCCTTGCCTCTAAGGAGCATTCTGGCCGCACTTCTTCCAAGGCAGATTTGTTTGTTCTTTTGGCAGTCCATAGTATATTCAATATTCTTCACCAACACCACAATTCAAAGGCAACAACTCTTCTTCGGTCTTCCTTATTCATTGCCCAGCTTTCACATGCATATGATGTGATTGAAAATACCATGGCTTTGGTCAGGTATTTTGGGTCAGGCGCACCTTAGTCTTCAGGGTGACATCTTTGCTCTTCAACACTTTGAAGAGATCCTCTGCAGCAGATTTACACAATGTAATACATCTTTTGGTTTCTTGACTGCTGCTTCCATGGCTGTTGATTGTGGGTCCAAGTAAAATGAAATCCTTGACAACTTGAATCTTTTCTCCGTTTATCATGATGTTGCTCATTGGTCCAGTTGTGAGGATTTTTGGGTTTTTTTATATTGATGTGCAGTCCATACGGAAGGCTGTGGTCTTTGATCTTCATTAGTAAGTGCTTCAAGTCCTCTTCACTTTCAGCCAGCAAAGTTGTGTCATCTGCATAATGCAGGTTATTGAGTCTTCCTCCAATCCTGATGCCCCGTTCTTTTTCATATAGTCCAGCTTCTCGTATTATTTGTTCAGCATACAAATTAAATAGGTACGGTGAAAGAATACAACCCTGACGCACACCTTTCCTGACTTTAAGCCAAAAGTTGGAAACAAAGAAGAAGGATCAGTAGTTGGAAAATATGGTCTTGGTGATAGAAACAAAGCCAGAGATCAAATGATAGAATTTTGCAAGACCAACGACTTCTTCATTGCAAATACCTTCTTTCACCAACATAAATGGAGACTATACACATGGACCTCGCCAGATGCAACACACAGAAGTCAAATTGACTACATCTGTGCAAAGAGACGATGGAAAAGCTCAATATCATCAGTCAGAACAAGGCCACTGTGGAACAAACCATGAATTGCTCATGTGCAAGTACAAGCTGAAACTGAAGAAAATCAGAGCAAGTCCACAAGAGCCAAAATTTGACCTTGAGTGTATCCCACCTGAATTTACAGACCATCTCAAGAATAGATTTGACACAATGAACACTAGTGACCGAAGACCAGATGAGTTGTGGAATGACATCAAAGACATCATACATGAAGAAAGCAAGAGGTCACTGAAAAGACAGGTAAGAAAGAAAAGACCAAAATGGATGTCAGAGGAGACTCTGAAACTTGCTCTTGAGCGTCAAGCAGCTAAAGCAAAAGGAAGAATTGATGAAGTCAAAGAACTGAATAGAAGATTTCAAAGGGCCTCTCGAGAAGACAAAGTATTATAACAACATGTGCAAAGGGCGGGAGATAGAAAACCAAAAGGAAAGAACACACTCGGCGTTTCTCAAAATTAAAGAACTGAGGGAAAAAATTCAAGCCCCGAGTTGTAATAGTGAAGGATTCCATGGGGAAAATATTAAACGGCACAGGAACCATCAAAAGAAGATGGAAGGAATACACAGAGTCATTATACCAAAAAGAATTAGTCGATGTTCAACCACTTCAAGAGGTGGCATGCTATCAGGAACTGATGGTACTTAAGGAAGAAGTCCAAGCTGCTCTGAAGGCATTGGCGAAAAACAAGGCTCCAGGAATTGATGGAATATAAGTTGAGATGTTTCAACAAACAGATGCAGAGCTCGAGGTGCTCACTCGTCTATGCCAAGAAATATGGAAGACAGCTTCCTGGCCAACTGACTGGAAGAGATCCATATTTATGCCTATTCCCAAGAAAGGTGATCCAACCGAATATGGAAATTATAGAACAATATCATTACTATCACACGCAAGCAAAATTTTGCTGAAGATCATTCAAAAATGGCTGCAGCAGTATATCAACAGGGAACTGCCAGAAATTCAGGCCGGTTTCAGAAGAGGACACGGAACCAGGGATATCATTGCTGATGTCAGATGGATCCTGGCTGAAAGCAGAGAATACCAGAAGGATGTTTACCTGTGTTTTATTTACTATGCAAAGGCATTCGACTGTGTATATCATAACAAACTATGGATAACATTGCGAAGAATGGGAATTCCAGAACTTCCTGAATGGGGAAACATATCTAAGCATTTTACATGGATATATAGCTGTGTCTCTACAGGCCCAGAGTGGCTCCAAAACTCCTATGAAAGTTTTCTAAGCCACATGTCAAGATGTCATAAGTAGCTGAAATGGAGTCGGTTCTGGAGCTGTGTGCTCCAGCTGTGAGCATTTCCATACTGGAATGCAATATATTTAAAGTTACTTTTATTACTCCTTAGAATTTGTTAAGGGAATCATATAGACTCAAAAATTATGTTGGAGGTACCAACCAATAAGGATAGATGGAAGGAATACACAGAGTCATTATACCAAAAAGAATTGGTCAAAGTCTGGCCATTTCAAGAGATAGCATATGATCAGGAACTGACGGTACTGAACAAAGAAGTTCAAGCTGCACTGAAGGCATTGGTGAAAAACAAGGCTCCAGGAATTGACCGAATACCAACTGAGATGTTTCAAGAAACAGATGCAACACTGGAAGTGCTCATTCATCTATGCCAAGAAATTTGGAACACAGCTGCCTGACCAACTGACTGGAAGATATCCATATGTATGCCTATTCCCAAGAAAGGTGATCAGATCGAATGTGGAAATTATGGAACAATATCATTAATGTCACACACAAGCAAAATTTTGTTGAAGATCATTCAAAAGTGGCTGCAGCAGTATATCAACAGGGAACTGCCAAAAATTCAGGCAAGATCCAGAAGAGGATGTAGAACTAGGAATATCATGGCTGATGTCAGATGGATCCTGGCTGAAAGCAGAAAATACCAGAAGGATGTTTACCTGTGTTTTATTGACTGTGCAAAGACAATCAACTGTGTGGATCATAACAAATAATGGATAACATTGCTAAGAATAAGAATTCCCAAGCACTTAATTGTGCTCAAGAGGAAGCTGGACATAGATGAAGAGGCAGCTGGTCAAACAGAACAATGGTATACTGCATGCTTTAAAGTCAGGAAGGGTGTGTGTCAGGATTGTATCCTTTCACCATCCCTATTCAATCTGTATGTTGAGAAAATAATCCTAGAAGTTGGACTATATGAAGAGTAACAGGGCATCAGCATTGGAGGAAGATTCGTTAACAACCTGAGTCCTGCAGATGACACAACCTTGCTTGCAGAAAGTGAAGTGGACTTGAAGCACTTGCTGATGAAGATCGAAGACTACAGCCTTCAGTTTGGATTACACCTCAACGTAAAGAAAACAAAAATCTTCACAACTGGGCCGATAAGCAACATCATGGTAAATGGAGAAAAGATTGAAGTTGTCAAGGATTTCATTTTACTTGGATCCACAATCAACACCCGTGGAAGCAGCAGTCAAGAAATCAAAAGACAAATTGTATTGGACAAATCCTTGGCAAAGGACCTCTTTAAAATGTTGAAAAGCAAAAATGCCATCTTGAAGATTAAGGTGGGCCTGACCCAAGCCATGGTATTTTCCATTGCATCATATGCATGTGAAAGCTGGACAATGAATAAGGAAGACAGAAGAAGAAATGACGCCTTTGAATTGTGGTACTGCTGAAGAATATTGAATATACATTCACCTACCGAAAGAAAGAACAAATCTGTCTTGGAAGAAGTACAACCAGAATGCTCCTTAGAAGCAAGGATGGCGAGACTGGGTCTTACATACTTTGGACACGTTGTCAGGAGAGATCAGTCCCTGGCGAAGGAACTCATGCTTGGTAAAGTACAGGGTCAGCAGAAAAGAAGACTCTCAACGAGATGGAGTGACACGGTGGCTGCAACAATAAGCTCAAGTATAACAACGACTGTGAGCATGGCACAGGACAAGGCAGTGTTTCATTCTGTGGTACATGGAATCGTTATGAGGGTAGATAATCTTCACAATGGTGCAGGAGCAAAATCTATCTATAAAGCAAGATTGTATTTTTCCACACCACTCCTAATTAATGTCAATCTTACATTGCAAATATAACTAAATCAGTAAACACCTGAAAGCAGTGGGAGGGAGCTTGTTAAATACGTAAATTCTTGGACCTTACTCCAGGCCCAGTGAATCAGGAACTCAGTAGGTGGAGCCCAGCAATTTTGCCTTTAAAACCCTCCCAGGGATTCTGATGCACACCAACATTTGAGAACAAGTGCTGTCTAAAGCAGAGGTGTTTGAAACTTGACTGTACATTAGAAGCAGATAGGACCTCGTAATCATTTATTCAAATCTTTGACAAGTGTATTTATTTTTGATCTGCTTACTAGGACAGATATGGAAAGAGTTGCCTTAAAATAGAGTTTATATCAGCCACCAGAAATGATCCTCTGTCCTCAACAACACAACTCTGCCTGCCCTCCTTTGAGCACCATTTTAGGAGCCTCACAAAACTCAAGAAGCAGGGACTGTAGAGATCTCTGTAGACCTGTTCAGACATGGCAAAGCCACAACAAAGCAGAGACAAGAATTAGGTTGTCAGAAATAGAGTTTTTAAGCCCCAAGAAAATTTCCCTGCACTAAAAAAAAAAAAAAAAAATTTTTTTTTTTTTCTCTAAGCAGAGCATAAATTCAGGAGGTGTGGTAAGCTAGCTTTTTACTCACTTTATCACATTCCTCAGTCAAGACTGCAGCCTGAGGCTTTATATTTCACAAAGCATCAATATCGTATGCAGATTACTGAGTTTTAGTCCAAAGTTCTACCTAATCTTAGAATTATTAGTGATAGGTATCACTGAGTAACAATAAGTTAGCTTCTCCAGAGTCTACTCCTTATTAGGTTGTTTTGAAATACCTTCAGAGCCAAGGAGAAAACTAAGGAAAGGTCAATTTAGTCCATACACATTTGGTGTAATGACTGCTGTAAATTACTTCATTCCTCACATCTTACTTACTTATTATGTATTGTTGTTTCTGTTTTTTATTATCTTTATTTTTGCAATTTTGACCAAGGTGTTACACATTCCATTTTGCCCCCTGTTGATTTGAAAGTTCTACTTTGATTTTTCGTTTTATTAAATGGTTACATGCACTTTCCCTGCCTTCCTAATCAGATCATATTTCCTTATTATTATCTGAAAAGAAAATACCAATTACTTTCTCTCCTAAAACTCACACTGTCCCTCACCAAGAGAAATGTTCCTCTGCCACTCCCATGTGATAAATTGAGACCTTTGGAATATTTTCACTTTCTCACAACACCTTACCAGCAAAGTTTTGGGAATACTTTAAATTCTCTTTTTCACTACACCTATGTATTCTTAAGTCCTTTTCCTAGGTGTCACAAAAGTTTTTCACTCAACTGGTAACCTAAAAATTGGTGGTTCAAATCCATCGAGCAGTATAGTGGTAGATAGATTTGGCAATCTGCTTCCGTTAAGAGTACAACCAAGAAAACCCTATGGAGCAGTTCTTCTCTAACATACGGGGTTGCCATGATTCAGAATCAACTCCACAACAACCAACAACAATATTCCTAACTCCCAGGTTTTGCTGGGATATTTTCTTATTTTTAGTTCGATGTTAGTTGTTGTTAAGGGCTGTAGAGTCAATTGTAACTCATAAAGGCACTATGCACAACAAAATGAAGCACTGCCCGGTCCTGTGCCATCCTCACAATCATTGCTTTGCTTGAGCCCATTGTTGCAGCCACTGTGCCAGTTCATCTCCTTGAGGGTCTTCCTCTTTTTTGCTGACAGCGTATTTTAACAAGCATGATGTCATTTTCCAGGGACTGGTCCCTCCTAATATCATGTCCAAAGTATGTCAGACAAAGTCTCACCATCTATGATTTTAAGGACCATTCTGGTTGTACTTCTTCCAAGACAGATTTGTTTGTCCTTCTGGAAGTCCTTGGTATATTCAACATTCTTGGCCAACACCATAATTCAAAGGCATCAATACTTCTTCAGTCTTCCTTATTAATTGTTCAGCTTTCACATGCATATGAGGCAATCAAAAACACCATGGCTTGGGTCAGGCACACCTTAGTCTTCAAGTTGACATCCTTCTTTTTGAACACTTTAAAGAGGTTCTTTACAGCAGATTTGCCCAATGCAATGTGTCTTTTGATTTCTTGAGTGCCACTTCCATGGGTGTTGATTATGGACCCAAGTAAAATGAAATCCTTGATAACTTCAATCTTTTCTCTGTTTATCATGATGTTGCTTATTGGTCCATTTGTGAGGATTTTTCTTTTCTTTATGTTGAGGTGTAATCCAAACCGAAGGCTGTAGTCTTTGATCTTCGTCAGTGTTTCAAGTCCTCTTCACGTTCAGGAAGCAATACTGTGTCATCTGCATATCGAAAGTCGTTAATAAGCCTTCCTCCAGGCTTGATGCCACATTCTTCTTCATATAGTCCAGTTTGCCAGATTATTTGTTTAGCATATGGATTGAATAATTATAGTGATAGGATACAACCCTGACACTCTATTTCTAAGTCTCAAACTACACAGTATCCCTTAGTTCTGTTCAAACGACCGTCTCTTTGTCTATGTACAAGTTTCTCATGAGCACAATTAAGTGTTGTGGAGCTTCCATTCTTCACAATGTTATCCATAATTTGTCATGAGTTTCTGGCAGTTTCTTGTCAATGTACTACTATAACCTTAAGATTATTAAAAATCAGTTGTAGTAGTAGATGAACAAGGAACTGCCAGAAATTCAAGTCAAATTCAAAAGAGGACATGGAACAAGTGATATGATTGCTGATGTCAGATGAATCTTGGCTGAAAACAGAGAATACCAGAAAGATGTTTACCTGTATTTTATTGGCTATGCAAAGGCATTCAGCTATGTGGATCATAGCAAATTGTGGATAATATTGCAAAGAATGGAAGCTCCAGAACACTTAATTATGCTCACAAGGAACCTGGACATAGACCAAGAGACACTCATCGGAACAGAACAAGGAGATACTTCATCCTTTAAAGTCTGGAGAGATGTGTGTCAGGGTTGTATCCTTTCACCATACTTATTCAATCTGTATGCTGAGCAAATAATCCTAGAAGCTAGACTATATGAAGAAGAACAGGGCATCAGGATTGAAGGAAGACTTATAAACAACCTACGATACACAGATGACACAACCTTGCTTGATGAAAGTGAAAAGGACTTGAAGCATTTAATGGTGAATATCAAAAACTACAGACTTCAGGATGGATTACAACTCAACATGAAGAAAACAACCATCTTCACAAATGGGCCAATAAGCAACATCACAATAAACGAAGAAAGGATTGAAGTTGTCAAGGATTTCATTTTACTGGGATCCACAATCAACACCCACAGAACAGCAGTCGAGAAATCAAACGATGCATTGCATTGTGCAAACCTGCTATAAAAGACCTCTTTAAAGTGCTCAAAAGCAAAGATATCACTTTGAAGGCTAAGGTTCGCCTGACCCAAGCCTTGGTGTTTTCAACTGCCTCATATGCATGGGAAAGTTGAGCAATTAATAAGGAAGACCAAAGAAGAATTGGTGCCTTTGAATTATGGTATTTGTTATGATTCACACAGTCTAATGCCTTTTCGTAGTCAACAAAACACATGTAAACATCTTTTTGGTACAGTGTTTGCCTCTGTTTCCTTTCTCCTCTTGACATTCTTCTCAAATTTCTGTCCTGGTTCACTTATTGTTTGTAAAGTCTTTTCTCAAGCGTTTTTCTCAGTAGGGAACATGGGAGATATACTCTTTGAATTGCTGTATACCTTCAAATATCTTTCACCCTGACAGGTGAGCCACAACTTAACTGCATGGCTGTGGCTTTGCCTGTAACCAGGTGGAGTAGGTTAGCCCCACCCACGAGGGCCTGTGCCACTGAAAGGATTCTGGTTCTCACCTTCTCCTCTCCCCTCAGGCAAAGGAGAAACAAGGCTTGAGGCACAAGGCTTCCTGCCACTCTATTCTCCCTGGAGGTTGCCACAGATGCTGATGGTTTTCAGGACTGACCGGTACCTCATAGTGCCAGGCAGGCTTCCTCTTCTTCTGAAGAGACCCAAAGGGAAAGCGAAAGTTGAAGTGCAGCAGGTGACATTGGCCCAATCAGTGGGGAGGCAGACTGAGGAGGGTTTCAAGGAGCAGCGCCCACCAGGGCACTGGAGACTGCAAAGAGGAGGAGAAATAGGGGGTTAAGAGAGTCACAAGAGAAAGTGTTCTGGAGACCACGGATAGAGAGTATCCAGCACAGCAAAGTGGTCACTCAGGTTTTCATGCCACTGAGCTGCCCTAAGAGCTTAGCTGCTAACCAAAAGGTTGGCAGCTTGAAACCTTCTGGGGCAGTTCTGTTGTGTCCTACAGGTTCGCTATGAGTCAGAATCGACCCATCAGCAATAGGTTTGTTTTTTGTTCTGGAGGTTTTTTTTTTTTTTTTTTTAGAAGCTGCCTTGTGGAGTAATAAGAGGACCCAAAAAAGGATATGGAATTTGGCCATTAGCAGTTAGTAGAAACAGTGCCCCACTTGCCTGAAGCCCAGAAAATGCAAGATTCAACACTGGACTGAGAATCTTCTTTTCCTTGCCTTTTGTTTATTTATTGGTTTTGCTTTTGTTTTTTTTAATCCTTTGGTCTTAATTATCTCATTTCTGAGCTTGAAAGATACCAGGAATATGTGCAGAAATTTTGTTCCTGTGTAAGAAAAGGTGCCACTGTAGTGTAGTGTGAAAAGGAAGATTTTTTCAAAGAATTGTTCTGACTCAATGGAATATTACCTTACCAAAAAGTGTTAAATTGTCAGAGCAGGCTTCTGCAAATCATTGTCCTTGCCCAACACTAGATTTTAGGAATGATTCAAAGGAAACTGCGAGAAGCAACCACAGACGTATCATTTTCTTTATAAAGAAGCTGGAACCAGACAGAAACAGCCTGTCATTGTACCTTTCTCCCCTACTGGAATGATTTTGGATTCAGTGAGTATTTGGCAATGGATGTAGATCACTGTCCTCTTAGAAAGCCATTTGAGGGCACTTACACAGACAGTTACGCAGAGGTCGGTTACACAGAAGTGTTTACGTAATTATCTCCAATTCTCCAGTCAATCATGCCCAATAAAATCATGAATTCCAGACTGATTTCCAATAACGACCCAGACAAATTAGATAAGTCCCATTTACGTCTTTAAAATGAGTCCGGCCCCACGTCATTCATTCTCTTCAGGTGTCCCTTGGTGGAGGAATGAGACACATGCCTGCTGTTAACTTTTCCTTCCCAGATATCTGTATGGAAAATTGATATTGACTCCTACATCTTATCACCAAACAAATCAGTTCCATATGGAGTAAAGACCTGAATGTGAAAGGCAAAACATTAAAGCTTCAAGAAGGTAAATGAGAGAATATCTTCATGAACTTAAGTAGGCAAACATTTCTTAAACAGGATGCTACCCTTAAAGGAAAAGTAATTAAAGTAGACTTTTAAAATATAAAAATTCTATTTATCGAAAATTATACCATTAAAGATTGAAAAGCATGCCCGAGTGTGGCACAACGACATGCCATTATCCACCCACTAGAAAGGCTAACCAGACTTTGTCTCACTTACACTGGACTTGTTATCAGCAGGGACCAATCCCTGGAGAAGGTCCTCATGCTTGGTAAAGAAAAGGGTGAGCAAAAAAGAGGTAGACCGTCAATGAGGTAGACTGACACAGTGGCTACAACAATGGGCTCAAGCACACCTACTATTGTGAGGATGGCCCAGGACCCAGCGACATTTCATTCTGTTATACATGGGGTTGCTATGAGTCAGAACCAACAAGAAGGCACTTAACAACAAGAGGAAAGGCTCAAACTTTTTTAAACTAACAATACTAAGTTCTAGGAATGATGTGAAACCTCCAAAGCTTTCATTCATTCCTGTTCCCTTCTTTTCTGAGTATGGTACTTATGTCAAGAAGCATGCTTATATTCAGGCTCTGTTCATTTTGGCAAGATGCTGCTGCTGGCTACTTCCTCTTCCATCATATCATGAGGCACGTGAGGTTTGGTTTTGCCATGGTATGTGATAAGATTAAGTAGTGGTTTCAGGTATCGTCATGTGTAATAAAGTTCCCCTTCACTTATGATTTAATAGTCTTAGTAACCAATGATGATTGTTGCCAAGATCCATTACTTCATTAAAGATTCAAAAAGTTGATTTTGTAATTCAATCATTTCTTCTGCATTTTCCTCATCTGCTATTTTGTTAAATGGAAATACAGATTGTAGAGAATAACCCAAAACAACCCAGTGCTGTCGAGTCAATACCGACTCATAGCGACCCTATAGGACAGAGTAGAACTGCCCCATAGAGTTTCCAAGAAGGGCCTCATGTAGACATGGTTAATTTTCTCCTGTTACCTGCTTTCAGAATAATTAATTAGTGTCCTAGAAACTCCAAAGGTAAATAGTAATTTCTTTGGACTCTAAATAAACTCCTGGATTTTGACATATTAGATAGGTTTCAATTCTTTGCAGATAATGTTCTTTTTGGTGTTCAAGTTGCCCCATCTTTGGCCAGGGGGAACCTCTTTAAGTTAGATTTCATATCCCTTCTTTAAAAGTTACATAATAAAAAGCTACATATATATACATTTTAAGCAGAATTAGCATACAATAAAATGCACAGATCATAGGTATTTAATTCCATGGGATTTGTTTGATATTTAAATACAGCCTCTTAAACTTCATCCAAAACAAGATATAGAACATTTCCATAAACCCAGAACGCTCCCTCATTCCCAATTCCAGGCAGCACCCCTTCTCAGGCAACTCCTTTGCGATTTCCATCACTATAGATTTATTTTGTCTATTCTTGAATTTCTTACAAGAGAATTTATACGGTATATACTTTTGAGTCTGGTTTCTTTCACTTAACATGATGTCTTTGAGATTCATTCAGTATCAGTAGTCACTGTTCCTTGCTCGGTAGCGTTCTCTTGTATGAACATACAGCAATTTGTTTACCTACTTAGCTGTTGATGAACATTTGGTTTGTTTCCAGTTAATAAAAAAAAATCCTTGAACAAGCCTTTCTCTGGATGTATGTTCTCATTTCTCTTTGGTAAATACCTAAGAATGGAATTTCTAGGTCATATGGTAAATATATGTTTAACTTTCTAAAGATTTGCCAAATCTTTTTTTTCCAAGTGTTTGTGCAATTTTACATTCCCACCAGCAATGTCTCCGTTATTCCACATTCTCACTAACATTTGTTCTTTTGAATGTTTTTCGTTTTAGCCATTCAAAAAAAAAAAAAGTCCATTGCCATTGAGTCAATTCTGACTAATGGGAACCCTATAGGACAGACTAGAACCCCCCCATAGGGTTTCCAAGGAGTGGCTGCTGGATTTGAGCTGCTAACCTTTTGGTTAGCCACCAAGCTCTCAACCACAGCACCGACAGGGCTCCTTAGCAATTCTACTTATTGTAAATGATGTCTTAAAATTTTAATTTGCATTTCCCTGATTACTAAAGATATTGAGCATCTTCTCCTGATTTTTTGACCATTTGTATGTATTTTGTGAAGTGTCTTACGATTTTAATTTTTTTTTTGTTTTGAAGATTATCATTCTTGTCATGCCTCATTTTGTGCATTTGTTCTGTTCTTCCTCTCCCTTTCAAAATCAGGTTTTCAAAGCAGTTTCCTGAATAAGCTGAATGCTTCAAAGGCCAGTGTAGCAGGGGCAGGGGTTTGAGGACCATGGTTTCAGGAGACATCTAAGTCAATTGGCATAATAAAATCTATTAACAAAACACTCTGCATCCCACTTTTGGAGAGTAGCATCTGGGGTCTTAAATGCTAGCAAGCAGCCATCTAAAATGCGTCAATTGGTCTCAACCCACCTGGAGCAAGTAATAATGAAGAACGCCAAAGACACAAGTTAATTATGAGCCGAAGAGACAGAAAGGACTTCATAAGCCAGAAACTACATCAGCCTGAAACCAGAGGAATTAGATGGTGCCTGGCCACAACCGATGACTGCCCTGACAGGGAACTCAACAGAGAAACCCTCAGGGAGCAGGAGAGCAGTGGGATGCAGACCCCAAATTCTTGTAAAAAGACCAGACTTAATGGTCAGACTGGGACTGGAGGGACTTCAGAGGCCATGGCTCCCAGACCTTCTGTTAGCCCAGGACAGGAACCATTCCCAAAGCCAACTCTTCAGAGAGGTATTGGACTGGAATAGGGGATGGAAAATGATACTGGTGAAGAACGAGCTTCTTGGATCAAGTGGACACATGAGACTATGTTGGCGTCTCGTGTCTGGAGGGGGGATGAGAGGGCAGAGGGGGCCAGAAGCTACCCGAATGGACACAAGGAGAGAGAGTGGAGGGAAGAACTGTGCTGTCTCATTGGAGGGAGAGCAATTAGGAGTGTATGGCAAGGTGTATGCAAATTTTTGTATGAGAGACTGAACTGATTTGTAAACTTTCACTTAAAGCACAATAAAAATTAATTTAAAAAAAAATTAGGTCTTGTTCCTGTTTCTCTATTTTGTTAATGTGTTTCAAATAGCCAGCTTTATTTTTTATTAGTTATGTTTTTATAATTTCTAGCATATTATTAATTTTGTTTTATTATTTATTTGCTTATAATTTGTGGTTCTTTGCTCACTGTTTTTTTTTTTTATTTTATTAATTAGAAAGATCTATATCTTTTTAATTTTCCAGCCACATATCTCACTACCCACCTCTCTCACCAAGCACACACACAGGCACACAGGTGCATACACACGCGCATGTATGATGTTCCAGTCATACAGAATCCCTAGAGTCCCCTAAATGTGCACTCTCTACAGAATTCAACATTGCTTTAGATGTCAGAAGCATCAGCATATAGGTGCAAGTTGAAATCATGAGAGTAGATGTCTTGGTCATCTAGTGCTGCTATATCTGAAATACCAAAAATGGATGGCTTTAACAAAGAGAACTTTATTTTCTCACAGTCTAGTAGGCTAGAAGTTCAAATTCACGGCATCAGCTCAAGGGGAAGCCTTTCTCTCTCTGTCGGCCTTCTCATCAATCTTCCCCCAGACTAGGAGCTTCTCTGCGCAGGAACCCCAGGTCCAAAGGACGCGCTTTTCTCCCAACACTGCTTTCTTGTTGGTACGAGGTTCGCCATGTCTCTCTGCTCACTTCTCACTTTTATATCTCAAAAGAGATTGGCTTAAGACACTATCTAATCTGATCTCATCACTATATAACTGCCACTAATCCATCTGATTACTTCACAGTAATAGGATTTACAGCACATAGGGGAATCACATCAGATGATAACATGGTAGACAATCATACAATACTGGGAATCATGGCCCAGCTAAGTTGACAGATATTTTGGGGGGACACAATTCAGTCCATGATACTCCACCTTTTGGACTCCAAAAATTCATGTCCTTATCATGTGTAAACCATATTCACCCCATAATATCATAGCAAAAGTCTTAACTCCAAGTCCAAAATCCAAAAATTCTTCCTCGTCTATGATCTAGAATACAAGTTATCTGCTTCCAAAAGTACAATGGCAGAACAGGCATAAGCTAGGCATTTCTATTACAAATGGAAGAAACTCAAAGGAAAGGAGGAATAACAGGCACCAGGCAAGTCAACGGAACACATTACATTAGCCCTCAAGGCTTTGCAAATAATCCTCTGTTCTCTGAGACAATTCATACAGTAGCCTTGCCTTCCAGACTCTAGGTATTGGCCACACTCTCCAGATTCTGAGTTGAAGCCCCTTGGCCCTGGGTTTCAGCTCTGCCTTCCAGCCCCACTGGGACAAAAAATTTGCTCCCTTGGCTTTGGGCGCACCATTCTCCTTGTCCATCTGAGTGGTGACTTCACCCTTAGAAACACCAGAGGCCATGGCTCCACCCTTTGAAACCTCAGAGATCATGGCCATACCTTTTGAGACTGAGGCAGCTCAGCTTCTTGTGTTCCTTGTCTCTTTAGCTTCTACTTCCTGGTTCCGTGGCCTTTTAGCCCTTCGGGCCTCACACCAACTTCTTCTCTGCTGGGGCAAGAGTTCCAAAGCTCTGTAGCTCCACTGATAAGTGCCCGGAGGCACCCCACTCCACCAGGAAGCCTCCTGCACAAAGGCACTCAGCTCTCTCACTCCGTGGGTCAGCTCCAGCACTGTTTGGTGCTGGCTGGTCTCCTGGTCCTGTCACTGCCAGTTCTCTGTGACTGCCAGTCCTTTGCCACTGTCACTTCCCTGCTGCTGCTGGGCCCCTACTGCTGCCCCTCTTCTACGCATTCACAGTTTCAAAACTTCTTCCATTTTAGGTGTCTGTTAGAGCAGAATCCCACTCTCTCAGTACCAAATTCTGCCTTAGTTATCTAGTGCTGGGGCAGTTCTACTCTGTCCCATAGGGTCGCTATGAGTCGGAATCAACTCGAAGGCACTGGGTTCTGGTTTGGGCTATAACAGTAAAACCACAAGTGAATGGCTTTAACAAAGAGAAATTTATTTCCTCACAGTAAAGCTGGCTAAAAGTCCAAATTCAGAGTGTTAGCTCCAGGGGAAGTCTTTCTCTCTGTCGGCCTTCTTATCAGTCTTCCCCCAGACTAGGAGCTTCTCCGCACAGGAACCCCAGGTTCAAAGGATGCAGTCTGCTCCCAACACTACTTTCTTAGTGGTACAAGATTTCCTATGTCTCTCTGCTCACTTCTTCTCTCTTTTATATCTCTAAAGACATTGGCTTAAGACACTATCTATTCCTGTAGATGTCATCAATATATAACTGCTGCTAATCCATCTTATTACATCATAGTGATAGGATTACAGCACATAGAGAAATCACATCAGGTGATAAAATGGTAGACAATCATACAGTACTGGGAGTCATGGCCCAGCTAGTTTGACAGATATTTTTGGAGGGTACAATTCAATCCATGACTGTAAATAAGATGAGCAAAAAAAAAAAAAAGCTTGTATTTACTAATTATTTGTACCCCATCTCATTTCAGAAACAGATTTGAGTAAACAGGAAAGCATGTAGAATGAGGATATAAATAGTCTGAGCATAGTTGCTGTCTTAGGCTGGGTTCTCTAGAAAGGCAAAATCAGTAAACTGTATAAATATATAGAGAGAGAGATTTATATCAAGGAAATGGGTCACGCAGTTGTAGAGACTGGAAAGTCCCAATTCAGGCTGGAGGCTTCTCCCTACTCACACAGCTGCAGAGACTGGTGAACACAAGATCTGAAGATCAAAATGCAGGCCCCTGGCTCACAGACTGTGTGACCAATGAATCCCAAGATTGGCAAAGACAGTAAGCTTCTAGCTGAAGTCCCAAGAACCAGAAGTCAGATGAACAGGAGCCAGCTGCAGGATCCAGAGTGAGCAAAGGCCCACAAGCCCTACCAGAAAGTCCACCTATATTGCATGCAGGTCACACCCCCAAGGAAACTCTCTTTCAACTGATTAGCTACTCACAGCAGATCTCATCATGGAAGTGATAACATAATATCAGATCTCATCATGGAGGTGACTGCCAAACTACATCATGACAGCCAAACCACAGAGAATCATAGCCCAGCCAAGTTGACACAAAACCTTAACCATCACAGTCAACCACTTATCAACTTGGCACCTGTACACACCTCCTTAAACCATACATAATCCCTGAATAAAGAGAATTATAAAGTCATACTTGCACCTAACATAATACAGTTAAAACATGTACAACCGAAAACGCACTAGCCCTGTTTACATCTTGTATTTTATAAGTAAAGAAAACAAAAATATTTGGTGCACACATACAAGGAAGAAATACTCATAACAATTACAGTTCTCTTTTCTGCAATTGGTCACATGGTCGTAACTGGTATTTAGAATGACCTTCTTCTGCCACGCATTCTGTATTCCCTTTGCCCTCAGCAAGCACGTAAGCTGGTCATGGTTCTTTGCCTGGGGGGAAGACACCAAATCTTCACGCCGGGAGAGTCTGGGCCATTAGTATTCATGTCAGAATTGGATTGCTGTAGCTTTCCGTTGACTTTAATCACAGGGCACGGTAGTACTAAGAGATGCCCTGAGGGACCTCCTGCATTCCAGACATACTCTTTTTTACCTCCATTATGTAATATCAATGAAATTTCCTCTTGGTAATCAGATCAGTCACTCCAGCCAATATGGTAACTCCCTTTTTTGTTGATCCAGAGACATAAGAAGACCAAAGTGGCCAGGTGGCATTCTTAAGTTCCAGTTCAGTGGAATCAGTGATGTCTCTCAAGGTGGGAGCATTCATCCCTTTGGAACTGAGACCTCTAGACCTACAGAGCATAGGATCTTGGAAACAGGAAGCAAAAATTTTACAGGTGGGTCACTAGGGTTAATAGTGAGTGGTGTCGCTCCCATTTCCACCCCTTAATTCCTGGACCCGTGAATCCTGGTTATGGGAAAAACAGCACCATATATTGGTTTAAACCATATAGAGCCTCCTGGAGAAAATTGCCCCAACCCTGCAAGATATTGTCACCTAGCTGATCCATGATTGTGTCATCAGAAGGCCATTCCATCATTCTGTCAAGCCAGCTGTTTCAGGATGATGGGGAACATGGTAAAACCAGTTAATTCCATGAGCATAGACCCATTGCCAAACTTCATTTGCTGTGAAGTGAACCCCTTGATCTGAAATGATGCTGTATGGGATACCGTGAAGGTGGATAAGGCATTCTGTAAGGCCACAGATGGTAGTTTTGGTAAAAGTATTGCATGCAGGGAAGGCAAATCCATATCCAGAGTAAGTGTCTATTTCGGTAAGCACAAACGCAGTCCTTTCCATGATGGAAGCTGCCCAATGTAATCAATCCTCCTCCAGGTTGCTTGGATTAGGACCCAGCCTACTCCAGCATAACTTCATGTTAACCTGATAACATCTTCAAAGACTGTTTCCAAATAGAGCCATATTCACAGGTACATAGCCTAGACTTTAACATAACATTTGAGAAGACACACTTCAATCTGTAATACCCACCTCATAGAGGCTACTACTGTTTGGATATTTTTCACCAGAGATTAATTTTCCCTTTTCCAAAACTTCATATAATTGGAATAAAAAGGAATATACTTTTGGGGGTAAATCTTCTCTTATACAGCATACTATTTTTGAGATCCATCCTAAATATTGGGTATATCGGTAGTTAACTGCTTTTGATCAGTGAGTTGTAACCATTCTCCTATTGCTGGAGGTCAAAGGTGTTTCCAGCTTCTGCTTATTATAAATATAGCTCCTATAAACATTCCCATGTCTTTTTTTGTGGACATATGTTTTAATTTCTTTTGTGTATATTATAAATCTATGTGGAAAAATAGCTTGGAGATATGTATATATATGTATGTGTATATATACATGAACAAAGAAAGGAAATTTAACTCTACGAACAGCAGTTATAATTGGAATTTTTATTCATTTCCTTATTTTCAATTATTTCAAAGTGTCAATTTCACAGTTTTACAATGTACAAAGTAGGATATTCTAAACATCTTGATTTAGTGCTTACTCTTCCAGCTGATATAATTGACACTTGGGAACCAACATATATGGAATTCCCAGCTTGTTCTTGATTGGGGAAAAAACAGTAAATAAAAAATTATGATATGTGAAAAATGCTTTTAAAAGAGTATACTTGTCTATTTTATATATCACACATCTTTGTACTGAATACAACAAAACCAATAAAAAATACCTGCAGAGATCTGTATTTTTGGCATGGAATATGTCCACATTAAATCACTAAGTGAGGAAGGTATGTTCCAGAAGAGTGGGTGAAATATGTTCCAATTTAAGACATCTATTTACCCGCACGCATATACACAATCAAAAATATAAACCAACGTTCTCTAAAATGACATTAGCAGTATGACTACATTGAAAAAATGGGTGCGTTTTGTACAGATTTTATTTCTACAGTATATCTGACTTACAAAAAGACATTAAAAAAGAAGAATGGTGAACATGTTATTTTCTCATCAAAAAAGCATCAGTCTATCTTTTGTGGTGGATATTTACAACAGGATCTATGAGAGAGGTAAGATTTTAGATGGTTCTCCAGGTCTGAGTACAAGCTCACTAATCTAACAAAGATGATATTCATGATTGCCAAAAAAACTAAGGACAAAAACTTAGAGATGTAGAACAGATTGGCATGACCATAGTGCTGTGTGTGAGGAACCGTTATGAAAGATGAAATGGGAAACGTTGCTGGAAAAGTAGCCTGCAGCCAAATGTGTAATTGTCTTAGTTACCTACTGAGGTGGGATTCCTTGAAAAGTCCTCCCTGAAAATGAATACTGAGAAACTCTCAAATCCCATCCTCCAGCTTTATCCAACACCTATGAAATGTTAAGAAATGCTATCAGACTACCCTTGGCCAGGGAATCATCAGTTTCAGGTTACCCAAGCACCTTAGAAGCTGCAGCTGGCAACTGCAATCACATAATTCATTCATTCATCCATCAGTTTATTCATTCATTCATTCAACGTATCTTTATTGTGTGCTATAGGGTGATATGCACTGTTTCAAATTTAGGCTATACTGAAGTAATTAAAGCAAAAATCTTTGCTTTTATGGAGCTTATATTTTACTTTAAGAAGTTGGACTACAAACAAAATAAGTACATAAACCCTGGAACATATTAATCTCTGCTAAGGCTTTTCTTCTTCATCAACATCATCACCATTAACGTGATCATTATTACACTTGGATCCACAATCAATGCACATGGAAGCAGCAGTCAAGAAATCAAATGATGTATTGCATTGCGAAAATCTGATGCAAAAAAAAACCCTTTAGAGAGTTAAAAATCAAATATGTCATTGTAACGATTAAGGTGCTGCTAACCCCAAGCCATGGCGTTTTTAATGCCTTGTATGCCTGAGAAAGCTGGACAATGAATAAGGTAGTCTAAAGAAGAATTGATGCCTTTGAATTACGGTATTGGCACAGAATAATGAATATACGATGGACTGCCAAAAGAACGAACAAATCTATCTTGGAAGAAATACAGCCAGAATGCTTCTAAGAGGCAAGGATAGTAAGACTTCACTTCACATATTTTGGACATATTATGAGGAGGGACCAGTTCCTGGAGAAGGACATCATGCTTGGTAAAGTAGAGGGTCAGCAAAAGAGAGGAAGACTCTCAAAGAGATGGATTGACACAGTGGCTGCAATAACGGGCTCAAGCATAACAACAATTGTGAGGATGGGGCAGGATCAGGCTGTGTTTCATTCTGTTGACATAGGGTCGCTATGAGTCAGACGCTAACTCAATGGCACCTAACAACAACAAGATAATGATAAAGATTTTGAAGAAAAATAAAGTACAAAAAAAGGGATAGACAGTGGCATGTTGTAGAAATTTCTATTTTAAATAAGATGGTCAATGAAGGTCTCCTTCAAAAAGTTATATTTGAACAAAGATGTAAAGAAGGCAAGGCATAAAGTCATGCAGATATCTGCACACAGAAGGATCCAGCAGAGTGAGCAGCAAGTGCAGAGGCCTGAAGGAAGAAGCATCTATGCCATATTTGTGGAATAGAAAACAGGCCAGTGTAGTTGGAACAGAGTGAAAGAGGGAAGTAGAAGAGCTTATGGGGCAGATCATGCCGAATGTGTCGCTCTTAGTAAGGACTATGGAGTTTATCCCAAGTGTCTCTGACAAAGACTTGAGGAAATCTGATTTACAATTTAAGAGCACCATTACAAAATTTTGTGTTAAGTTAATAGACAGTGGAGGATGGTAGATGAGGGGTAGTACAGAATCTATTTGGAAGGCATTGGAGTGATGTAAATATGATGGAAATGGAGCTGAACATAACTCCAAGAATATGGGCCTGAGTGATTGGGAGACTGAAGTTGCCATTAAAGCCCATCGGAAAGGCTGATGGAGGGGAAGTTTTGATGATAAGATAAGGAGCTCAATTTTGGACATGTTAAGTTTGAGATACTTAGTAGATGTCCAAGGAGATATGTTAAGTATGAAATTAGAAGTATAAGTCAAAATTAGAAGTGTAAATCTATAGTTCAAGTTAGAAGATGGTGATATACATTTGGAAATTCTTAGCATATTGGCAGGTCTAAATCAGTGGTTCTGAACAAGGGGTGATTTGGCCCTGCCTAAGAGAAACCTTTTTTTTTAAGAGAAACCTGGCACTGTCTAGAGTAATTGCTGGTCATCACAACTGCAGGAGAGCTGTGATATTGGCGTCTGGCTGGTAGAGTCCAGGGATGCTGCTAAACCTACTACAATGCACAGGGTAGACCACACAACAGAATTCCCTGGCCCAAAATGTCGATAGCACTGAGGTCGAGAAATCCTGGTCTGAATCTAGCAGTTAAAATGAGTGAGATTAAAGGCTGATTATAGAGAAGAGTAGGAGTTCATGACTGAGCCCTAGGAATTCCAGTGTTAAAAAGTCAAGCAGATGAGGAAAACCCATCAAAGAATTTTGAATCACAGTCAGCTTGATCATAGTAACACGAAGAGGGTGGGACAAGAAAGAAGATTCAAGAATGAGAACATGCTTCACTGTATCAAAAGTTGCTGATGTGACATGGAAGATATAGACTGAGTATTGACCACTGGGTTCAATACCATGGAGGCCACTGTGACAGGTGTAGGAAAAAGTATGATTGGAGTTAGATCAAGAAAAATAGGAAGGAAGATATTGAATCTTGGCATACAGACAACTTTTTCAAGGTGTTTTACTGTAATGCAGAGAGAGAGAGAGAAAGAGGCCGTATGGGAATTTGAGTACAATATGTTTTTTCTTTCCTTCCTCCCTCCCTTCCTGTCTCCCTCCCTCCTCCCTCCCTTCCTCCATCTCTTCTTTCCTCTAAAGCAAAAAACCAAACCCACTGCCGTCGAGTCAATTCCAACTCATAGTGACCCTATAGGACAGAGTAAAACTGCCCCATAGAGTTTCCAAGGAGCGCCTGGTGGATTCGAACTGCCGACCTTTTGGTTAGCAGCCATAGCACTTAACCACTATGCCACCAGGGTTCTAAAAAAAATAGATAGGGGAAAATAACAGAATGCATGCAGATTGAAATAAGCCTGCAAAAAATAAAAATTTAATGGTAGAGAAGACAGAGGGCAGAATACATAAAACAATTTCCCAAGGTAGATAAGAAGAATGGGAACTACTTCACTACATCAAGGCATGAAACAAACCAGAAAAGAATAGTTCAACAATTATCCACAGTTCATCTCTTTCTAAATACCTGTCTGGGGTTATAGAAGTAAGACTGAATTAAAAAGGTGAACTGGTTTATTTCCTAGACTCTGAATGAGACAGCTCAGTGAGTCATCAGAAACTGACCTCTTATTGATGATTAAAGACCCTGAAAAGCATGCTCCAAAACTTCCCTAATGGACCTGCTCCAGAAACATAGACTTCTTGAGCCATTTCTCTTGTCTCAGTTGTCACCCAGCTACAAGGGCTGCTAAAGCCCACCACATGTATGACTACAAATGTTGGAAAAACAGTTTGGTTTCTATTCTGAAAGCCATATCACTTTTGGAAACAACACATGAGTTATCTGGTCCCGGATCTGTTTGGTCTTGATCCCATAAATGATGGGATTCAGCATCGGTGGAGCCAGAATGCAGACATTGGCCAGCAGGACATGAATATGGGGTAAGATGTGGAGTCCAAACCGCTCAGTGAGCACTGAGAAGATGCCAGGCCCATAAAAGAGGATGATGACACAGACATGGGAGCCACTTGTGTTGAGAGCTTTGTGGCGAGCATCTTTGGAGGGGATGTGGAAGACAGACCGAAGAATAAGCACATATGAAATGAAAATTAACATAACATCTAAGACCACTGTTGACATTAGGACAAAAAAACCATACCAGATGTTCACACGGATGTCATCACAGGAATATCTGGCCAAGCCAATATGCTCACAACCAGTGTGTGGAAGAATGTTATTTCTGCAAAAAGTCAGTCTTTTCAAAAGAAATATTATGGGGAAAATTGTGCCATAACTTCTGACATAGATAGTCAAGCCAATTTTCCCAATCAGGCTGTTTGTGAGAATAGTGGCGTATCTCAGTGGGTAGCATACGGCAATGTAGCGGTCAAATGCCATCACCAGCAAGATCCCTGACTCAGAGATGAAGGTGGAATGGATGAACAAGAGCTGAGTGATACAGTGACCCAGGGAGATATCCCCAGCACTGAACCAGAAGATGGCCAAGGCCTCAGGTACCATGCAGGTAGAGAGGACAACATCTGCTCCAGACAGCATACAGAGGAACAGGTACATGGGTTTATGGAGGCTGCGCCTTGTGAGGATGATGAAGATAAGCAAGGTGTTTCCAAGGAGGGCGATAACATAGGAAATGAAGAAGGGGATGGAAATCCACATGTGCTGGTCCTCTAGGCCAGGGATGCCCAGCAAGTGGAAGACTGTGTGGCTAGCCCCAGTGTGGTTCAAGGTAGCCATACCTGGAGCAGGTGACCTGGAACTGCCCCACCTATTCACAGAGATAGAGGAAATTTCAGATTATACTCAAATTTTTTCTTTAATTTCTTTTTCTTATATCACCAGAAGCTTTTAATACCTACTCAATTATTTTCCATAGTCAATGTGCCAGGGACTATGTAGGATGAAAAGATGAATGTGACATCTGTTCTTTAACAAGCTAACAGTCTTATATACAAGGTAGACGTTTACACAGCTAACTGAAATAATACGTTTAAGTGAACATATCAATGGTAACCTCTACGCTCCCCCCTCAAAAAAAAAAAAAAAAACTACAATGGGAACATAATGGAAGGTGTAATTCAGCCCATTTGGCTGTAGGATGTCTTTGGGTGGAGGTGAATTAGGTAGAAAATGGAGTGGAGTCGTTTGGAAATTTAAGGAAAGACTGTTGCCATACAAAATTTAAAGCGTTTAAAACAGTTTGCAGCCTGTGTGGTTCTGAGAATGCATATATCCTGCAGTGGCAGAAAACATTGAAACAAAAATGTATTGACTCTGATTACAAATTAAGGAGCTTGGATGCTGTCCCGAGACGAGATGGTCAACCATCATGAGTTATGAAAATGGAGACCATTAGCTGTGTGAATCTGGCAGTACTGGGGAAATGGATTGGAAGGTAGAAATAATGTAAAAGAATAGTTTACTATTTTTTTTATTAGAAGAAAATGTATTCATATATTTTCACAGTGATATAGAACAGAGCAACTTTTTGAAGCACCTATGTTAAGCACTGATATAAAACCATTACATACAGCACCTCATTACTTACCTGTAACCACCTAGGGCAGTAGGTATTATCATCACTAATTTTCCAGAAGAGGAAATTGAGGCTCAAAAACTTGGCATTGTTGATAAAGAATTGAGCTCGGGTTTTCCGCTTCTTTAACTGTAGTATACATCATTTTCTGGTCTGTGAAGTGAGCCGAGGGCCAAAAGACCTTACTGACCTGAGCAAACTTAACAAGGTCTTTTGAATGGGCATAAGAGGTAGGGTGGAGAGAGACCTTGAGCAGGTAGCCATTCTCTCTGCCTTTTTATCCCTGAGCACAGAACAGATTTAATACCACATGGGTTTTGAAATGATTTATAATTGAAATTCCCCTTTCTATGTGTCTTTAGCCACTAAGAGTAAAGCCATAAAAGATTTGTGCACCCCTGCACTCAGGCCAGCTGAGGGCTGAGAAGTTAAGAAAAGATTCTGACTTCCACAGTGCTATAGAAGGAGAGGGGCTCAGGTGCTAACAATGTAGGAGGACAAGTGGACCCAAACCAAATAACTGGTGGAGAAAACTAAGTCAAACTTGCTCAGGTTGTAGATAACCTGAAGAAAGCCTGGTGATTCAGTAACCAGAGGGCTCATTATTCCCCTGGAAAAGCATGTAGCATTATATGTCAAATGGATGCTTTTCAACTCTTTAGGCCAAACTCTAGGTCAGTGGCTCTCAAATGGGGGTGAATTTGCGGTTGGAGGGCAATTTGGCAATGTCTGGACACATTTTGATTGTCAAAACTGGGCAGTGGCTGCTACTGGTATCCAGTAGGTAGAAGCCAGAGATGGTGCTAGATATTCTACAATGCACAGGACAGCCCCCACAACAAAATGTCAATAGTGCTGAGGCTGAGAAATTCTGCTCTAGGCTCTACCCTCTCCCAGACTTTCTTTAGCCTTGTCTTGGACTTAATATTCTCATCCCCTTTCTCTGGAGATGCACTTGGTGCAGAACCCAGGTAGTGAGAAATTCAGAGGTAGGGAGGAGTTCTGGGACCCAAGGTATGCACAGAGAACAACTGCCAGCATCTCTATTTATTCGGTGCCTGACTGAGGACCTAATGCACAGCAGATATACATAATCCTTAGTTCCTTCCACTACAAGTTCAATTCTGTTCTCGTCTCAATTGCAGTATCTGAAGGGGGAAAATCTATCCACTTCTATTTGGGGGTCTATACTATCCCTCTACATAATGGCTGAAACTGTACCAACAATAAGGTCACCTGACAGGAGAGCCAGGAGAGGCTTGAGCTACGATTTTTGTTTTGGGGCAGGGACTAGTTGCTCATGTCCTACTGTGGATATTAACTACCATTTGATCAGACTACGGTTGCACAGATACTGTGAGACTCTATGCTCCCATGAGGAAAGCCATTCTCCCGGAAGAGGTGGAAGAATTTAAAACGATATGAAAATACCATAGAGGACTGATGACCAACTACATGCACCACATTCCTGATGCAGAAATAGCAGGAAAAAGGAGATGAAGTGAAATAATTCTTAAATAAATAAAAAGAGGAACTGGAAGAGGACTAGCTTGCAGTTATGAGTGGGTGCTGAATGCTTTAGGGGTAACAAAAAGGAATATTCTTTTGGCAGACAGAGAAGTGAGTCCAGGGAGGTTGGAGATTAGGAGTTGGGCAATGGAAGAAGTTTCCTGAACTAGCATGGTTGCTTGTCTACTTCAAGGTCATCCTTAAAAAATCCTCTCAAATGCTTCATGTTGTCCTTATGAAGAATGATGAGACAGCATCCCAGAGAAGTTACTTCCATCCATCTGCTTTGTGCTACTGAGAGAACTGGTCCTATTCAGGGCGTGCTTATAACCTGCCCAATATGTCAGCAATGCACCTGGGAGACAGACCCATCTTGCAAAGTTATTCCTTTCCTCTGCTTTAATAAGGAGTCTAAGCATTAACATTCCTATTTTATTTATTGTGAGCTCACTGAGTTCTGAAACGTTTTTCATCTTTGCATTTCCAGATTCTAGCACACACCAATATTGGATAGGAGTAAAGAAGACACAGTATATCACAGTAGTCAGGACCTAGGGCTAAAACAGAACCTTCCCTGGAGGGACTAAGAGCTCCTTGGCACAACTAGAGGGAAGAAGGCTTCCAGAGCCCCTCATCATACTTCCCCCTCCCAAAGAAACTACTTTCCATTCTACTAGTAACACCCGTATTTGTGACTGTGGTCTCTTTCGTTCTGCCTGCTTAACTCCAAACGAAGGTCTTTAAATACCTACCTTAGCCCCATAAACCTCAAGTCTGGATGGGGTGCTTTTCTTCTTTCTCCCCTAAAAGTTTACCCCTTATGAATAAATAACACCTGCTTCAAACATCTTCATGACCTAGAATGGGATGGGTCACAGAACTCTCTGAGTGAGAGGCACCATGGAGCAGAGATTTTTATGCATTTGCCTCCATTTCCCCAGGGGAGCTATTACCCCAGTGAGCCAACACTTAGAGTTATCTTTCAATAATACTTCCTCCATCTCAAACACACGGGTGAAGTTGTTATGGCTCTTCAAGTCCACACATACCACCCTCTCCTCCACCCTTGATTAGGTGTGCATATGTGTTATTTCTAATAAATAAAGTGCTAGTGTTACTACACCAAATATTTCTGTTTCTATTTTAATGGAAATTAGTAATTATTAATCTCATTTTCAATCAGCATAAGTAAATCGACTATCTAATATGCAGATTATCTTTGAACACACTTATTCCTACAAAGATTTCTTCAAATTTAGAGAAATTTAAAATTAAATTTATTCCTTATTTGTCATATTTTTCTATATTCTGAATCTCAATGAGTTTTGATTGCTTATGTGAGAAAACTTTAATATCTTCATACATGTATTTACAGTACTTATATCAGTCAAGGTTATAGTGAACAAATATTCCCCATCTTCCTTTTCTTTGACTGCCAGTAAATCTACAATTAATGCTCACTTATCATATTTTCCCAACCTCCTTCTGCTGATAACATCACTCTGTCCTTTTAAATAGTGTCGGTGTTTTATCTTTATTAAATTAGCCAAGTAAGTGGCATGTACATATCTCTAAAGGAGAGGCATCTTTGTATCTGTGTATGATAATAAATTAATAGATTTCTATTTAAAATGGAGGATTGAATTTATTCAGAGAAAATCCATTCCCACTTAACTAATAGCGATGTTTGATAAAATATTATTTTTCCATTAAATGTTTGAGAAATTAGAACACAAAAATACTAGCATAAATTGAAATATAACCATCTAGACTCAGTCATTGTTAATATTTTGCAACATCTTCTCTTCATCTCTCCTCTTATTCTTACTTTAATATTTTTTTGCTGTACCATTTAAGTAAAATATGCAGAGATCATGAGTCTTTATCCCTTTATTCCTATTTAGCATGTATCTTCTAAGAAAAAGGACAATCTCTTACATAATCACAGTGCTATTATCAAATCCAGGATACTTAACATTGATACGGGGTCCCTGCGTGGTGCAAATGGTTTATTGCTGGACTACTAACCAAAAGATTGGTGTTTCGACCCACTTAGAGGCTCCTTGAAAGTAAGTAAGGCTTGGCTCTCTGCTTCCAAAAGGTCACAGCTTTGAAAATTCTATGGAGTACAGTTCTACTCTGCACACATGGAGTTGCCACGAGGGCAACTAACAATAACAACATTGATACAACGCTATAATCTAATACATAATCCAGATTTAAAATTTGCCAGTTGTTCCAAAATCATTATTCATAGCAACTTTTTTTTTTTTAACTTCAGGTCCACAGATTGTGTTAAGTTGTGATAAATTTACCCTCCTTTACGGTTGTATCATTTCACCATACTTATT
Organism: Loxodonta africana; assembly: GCF_030014295.1. Taxonomy (NCBI): domain Eukaryota; kingdom Metazoa; phylum Chordata; class Mammalia; order Proboscidea; family Elephantidae; genus Loxodonta; species Loxodonta africana. Next base: position 86,350,875 of record NC_087348.1, read on the forward strand.
CAATCTGTATGCTGAGCAAATAATCTAGGAGGCTGGACTATATGAAAAAGAACATGCATTCAGGATTAGTGGAAGGCTCATTAACAACCTGCGATATGCAAATAACACAATCTTACTTGCTGAAAGTGAAGAGGATTTCAAAGTGCTTACTGATGAAGATCAAAGACTACAGCTTTCACTATGGATTGCACCTCAACCTTAAGGTTGAGAACAAAAATCCTCACAACTGGACCGATAAGCAACACCATGATAAACAGAGAAAAGATTGAAGTTGTCAAGGATTTCATTTTACTTGGATCCACAATCAACACCCATGCAAGCAGCAGTCAAGAAATCAAAGGATTTATTGCATTGGGCAAATCTACTGCAAAAGATCTCTTGAAAGTGTTAAAAAGCAAAGACGCCACTTTGAGGACTAAAATGTGCCTGACCCAAACTATGGCATTTTCAATCGCTTCATATGCATGTGAAAGCTGGACGATGAATAAGGAAGGCTGAGGAAGAACTGATGCCTTTTAATTACAGTGTTGGTGAAGAATACTGACTATACCACGGACTGTCAGAAGAACAAACAAATCTGTCTTGGAAAAAGTACAGTAAGTGGGCTCCTTGGAAGTGAAGATGGCAGGATTTCATCTCATGTACTTTGGGCAAGCTGTCAGGAGGAACCAGTGCCTGGAGAAGGACATCACGCTTGGTAAAGCACAGGGTCAGCAAAAAAGGGGAACCGTCGACGAGACGGATTGACACAATGGCTGCAACAATGGGCTCAAACACAAACACAGCAATGATTGTGAAGATGGCACAGGACCAGACAGTGTTTCATTCTGTTTTTCCTAGGGTCACTATGAGTTGGAACCAACTCAATGGCACCTAACAACAATAACAAGCTGGAACAGTTCTTCAGTCTTTTATTGTCTTCCACGATAACGTTATTTTTTAAAGAAAATGAGCCCATGATTTGTATAATGTTACACAGAACGCTATGTAAGTGATGCTCTGTCTTTCTTGTAGTATTACATCAGCAGACACCTGATATCAGTTTTTGTCACATTATTGGTAGAATTATTGTTGACCAATTACTTAATTAAAGTAATATCCATTGAATTTCTCTACTGTAAAGATGCCTCTCTTCACACTCTCCACCCCCATAATCAATAAATAATTTGCAAAGAAATACTTTGAGACTGTGAGCTATACTGTTCCCTAACAAACCTTCAACCAGGGTTTTATCATTGATTGATAATTCTTACCTGAATCAATTTCTATTTTGATAGTTGCAAAATGGTATTTTCTTTAACTCAGTCTTTGCCACTTCATATATTCATTTGCATTATACTGTAAATAAGAGGACTTCCCTTCCATGTCTGGATTTTTTTTTGTTGTTTTAGCATCAGCACGAACTCATATATTCATTTTAATTTACTATCTTATAATCCAGTGCTATCATTATTCATTCTGATACTCAAACTCTCCCAGGCATACTGATTTCCAATTGTGATTGTTAAGGAAGATGTAAAATTGTTATTATTTGTAGATGATATGATATAAAAAATTTTTTTAAGCTACTAGAATGGAGTTTAGCAAGGTTGCAAGATACTAGGTCGACACACAAAAAAATAAATTTAATATCTACATATTAGCAACAAACAACCCAAAATTGAAACCTTAAAAACATACCATCAAATATATTCAAAAGTTAAGGAAATATTTGAAAAAAGATGGGCTCAGGATTGGGCAGAATATGCAAGTTCAAGTTGAAGCTGAAGAAAATTAAAACAATTCTACAAAGTAGGATCTTAAGTATATCCCACCAGAATTTACAAACCATCTCAAAAATACCATAAAGAAAAAAAGGTCATTAAAAAGACAGAAAAGAAAGAAAGGACCAAAATGGATGTCAGAAGAGACTCTGAAACTTGCTCTTGAAAGTCGAGTAGCTAAAGCAAAAGGAAGAAATGATGAAGTAAAAGAGATGAACAGAACATTTCAAAGGGCGACTCTAGAAGACAAAGTATTGTAATGACGTGCAAAGATCTGGAGTTAGAAAATGAAAATGGAAGAACACACTTGGTATTTCTCGAGCCGAAAGAACTGAACAAAAAATTCAAGCCTCAAGTTGCAATACTGAAGGATTCTATGGGGAAAATATAAAATAACACACAAAGCATCAAAAGAAGATGGAAGGAATACACAGAGTCATTATACCAAAAAGAATTGGTTAACGTTCAACCATTTCAAAAAGGTAGCACATAATCAGGAACCGATGGTGCTGAAGGAAGAAGTCCAAGATGCACTGAAGGCACTGATGAAAAACAAGCCTCCATGAATTGACAGAATATCAACTGAGACATTTCAACAAACAGATGCAGCACTGGAAGTGCTCACTCGTCTCTGCCAAGAAATCTGGAAGACAGCTACCTGGCCAACCAACTGGAACAGATTCATATTTATGCCTATTCCCAAGAACAGTGATCAACCCAAATGTGGAAATTATCAAACAATATCATTAATATCACACTCGAGCAAAATTCTGCTGAAGATCATTCAAAAGTGGCTGCAGCAGTATATACACAGGGAACTGCCAGAAATTCAGGCTGGATTCAGAAGAGGATGTGGAACCAGGGATATCATTGCTGATGTCAGATAGATTCTGGCTGAAAACAGAGAATACCAGAAGGATATTTACCTGTGTTTTACTGACTATGCAAAGGCATTCAACTGTGTGGATCAAAACAAATTATGGATAATGTAGCAAAGAATGGGAATTCCAGAACACTTAATTGTGGTCATGAGGAAACTGTACAGAGATAAAGAGGCAGTTGTTTGGACAGAACAAGGGGATACTGATTGGTTTAAAGTCAGGAAAGGTGTGCGCCAGGGTTGTATCCTTTCACCATACCTATTCAATCTGTATGCTGAGCAAATAATCCTAGAAGATGGACTACATGAAGAAGAAAGGGGTATCAGGATTGGAGAAAGACTCATTAACAACCTGGGTTATGCAGATGACACAACCTTGCTTGCTGAAAGTAAAGAGGACTTGAAGCACTTGCTGATGAAGATCAAAGACCACAGCGTTCAATATAGATTACACCTCAACATAAAGAGAAGAAAAATCCTTAGAAATTTTCAAGGATTTCATTTTACTTGAATCCACAACCCACACCCATGGAAGCAGCAGTCAAGAAATCAAAAGACTCATTGCATTTGGCAAATCTGCTGCAAAGGACCCCTTTAAAGTGCTCAAAAGGAAGGATAACACCTTGAAGACTAAGGCGTGCCTGACCCAAGCCATGGTATATTCAATCACATCATATGCATGGAAAAGCTGGACAATGAATAAGGAAGACCAAAGAAGAAACGATGCATTTGAATTGTGGTGTCGGCGAAGAATATTGAATATGCCATGGACAGCCAAAAGAATGAACAAATCTGTCTTGAAAGAAGTACAACCAGAATGCTCCTTAGAAGCAAGGATGGCGAGACTGCGTCTTAGACATTTTGGACATGATGACAGGAGGGATCAGTCCCTGGAGAAGGACATCATGGTTGGTAAAGTGCATGGTCAGCGGAACAGAGGAAGATCCTCAACAAGTAGGGTTGACACAGTGGCTGCAACAATGGGCTCAAGCATAGCACAGGACCGGGCAGTGTTTCTTTCTCTTGTACACAGGGTCACTATGAGTCAGAACCGACTCGATGGCACCTAACAATGACAACAACAATCTTTGAAGAGTGGGCTTTGGGAATGGTTTCAGTTCTGGGTTATCAGAGCATCTGGGGGTCACAGTTTCAGAGGTTTCTCCAATCTCTGTCAGACCATTAAGTCTGGTATTCTTACGTGAACTTGAGTGCTCTTCTACATTTTTCTCCAGCTCTGTCCTGGACTCTCTGTTGTGTTCCCTGTCAGGGCAGTCATTTGTGGTACGTAATGCTAACATTTTATGTATTGGAAATATCACATGTGCATACCTGTCCAGGAATGGAGTTGTGGATGTGCTGGTGTGTGGGCAGACATGGAAAGCCATAGTGATGTGACACACGTGTGTGAGGCAGAGGCAGTGTTGTTGATAAGACAGCTCTAAGATGGGCTCCCTGGAGTAGGGCTGCCCCTGAGACCTTCAGGCAAATACATAAAATCTCAGCTCTCTGTTGCCCGTCCTTTTGAGAGTCCTATCATGACTCATCCCATTCTAGTCCATGAGAATTTCATCTGAAGCAGGTGAGTGATCTTTTCATTACTGTAAAGTGGGTAACATTGAGTAAGTACTTTAAAAAAAGATTGTTTTCCTGATGGTATCATTTCATTCTGATATTAATCCATAAATGCATCCATTTATCACGGCCCTGACAATACCAGAATTTGCTGTCTTTCTCCCTTCCTATCTATCCTCTTCTCAGCTACCATATTAATATATGCAAAATGTTTTCCATTTGCAAACTCAACATGGCTGACCAATTCTTCACAGGGTAAACCAGGCTGCTTAATTTCTATTCAGAGTGAATCTACTTTTGCTGTCATCTATTCACCAGTTGTCCAACTTTCCAATGCCACAACCACACAGATGCAAGGCTGATAGCTGTTTTAAACAATCTTTGCATTTGCATGTCAAACATTTCTCCTTAAACCCCCAAATGACCTCATTCCATTGTCTACTTGATACTTCTTCCATCTATTGACATTCTACAGTATCTCCAAAGGTAAGTTCAAATATGGACTCATTCTTAAGCATCAGAAAAGCAGAGTCAATTGTTCCTTCTCTTGTTTTCCTGTATTAATCTTATATTGTACAATTAGATATCAACTCAATCATTTAATTTTCTTTAGCTGTGTAATTATCTATTTTGTTTATGAGATTAAGACTTCATTGTGAAAACAAACCATATCTTATTCATCTTTTATACAACATAGATCCTGGTATCCTAGAACGGAATGCAATGAGGTAAGTGCCAAAAGCCCCTGGTGACATCAAAGAAAATAGATGAGTATAGTCTGAATTTTCTTCTATCTCTGTGGTTAGGAGGTGAGGCCTCAGGCTGTCTGCTCCAGGTATGGCTACCTTAAACCACACTGGTATGAGTCACACAGTCTTCAGCTTGCTGGGCATCCCTGGACTAGAGAACCAGCACGTGTGGATTTCCATCCCTTTTGTCATTTCCTATGTCATTGCCCTACTTGGGAACAGCCTGCTCATCTTCATTATTCTCACAAGGTGCAGCCTCCACGAACCCATGTACTTCTTTCTCTGTATGCTCTCTGGAGCAGACATTGTCCTCTCCACCTGCATAGTACCTCAGGCCTTGGCCATCTTCTGGTCCCATATTGGGGAGATCTCCTTGGATTGCTGCATCGCTCAGGTCTTCTTCCTCTCCTCCACCTTCATCTCTGAATCAGGGATCTTGCTGATGATGGCATTTGACCGCTACATTGCCATATGCTATCCACTGAGATATACCGCTATTCTTACACATGCCCTGATTGGGAAAATTGGTGTGAGTATCTTTCTGAGAAGTAATGGTACAATGTTCCCCATAATATTTCTTCTGAAAAGATTGACTTTCTGCAAAAGTAACACCCTCCCGAACACTGCTTGTAAGCACATTGTCTTGGCTCGCATTTCTTGTGATGATATCCGAGTAAACATCTGGTACGGGTTTTTTGTATTAATGTCAACCCTCGTCTTAGATGTTACGCTAATTTTTGTTTCTTATGTGCTGATCCTCCGTGCTGTCTTCCACATGCCTTCCCAAGACACTCGCCATAAAGCTCTGAACACCTGTGGTGCCCATGTCTGTGTCATCATCCTCTTTTATGGGCCTGGGATCTTCTCAGCCCTCACTCAGCGGTTTGGAGGCCACATCTCACCATATATCCATGTCCTACTGCCCAATGTGTATATTCTTGTTCCACCTATGCTGAATCCCATCATTTATGGGATTAAGACCAAACAGATCCGGGACCAGGTGGTTCATCTGTTCCTTACAAAGCACACATGACTGTGACCATGGACTTTTCTCAGCAGTTTCATGCTTTACATGAGATTTAGCCTCTGGATGTAGAAAGGTTCAGCTGAGATGGTAGTCAAATGACTCCATGTGCTGGTGTCCCTAGAACAACCACACCAGGGATGTTTTAGCCCATGTTTCTTCCAAGAACTTTATTCAGCCATTAGTTATCAGTGTCTTTGGGAGCTTAGTTTGTTCTTTCTCATACATAGAATTGAGAACTGGACCAATTCACCTCTTTAAGTTACTCTTACCCCTATAACTCTAGACTGGAGGATGGAATGAGATGAGCTGGAGACAAAGGACTCTCTGGATAATTGCTGAACTATTTTTTTCCTGATGTTTTTAAAACTTTGAATACTTGTACTCATTTTATTCCTCTCTTCTGTTATCTGTAGCTTCAAATTTTTGCTTTTTAGGCAAATTATTACATTTTCACCATTACTGTATTTTAGCATATATTGATGTGTGTATGTGTACATACAATTTATTTCTCCCTCAAAATATAGCAAAAGTTTATTAGTGATTAATAAACATCACATTTTTATTTATATTAGCATTCATTTAATAAATATGCAAGAATGCACCAATGGCTGGCTAAAATACAGTACACATCATGTAACATATTAAGCTATTGTTTAAAAAATTAATATTAAAAAAGGGTACACTTACCTAAATTAATTATGACATAGTCATCACACAGAATAAAATAGGGAATTGAGAAATAACAACACGGTCTATATCTTTGATAATGGAACTATGTTCTCAATATATTTTTGAGAGATAGAAGTTCAGAGTGAGTAACTTAAATATAATCCATTAAAAATATATCCATGAAACACCTAGACATTAATATGTGCTAAAATTATATTAATGATGAATATATAAGAATTATAGGATGTAGGTGATTTTTATAATAATTTTAGTCTAAATTGTCTATATAGCCAAAATGATTTACTCAAATAAAAATAAGTGAAAGGACTTTTTAAAAAGTGCTATGGTCAAACACCATTGATTAATATTTCCTTTAGTGTAGGAAAGGTAGAGAAGAATTATCACAGGTTTTGCTTGTCCAAAAATATATTTACTTTTGTCTTCAGATTTAAATGGATAATTTCAGGGGTATAAAATTTTATTTTAGCAAATTTATTTAAGTACTTCAAAAATGTCCTTCTACCATAGTCTCAGGAAACATCTAGCTCAATTGGCATAACATAGTTTATAAAGAAAATGTTCTACAACCCACTTTGGTGAGAAGCTTCTGGGGTCTTAAAAACTTGTGAGTGGTGGTCCAAGATATCCACTGGTTCCACCCCATCTGGAGCAAGGGTGAATGAAGAAAACCAAAGACAGAGGGGAAAGATTAGTCCAAAGGACTAATGGACCACAACTACCGCAGCCTCCACCAGACTGAGTCCAGCACAACTAGATGGTGCCCGGCTACCACCACTGACTGCTCTGACAGGGATCACAGTAGAGGACCAAAAACCACTGCCGCCGAGTCAATTCCGACTCATACTGACCCTATAGGACAGAGTAGAACTGGCCCGTAGAGTTTCCAAGGAGCATCTGGCGGATTCGAACTGCCAACCTCTTGGTTAGCAGCTGTAGCACTTAACCACTACGCCACCAGGGTTTCCCAGTAGAGGACAGAGCTGGAGAAAAATGTAGAATAAAATTCTAACTCGCAAAAAAAGACCAGACTTACTGATCTGACAGAGACTGGGGAAACCCCGAGAGTATGGCCCCCAGACACCCTTTTAACTCACTACTGAAGTCACTCCTGAGGTTCACCCTTCAGCCAAAGATTAGACAGACCCAAAGAAAACAAAATGAGACTAAGTGGGCACACCAGCCCAGCGGCAAGGAAGAGAAGGCAGGAGGGGACTAGAAATCTGGTAATGGGGAATCCAAGGTTGATAATGGGAGAGTGTTGCCATGTTGTAGGGTTGACAACCAAAGTCACAAAACGGTATGTGTATTAATTGTTTAATGACAAACTAATTTGCTCTGTAAACCTTCATCTAAAGCACAACAAAAAAATCAAAATGAAAAAGACAAAACTACCAAAAATAAAAAAGCTGGCAAGCAGCCATCCAAGGCACAATTGGTCTCCATTTGCCTGGAGCAACAGAGGAAGAAACAGAGTCAGGAATAGGAAGAGGAAATGGAATGTTTGGCTATTTGCTTCCAAGAACAACTGCCTCCTCTCTCATGAGACCAGAAAATTAGATGATGCCTGTCTATCATTACTGAACATTTCCATCAAAGATCCTATAGAAGAACCCTGATCAAAGGGGGGAAAACAAAGAACAGAATTTTAAATTGTCATGGACTCCAGATTTCATGGAGCCGTGGAGGCTGGATGAACCCCTGAAACTATTGCCCTGAGTTCATCTTTAAACCTTAAACCAAAAATATCTCCTGAAGTCTTCTTAAAACCAACAGTAGTTTAACTAGTAAAGAATGTCTGTCTTGAGCATTATGCTCTTTTAAGATCTATCTATATAGGAACAAACTGAAAACAGAAACTTGAAAGATAGAAATCTTAGGGGGCAGTAAATTTATGTCAATGCTAGAGGAGCAACTCAGAAAAGAGATGAGAATGGTTGCACAACTTGAAGAATGTGATCATTGTCACTGAATTGTACATGTAGAAACTTGGTGTGTGTTTTTGATGTGTGTATTCTCAACAACAAAAATAATAAATTGTTTGCAAAAAAATAAAAATGTCTTTCTATTGTTTTTTTGTGTCTATCTTTTCTATTAAGAATTCACCCGGAAGTTTCATTACTAATCCTTTGAACGTAATTTGCCTGTTATCTAAGGCTACTTTTAAGATTTCCTTTTGTGTCTGTTCTTCTTTTTTTTTTTCCAGAACATTTATTATCATGTATCCATGTATGGCAGGAAAGCTTTGGTTTTCTATGTGCTGTGTCCCACCCTCTCCTCAACTCAGTGCTGCTTTAAAGTTCCGGCAGCCAGCATTCCCGTAAGGGGAACCTGGTCTCCGGCTCCAGAGAGAGCAGAGCAGACTTTCTTCACAAATTATTTTGTGTGTCTGTCCTAACCAACCTGAGGAGTGAACCAAGAGTTATCTCCTTTTGACCTGTCTCGGAGTTCACACAGGGCAGACGGCTGGCAAGCGGTACCTGAAGACTCTGCCTGTAGCTGCCTCTGGTTAAAGAATATGATTAAGGCATACAGTAAATGCCTAAGGACTTAAAGGAGAAGCCAAGGGAGAGTTTCCTTGGAAAATTAAGGCATCCAAAAGCACTGAGTATAAGGTGAGGCAGATGGCAAAGAGACACTGACAAAGCCACACACATGCTCAGGACAAGACACATGTGCTGACAATACCTAAGACCCTATGATTTTAACTTGATACCGTAGTTCAGTACAAGCCTAGCTAAGTGTTTAAGGAGAGCCCCAGCAGGCAGCAAAAGACTGGGAGACCTTTTTATCCTGGCACTCAGGAAATCTCTGTCAAAACACTAGCTGAACACAAGTTAAGGAACAGACTTTAGTGTCCATACATGATGAGGAGGGCAGTCTTTTAAAAAATAGTTAGAGAAGTCACTAAGCAAACAGACTGCTGCAGACTTTATCCATGAAAAACAATCAAACAAAAAACACTCTCCCCACCCCTCAAAAAAAGCCTTAGCAGACCTTGGGAAAGAGAGAGAACCTGACTTCCAGAATCACCACATTAAAAAATTCAAATAATTAAAAAAATCAAAAGACATAAAAAGAAACAAGAAAGGGTGGCCCATTTAAGAGAACAAAATAAAGCCACAGAAACCATTGTTGTTCTTGTTGTTTGTTGCCCTCCAGTCAGTTCCAAAACACTACCCAGCCCTGTGCCATCCTCACAATTGTTGCTATGCTTGAACCCATTATTGCAGCCACTGTGTCAATCCATCTTGTTGAGGGTCTTCCTCTTTTTCGCTGAACCTCTACTTTACAAAGCATGATGTCCTTCTCCAGGGACTGATCCCTCCTGTAAACTAGTCCAAATTACGTGAGATGTAGTCTCACCAGCCTTGCTTCGAAGGAACATTCTGGTTGTACTTCTTCCAAGACAGATTTGTTCATTCTTCTGGCAGTCCATGGTATATTCAATATTCTTCCCCAACACCATAATTCAAAGGCATCAATTCTTCTCCGATCTTCCTTATTCATTGAAAAACTTTCACATGCATATGAGGAGATTGAAACCACCATGGTTTGGGTCAGGTGCACCTTAGTCTTCAACGTGACATTTTGCTCTTTAACACTTGAAAGAGGTCTTTTGCAGCATATTTTCCCAATATAGTATGTCATTTGATTTCTTGACTGCTACTTTAATGAATGTTGGTTGTGGATCCAAGTAAAATGAAATCCTTGACAAGGTCAAGCTTTTCTCCATTTATCATGATGTTTCTTACTGTTTCTTACTTATCATGATGTTCTTTACCAGTTGTGAGGATTTTTGTTTTCTTTAAATTGAGGTGTAATCCATACTGAAGGCTGTAGTCTTTGATCTTCACCAGCAAGTGCTTCAAGTCCTCTTCACTTTCAGCAAGCAAGGTTGTGTCATCTGCATATCAGGTTGTTAATGAGCCTTCCTCAATCCTGATGCCCCTTTCTTCTACATATAGTTCAGCTTCTAGGGTTAATTTGCTCAGCATACAGATTGAATAAATATGGTGAAAGAATACAACCCTGATGCACATCTTTCTTGACTTTAAACCATGCAGTATTCCCTTTTTTTGCTCAAACAGCTGCCTCTTGGTCTATGTACAGGTTCCTCATGAGCCCAATTAAGTGTTCTGGAATTACCATCTTCGCCATGTTATCCATAGTTATGATCCACACAGTTGAATGCCTTTGCATAGTCAATAAAACATAGGTAGTCATCTTTCTGGTATTCTCTGCTTTCAGCCAGGATTGATCTGACATCAGCAAGGATATGCCTGGTTCCATCTCCTCTTCTGAATCCAGCTTCAATTTCTGGCAGTTCCTTCTCAATGCACTGCTACACCCACTTTTGAGTGATTTTCAGCAAAATTTTACTTGTGTGTGATATTAATGATATTGTTTGACAATTTCCACATTCGATTGGATCACCTTTCTTGGGAATAGGCATAAATATGGATATCTTCCAGTCAGTTGACCAGGTAGCTGTCTTTCAAATTTCTTGGCATAGATAGGTGAGCATTTCCAGCTCTGTATCCATCTGTTGAATCATCTTGTCTTAGTCTCTAGTGCTGCTATAACAGAAATACCACAAGTGGGTGGCTTTAACAAAGAGAAATTTATTTTCTCACAGTCTAGTAGGCTAGAAGTTAAAATTCAGGGCATCAGCTCCAGGGGAAGGCTTTCTCTCTCTTTCAGCTCTGGAAGAAGGTCTTTGTCATCAATCTTCAAAAAAAAAAATTTGAGCCTTGAACTTTTTCTTCAGTTCTTTCAGCTTGAGAAATGCCAAGCGTGTTCCTTCTTTTTGGTTTTCTATGCAGATAGGTTTAGTGAAATAGTCCAGGTGAATTGGGCTCAGAGGGCACTTTCTGAAAAGAGGGCCATAGCCAATCCCATTCACTGGATGAAGAAATGGAAACAAATAATAAAAACACTGCCTTCATAGGGTTTCTGAGGATACTAAATGTTAAGCTATTTTAAAGTATCCAGCTCAGTATCTGGGATCTATGTTAAGTTTATTAATATTATTTTTTTCACTCCAGTTCTCCCTCTTGGTTTCCCTGCTTTTTATTTCTGGAGAGGAAACTCTCCTAATACCATCCTCTCGGAGCTGGTAGAAATTGTTCTTCCATTAGAGTCACTGGTCCAGTGAGGCCAGTCATCTGGCCTTGGGACACAGAACTCTCTCTTGTGCAACATACTGACACTCTGTGAGAAAGTTTTCTCCAGTGAGTGCAGCCATCCTCTATCAGGCACGAAAACAACATTAATCTCCTTGTACTTTAACATTTGAGCTCTTGGGTAACCAGGTGCATTGTCAATAAGCAAGAATGTTTTGAAAGGAATTTTTTTTTCTCTGAGCAATAGGTCTCAACAGTGGGCTTAAAATGTGCGGTAAACCGTGTTGTAAACATATGTGCTGTCATCCAGGCTTTGTGGTCCCATCTATACAGCACAAGCAGAGTAGATTTAGCATAATTCCTGAGGGCCCTAATATTTTCAGAATGGTAAATGAGCATTGGCTTCGACTTAAAGTCAGCAGTGACGTTAGCTCCTAACAAAAGAGTCAGCCTGTCCTTTGAAGCATTGACTTTCCTTCTCTAGGAATGAAAGTCCTAGAGGGCATCTTCTGCCAATATAAGACTGTTTCGTCTACATGATAATCGGTTGTTTAGTGTAGCCACCTTCATCAATTATCTTAGCTAGGTCTCCTGGGTAACTTGCAACAGCTTCTATATCATCTCTTGCTGCTTCATCTTGCTTTTATGTTATGGAGATGGCTTCTTTCCTTAAACTTCATGAACTAACCTCTGCTAGCTTCAAACTTTTCTTCTACAGCGTCCTCAACTTTCTTGGCCTTCATACAATTGAAGAGAATAGGGTCTTGCTCTGGATTAGGCTTTGGTTTAAGGAAGTGTCGTGGCGGATTTGATCTTCCATCCAGACCACTAAAACTCTCTCCCCATCATCAATAAGGCTGTTTCTCTTTCTTATCATTCATGTGTTCACTGTAGTAGCACTTTTAATTTCCTTCAAGAACTTTTCTTTTGTATTCACAACTTGGCTAACTGACGCAAGAGGCCTAGTTTTCGGCCTATCTTGGCTTTCTTTTGACATGCTTTCCTTACTAAAAAAAAAAAAAAAAATACTAAGTTTAATTATTTCTAGCTTTTGATTTAAAGTGAGAGATCTGTGACTCTTCCTTTCACTCGAACACTTAGTGGGTCATTGTAAGGTTATTAATTGGCCTAATTTCAATATTGTCAGGTACCACAGAATAGGAAGGCCTGAGGAGGGGGAGAGAGACAGAGAATGGCCTGTTGGTGGAGCAGTCAGACACACACGACATCTATCAAGTTCAGTGGCTTATATGGGCAAGGTTCATGGTGCCCCAAAACAATTACAATAGTAACATCAAAGATCACTGATCAGAGATCACCGTAAGAGATACAACAATGAAAAAGTTTGAAATATTGAGAGAATTACCAAAATGCAACAGATAGTCACAAAGCGAGCACATGCTGTTGGAAAAATGGCACTATAGACACAGCAAGTCTATTGGCACCAATCGAAGTTTTGTCGCAACCTTCAATTTATAAAAAAAAACACCTCTATCTGCAAAGCACAATAAATCTAGGAACAATAAAATTCTTTTACAAGTAATTTTATACAGATTTTACTAATCCCAAGTGTATGAGGTGAATTTTTTCAATTTGGAAATAATTATATTTTAGCTGATTATAAAATTAATTTTGTGCGTTATTTAAAAAAAAAATTAGGTAACACAGAAAGTTAAGAAGAAAGTAACATACCTTCAGAAAACCGGTATGTGATGTTTTTGTACAAATACATACAAATGTATTATCCTAGCTGTCTCCCATAGTTTCTGCTGTTCTAGAAGATCTTGCCAGTTATTTTATTATTTATATAAAATTAATGCAGTGTATTCATTCTTACATTTCTTTTTGAATAGAATTAACACTTTTACTCTTTTTAGAATCAGTGATTAGATTTAGATTAGTCCAATGAGCAAACTATCAATAAAGGAGCATGCACAGATCTCAGAAGTAATCAGGTTCTTCGGGAAACCTATTCCAGCGACAGTTTATGTACACAGTTCTGCTTTTGTACACTGTATTGCATTCAAAATAGGTGATGTTTGCTGAATTCTATATTTTGTAGCAATTCTAAAATTATAGTATTTTCGAAAAGATTAACAAATGCTCAGAAATACATTCCATCACATGTAAAGTTAAGTTCACCTCTCATCTTTCAGTGTCAACATGTATAAACTAACTGGCAGAGTTTTCATGTGACCACTGGACACTTGCTGACTATTTGGCTGAAGTTATCTTGTGCATCTTAACCTTGGGGAAACAGATCTAAGCATTTTACATGGCTACCTGACAGAGACTCCTTTAGAGTCAGAGTGGCATCAAAACTCACATAAAAGTTTTCCAAGACCCATGAAAGAGTGACAGAAGTAGCTGAAATAGAATCAGGCCTGGAGAAGCCTCACGGTCAGAACAAGTATTGTGCAGTGTTATTTACAGGGACAATAATTGAGGACTGGAGTGGACACGGTATGCTTTATGGATACCAACAAGCAAAGATGCTGATGGTAGATGCCTGCATAACTAATGACTCCCTCCCATTGGTGCCCTAACCCTAGACACGTGCCCTGGAACCTACAACCAACTTCAGGGAGAAAGGGGAGGGGACCTTTCATAGTTATTTAGTGCTGCTATAACAGAAATACCACAAGGGGGTGGCTTTAACAAACAGATATTTATTTTCTCACAGTTCAGGGGGCTAGAATATCCAATTCAGGGTGTTAGTTCTAAGGAAAGGCTTTCTCTGTTGGTTCTGGAGGAAGGTCCTTGTATCTTCTGAGCTTCTGCTCCTGGGCAATCTACATGTGGCTTGACATCTTCCTTCCCCTATCTCTGCTTCCAAGCTTGCTTCTTTAATCTCTTTTATAACTCAAAATAGATTGACTCAAGATACACCCTACACTAATCCTGCCTTATTAAAATAACACAGACAACCCATTCTCAAATGGGATTATAACCACAGGTATAGCCCAGTGCCCTCGAGTCGAAGAGGTTAATTTTACAACACATATTTTTGGGGGACACGATTCAATCCATAACATTCCACCCTTTGGCCTTCCCACATGTAAAACACATTCGCCCATCACGTCATCCCAAAACTCTCAAATCAACTCCAAGTCCCAAATCTCATCTTCTGAATCGTCTAAATCAAATTTGGGTGAGACTCTAGGTGTATTCCATCCTGAGGCAAAATTCCTCTTCATCTGTCAACCTGTGAAATCCAGAACACAAGTTATCTGCTTCTAAAGTACAATGGTAGAACAGGCGCAGGGTAGACATTTCCATTACAAATGGGAGAAATTGGAGGCAAAGAAGGGACAACAGGCACCAAGCAAGTCCAAAACCCAGCAAAACAATTTACATTACCTCTCAAGGCTTGAAAATAATCCTTTGTTCTATGAGACCATCTAGGCAATGGCTCTGCCCTCCAGACTGTGGGTGTTGGCCATGCTCTCTGGATTCTGGGTTTAGGTCCCTTGGCCTTGGGCTTCAGCTCTGCCTTGCAGACCCACTGGGACAGCAACTCTGCTCCCATGGCTTTGTGCCGCCCCATTCTATTAGTCCGTCTGAATGGCGGCTCCATCCCCTCAGCCCTGGCAGGCCTCATTTTTTTGTAATTGCAAGCCAGCCCCCTCAGCTTTGAGCAACAGCCTCATCCTCTTAGTCAAACTGAATGGCAGCCCCATACTGGGGAATCAAGTTGGTGAAGATTTGTTTCTTTGAAATCTAGAAGGCCACGGCTCTACTCTTTGAGATTCCAGAGGCCGTGACTTCACTCTTGAGACTGAGCAGCTCAGCTTCACATGCTTCCTCCAATAGTTCTGCTGATCTCAGAACTGCTCCAGGGATGGTTCTTTTCTTGTCTTGGAGGACAACAGAGGTAGCTCCTTTGGCCTGTTTCCTGCCTGTACAACTCCAAGAGGCAGTTCTTTCTCTGTCCCCTTCAGGCTCAGCTGATGGGTTTTCTGTTGGGGTAGCTGGTCAGATCCATCAGTCACAGGCTTTATCTCTTTAACAAAAGATTGTGTAGCCACATCCTTGGCAAAAATTCTAGGATACATGTTTAATTTGTACAACAGAATTTTCCAAATTTCTTTAAGTTTTGTTTCAATTTTTAAGTCTATCTCCTTCCTCTTGAATTTTACTGTAAGTGGCAAGGGGAAACCATGTGGCCCCTTTAAGATTCTGCTTAAAAATCTCCTCAGCTAAACATCTAAGTTCATCACTTACAAGTTTTACCTTCCACCAAGCATTTGAACATAACTCAGACAAGATCTTTGCCACTGCATAAAAAACATCTCCGGGATTAAATAATTCAATACATGCAAAGTGTATAGAACAATAGTTAGCCCCTTACAGTCATTTAACAAATATTACCCATGAATATTGATTCTGTAAATAAAAATGGTTTTTGCATCCCAGAGTTTTGTGGCCCAAAAAGATCATACCAGTTACAGGTGATAACCTTGTCCTTAATTTTAAAAAAACCTCCTGCAATACATACCTGTACCAAATACTGATAAAAATTTGTGGACCAGAATTATGTTGCTGCAAGAACAATAATGTGCAAAAGTGAAATAAACCCTCAAACTTTGTTTTGTGATGAGAATGAATTTGCCAGAGTACCACAGAAGGCCTTCACCTTCCTGGGTAAATGCATTATAGTTACCAAAAAGAATGAAAGGAAAGAAGACAAACACAGCCTTTTCAATATTAGTTCATAAGAATGAGCCTGTACCCTACTGGCCTACAAGCAGCATTCCTAGGGAAGACAGCTGAGTCCGCTGGCAGCATCTCATTTCACAAGGCAGTAGACCATGTCATCCACTGAAATGACTTCCCCTTACTCTCCCGTCAGTGCACTGGGCTGGGGCACAGGTAGAGACTCTTGTTTGCAGGAGAATGTTGGTTCCTTAGAAGGGTTAGACCAGCCTCCCAGGAGATCTGCGTAGAATGTGGGGAATACATCTTTTTTCTTCTCTTGTAAGAAAACCCAACAACCCATGGTAGACCATTACATGAAAGCTAAGGTAGGCTTAGGAGTGATGGGGCTACCTGAGTTTGACAATTGGTCCAGCTACCAAAATTTTGATACTAAAAATATGTTATTATCTAAATTTAGGCCCAATAATTTACATAATCATTTCCCTACCCTAGATTGTTTTACTCCTCAAACTCAGTTGTTATGCTTTGTTTTTTATTCTCCCTTGGTTTTTTATACACCTAAAGAAGCCCTGGTGGTGTAGTGGTTAACCGCTCAGTCCCTAACCAAAAGGTCAACCGTTCGAACCCACTAGCCACTCTACAGAAGAAAGGTGTGGCAGTCTGTTTCTGTAAAAACTACAGCCAAGGAAACCCTATGGACTCCTGGTGGTGCAGTGGTAAGAGCTACAGTGAGCTATGGCTGCCAACCAAAAGGTTGGTAGTTCGAATCCATCAGCTGCTCCTTGAAAACCTATGGGGCAGTTCTACTGTGTCATATAGGGTTGCTATGAGTCAGGACCAACTTGATGGCAATGGTTTTTTTGTTTGTTGGTTTGTTTTGCTTTGAGGGGGGGCCGTCTATTTGGAGCTTTTGTCAAAACCAAACTATGTAAACCTTGGACAGACCATTCCCTGGAAGCCATGTAATTTACAGCAAGTATAACAGTTCATCAGTGGCATTAGGATTGGAGGAAGACTCATTAACAACCTGCAATACGCAGATGACACAACCATGCTCCCTGAAAGTGAAAAGGACTTGAAGCACTTACTGCTGAAGATCGAAGACCACAGCCACAGCCAACATAAAGAAAACAAAAATCTTCACAACTGGACCAATAAGCAGCATCATGATAAGTGGAGAAAACATTGAAGATGTAAAGGATTTCATTTTACTTGGATCCACAATCAATAGCCATGGAAGCAGCAGTCCAGAAATCAAAAGACGCGTTGCATTGTACAAATCTGCTTCAAGAAACCTTTAAAGTGTTGAAAAGCAAATATGTCACCTTAAGGACTAAGGTGTGCCTGACCCAAGCCATGGTGTTTTCAGTTGCCTTATGCATGTGAAAGCTGGATGATGAATGAGAAAGATCGAAGAATTGACGCCTTTGAATTGTGGTGTTGGTGAAGAATATTGAATATACCGTGGACTGCCAGAAGAATGAACAAATCTGTCTTGGAAGAAGTACAGCCAGAATGCTCATTAGAAGCAAGGATGGCAAGACTTTGCCTCACATACTTCTGACATCATGCTTGATAAGGTGGACAGTCAGTGAAAAAGAGTAAGACCATCAATGAGATGAACTGACACAGTGGCTGCAACAGGAGGTTCAAATGTAACAACGATTCTGAGGATGACACAGGACCGGGCAGTGTTTTATTCTGTTGTATGTAGGGTCGCTATGAGTAGGAACCGACTCAATGGCACCTAACAGCAACAACATAACAGTTCAAAGAAGGAAAATAGCCAGTGTGGCCATAAGGAGAATGTCAGAGAGACAGCTACCACTGGGTGCAAGTATGAAGGACACTATGAGGAATATGATAGGAGATAAAACAAAGTAAAGAAGGGACCGGGATTTTGACCATTTCTCATACAGAGATACAGGTGCTCAGATACTCCACACCAGGAATGCATTAGGGGAATGGGTTCGCTACAAGAAAGGGCCTGTGCTATTGTCTTAGGCTGGGTTCTCTAGAGGGACAAAAATATTTTTATATTTTTATATATATAAAAATAGAGATTCACATTTGAGGAGGGTAGAAGTCTCAAATCTGTGGGTCAGGCATCAGGCTGACCTATGTGGTTGCAGGGGCTGATGAACCCAATATCAGCATGTCAGGTGTCAGGCTTCTGGCTCAGGTACCAAGAACTGGAGGTCAGAAGATGAGCTGGATGCAGGATGGAGAGCACGATCTTTGCCAAAACATCCTTACATATTGGATGCAGGACACACGCCCAAGAAAACTCCCATTTCAACTGATCAGCTGCTCACCACAGATCACAAATTGGAGGATGATTACAGAGTATCTGCCAAATCACTAAGAATCATGGCCTAGCCAAGCTGACGCATAACCTTAACCATCACAGTCATATTGGAACCACCATTGCCAGTAGAGAGTGGGAGAGAGATCACTTGGGAGGTCTGAGGCAATAGCTGCCCTGAAAGCCATCTTACCATTGAGTGTATATTCCAGAGCACAACAGCAGTGGTCCATGCCTCTTCTAAGAGGTTTCAGATCAGATCCCATCATACCCCACGTTCTCATTTTGCTAAGTTGCCAACCCAAGTCCATGTTACTTTAGTAATATGTTATTCCATAAACTTTTCATGTCCTCTACACTAGCATAATTTCTCACAAGTTTCTTATCTTGAAAATGTCTTCATTCCTTCTGGAATGCCAAAGGCATTCCACAAAATCTCATATGTTTTCAACAACCTTGTGAACATCCCATTCACTTCTTTGTCTTATTTTAAGCCTGACTCTCATCTTCCCACTACATTTCTAATATAGAAAATCTAATTTTTATTTCCCACTCCTCATAGTGCTTGACCAGGTATTGGAGGTAGCGTCACTACTACTTCCAATCATAATGTCCTCCCTCTAGCAAAAACCCCTAACCTAGTGATGCTGACTCCATTTGGAAACACTGTCCTCTCTTCTTTCCTTACCATATGTACCTAACACCTGATCCCACCCCAGCCTCTTCACTCTCTTCATTTTTCATTGATTACTTAGCTCAAGGCCTTAAGATTTCTTCAACCTTAATACTGCCATCATTCTTAGCAAATCCAACAACCAAAGAGATTATGTACCCAACACTCCCTCTTCTCAGTGTTTTGACCTCTTACTTAGCTGCCTTGTCTGCACCCTACACAGACATCTCTTTAATAGTCACAGAGAAAACCTTGCCACCAGATCAACTTCTGGGGCAGCCCACTCACTAAACATAAGGTCCATTTTTTCATTCGCCTTTGTTTATGTATTTGAACTATAATGGCTTTTTGCCCATACATTGTTTAATGGTCCACTCATTCCAGCCCACCCCTGTCCTTTCATCCTTTCTGTGCAGCTTGGATTTCATAGCCCATCAATGTAATCACTCCATTTCAACAACTCTCAACATTTTTACACCTCTCTCCTTTCTGTCATCTTTGCCTATTGATGTTCGCACAGAGATGAACTAAGTTAACCTCCTTGTCAATGCTTTCCTCTGCATGAACTTGGCTGACAAAAATCAAAATAACTCGGCATTCTCATTTCTATCTTCAGAAGGTCTGTCAACACTATCCAAAAACCCTACTACCAAGTTTGCTTTCCCACAATTTGAAATAATTATTTCCACCATTCATTTCCTTCCCCCCTCCTCCCCATTGCTACTCTTGACTGCTCACTGTCAGCTGATGACCTTATCTTAAACTACATTGAGATAATAGAGAAAAACTTGATCACGGAATAAACCATTCACCACCTTATCCCAATCACATATATCCAGGGGCAGATTACACAGAAAGCAAGGTAAGCACGGGTTTACTTGTGCTCATTTACTAATCTGTACTGCACAATTCCACATGCTCATTACAGGTTAGTAAGTAAGCACAAGTAGGACCAAATGTGGTGAAAACCACATGAAATTGTTCACTACATCTTAGTAAGTAAGCACAAGTAAGTCCATGCTTACCTTGCTTACTCGGTAATTCACCCGTCAGGGATTTTAAATTTGAAGAGGATTCAATTCTGTAGGAAGGTGATGTGGGTTGGGAGAGAGACAGATGCCAGCCATACCTAGAAGCAGGATATTTGATGTGGTGAAAAAAACGTGTAATTGTTCACTACCGATAATCTGGTAAGTAAGGTAAGTACTGTGCTTACCTTGCCTGTGTTTATCTTACCTAATTTAATGGATAATCTGCCCCTGCATGTATCTGGATCCAGCCACCCTGTAGTTAAAGATAGAAACCTGAGAATAATTCTAAATTCTTCCCTTCCCCTTTCCTCTTCACCAAGTCCTGTCATTTCAATCCAATCTCTCTCTTCCATTCCACCCAAATCCTCTTCATTTCCACACCCACCACTCTGCTACAAGCCACTGTCTTCTCCTGCATGAACTACTGTAATAGCTGGTCCTTTCACTTCTACCCATGCCCGCATCTGCCTTTACTCCACAGACCAGGAAAAGCATTCTGTTTAAAACTTTAATCTAGTTCATTATACAGCATGTAAATTAATTGAAGAATTATCACTTGTTGTTGTTAGCTGCCTTCAAGGCGGCTATGGCAACCGAATGCACAATGGAACACAGTGCTGCCTGGTCCTGCACCATCCCCATGGGCAGTTATGGATCAATTCTATAATGATCCCATATCGTCTTAAATGGCTGGTTTTCAGAAGTCAGTCACCAGGCCTTTCTTCCTAGTCTGTTTTAGTCTGGAAACTCCCCTGAAACCTGTCCAATATTATAGCAACACACGAGCCACCACTGACAGACTGGTGGTGGCTGTGCATGAGGTACAAGGGCCAGGAACTGAACTGGGTCTCAGAATGGAAAGTGAGAATTCTGCCATTGAACCACCAGTGCCTCATTCTATTATCACTTCCTTCTGCTTAATTTTTCTCCTTTTAATAACACATGGTTTGGTGCCACTGCTAATGATTATCAAGAAGAATGTTTCATTCTGAACATCCTTGGATTTATTACCTGATGGTCTCAATGTTCAAACCAATGAACATTTTAAGTTTTAATAAAATCCTCATTATGAAAGAGTGCTTTCTCCTGTGTAACTGATAAGTCTAAAAACAAGAAAGCATGTGGCTTAGTGGTATGAAATCCATCCCCCAACAGAAACAAGACTTATTTAAATGAGATTATTTCATTTAATGAGGCATTTTTTTAATAAACAATTCTATTTTCAGGAATTATGTGCAAATTATCCACCTCAAATTTTTACATTAAGAAGTCAGAATCAGTAAAAGTGATACAATATATAAGAAAACACATCCAAAGTTCAAAAAATGCAATACAATCCTTTTCTCATTAGAGAAAAAAAAACTTTGTAATTCATATGTTATTCAAAATGAGCAAAAGAAATTTCATGAAAGTGATTGCTTATAAAAAATGTTCTTTACTTGCTGACTATCCTGAAACAAAACACTTATCCATTACAAGCTTTGATTTGCTCATTCAGAAAATGCAGGAATGGTGACAACTTCCTTACACAGAGGTGAACATTGAATTAGTTATTCTGTGTAAAGTACAATGCAGTTCACATTTCGTGTGATTCCCAATAGTTACTATTCATAGCCTTCTCTTTTCCCATCAAATGTGTTTCTTGGTAATATTCTCTTCCTCCTGTGGTATATCTAAAAGTAATACAAACAGCATTTAGGGGATAGGCCTTTAAAGATGTTTTTCAGGGAAAAATACAGAATAATATAAAACTTGACTCACAAGTTCTTACTTAAGAAGAAGCCAAAGCCAGCCAAGATCTTCGGTAGAAGCAGCACGAGTGAAGAAAATCTTGCCTATTTTCTCCTCCAATTCCAGGAGCAGCTCATTCAGACTGTCTTCCATGTCATCTGCATATTGTATGAGCTGGCAGAGCTCACAGATGAGGAAAGCTCCCAGGGTGGCGTTTAGGTCCAGGGTGTCTTCAACATCCACGTTGATCACACGCACAGGTTGCGTTCTCTGGAACACAGCTCTCCCACCACTCTGTCATAGACTGTCTCTTCATGGGTCACGATGACATTGAAGGCATTTCTGTACCCTTAAAATCTTTCTGGCTGGGGCTTGATCCTCTGACTTTTTCCCAAGATGTGTATCATTCCATTCTGCATATAATATTTTCTGTCTTTCCTTAGAAGGTCATCATACATTTGTTGATATGTTGTGAAGAAATATTGGGTTCTGGTCCTGGGAGCTTCACACGAGATCCAGTTCCAAAGGACCGGACACAGAGCCCCTTTTTCTTGAGTATGCTGTGGACTTCCATGCTCCTGTTGATGTTACTCATACACACCACAGCCAGCCTGAGTGGAGATGAGGACATGATGGTGGCAGCTTGGAACTTCAGGGAGACTTGTGGGCTTCACCGGCTACAGGGACTTGGAAGCCACCAGGATGACCTCCTACTTCCAGCTCTTCCAGCTACCAAAATATCTAAGAACAGGAAACAGGTTTATATTAAGTCACTTAGCAGAGTGAGTGGAGACTCTCATGACTTCTTCATTGACTGAGTTATGATAATGAACACTTAACTCTTGAACCTAACCCAATCATGAGACTGATCAAGGGGATTGGATCACCTAAGCCACTAATTCTCCTCAGGGGTGGTACCACCCTGTGGAAGCATTTTGAAATCTCAAGTTGGCCCTGTTGTTACATACAGTGTCGGGGGCTGCTATTGACAGTGGCCAAAGCCGCCTAGGCTACCTCCTGCAATACTCACCAGTCCTGCTCAAGCCTGAATTGTTGTCCAGTTGTGTCACAGGACTCTTCAAAGACCTCTGGACATGAATGTGTCCAAAGTTCTACCTAATCTTTGAATTACTAGTGTTAGGTATCACTGAGTAGCAATAAATTAGCTTCTCCAGATTCTACTTTTTATTAGGTTATTTTGAAATACATTCAGAGCCAGGAAGAAAACTCGGGAGAGGTCAATTTCTTGGATTCTGAGGTTTGTCCAGAGCCTTAGAGTTCTTCTTTCACTACCACACACACAAATACCCTAAACACAGACTCTCTGCATTGTTACCATTCAAACCCTGGCATGACCTTGAATTCAGAGATTTTTATTAAAAAATCATCAAAAAAGAAAAGGGGTGCTTACTTTACTGGAGAGAAGCTTCAATTTTGATTGATGTAAGGGGGAAATGCATTATTGCAAATCAAAAGCCCAAAGGTTCACTAAAGAAATCTTTAGCGTGAGATGCCACAACATTGGGAATAAGGTTGGCGGAGAAGCAGCACGAGCACCTGGAGTAACAGGTAAGAAAATTTCAAGATGTTTTAGTGACAGAGGGCTGTCGCTCAGGAAACAGGAAGATTCAGGGTTTAGAAGAGAAACAGGATTTTCTTAAGAGAAGCCTCATATTAGGAAATAAGCTAGGCAGAAATGAAGAGGTAAAAGGATCTTAAAAATATTGTGAAATTTTCTTGATGACAGTCAGTGACTGGAGCCTACAGAATTCTAGCAAGTGGAAAGAAGTAAGACCTTTGAGCCCTAACTATAACCGTTACCCAAGAAGAAGAATTGGGAAACATTCTGTTAAGCCAACCCTTGAAGACTAGTACTCGGAATGGTGCCATATAACTTGGGCAGATGTAAAGGGAGGAGAGAAGCCCCAGTGGTGCAGTGGTTAAGTGCTCAGCTGCTAACCAAAATGTTGGCATTTTGAACCCACTAGCCATACCGCAGGAGAAAGATGTGGCAGTCTGCTTTTGTAAAGATTTATAGCCTTATGCTGGGGAAGTCAGCACAACTTGGCCAGGGCAAAGTCATAGAAGCTTCAAAGACACATCCAAACGCCCTGAGGGACCAAGCTATTTGGCTGAGAGGGATGGGAACCAGGGTCTCGGGGGACATCTAGCTCAATTGGCGTAACTTAGTTTATAAAGAAAATGTCCTACAACCTACTTTGGTGAGCAGCGTCTGGGGTCTTAAGAGCTTATGAGCAGCCATCTAGGATACTCCACAATCCCACCCCAACTGAAGCAAGGGAGAATGAAGAAAACCAAGGACACAAAGGGAAGATTAGTCCAAATGACAAATGGACCACAACTACCACTGCCTTCACCAGACTGAGTCCAAAATAACTAGATGGCGCCCAGCTACCACCAACGACTGCTATGATGGGGATCACAGTAGAAGGTCCTGAACAGAGCTGGAGATAAACATAGAACAAAATTCTAACTCACAAAAAAAGGCCAGGCTTGCTGGTCTGACAGAGGCTGAAGAAACCCCAAGAGTATGGCCACCCGGACACTCTTTTAACTTAATACTGAAGTCACTCCTACTGTTCACCCTTCAGCCAAAGATCAGACAGGTCTGTAGGGCCAACAATAACACATATGAGGGATGTGCTTCATAGTTCAATCATGTATACAAGACTAATGCGCACACCAGCCCAAAAGCAAAGACGGGAAGGCAGCAAGAGTCAGGAAAACTGGATGAATGGAAACAGGGAAATTGTCGTGGAGAAAGGGAGAGTGTTGCCACATCGTGGGGGCTGGCAACTAATGTCACAAAACAATTTGTGTATTAACTGGTTAATGAGAAACTAATTTGTTCTGTAAACTTTCACCTAAATCATAATAAAAAAATTATAATAACAAAGAAGTAAGCAATAAAGACAGGCCATTCTGTAAACACTGGGCATTAAGCTGAATACAGCATAAATTTTTATTTTTGTAGAGTTATTCTAACCCTTTATACTTTGTGTCAACGATATTTTTATTAGAAGCCACCACACTTTAACTCACAGTTTCTCTTCTGTCCTCTCAACTCAAGAACACATGAACCAATTACGAACAATGTTATGTGCTTTTTTCTCTTATTACACCTAATGTACAGGAAACTGAGTGAGTCATAGTCCTTATTTTAGAGCCCATAATCATCATCCATATGTACAAGGCCTGTCTATATTTTTAGTCCCAATACCCATTCCCTTCCCCCTTATACACACTCACTCTCATATATTTAGTATATTAACTTAAACTTGCATTAATCTTATAAAATACATAGAGTCGTTGTTTACACTTTTTTTTAACTGTTATAAATGAGTAATTCCATAAATGTCACTCTGGTTCCTGCTGTTTTTCACTCAACACTATTTTTAAGCCTCTCTCTGCTGTGATACTTATATCCATTCCCCACAATTCTGGACATATCCAGCTCCCAGATGTCACTAACAAGGCTGGGACACACATCCTCATAGATGTCACCTTTAAGCCCCTGTAAGAAAGTCTCCAGGATATATACCTAAGAGAGGTTTTACTTGGACATCAGCCATATGTCTATAATTACAGGCATACCGTGTTTTATGGCTCTTTGCTTTATTGCATTTTTCACAAATCGAAGGTTTGTGGCAACCCTGCATCGAGCAAATCTCAGCGCCATTTTTCCAACAGCATGTGCTCACCTCGTGTCTCTGTGTCACGTTCTGGTGATTCATGCAATATTCCAAATTTTTCAATATTATTATATCTGTTTGATGATCAGTGATCTTTGATGTTACTATTATAATTGTTTTGGGGGTGCCACAAACCTCATCCATATGACAGCAAACTTAATTGATAAATGTGTGTCTTGAGACTGCTCCACCAGCAAGCTATTCGCCCGTATCTCTCTCTCTCCCCTCAGGCTTTCCTATTCCCTAAGACACGATAATATTGAAATTAGGCCAATTAATAATCCTACAACAACCTCTAAGTATTCAAGTGAAAGGAAGAGTTGCGCATCTCTCACTTTAAATCAAAAGCTAGAAATGATTAAGCTCAGTGAGGAAGGCATGTTGAAACAGCCTTTCAGTTTTCTAACTGCAGGTCTTTGCACAGGTCATAATACTTTGTCTTCTCAAGCTGCCCTTTGAAATCTTAACGAGATGGATTGACACAGTCGTTGCAACCATGGGCTCAAGCAGAGCAAAGATTCTGAGGATGGCGCAGGGCTGGGCAGTGTTTCATTCTATTGTACATAGGGTCACTATGAGTCAGAACCGACTTAACAGCATCTGACAACAACAACAGCACAACATACATTCTGCAGCCCATGGATCAAGGAGTAATTTTGACTTTTAAGTCTTATTATTTAAGAAATACATTTCCATAAGGCTATAGCTGCCACGGAGCCCTAGTGCCACAGCAGTGAAGAGCTCAGCTGCTAACCAAAAGGTCAGCAGTTTGAATCCACCAGACCTTCCTTGGAAACCCTACGGGGAAGTTCTGCTCTGTCCTATAGTGTCAATATGAGTTGGAATTGACTTGACAGCGACAGGTTTTTTGCTTTTTATAGCTGTCATAGATAGTGATTCTTCTGAGGGATCTGGGTAAATTGAAAACCTTCTGAAAAGGATTTACCATTCTAGATGTCATTAAGAACGTTTGTGATTAATGGGAGGAGGTCAAAATATCAACATTAACAGGAGGTTAGAAGTTGATTCCAACCCTCATGGATGACTTTGACAGGTTCAAGACTTCAGTAAAGGAACTCATTGCAGATGTGGTAGAAATAGCAAGAGAACTAGAATTAGAAACGATAAAACTTTAATGAATAAGGAGTTGTTTCTTATGGATGAGCAAAGAAAGTGCTTTCTTGAGATGGAATCTATTCCTGGTGAAGACGTTGTCAACCCTGTTGAAGTGTCAGCAAAGGATTTAAAATATTACGTAAATTTGGTTGCTAAAGCAGCGGCAGGGTTTGAGAGAATTAACTCTAATGTTGAAAGATGGGTAAAATGCTACCCAACAACAATGCATACCACAGAGAAATCATTCACAAAAGGAACGATGGACTGATGCAGCAAACTTCATTGTTGTCGTACTTTAAGCAATTGCTATAGCCACCTCAAATTTCAGCAACCCCCACCCTGATCAGTCAGCACCCACTGACACTGCAGCAAGACCCTCCACCAGCAAAAAGATTACAACTTGCTGAAGGCTCAGATGATGGCTAGCATTTTTTCAGCAATAGAGTATTTTTTAACTAAGCTCTATGCACTGTTTCTTAGACATAATGCTATTGCACCCTTAATACGGTATAGTGTAAACATAACTTTTACATGCACTGGGAAAATGAGTGTGACTCACTTCATTGTGGTGATCTGGAACCAAACCCACAAGATCTCCAAGATATGCCTGTAATTCTGTTCAACACAGCCAGGTTGTCAGTCTCCCCTCCTAACCGTAGCATTCCCAGTCCACTTTATCACACCCTATGTCTTAGGCTGGGTTCTCTAGGGAAGCAAAACCAGTAAAGTGTATAAATATATAAAGAGAGAGAGATTTATATCAAGGCAATAGCTCACACAGTTGTAGAGGCTGGAATGTCCCAAGCCCATGGATCAGGATAGAGGCTTCTCCTGATTTATGTACCTACAGGGGCTGGTGAACCTAAGATCAGCAGGCCAGAGAGCAAGGCTCTTGCTTACAGGCTGCAAAGATTAATGAATCGCAAGAGCAGCAGACAAAACAGCAGGTAAACTACTAGCTGAAGTCTAAAGAACCGGAGGTCTGATGACCATGAACCAGCTGCAGGATCCAACATGAGCAAAAAGCCCCCCAAGCCTGGCCAGAATGTCCACTTATATTCCTTAATGCAGGCCACACACCCAAGGAATACTCCTCTTAGTTGATTGGCTATTCAAAGCATATCCCATCATGGAGCTGATCACATATCAAATCTCAACAGGATGGTGATCACAACATTATACAACTGCCAAAACACTGAGGATCATGGCCCAGCCAAGTTGACACACAACCTTAACCATCACATCTTACTTTTCATTTTTCCGGAGCATATAACGTGAACCATTCTATACAATCTACTGATTTATCATGTTTATTGTTTAATATCTGTCACTTCCTATAATAACATAAGCTTGTGTGATGGTTAAGATCTTGTGTCAACTTGGCTGGGCCATGATTTTCAGTGTTTATATGTCATCACCCCCATGATGGAATCTGCTGTGAGCGGCCAATCAGTTGAAGGGAAGTTTCCTTGGGCAGGTGGCCTGCATCTGACTCTAAGTGGATGTTCAGGCTGTTGCCTGCTCTGGATCCTGCAGCTGCCTCCTGTTCATCTGACCTCCAGTTCTTGGAACATGAGCTAGTAGCTTACTGGCCAATCTTGGGATTCATCGATCTTCACCAGCTGTGAGCAAAAGCCCTGCTCTCCAACCTACCAATCTGGGGTTCCCCTGCCCCTGCCGCTACATGAATTAGGAGAAGCCTTTATCCTGATCCACAGACTTGGGATGTTCCAGCCTCTACAATCACGAGCCATTTCCTTGATCTCTCTCTCTATATATATATGTATATGCTTCACCGGTTTTGCTTCTCTAGAGAACCCAGCCTAAGGCTGCTTGCAAGAGCGAGGGTCTTTGCCATATTGTTTACTCACATTTCCCAAATGCCTAGAACAGTGCCTGGCACAGAGTAGGCACTCAGTAAATATTTCCTGAATGAGTGAATGGACAGGGAATGGGAGTGCCATCTTCCCACATCCTCCCAAACACTTGGTTTATATCCTTTTATTTTTCCCATTTTTATGAGGATAAAGTGATATCACATTGTTGCTTTAATTTGAATTTTTCATGTTACTTAATCAGAGCAAAATATGTATGACTGATGAGCAAGTTTGGTTTTCTAGGACAGTTTATATCCTCTAACATGCATTTTTAATAAATGAAGTTTCCTACTACAAACATACATACCAGCTTTAAATCCTGAGATGAAGTGTTACATTTCACAGCTAAAAAAAAAAGTTGCCATCAAGTCGGCCCCAACTCATGGCAACCCCATATGTGCCAGAGTAGAACTGTGTTCCATAGGGTTTTCAACGGCTGATTTTTTGGTGGTAGATTGCCAGGTCTTTCTTCTGAGGTGCCTCTGGGTGGACTCAAAACTCCATCCTTTCAGTTAGCCATCAAACACATTAACTGTTTGCCCCACCCTCATGGGACTCCTATTTCACAATGGACAGCAATAAATAAATAAAAATCGCTTAAGCTTATCACTATTATTACCATTACTTGGAGTGCTGTCAATACTTTCTGAGAAAATATTAGATACCAGACCATGATCCCATGAAAAATTGTTCTAGCTTCTGTGAACACTGTGAACACTGAAATTACGTTCAGACGAAATCCTGTATCCATCAAAGCTGTAGAACGACCACTGATTTCGTTAGCGAGCTGATTTTCTCAAAATCATCTGGTTCCTGATGTTTCTGCGACTCGCTGGGTATGTTCCAGGCCAGCATCCCTTCTGCTCTATCATAGAGCACTTAGACGCGTCAAGCCTACTTTGTTCACATAGTACAACTAGCCAGAACTGATTCTTTGGCGAAAGAAGATTTCCTGCATGCACCCTACAGACCAGTGTGTGACTGAAACGGTGCTCCGTAAAAATGGCTGTCCTGGTTCCCCTTCTGAATTTCATAGCAGCATGTCAGTTTTACCTCCTCCTCTGCTCATTCCTAAAGCCCGCAGACCCACTGTAAGCCAGCCACTTTTTACAAAGCCTCATCTCTCCAAACCTCTTCAGAAAGCAGCATCTCAAATTGCCTAACTCCAGCTTGTGTCAGGAGTCCAGTGGAACACATGGAAGAAAAGTTATCTCTACATGTAACGCAAGAATTTCTTATTAAGACAAAAATATGATACCGCTTGTCACCTGCTGGACTACCTGCTGATCCAGCAAAGATGAAAAGGCACGTTAGCACGGGTGTGGACAGCTGACACATGATACGCTGTTCTTGGGATTATAAACTAATAAAACCTAACTGGAGAATAGATCATCATTGTGCATTTAAAAAAAAAAAAAAAAACCTATGCTTGCCTTTCACCATAAATCCAAATCTATCCATTTATTCTCAATAAACAAATGTACATAAAAAGATGATTACATCATTGTTCATAATATCAAAAAATGGAAGAAGCACATAAATGCCAAATTATTTTAAACACTGGTTAAATCAGTTCTGTTGTATCCGTATCATGGACTGCTTGTATCCATTAGTAATATGCTAAAGAAATATTTATTGACATAGAAACATCTACTTCACCAATTATGTGAAAACGTTTCACGAGTATATGCAATGTTATCCCAGTTTTTAAAACATTATGAGTCGGAATCAACTCGACAGCACTGGATTGGTTTTTGTTGGTTATATACACACACACACACACACACACACACACACACAGACAGAGCGAGCCCTGGTGGCACAGTGGTTTAGAGCTACAGCTGCTAACCAAAAGGTCAGCAGTTCAAATCCACCAGGCGCTCCTTGGAAACCGTATGGGGCAGTTCTGCTCTGTCCTATAGGGTCATCATGAGTCAAAATTAACTCGACAGCGAGGCGTCCCCAAAAAATATCCGTCGACTTGGCTATGCCATGAGCCCCAGTATTGTGTGATTGTCCACCATTTTGTCATCTGATGTGATTTCCCTAAGTGTTGTAAATCCTATCACTATGATGTTAATGAGATGGATTAGTGGCAGTTATATTGATGAGATTTACAAGATTAGATTGTATCGTAAGCTGATTTCTTTTAAGATATAAAAGAGAGAAGCAAGCAGAGAGACATGGGGACCTGATACCACCAAGAAAGCATTGCCAGAAGCAGAGTGCGTCCTTTTGACCTGAGGTTCCTCCGAGAAGTTCCTAGACCAGGGGAAGAATGATGATAAGGTCCTTCCTCCAGAGCCAACAGAGAAAAGGGCTTCCCCTGAAGCTGGCACCCTGAATTTGGACTTCTATCCTACTAGACTGTGAGAGAATAAACTTCTGTTTGTTAAAACCATCCACTTGGAATATTTCTGTGATAGCAGCACTAGACAACTAAGACAGTATGTATGTATGTATGCATTAAAAACTGGGATCATAAAATATACATGTGAGCACCTGTATTAATTCATTTCTTCAGTAAGGACTTATCAGGCCCTTACCATGTGAGACCCATTCTAAGAGGTGGAGATACAGCAACGAACAGATATGTGCGTTGAAAATGGACCAAAAATAAATATACCAGAATACTGACAGTTATCTCTGTACGATGTGCCTATTTTTATTTTCTTATAATTACATGTTTTTTTTCTATAAGTCATTCATTATGTTTGTTTTTAATTGTACCTGAGAGAAGAAAGGTTACTTGACTCAGTAGGTGCCCATGATCAGAATCCCTAAACCATTTAATTCAATGTCACTGGCACTGATCCACTAGATTCTCTAAGAATATATTCACCAAGTATAGCAGCTAAAAGGGCCAGTCCCAGAATTCAGCTGGGTCTCTGAAAGATTCAGGTGGCTTTTGGGGGAGGCCTTGTCACAGGCTGTTCTCCTCACCCTGTAGCATGTATGTGCAGCAAGAAGTGTTTGCTATTCCATAAACTGCCCCCTCACTAGCCAAGAAGAAATTGAGGGCTATATGATTGTCCGTGAAAACACTGGGTAAAAAAAAAAAATCAAACTGGTTTGTTAGGCTTCTGGGACAGAAATTGTGTCATTTGCAATGTCCGTGGGAGCCAGAGACAAATTCTGGACCTCCTTTTTCAATTGCATTACTTCACTGTGGGAATCATATAGTCTGCATCAAGAGAAGCAGTTCTCCCTCCTAGGAGTTTTCCCACGTAGCCTGGGCTTCCCTCTTTTCGGAGATTTTTGGGTATTCTTTTCAGGGAAACATGATCAACTTAGAAGGGTGGGCGGTACTTTTAAATATCTCCAAGTCTCTAACAATGATCCTGAGTACACGGGGTAAGTCAGAGGACAGCAGGAAGTATAAGCCCTACATTCACATTGGAATTAGTATCCTAGTAGTGTACAGGCTATAGTAGGAGCATAAATGTCATTTTAGCAAAACAGGGATAAGTCAGATTTTTTTTACCTTCAGTGTGGGCAGTTTTCACAAGTTAAACAGTTCCTGAAAGGCTGACTGGAATATCTCTGAAGGGAACAAACTGACTGGTATAGCAAGGATAGCCCCAGAGTTAGTGTCTTCTCCTGACTGGCTGGCCTTGCTGATGGGATTGTGATGACCTCAGAAGAAGCATTTTGTTGATATGAGATCAAGCACCAACACGTACAAGGCTGAAATTTAGGATTAATGAAGGAAGGGAAACGTAAGTACCAGAAGGGGCCTGTCAATGGGACTCTTCATTCTGAAGTGTTTAAAGAAAGTTATTAAATTTTGTCAGCTATTAGTTAAATTCAGAGAAGTAGCTATGGTTTGAGAAAGATACACCAGAGAGCTTTGTTTTTGTTTGTTTGGTGGATTGGTTTTTGTTTTGACAATGTTGAGACCATAGAAATCAAGATTAATAAAATGAAGACAAAGGAGATCAGTATTCTAGATGGTGTCAACATGTAACAGACAAGATTAAAGGAGCCCTGGTAGCACAATGGTTAAGCACTCGGCTGCTAACTGAACGGTCATCAGTTTGAACCTACTAGCAGCTCCTCAGGAGAAAAGAACTGATGATCTGCTCCTATAAAGAAAATCCCCCTAGAAAATCCTATGGGGAAGTTCTACTCTGATATATAAGATCACTATGAGTTGGAATCTACTCGACAGCACACAATAACGACGACGACAGCGTTAAGGAAAAGGGTGCTGATGAATCAGAAAATTAATCTTGATTTGTCTTCTTGGTTGGAAGGTATCCACTTCTGCAGTGCTTTTAGGAAATATACAGGAAAGTATTTAATGGTAATGGGGTACCATGCCTGCAACTTACTCTCAACAATTCAGAAGAAAATAATAATGATAATAATGGATGTTGGGGGAGAGAATGATAAAGCATATGTGGTAAAATATTAACATGTATGGGATCTGAGAAAGGGATATATGGAAATACTTTATACTAGCTTTTGCAAATTTCCTATAAAATTATTTCAAAATAAAAAGCATTAAAAAGAAAAACATGTAGGGTAGGAGAGAAGAAAAATGAAGCTAAAATGGCCCAAGTTTCTTAAATTGTCCAAGAAGAGGGGTAAAGGTAAATATTAATATTACTTTGCTAAATCAAGAAAAACTTGGGCCATCAACAGATGAATGGATAAATAAAATGTGGTACATACCTGTAATAGAATAGTACACAGCCATAAAGAAAGATGAGTTCCCAAGAAATCTTGAGATGACATGGATGGACCTGGAGAACATTATGCTGAATGAAATAAGTCAATCACAAAAGGACAAATAATGTATGCTATCACTTTTATAAAATGACAATAGGTATATACACAGCTTTGGGGTCTTAAAAACTTCCAAGTAGCCTTCTAATATACAACTGTTGGTCTCTACCCATCTGGAGCAAAAGAGAAAAAAAGAAACACAAGATTCAGAGAAGGAACCAGTCTATAAAACTAATTGTCTGCATGAACTATGGTCTCCTCTACCCTGAGACAAGAAGAACTAGATGGTGCCCAAAAACCACTACCGTTCTAATCTGGGCCACAAATGATGGATCCTGACAGAGAAGGAGAAAAATGTTGAACAGAACATAAATTCTCAAAAAATCCAGATTTACCAGACCCACTGAGATTGGAGGAATCCTCAAGACTAATGCCCTGCAATACTCCTTAAAACTTGAACTGAAACTATCCCCTGAAGTCACCTTTTAGCTAAGTAGCAAATTAGCTCATGAAGAATATCACCCTTGAGTACTGCACTGTTTTAAAAAATCATCTGTATGATTACTCTAAAGCATGAATGAGAAGGTCCTGGGCCGTGAGACTAGGTCAGTGGGACTGGAACAACTAGAATGTTAAGAATGTTAACACAATGTGAAGAATGTAACCAATGTCACTAAACAATATGTGTAGAAACTGTTGAATGGGAGCCTGTTTTGCTATGTACACTTTCTCCAAAAATATATTATTTTGAAATAAAGAAAAATGTGAGAAGTTATAGGATAACCACTAAAGGAAGGGAGTAAGATAGTGCACCTTCCAAAGAACAGAGAAAAGAATCTTAGGGAACCTCCAGGGAAGATGAAGAAATCAGGCATTGGCCCAAGAATCGCTATAAAATCTAGGTAGAAGGAGAGCTTCGCTGCCAGCCTGAGGATGGCTGCTAGCTGCAGCCTGTCTAGTCTGTGGGAAGACGCTCTCCAACCATCATCAGCCCCTCCACCACACCCCCACCCCTCAGTCATGGGGACTGACCCAGGAGTTCCTCTTTCTGAATCATCCAAGGGACAGGACCTGGTGCAAGCCCTGCCCAAAGGCCCAGACCAAAACAGAAGAGAGGCCTACAACCTGGTGAGCAGCCCATTCCATTTCTCCCCATGTTGTCTGGCCCTGCAGGAACCAGGGAGGCACCAGCTGCAAGGAGGTGAGGCCTTTAAGAGGGGATGATGAAGGGTCAGACTGGGCAGATTGGGAAGGGAGTGACTAGGAGCCACTTAGAAGGGGCCATAAGACCATGGCTAATCAATATGATGTTTTTTAAAAATAATTGCCTTCCCCATCATTTTCCCACTATTGCTAATGAAACTTCTGCAAGTAAGTGCCTCAAGAGCTACTTAGAAGGGAGAGCAAACAGAGAGAGGTGTCTGCCTTCTCTGCTCCAAGGCGTGCAGTGGTGGGAGGCAGGCCCAGGATTCAGATTGAGGGTATTAGCACCTAAAGGAAAAATGAGATTATATTCTCAGGAACCAAACACTGGCAAGCAGGAAGAGAACCAACAGAAGGTCCTGGGACTAGATGCTATGGTAAATCTGTAGGGCTCCCGACTCCAGGGCAGCTGGGGAATGTCCATTTCCCTCTCTAACACCTGGCATATGCTCATGGCAGAGAATAGCCCTGCACCTGTCAACTAGTACCACTCATTCTCAGGTATTCCTGGGCATTGGAATGTGAGGGTGATGGGATAGGACCAGAGCTTTTCCAAGTGTTTACATAAGCAGCAAGCCTCCCTCCTCCTGCAAACACACACCCCTGTGAAAACCCTCTGAATCATGGACCTAGGATAGGATTTTTTGTTCCTTTGTTTGGGTGCGGTAATAAAGGCAGTATACAAATTTCAAGTCCTGGAAAGGTAGAGTTTTAATTACACTCCTCTTCCCACCTCGACACAGTCTGGCACATAGCTGGCATCAAAGGAACCTCCACCAGGTTTGGATCTCACATTCCTAAAGAAGTCTTTAGATCCAGAAACAGCCCAGACTGCATTGTGCCAAGACCAATAGCATTGTGTTCTTATCCTCCAGTCCAGGTCCCAAATCTCCCTGTCAGCTCATTATCCTGTCAAACAAGTCTCACTAGAGAATGTTAGGCTTTCAATATAAACATATACTCAGGCATGATCAGAATGAACTCAACTTCCCCATGGCTCCCCCACAGCCATGGGGAACAGGCTACCCCAAGCCTGTGCACACAGAGATGGGATCCTGGAACAGGAAGAAGTGGGGCTGAAGGACAATCCACAGTGACTGCCCCAAGAAACAGGACTCAAGCTGCAGCAGAAGCATCTCCCTGAGCTGGGGTAAAGGCAGTTTCAGGCTTCCTCACCAGGAAAGAGGCCACTAGTAACTCAGGAAAGTGGGTGCTCAGGGTGTCCTGGTTGGGGCAGGGGTGAATTCTGCCCAAGGAGAGGCACCAAGGGTCTGACTTGTGCTCACTAGCACCATGGAAAGGAATTTTCAGCTAGGAAAGAACTGAATCTGGACCATCTTCCTTGCTCTAGTCGCAATCACCTTCATTAGAGTCTGCTGGATGTTAGAATCTTCTCTGAGCCTGGACACTAGCACCTTCCCAAGGCCACACCCGTCAGCCTCTTACAACTTACCTCAGGCCACAAGGATGTGTTCCTCTCTTCTGGGAACACAAGGGAGCCTGAGGTAAGAACAGGGGTGACAGGGAGGAAGGCAGGCCACGTTCCAGAAGTATGCCCCAAAGTCTACGAATTATTCCACTGGCCCCAGTGCCATCCCAGTAAGGCCCTGTGGAAGGAGAGAGCCCAAAAGCTACAAGGACATGGCATGTTGCAGGGAAAAGACCCCCATACCACCAACCATTTTGTCCTGAGGCCAGGAAGATTCACTAAGCAGAAGAGGCAGGCCCAGCTGAGGGAGCCGAGGCAGTTCCCAAGTTGTCAATGATTCTTGTGAAATGTCCTGGGCGGCAGACTACTCTAAACCACCAAGAGGGAAAGGTTAATTCACCGGTTCTTACAAACCTGCCTCCAATTTGGGAAAACAACATCTTCCCAAATTCTGACACTCAATGTATCATGCAGACCTAACTTAGAGATCAGTTAGCTAATTCCAGCCCCTCCCTCCATATCCAAACTTCTCCCCCGTGTGCCCCATTTCATCAAGCGGTTAGCTCCCTGTGCCTCCTCTAAGCCAACATCATCTCCACATGGCCTGGTTATGCAGGAACCCAGCCCTTTTTCACTGCCCCTACGGATGAGCCCGAAAGCCATTCCTTGTTTGAGCGAATTTCCCCACTGGCTCCAGATCAGGTAACCAGGGCCACAGGAGGCTCCAGATTCACCAGGCCCCTGACACCTTCCTGGAAGCAGAGGCCCTATGGCTGCCTTCTCCTAGATCCTGAGGACCATTCTCCCATGAAGGCCTTTCCAACGTCCCCAAGGCACAGTCACAGTGAATTAGTCAGGAAACCTGTGCACTCGCTCTTTGAGGGGCTGCTGCACATCTGATGAGATCAAATAGGAAAGTGCTCTGTGAACTGAAAAGCACCCTGCAAACACCAGGAGAGCTGGGAGGAGGGGAGGAATAAAATAAACAGCAGAGTTACTGGGTGCTGGACTAGCAAGGGAGATACTCTGAGAGCACCAAAGAGAATTCTACAGGTGACGGTGTTACCCAGCAAAGATTTCTGAGAAATGGGGTCAGTGCCAGCAACGGCAGTAGGCCTGCCTGGCAGACAGACACCCCAAGTGCAGCCCGCTCTGCCAGGGAGGGCTCATTGCCAGGAACAGGCTACAGGGAAGGCATTATCTGTGGCAGGAACTGACCAAGGGAAGTAGGGACTTCAGCCTGCCAACTACCCAGAAAGTAGAGGTGGAAATTGTCCCAGCCTATAGCTCCCAGGAGGGCAGCAGGGGGCTCATGCCAGGTATAGCTAAGGAGGGACGATAAGTTATGGTGGCCTGCTGGGACGCATTGATGACTCCACCTGTGGGAGGAGGTACAGAGTCCCCGGCAACCCCTTATGGGCTGGAATTTGGCATCTACGATTCTCTTTGCCACAGCTGAGGAAGGCCACGAGCCTGCCAGATTTTGCCCCACAGTGGAGAGGCCAGATGCTCAGAACAGATTCTTCCCCCTACTGTCCCCTCCCCCATCCGAGGTGAAAGAATATTTAACAACCGATCCAGTTCACAGCAGAGGCAGCAGTTCTCACAAGCAAGAATGAGTCTGGGAAAGCACCATCCAGTGGCCACAGCCTCAAAGGGCCAGCACTGTCCCCAGGGAAGTTGTCTTCCCACCAGGGTCCAGGTGCATGCTCTCTTCAAGAGGACACACAGACACAGGGGTCAGAGCCCAAGGGCTGCATGGGCTGACAGTGTGTGAGCCAAGGAGCACCAGGGCTTTGAACCCCTGGTAGTATTCATTCAGTTTCCTGGGGCCAAAGCAGGCATGTGTACTCAGGGACTGGGTGAGACAGTAGCCATTTCCAAATGGTACCTAGTGTTTCAATGTTTTAGTAATTGGTGCTGCCATACGTGGTACTGCATTTGAATTGTTTTGGCAAAGAATATTGAATATACCGTGGACTGCCCGAAGAACGAACAAATGAGTCATAGAGGAAGTTCAACCAGAATGCTCCTTAGAAGGGAGGATAGTGAGCCCATTCTGCTTACTTTGGACACATTATCAGGAAAAACCCATGGCCAGAAAAAAAATCATGTTTAGTAAAGCAGAGGATCAGCAAAGATGAGTGAAGTCCTTCATGAGATGGACTGAGACACTGGTTGCAACAATGGGTTCAAACATACTAACGATTGTGAGGATGGCTCAGGACCAAGCAACATTTCTTTCTGTTATACATAAGGTCACCATGAGTTGGAACTGACTCAACAGCAACTAACAACAATTGCCAAGCCTGGCACACAGCCTGAATATCAAGGCTACCCTTCCCCATCTTGAGCTCTTGCTGATGTCCCACCATCCAACCACCCCCATGACCCTTGCACATTAACGATGCTCCCACCTTGGCCATGACCAGATGGCTCTCCCCTTGTTGTATCTCTATCTCACTTCATACTTTCACAGCCACCATTTCACATGAACCTCACAACAAGAACAGAGCTCGGTGCCAGACAAGCATAGTTTTTGAAAAATAGGAAAACTAACATCTGGTGTAGGAGGGAGTGCTGCAGCCAACGCACTCACGGCCCAACTTCCACTCCATAAAGCCTTGAAAGAACCAAAGTGGCATCTTCCAGCCCGAAAACTGTTATCTGTTCTGTCCCACTCTAGGTCATACTCAACCTTTCTTGTCCAAGGCTTCAACTCCTGCAGGCCCAGCTGTGATGTATCGATAGTACACAATCTGCACCAAACTTCTGTCCTGTTCCTTCCTGCCTCACCTAGGCCTGGTTGCAAGAGTTCAAGAGTTAAAAGATCCCTTCATAATTATTCTGCCCAAGATACTAATAAGAGCAGAGAACTGACTTGTCCAAGGCCACACTGAGTTAGAGACTGAGCAGAGAGGTAGAGCCCATATCATTCCTGTTTGGTGCACTTTTCCTTATAGCAGTTGGGAGCCTCCTCCCCTTGAGCTGGGGGGGGAAATACCCTGTTCTCAGCTCCTGCCAAGGTGTGGGCCCTTACAAGCATTTGGCCATTTAAGTCCTTGGGAAACAGTACAGCCTAAAGAAAGGATCATCATAAGAAGACCTGAAGGCATGACAGGCCACATGGAGGTTAGTTTTCGTTTTGTTTTGTTGGGGGGCGGGGGGGTTGAT
Source organism: Loxodonta africana (assembly GCF_030014295.1). Classification (NCBI taxonomy): domain Eukaryota; kingdom Metazoa; phylum Chordata; class Mammalia; order Proboscidea; family Elephantidae; genus Loxodonta; species Loxodonta africana. The sequence continues at coordinate 86,390,324 of NC_087348.1, forward strand.
TCTGAAAACAGTACCACCAAGTGGCTGATCCCTAGCTTCCAGACAGCAACCTAGTTCCAGTGCTACTTTTCTCTTCCTCCAGGAACAGAGCAGCCATGATTGCCACCCAATATGGCCAAATTTTATTTCATTTCAATTGTGTCAGGAGTTACAACAATGGTTATACCCTTAGTGGGTAAACCAGCTGCAGAGGGGGACAAGAGGCACATGGAATTGTCTCCCCACACAACTCTCTTCCTGGGAACCACAGAAGTGTTGGCATTTGGTCTAACATCATTGCATTCCCTAATTCTAAAATGGCTAGCCTGGTCTCAATGCCAGGCCTTTCCTAAGAACATTCCCTTCAGAGTTATCACCCTAGTCACAAACTCAGAAGAAGTTCTCAAAGCAGTCACCTTTGACTTTAGATGCTGATATGGGTACTTTGGAGTCCGTGGAGGTGCAAACAGTTAACATGCTCGACTGCTAACTGAAAGGTTCAAATCCACCCAGAGGTACCTCAGAAGAAAGGACTGGCAAACTTTCTTAAAAATTAGCCATTGAAAACCCTATGGAGCACAGTTATATTCGACAGAATCCACTTGATGGCAACTGATTATGGATTTGTTAGAATACTTTAAAAAATGGAATTCAAGTTATAACCTACACCTTAATATATTGGCCTGCAAATTTACAGAAAATACTTTATAAAATATAGCACTTTGAAGAGCCAGAGAGGTAACTTCAAAAAAAGGGTCCTAAAGACCATTTTTAGCCAAGACTTGGCTTCTTGCCCTTTTGGACATGGCAGCCAAGTCTTTCCTATCTCACTCCAGTCTACCAGACCCTGAAAGCAGTAGAAGGAGGTTACTACCATCAGGAAACCATCCTCAGACACCATCACTCTGAATGCATTCTGCCTGTGCAGGTGGCAGGCACCACAGCCTACAAGGAGCACAGCATAAAAGGATGAGGACGTTGGCATGACGGAAAGATAAGCTATTTGCAGAGGTGTAGCATTATGGCTTTCTGGATCAAAGGAACAATGATAAAACAAGGGAAGTTAGGCAGTGCTAGACCCACACCCTGGGCAGCTGACGACAGACGGAGAATCACAAGCACAGCCATGGTCTATTAAGCAGTGAGCCCTGGCAGGCCCTGAGGAAGAATATTGGAGAGTTAATGCACATACTGAGACCTCGCGCTACTTTCACTGATGTGGCTGACAAGTTCAAATACAGGCTTTAAGATGGATCTTACACACCCCAGGTTGATTACTTTGTTGTTGTTCCTTTTGGTAAGGGGAGGAGAAAGATTAACTGGGCTAGAACAGTAAATGGTCATTGAGGAAAACAGACTGTTCCCAGGTAAAAAAGTTGAAATGTATAAATGAGGCGTCCAAAAATCTCAAAGCCCAAGATCTTCTACAGCTCTATCAGCCTCAGAGCATGGCTTCAACCTTTCAACGTAACTGGTAAAAATAATCGAGATAGCAAGAATCAGGATCTGCGCTTCATCTCGCAGGACCATCCACTACCTCAAAACCCCTATACTGACTTCTTGCCCACTAAACTTGCAGGTTAGCTTGTGCCTTCCATCCAGACCTCGGCTCTGTCTCCGCAGCGCTCGGTTTCCGCCTTCCGCCCTACCAGGCTCATTCCGTGGACTCGGGCGCCCCCGCGCGGCTGCGGCCGGACGGCGCACCGGCCTCTGGCGCGCTGCGTCCAGGTGGCGGGTCTCCTGGGCTCGAGTGCTCGCGAGAGCACGGTCCGCCAGCGGTCTGCGAGGCCGCCTGCCTCCCTGGGGCCTCGTCAGCGTGCGGCAGATCCGCTGTTCGTGAGGTCGCAGAGCTCCCCTGGGCAGTGTCGGCGGCGGCCGGCCAGGCAGAATTAACGAGCCCCGCGGGAGCGCCGCCTCCACCCCGCCGGCCGCCCTTCCGCGGCGGCCGGGAGGCCCGGCCGTGGCAACCTGGCGCGCAGCCGCTGCCTCCTCAGGGCATGCTTGACCCGCTGCTGGCACCGCAGAGGACGGCGTCCGCCCTTCCCCCGCTTCCCACTACCAGTGTCAAAATGGAGGGCCCGTGCGAACTTCTTAAAGGAGCCTTCCCACAGTGCCCTGCGGCGAAGTCGTCATAGAGAACCATGCTGGAGACGAAGGGGCCTTCGCAACGGCCCGCCCCCGCCCCCCAGTGCATTGTGGGCCAGCGGGAAGCCTAGAGGCGACCGTGGCCGCGCCTTTCCCCGCCCCGCCAAATCTCAGCATGGCTATCCTTTGCTTGTGGCCCGATGACATTCTCGGTGAACAGAGGACTTACCCATTTAAAAGGGAAAAGGCAGAGATGGGAAAGTGAGCAAGTCAGTGCCCACCCCGATCCGTCTAGGATGTGTGGGTCCTTTGCTGATAATCATAAAATGAAGGGATTTGGGGCCTGCTTACCTTTCAGGTCTGTGCTTTACCCATTTACAGCAACAGTATCCACCCCATGGGGTTGTTGTATTGTAATGATCTAACATTATTGTTCACTTACCATTTACCAGAAACTAGGCCTTGAGTTACCCTATCTAGTCCTCAGGAGAAAATTATGATGAGGCCTGTTTCGGTATTCCCATTTTACAGAGAGGAAAACTGAGGCCTAAAGCAATGATATGACCAGAAAGCACACAGCTAGTAAGTGGCTGAGACAATGCTGAAGATCTCACTCCAGTGTTTTCATTAAGTGTCTTCCAGGGGTCAGTACCCACACAGATGCCCCTCAGAACAAGGGATTCCATGGCTCAATTATTTGGGGAAACACTGCATTTATATCTCCCTCTGCTTTTGTGGAGGCTGACAATGCATTTTAGCATGTTAGAATCTCTCAGAGAAGAAAACTGCTTAACTTGGTTTAAAGCAGTGTTTTCCAAACCCATTTGAACAGGGAACCTTTTTTTAAAAGAGACTCTCCCACTAGGCATCCTGTGTTCCATGAAATTCACTTTGGGAAACACTTCTCTATTGAGCTCTCTCCTTAGTCTCAAATGAAAGAATCGATGTGGAAGTTCCTGAAAAGTACTATAGAGATATGAGGGTATGTTTTTATTATTATTGCTATTGTTATCACTTTCTTCATTAATTTTTAGGGATCCTGTCCCCTTCTGGGGATCCACGCTGTGGTGCTAGGTAATAATAATAATATTTACTGGGCATTTCCTATATGCCAAGCACTGTTCTAAGCACTTTAAGCCTATTAATTTATTCCTTATAACTACCCAGGTAGCATCCCACCTGAAAAAAGACATGACTGTGAGAATTAAATGAGTAATAGATGTAAAAAACCTTAGAAGAAAGCCTTTAGAAGTACTACATGTTTGCTATTATCATTATTCCCATTTTACAGAAGAGGAAACTGAGGCAGAGAGAGGTTACGGAACATACTCTAGGTCACACTGAAAGCAAGTGGGTTGGAACCCAGGCAGCCTGGAGGCCAAGTCCATGCTAGTAACCCTTGTGCTATCCTGGCTGTCTGCTGGGGGTGGAGGGAAAACCTCTGGCCAGACCTTCATCAGCCAAACCAGAATTCCCCAGGATAATAGGACTATCTCTACCTAGGGCCACCTCCCCGTTGGGTTTTAGGTTAGGGCCACCTCCCCGTATCTTGCCCACCCTCTTTGCCCATCATAACCACCACCACAAACACCCACATGGGAGAGGAAAGGGGACAAGATACGGGGTTGGATAGCCCTGGGTTGGACCCTGGCCCCACCATTTACTGGGTAACCTTAGACAAGTAACTTAAGGATCAGTTTCCTTTTCAGTAAAATGAGGCAGCAGCATCCACCTGACATGTTTGTATAAGGATGAATCGAGATAATGAATATAAAGCATTAGCACAGGGCCCAGACCATCTTAAGAATTCAATAAACAATGATCCAAGCCTACCCCCGCTTCTACCTCCTCTGGGAAGCTTTCCCTAATGGTGCCTCCCCCCACCCCCAGGCAGGATCAGGCCCCCTCTGCTGTGTTCCCTGGCTTATCCCCACCTCATCCAGCCACATGCCCTAGTCTTGAAGTTCTCACTTTATGCGTCTTTCTCCTCCCCAAAATTGAACTCCTCAGGACAAGGGCCTTGTTGGTTTTGTTCACGGTTATATCCACAGAGCCTAGCACCACCAAGCCCAGCACGTAGTACGAGACCAATAAATGTTTGCTGACTAAATGATTGAATCAATAAGAAGAAGAAAGATGGCTAATATTAAGTATTGAAAGCCCACATGCTAGGCCCAGTTCCAAACATTTTACGTGGATCCTAATTCATTTAGCACAACAGCCATACACAGTAAGTACTATTGTTTCCCGTTGAGAAAACTGAGGCACAGAGATAAATAGTAAAGACAATATTGGAACTCAGTCAGTCTGGCTTCGGAGTCTGCAAGCTTAATAATGAATGAATGGATGGATGCCTGCCTACCCATCCTCAACTGGGTCGACAAGAAGGCCAAAAGAGACTCAAAGCCCTATATGTGCATAAAGATTTATTGTAACTGAACCCCCCCAAAAAGAGAAAGATCCCAGGTTCAGCCCATGCTTCTCCCTGGGCCTCAGTTTCCCCATCTGTGCAGCAAGGGAATGGACTTGCTAATATCAGGACTCTTACACTCTCTGTGGCACCTGTCTGCAAGGGGCATTTGAGGAAAAAGGGAAGGGGAAGTTGGGCCACGAGAAACCTAGAAAAGTTGAGGTTGTTGGGTTGGCCCCGCCAGGAGATGAGGACAGGGCAGGGACCAGAGGAACAGGGATGGGCCACACTGCTGCCTCTGTGAACACCCAAGTCAGAGTTGACTAATTAAGCTAGGAGTGGGGGTCAGGGTCAGTAGCCTGGCCAGGCTAAAAATTAAGGACAATAATGACCTTTCACACCTGACTAGCACTTCGCAGTTTGCTTAATCTTTTTAACAAGCATTATCTCACCCGTGCCTCACGCCAACCTGTGAGCATTATCCCCGAGACCTAAGGCCTAGAGAGGGCTGTGACTTGCCCAGGGTCACACAATGGGTCAGCGTCTAGACCCCACATGACCCTTCTGTCAAGTGACCAATCGATTTAAACTGCAGCAAGTTTTACTCTAGAAACTGCTCTGGCCCTTTAAGGAGAGAGCGGTCAGGACTCAGGTGGTATGCCTGGGCCACAGTCTAGAGAGAAAAGTAGCCATTTCCATTCATTAAAAGTTTGGCCAGGCGAGCAGAAGTGGGCACTTGGGGGCCCGCTCATCTCCTTGGGGCCAGGGTGCAACTGGACCCCACGACGGCCTCCGGCTGCTGTAATTGGGCCCCAAGTGTCCAGCTGAGCCCGGGTGTCCAGGAGCTCGGCAGGCCACCAAGGTCCAGCTCATTACGGCCTAATTGGTCTCGAATCACTCCACCAGCCTTGGGGACAAAGCGTGATGAGCTCATAGAGAGAAAAGTTTGAGCAGCCACAACTTTGTCCCGTGCGGCCACAACTTTCTCCTCAGCGGCCCAAACTTTTCCCAACCCTGGGGCATAGAGGTCCCTGCTGGCGCCCAGGCTTCTCCAGGTTGCACAGCCCAGGTGTGCCTAGCTCCGCTGGGGCTGGTGTAACCCTCCGCCGCAGCGCAGAGGTCTGAGGCGCTGCTGGGCTCCCCAGAGTCTCACGGTTGTTTTCGACCTGACGGGAGGCCTGTCCCAGCTTATCCTTCACTCCCCACCCCATCCCGGGACAGTTGGTGGGGCAGCAGCCTCCTCCATATCCAGGGCCTGGGCACTCAGCCCTGACAGATAAAAGATGGCTGACTGTAGACTTGACGATGGGCCCTTCCCCACACAGCAGTTCACAGCGGTTCATTAGGGCATTTCTTCCTCACACCGGCCACAGGAGGGAAGAAAGATGATGTAAAGATGATGATAGTGATAAACACTACATTTCAGAGCCAAACATCTTATATGCATCAGCTTATTTACTCTTCAGAAAAACCCCATGAGGTTGGGCATTACTGTGCCTCTTTCATAGACAGGTAAACTGAGACTCAGAGACATGAAGCTTGCCTGCCTCATACAGCCTTTCACTGTAGAGAATACTAGCTTTGCAGGGAGACTAATTGGGTTCAAATCCCAGTTCTGCCATTTAACTAGCTGTGTAAACTTATGCAAGTTGCTTAACTTCTCAGTTTCTTCATCTGTAAACTGGAGATAGTATTAGTGTCTATTTTATAAAGTTGTGAGGTTCAAGACAATGTATATGAAATGCCTATCCCAGGCCTCATCCAGAGTAAGTTGTTCATTAAATGACAGTGATTAATACCATTTTAGAGCTTCATGGAATAAATAAAGTACAGAATTTGGAGTCAGCAGTTCAAAAAATATTTTTGCCCTTAACTCAGTACTGAGGGCACTCCTGAGGTTCACCCCCCAGCCAAAGATTAGACAGGCCCATAAAACAAAACAAGCCTAAATGGGCACACTAGCCCAGGGGCAAAGGATGAGAAGGCAGGAGGGGACAGGAAATTTGGTAATGGGGAACCCAAGGTCAAGAAGGTGAGAGAGAGTGTTGCTATGTTATGCGGTGGGCAACTGTGTCACAAAATAAGATGTATTAACTTTAATGAGAAACTAATTTGCTCTGTTAACCTTCATCTAAGGTAAAACCAAAAAAAAAGGTACAATTAAAAAACAAAAAAAACAGATCAGTGGTTAACAGAGGCTGGGAGTGAGGGAAGGGAGTTGACTACAAAATAGCACCAGAAAACTTTATGCGGTGATGGAATCGCTTGTGTCTTGACTGTTATAGTAGTTATATAACTGTATACATTTGTCAAAACTCATAATAAACCTCAATAAACCTAACTTTAAAAAAGCAAAATTTATGTATTTGTGCTCTTTTCATCCATGCCAAGCTCTGTCCCAGGTCCTGGAGTTTCAAATGTTAATTAGATCAGAGATAAAAAGAAATGAGCTATCAAGCTACCAAAAAAAAAAAAAACATAGAGGGATGTTAAATGCGTATTGTTAAGTGAAAGAAGCCAGTCTGAAATAGCTACATACTATGTGATTCCAATTATATGACATTCTGGAAAAGGCAAAACTATAAAACAAAACCTGTTGCCATCGAGTCAATTCCAACTCATAGTGACCCTACTGGACAGAGTAGAACTGCCCCATACAGTTTCCAAGGAGTGCCTGGTAGATTCAAACTGCTGACCTTTAGTTAGTAGCCGTGGCTCTTAACCACTACACTACCAGGGTTTCTGGCAAAACTATGGAGATAGTAAAAAGGTAAGAAGTTGCCAGGGCCTGGGGGAGGGAGAAGGGATAACTAGGTGGAGCACAGGGCATTTTTAGGGCAGTGAAAGTACTCTTTTTGATACTGTAATGGTAGACACATGACATTAAGCATTTGTCAAAACTCATAGAACTGCACAACACCAAGAGTAAACTCTAACGTAAATGACGTTGATGATAATGTTGGTTTATCAATTGTACAAAATGTACCGCATGTACAGAATATGTTAATAATAGGAGAAACTGTGTACGGGGGGAGAAGGAAACTCTGTACTTTCTTAACAATCTTTCTGTAAACCTAAAACTGCTCTAAAAAAAAAATAAAGTCTATTATGTTAAAATGTCAATTGGATGTTCTCCCTGCCCTCCCAGAGCTTAGAGTGTGGGGGGCAAAATGAGACAAGAAAATAAGTGCACGTGGCTGGTGCTGTGGTAGGGAAAGTACAGGTCTGGTGTCAGTCTGAGACCTCACCTAACCCTTCTAAGCTCAGCTTTACCATCTGTAAAATGGGGACAGCAATACCTGCCTTCCAAGGTTATTGTGAGAACCAAGTGTGATAACGTAGGTAAGTGTAGTCTACAAATTCTAGAGTGGTACAAAAATATTCCTACTGTTTCATAGATTAAAAAAAAAAAAAGATGAGGTTCAGAGACCTTGAGTCAGCTGGTGGGTGGCCAAGCCCAGAATGAATCCAGGGCTTTTTGCCCAGAGAATGATCGAGCACCTCAGCAGAAGCAGCAGCCTTTCCTGAGCCCTCTCACCATTCAGCCATTCCCCCACAGGTTCACTGATGCCCGCTGGAGCCAGACAGAGGGGGAGATGTGTTAGGCCGACCCTGTCTCTTCCCAGGGAACTCACAAGAGTGAGTCAGCAAGACAAACAGGAAACACCCAAAATTCTTGCAGAAGGGGAAACATGGGCTGGGGGCCAACAGAGGGAGTGGGGGGCACTCTCTCCCCTGCCCTTCCCTGCTTAAAGGAGGCCCCCTTTCTGCTGCTTCTTTGCCTACCCCTGTCCCACCCTCCAAACAAACCCACAGCCAAGCAGAAACAGAGAGCTTGCTATGGAAACACAACTTCAAGACACGCCCTTCATTCCCCTTCCAGTCAGCTGGGCACCCCGAAATATCTCTGAAATAGAAATTCTTAGATGCACCCCCATCAGAGACTCTTAGGAAAGGTCTGAGCTCGGTAGTCCCACCTCAATGTGATAGATGTTCATGTTGGGGCCAGGCCTGGGGCCAGGGCTGGGTATCTCTGGTCTCCTTTCCCTGGCAGGCTTTGACCTCAGGTAATAAGTAGGAGAAGGAAGCTGGGCCTGACAGCCTCCTAAAAACAAAAACAAAGCAGTTGCCGTTAAGTCAATTCTGACTCCTGAGGACCCCGTGTGTCAGAGTAGAACTGTGCTTCATAGGGTTTTCAATGGCTAATTTCTTTCGAGGTGCCTCTGGGTGGACTCGAACCTTTCAGTTAGCAACTGAGTGTGTTAACCATTTGTACCACCTAGGGACCCTCCTAGGACTCTTGAATCATTGGTGATGCCTTGGTGGCCAAATCTGCCAGTCCCTGCCATCTCTAAAACTGCAGGAGGAGTAGGTAGGGGCTGAAGGGTAGGGAGGAGGCTAAAGATCTGAATAGGGAAAGTCTGAGGAAGGAACCCAGGTCGGTCCGAGTTCCCCTGGGAAAGATTTGGAGGAAGCTCAGTGGAGTCACGCCACTGCCCCTCCCACCCCAGCCCAAATTAAATGTGGGAGCCAGCAAGAGTCAGATTTAGAACCAGACGCCCCAGGTTCAAATCTCAGCTTTGTTGCTTGTGGTAGTATGGGCAAATGCCTTTACCTGTTTCCTCCTCCCAAAACTGGGGAAATAATAGGACCAACAACATAGGGTTGTTGTGAGAATTAAAGTCTTAGCTAACATTTAGAGTCCATACTGTGTGTTAATGGAGTGCCTGGGTGGTGCAGAGGGTTAAACATGCTCAACTGCTAACCAAAATGTTGGTGGTTTGAGTCTACCCAGAGGCACCTGGGAAGAAAAACTGGCAATCTACTTCCCAAGTCAGCCATTGAAACCCCTATGGAGCACAGTTGTATTCTGACACACATGGGGTCGCCATAGTCAGAATCAACTCAACAGCAGCTAATCGTTTGTTGGTACCTCCTTTAATCCTCATAACATTCATGTGAGGTTTTGCTTGTTCGCAATTGTATATTACACCTAGCCTAGTAGGTGCTCACTACGTATGTTTTGAATGAAAGAATGAATGATATGAGGTTAGTGCTATTATTATGCCCATTTTTCAAAAGGGCATTCTGAGGTACAGACGATCACACAGAGCCAGAACTGGATCCCAGGTCTCCTACCATAGGCTCTGATGCTAGCATGGCCCAATCGACTCAAGCTCACAGTCTTGGAGCCCAGGCAATGTGGGGGATGGGAAGGGGTGCACCAGAGATGAATGAGAATGAGGCACCTGAAACTGACCATTTCTGCCAGGCAGAGACTTCACCCTCCCACAGGCACAGTCCCTCCAACAGTCTTGAGCCCAGCCAACCAAAGCTTGATGTGGTACTTGGGTGCCACCTTGTGGCTACTCTGGGCAATGCAGGCTGCGCCTGGTCAGGCCCAGAGGTTAGACCGCAGAGGAAAGCCAAATCAACAGGCAGAAGTCAAGGGCCCCAGTCCATGAATCCTCAGTGGGGAATCCAGTGGAGGGAAAGGCTGCTCCCAATGCTTCACTTAGGAACCAAAGATACCCCACTGCCAAATGACTTGTTTGCACAGGGTTGGGGGGAGTGTTACATGTCCAGTAGGGACCTGAAACCTCTTGGCTTCCTAGAAAGCCAACTCTATATGGCCCCTCACCTGCCCCTCCCACACAGTGCACACTTAGGAGCCATATCACTCCCTCCAGATTTCCCACTGCCCACAGCCTGAGGTCTTCGGGCCTGCAGTCTTGTTTCTTAAAGCTGTGGGTTCAGCCCAATGACCTTCTGAATCCCCATCCCTTCCTTATGCACATGAGACCCATGAAGGAGTGGGTCCTGCCCAGGGTCACACAGAAAGGCCTTGACCAGCTGGGCCCAGCACCCAGATCTCTGGGCTGTCAGGCCAGTGGATTCTCAGCTAAGCCTCCCTCTTCTGAGCAAGTGCTATGATTCAGCCACACATTCATTCAACGTGACCCCTGCCCAAGTGGACTCAGTCAATAGTGACTCCTTTCCCCGTTTCCCATTCCTGCAGAGGGCGGGAGGCTACCAGCAGCCTGGGGCCTGGGCCAAGTAGTTTCTAGGGGGAAGAGCCTGGAATCAGAACCAGACTTGACATCAAGCCTCAACTCTGTCAATTTTTTCTTTTTCTTTTTTTTTTGCAGCCTCTCTGTGCCTCACTTTCTTCATCTGTAAAATGGGGTTAATGATCATTACCTTGCTAGAAGGGTATGATGTTTACATGAAATATGGCATGTGACACTGCAGGTGCAGAACCCAGCCAGGGCAAGAGCTAGTTAAATGGACCATTCCTTCCTGTCCAGCCAAGGAAGGGGCTGATGAGGGAGCCTAGGAGAGACTGCAGCCCTCCAGTCACGCTGATAACAAGGGTCCAGTGCCCAGGGCTTCTCAAAGTCAGACCCCAGGCTCAGACAAATCAGGACAGGCCATTCAGAGTCAGCCAGCTGGTGCCTCATTCTCCTCAGGACCCTGAATTTTTCCTTTTGAGGTCAAAGAATGGATCGACAGGTGAGTCTCCTGATGAGAAGGAGGCTTACACAGAAAAGCACCTGGTGCAGGGAAGCACCCTGGATGGAAGAAGGGGCCAGCCCAGCTGTGCCCTCCATCCCCTGCCGAAAGACCTCTTGTCAGACCAAGGCAGGGCTGGGTCCCGCAAGGCCTCTATGGAGAGAGCTGCTCCCTCCCTGCATGGGGAAAGATTTGAGAGCTGAAAAAGGCATTTTCTTCACCTGGGCTAGGGGCCTACCTGCCTGCCGCCATATGGACAATTTCACAGCCCCTTCCCCAGAGGAGGAGCCAAGGCTTATATGCCCAGGGGATCTGCCTGAGACAATAGAGACCCATTTTCAAGAGTGGACCCAGAGAGATTAGGGGGATGTTGGGCTGAGGGATGTTGGACCCAGCTAGTCCTGCACTACATGTGGAGAGAAGAATCTGCCCCAGCACTCTCCGATGCTGAGGGGCCCTCTAGCTCCCCAGCCTTTCTCCACCCCTCTCCCTGCCCCACTCCTGAGCACTAAAGCAAGTTCAGGGAACATGAGGAGCTTCAGCCTTGGTTCTGTTACCAAGCACCTGTGAGAACACATACTCCAAGCCTCGATTTCCTCATTTGTAAAGTTGGGTGGTGCCACCTACCACCCAGGCGTGTTGGGAAAATGAAATCAGTTGAGAAACATTAAAACGGCTTCTAAATTATGTGAAGTTCATTAGAAGCATCAGGCATTTGACCTAGGAGGAGAAAGACCTGGAGCAGTTACACAGTTCAGTGCTCTCCTCTCATGGAAGAGGAGACAGAGGCCCAGAGACAGGCCCTAGAATCTGTGTGAGGTCTCATGCTTCCTGACTCATTTCTCCACACCACCTGCCATCAGTGCACACCAAGGCCCCGTGCACTGGGTTGGGGGGCAGAGGAAGAAAGAGAGATCCAAGGTTAGACACTCTGATGAGCCCTGCCCAGAGACAAAGGAGTAGATGAACCACTGAGATAGATTTCAGGGGCTTCAATGAGGCTCCTATGTCCAAAAGCCTCCCCGCATACTCCATGTGCCAAGATTTCCACCATCAGTGCCAGAGAGCAAAGCCAAATGTTTTACCCATCCGTGTGCAGAGCTGCAGATTTCATCAGAAAGCAGCTTTGATTCAATGTCTTAGTTGCCTAGTGCTGCTGCAACAAATACCATGAATGGGTGGCTTTAAAGCACAGGATTTTATTTCCTTACAGCTCTGGAGGCTGAAAGTCCAAATTAGGGTCTCGGTCATCTTGATTCCATCCTTGTTGGTAGCCCCAGGTATTCCTTGGTTCCTTGGTGTTCCTCTACTAGTAGAAGATCCTCACACAGCATGTCTTCCCCCATGTGTGTCTCTGTGTCTAATTTGCTCTTGTTATAACTCAGAAACGATTGAGGCTTGAAAATCATCTCCCCCAGGAAGACTTTCTGGATTAGCCTTGCCCCATATGGAAAGCCCTTGGGTTTCAAGGGCTGAGTTTCCACTCTTCTGAGCTGAACTTTGGAATCAAGGACTTTATGACCCAAACTAGATAGCTTCTTTGGAGCAGTACCCTTGGCTCCTCCATCCAGCATTTTACATACACACTCTCCTACTTTACCCATCTCCACCCAGAGCCTACCCAGGCCAAGCCATCCTCACTATTCCTCTCTCATTCTTTTGCACGTCACATATGGAGGCTGTCGTGGACTGAATGTTGGCCCCAAAAAAGATATATCCACATCCTAATCCCTGGAACTCGTTAATGTGATTTTATTCAGAAAAAGGGTCTTTGCAGACATACTTGGGAGCCCCTAGGTGGTACAAACAGTTAACACACTTGTCTGCTAGCTAAAAAGCTGGAGGTTCAAGCCAACTACAGGCACCCCGGAATAAAGGCCTGGTGATCTACTTCTGAGAAATCATCCACTGAAAAGCCTACGGAGCCCAGTTCTACTCTGGCACACATGGGATCGCCATGAATCAGAATCAACTCAATGGCAACTGGTTGGGGCAGATGTAATTAAATTAAGGATCTCAAGATAAGAAAAAAGACCATCTAGGTTTACCTGGGTGGACCCTAAATCCAGGGACAAGTGTCCTTATAAGAGACCCACAAAGGAGAGACAGAGAAGAGAAGGCCATGTGAAGACCTTCTGGGATTGGAGGGATGCAGCCACAAGCCAAGGAACCTCTGGAACCACCAGAAGCTGGAAGAGGCCCAGAAGGATCCCCTAGAGCCCCCGGAGGGAGCAAAGCCCTGCTGACACCTTGATTTCAAGCTTCTGGCCCCCAGAACTGTGAGATAATAAATTTCTGTTGTTTTAAGTCACCAGGTTGGTGGTGATTTGTTACAACAGCTCCAGGAAACTAATACAGAGGCTTAAGCAGAGCAAGCAAACCATTCTCAGAGGTCTGGGTTGGCCACGGTGTGAGCTGACCCAGTGGCATGTCCAGTGAGAGCCATCACAGTCCTGGGGGCACAGTGGAGGTTGATGCCCAGAACTGAGGAGGGTAGAGACCCCTTTACCTGGGCTTATGCCTCCATGCCCAGGCCCCACACTGCAGGAAGGTCATGGACAAACTGGAGGGCCCAAGCACCCCAGTGAGAAGAACATGGTCACCAGGGCTGCCCAGGGAGGAGATAGTAGAGTCCAGGGGGTCACATATGGCAGACTCAGCCCAATGTAAGGAAGTCCTTTTTTGCAAACCTCACACCTGGGTTTGTGGGCTGAGCAGGGTTCAGGGGGATCCCGATGCTGCCCTGCAACCATGGCTGTCTACTGGACAACTCTGACAACTTCTGCCACCACCTCAACCCCACCAAGGCTGAAGCAAACCCAAACCAGATGCCCTAGGAGGGACTCCTGGGCTCCAAACCACACAGTCTTGTTTGGTTCCTATCTCCTCCCACACCCAAGGCTTTGGGATCAGTCACACATCCCCATGCCCCCTGACATCACCACTCCTACCCCTCAGGTCAAGCCTCAGCTTCAGCCCTCCCATGCCCTCCACCACCTCCTCTGCCTGTGCCTCTCCTCCCAGGTCTGGTTCAAATGTCCTCTCTTCCATAAAGCCTTCACTCAATCCCATCTGCACCTCTACTGGGCCCAGAGCAAAGACTGGCAGAGGGATGAATGGAGAGAGCTAGACTGGAGTCAGATGACCCATCTCAGCATTGCCATGATCCTGCTGAGTGACCTTGGATGGGTCACTTAAACTCTCTTACCCTTGATAACCCACCTCTAGTAAAATCCTCATTTCAACAGGCCCTCTTACAACCTCATTTTCAAGCTTCCATCTTCTCCCTTCCTCCCATAAACTTCATATAAGTACTGCTTATCCTTCAAAAATCCCCGCATAGTAGGTGCACAAAAAAAGTTGCAGTTTCTTGGACCTGTTGGCTCCTCATTACTGACATTTAGAGGCTGCCTGCTGGCCTGACCAACATCCTCCAGTCCACTCCCTGAGCCTGCTTTGGGAACAGCTGCCACTGGAGTGGGCTGCAGGCTGTGTTTGGGGTGTGCGGTCTGATTTTCCCCTGTCTATGTTAAGTCATTCCACTTTAGCTCTGAAGCAAGGATCTTAAGCAACACAGGCCAGGAGAAAAGGCATAGGCTGGGCGTCAGCAGAGCTGGGCTCCAAAAACTTGTTCTGTTGAGATCCTAGGAGGCCAAAGATCAGTCATTTCAGCTTCTGTGGAAGGGCACTGCCCATTGGCTGAGCCCAAGCCTGGGTTCCCATGGGGGGAGGAATAGGAGTGCATTTAACTGCATTCAGGGAGCCCCACTGGTTCTCTCTGATCCTGCTCGACTGTGCTCCGGTAAGTATCAGCTCTGGGGGTTAGCCCAGAAGGGCATCAAGGACTGGGGTAGACACTCTTTCCTCTCATTCACCATGAATCCTGAGAAGGTCCCAGTTCACCCCAGAGTTGGTACACATTTTCCCTACCGTAATTCTGCCCTTGTGGCAAGAGCAAGGCAAAGATGGACCTTCCACCATATGGATGGGCAGAGGCCAAGATGAGGAGAAGGTCAAAGACTACAGATGCAGGAAGTATAGAAAAATGTCCAGTAACTCTGGACACCATGTCCAATCCCTGAGCAGTGGCACTGAGTTCCCTTCCTGAAGTTTCCTCCTAGGGTGCTCAGTGATGTTAATCCCCAACCTTAGCCAGAAATTCCCCCATAAGTTTGCTCTTCAGTCATTCAAGCATCAGGGTTGCCTTCAAGCCTGAAAGACTGGATGGATGGCTGTGCCTCTAACTGGAATAAAGAACAAAGGATGGTAGGCTATTGGACATATGAGTCTGAATCTCAGGAGGGCAGTTTGGAATAGAAACAATAATTTGGGAGTCATCGGCTTATATAGATGGTGGTTAATAACTTGAGAGTGAACAAGAATGGGCAGGTTGAGAGAAGAGGGGAGAAAGGGGTTAAGGATGAAACCTTGAAGAACAATATTTAAGGGGAAGGTAGAAACAGGAAATCCCATGTGGGGAAAAAAACAGAGAAGGAACAGTCGAAGACATACATAGAGACCCTGGAGAATTCAATATTGTAGAAACCAAAGGAATTTCAAGAGAAGCAGTTAGTGGTGGAAAATCAGCAGGAGTTTAGTACATTCCCTCACTTCTACTCTCCCATCCAATTGGTTCTTACAAGTTTTTTTTTTTTTTCCATGAGACTTTCCTCAAAAGCCCAGGTGTGTCCCTTGAGGTACCACAGTGAGAGAGACCTGGCCTTTGAAGTTTTAATACCACCCCACTACTTGTCGGCTTTGTGTCATTAAATTATTTGCACCCTTGCCTCCCTTCCTCTACCTAACTTGAACTTTGACTCTCAGCTTAGACGTCCTTTCTGAGAATTCTTCCCTGTCCCACAAGCTGAATTAAAAGAATCCTCTTAGTTCCCATAGCACTCTGACTCTTCCTCATTAGACTCAAAGCAACATGAGCATAGAAATCACATCAAGTGCACCCATGAAACCCCAGTGCCTAGCAGAGTGCCTGGTACATAATAAATATTTTTTAAATGTTAAATGAACAATGAATGAATGAAGAATGACTTCCTATGTCTGACTCTTGGTTATAATGCCTGCCTAATAGAGATGTTACAGGTTGTGAGGGGGGAAATACATGTGAAAGCACTTAACGGAGTCCAGAATATGGTAGGCCCTCAAAAACATCTTAGCTTTCCTTCTGCTCCCTCCTATCAAGACAACCCAAAGAAGACAAATATTTCTCAGAGCTTTGAGTTAACAGAGGTTAGGCCTAGGGCCAAGGGGAGAAAGAGAGATTTCAGCCCTAGGTGGGGAAAGACATCTAAGCGAAGCCACATTTGCTTAAAAGAAAGATGGTCTCAAGATACAGTAATGAGCTCCTTGTTGTTAGAGCTGTGCAAGCTAAGGGGGTGCATATCAGGAAGCATACATAAATGTTTGTGGCAGCATTATTGAAAATTGCCAAAAAGTAGTAACAACTCAAATGTCCGTCAATTGACGAATGGATAAACAGAACGTGTTATATTCCTGCAATGGATATTATTCAGTCTTAAAAAAGAACCTTGAAAATATTATGCTAAGTGAAAGAAGCCAATCACAAAAGACTATGTATGTTATGATTCCGTTTATATGAAATGCCTAGAATAGGCAAACCATTAGGCACAGAAAGTAGATTAGTAGTTGACTAGGGTTGAAGGGGCTGGGAGAAGTCGAGAATGACTACTGATGGGTACAGAGTTTCTATGTGGAATGATGAAAATGCTCTAAAATTGATTGTGGTGGTGGTCGCACAACTCTGTGAATATACTAAAAAACATTGAGTTGTACATTTTAAGAGGGTGAATGATATGGTATGAGATTATATTTCAAAGCTTTTGTTTAAAAAATAGTACAGTACTGGCACAAGAACAGACAAACAGAGCATTATTGCTCTTAGAAAGACCCATCACACACAAGAACTTAGTCTAGGATAAAGATGACAACACAAATCAGTAGAGAAGTGGTACAGGGATAATTATTTAGCTATTTTGGGATAAAAAATCAAGTTAGACTATCACCGCACGTCACATATTAAAATGAATTTGATGAGGATCAAAAACTTAATATAAATAAATTAAGCCATATTTTAAAGAAAAACAAAATATAGTATACTATCTATTTGATCTTTGAATTTAAGGCGGGACTTTCTAAGCTGAAAACTAAGAGAACTCACAAAGAGAATACCAGAATTTTATAAACTTAAAACTTTTAGTCTTAAATAATGTCATAAACAAAATAAAAATACTTACAAGATTTGGAAAAATCTTTGTAATGGATAAAAAAAGGAATAATAATTTTACTATTTAAATCATTACAGAAAACACTAAGTCCCTAACAGATAAACAGGCAAAGTAAATGAACAGAATATTCACAAAAAAGAACATGCAAATTAAAGAGATAGTATATTTCAACCATCAAATTACCAAAAAACAAAAAAAATATCAATTCAATTCAGTACTCAGTGGCAAGATCATTACAACTTTCATGGAAATCCATTTGGCAGCCTCAAAAATGTTCACATTATTTGACCCAGTCATTCCACATCCAAAATCTACCTTGAGGAATTTACTTGAAATGCAGATGAAGATTATTGAAAGATGAGTATCTCATTAAGTTATGACTATGAACTCATTTTTTCTATAGGGATATTGCAGACCCATAACAATCCAAGCACGTGGGACAGCCTGGTGAAGCTGTGGCAGGCCCTGGTAAGGGCCAAGGTATAGAAACCAGGCCTCGTGCAGCTCTTCTCTTCCCAGAGTCAACTTGCTCCCCAGGGAAGATGTCAGGGTGGAGCAATGGAAGCTCCAGCCTGTCCTACACCAGCTTCCTCATGGTGGGTTTCCCAGGCCTGCAGGAGTCCCGCACCTCCTGGTGCTGCCCTTCCTCAGCCTCTACCTAGTGATCATCTCTGCCAATGCCCTAGTCATCTACACCGTGGCCGCCCAGCAGAGGCTGCACCAGCCCATGTACGCACTCATTGCCCTGCTTCTGGCTGTAAACATCTGTGCTGCCACCACTGTGGTGCCCGCCATGGTGTTCAGCTTCTCCACCCACTTCATTCGCATCTCCCTGCCTCGCTGCCTGTTCCAGATGTTCTGCATCTATTTCCTCGTTGCTTTTGACTGCAGCATCCTCCTGTTCATGGCCTTGGACCGCTATGTTGCCATCTGATGCCCACTTCGCTACCCAGAAATCATAACCACCCCGTTGTTGACTGGCCTGGTTGGGGTGGCAGCTGCCAGGAGCACGTGCATCGTTGCTCCAGTAGTGGGACTGGCCTCCCGGGTTCACTTTTGCCGCTCAGATGTGATCTACCACTTTGCCTGTGAGCACATGGCTCTGATGAAGCTCTCCTGTGGGGACATCTCTCTGAACAAGACTGTGGGGCTCACTGTCCGCATCTTCAACAGAGTCCTGGACATGGTCCTCCTTGGTGCCTCCTATTCCCGCATCATCCATGCTGCCTTCCGAATTTCATCAGCTGGGGCCCGCTCCAAGGCTCTGAACACCTGCAGCTCCCACCTGCTGGTCATCTTCACTGTCTACTCCTCCACCATGTCCTCATCTATTGTCTACCGTGTGGCCCACACAGCCTCCCAGGATGTGCACAACCTGCTCAGAGCCTTCTACCTGCTGCTCCCATGTCTGGTCAACCCCATCATCTATGGGGCCAAAACTAAGGAAATCAGGCAGCACCTGGCAAGGCTGTTCCTGAGGGCAGGTCCATAAGCCTCTGTTCACACACAAAGAGCTTTCTGTCTTATTGTTCAAGCATTGGGCAAGGAAGGAAACTGGTTGCCACACCCATGACATTCACTACCATGTCTCCCACTCAAACTTCTCTTTCCATTTTCTCCCCCTAAAACAGAAGAGATGTACAAAAAGTTCATCCATCCCTGCTTTCCTACTTATCATTGCAAAATTACTTGATGTTTGAGTTCCCTTTATCCATTTATTAAGAACACCAGTGCCCATAGTTACACAGCAAGCAGTATGAAAGTAACTGGAATTTCATTTTTCTTAAAAACTTTCCTCCCCTCAGTAGTTCTCAAAATAATCATAAAGAAGAGAATATTTTGGAACAATTTGAGGAATTTTCTAATTGACTCACTTTTTAATAATTTGCCAGTGGAAAAAGCAAGTTGTTTAAATTTTTTTAATTTAGATTTTCATAAAAGAAGGCTTCAACACTCCCAAAATTGAGGAAAGTCTTTGGCTATACCGTTAAAAAACCAAACCCATTGTCATCAAGTCAATTGATAGTAACCCTATAGGACAGAGTAGAACTACCCCATAGGGTTTCCAAAGAGCGGCTGGTAGATTTGAACTGCTGACCTTTTGGTTAGCAAATGAGTTCCTAACCACTGTGCCACCAGGGCTGTACTGTAAATTTTGTATGGAAATAATTTACAGAGCTTAGTAAACGAATCTATGTAATCTAATTTTCTTTTACTCTAAGTGAAATTTCGCAAGGCAGAAGTCTGGCTGGAGTAACAAATATAATACATACTGGGTACTTTTTTGCTAGTTTAAAATTTGTACCTAATAACTAACTACCCTATAAATAATTGTTAGATAAATTAATTAGCAGTTGATAATTTACCTAGGCATGTAAGAGTTTGCTTGTGTAGGTATGTGTTGGTTTGAGTGCCAGAGTTAGAAGTGCATGAGATTTACTGGGGATCATGCCTGTGTAAGATAAAACAGAGAAGGAGCAGGAGTGGGCAGGGAAAGCCTTGGACTATGATGTGGGTTTGACACCTGTGAAAGGAGAGAAAGAAGAAGGGAGGTTTGGGTGCAGCTCTGAGAAAGTCTCACCCAGGCCAATAGAGAACTGCAGAGCAAAGATGGTTCATTAAAAGAGTCTCGCATTAGGCAGAAAGAGTGAGAACTGGCTGTGCTCGGTCATTGGATGGAGATGTCTCTGGAAAGCATGGCCTTGGCCCAAATGTCGTGGTGACTCCCAAAGGTGCAGAAGCTGGAAGCTGTCAGTGGACCCACACTCCTTGTGAAGAGTTCTCTCTTGCAGGGAGATCTGAGCTGCATACCCTCATGGCTGCCACAGAACAAGCAGCCCAGATAAAATGTTTCAAGAGTGTTAGAATATACCGTGGTGGGAAAGTAAGGGAAAGACACAGAAGATGAAGTCTTTCACCCACATCCTCTAAGGTCACTGAAGATTAAAGTAATGCTACCTGCCTCTGCTGCTAGGAGCTTAGGAATATCTGGCTCAATGGTTCTCAAATACCAGTCTGTGAACTGGAGCTAGCTGGCTGCACACGATTGATCGCCAGAAGATAAATGGAAGCACTCAGTCTCATGATTCTCATTCAATACGTATTAAAGAAAGCCTGAGAAACTACAGTTCTGGGCTTTTCTATTGTTTTGTTTTGTTAGTTTTGTCATTACCCATGTTTGGCTGATTTAAAAGCAGATTAGGGGAGCAATGACATGGAAGATGTAGAGAAAAAAATCTCTAGAAAGATTGTTTTCTACCTAGACATTTTAGTAATTATATTTCTTTAAACCTTGCTTAAAATTTTATTTTTCCTTAATCGGTTATACAAATGTCATAAAATTGATTTACTACCATTAAAGAATGATTATTTGAATTAAAAACCCGGGATCCTGAGCAAAGCCTACTGTGGGTTACCCATACTTGGGGAACACCTAGTTGTTTGGCCAAATAAGGTCGCTATGAGTCGGAATCAGCTCGAAGGCAATGGGCTTGGGACTCATCATAAATGTGGACCTACAGCCGCTGGGTGGCAGCTGGAGTATATGAACAGACTATAAAGCTAAACCAGTAAAGAACTGAGAAGTTCTAGTCAGACCTGAGCCAATGAAGATTTGGTAATTTTGGGGCTCTGGCATATCAGTTTTAAACCTCATCAAGTAGGTTTAAACAGTATTACTTCCTTCAACCAGTACCAAGCAAACACTGGGAAGCAGAATATGGCTTACCCCTTTGGAAACAGGAGGCATTGGGGATAAGGGAGCTGTTGTGGGACAGAGGTTCCCTGGATATTGATGTCAGACAGCCTCTCCTTGTACCCACAGCCTCTGCCTTGTAGCCAATGTGCTAGAGCCCAGGCCTTGGTTAAGTCAAAGTGTTTTGTTTCAGCCCGAATTTTTCCTGAACATTTACCATGTATCAGGATTTGAGCCAGATGCTGGGAATTGAGAAGCAATTTCCTCCTCAGATTGGGAGATAGATGTGCAGGTAATTATAATTTAACAAGATAAATAGTCCAAAATCAGGGTACACAAAAACAGCATCAGTGAGGCAGTCGTTGGGTCTGAGACTTAACAAAGGTATAGCAATTTACAGGCCAAAGAGTAAAGAATAGCACCACTGACACAGTGAACAGAACATGCAAAGGGATAGAAGCAGGAGAGGGTAGGGTATGCACAGCAAAATATGACTGATTCAGTCTTCCTGGAGCATAAAGATTGAGAAAGACAAAGACAAAAACAGAAAGGTAGCAATAATGATAGCAATGATGAGAGAGAGAGATGTGAGAGATAAAGATGGAGTTTGGCAGGGAGTCAGATCATAAAGTGCTTTCCAAGCCACTCTGAGGGGCTTCAATTTTACTCTTTAGGCAATGAGAAAAAAAATGGAGAATTCTTAGCTGGAACTAATAATGGCAGACAGGGTCATTTGGACCAAGCATTCCACTAAGAACAACTTAAAAAAAAAAAAAAAAAGAACTAGATAAAGTGTAAAAACATCTTAAAGCTACTGAAGAGCTAAGTGATAATGAAGAATTACCAGGCCAACATATAAGAGAAGATGAAAATTCAGATAGGTAAGTCTGGCATTTGAGATTGCTTTTATGGTAAAAGTATTTGTCAATCTGAAAGAGACAACTGAGAGACTGAATAGAGTTCTTAACGGTCTGTTGTGTCTAGAGAGTCAAAAGTTAATGAAATGATTCACCAAGGGTGAGGTCCCTAATAAACTACCATGCACAATAAAAAATAAATAAATAAAAATAAACTATACATAGTAGAGAAGAACTACTTTAGGTGATGGGAAAGACAACACACAATACTGGAGAGGTCAGCACAACTGTACTAAACCAAAAGCAAAGAAGTTTCCTGAATAAATTGAATGCTTCGAAGGCCAGCATAGCAAGGGTGGGGGTTTGGGGACCATGGTTTCAGGGGACATCTAAGTCAATTGGCATAATAAAATCTATCAAGAAAATATTCTGCATCCCACTTCGGAGAATGGCGTCTGGGGGCTTAAACGCTAGCAAGTGGACATCTAAGATGCATCAACTGGTCTCAACCCACCTGGATCAAAGGAGAATGAAGAACACCAAGGACACAAGGTAATTACGAGCCCAGGAGATAGAAAGGGCCGCATAAACCAGAGACTACATCAGCCTGAGACCACAAGAACTAGATGGTGCCTGGCTACAACTCATGACTGCCCTGACAGGGAACACAACAGGGAACCCGAGGGAGCAGGAGAGCAGTGGAATGCAGATCCCAAATTCTTGTAAAAAGACCAGACTTAGTGGTCTGACTGAGATTAGAAGGACCCTGGTGGTCATGGTCCCCAGACCTTCTGTTGGCCCATGACAGGAACCATTCCCAAAGCCAATTCTTCAGACAGGGATTAGACTGGACAATGGGTTGGAGAGGGATGCTGGTGAGGAGTGAGCTTCTTGGATCAGGTGGACACTTGAGACTATGCTGGCATCTTCTGCCTGGAGGGGAGATGAGAGGGTAGAGGTGGTTAGAAGCTGGTGAAATGGACAGAAAAAGAGACAGTGGGGGGAGGGAGTGGGCTGTCTCATTAGGGGGAGAGCAATTGGGAGTATGTAGCAAGGTATATATAAGTTTTTGTGTGAGAGACTGATTTGAGTTTTAAACTTTCACTTAAAGCACAATAAAAAAAAATAATAATAAATAAACTAAACAAAATTAACCAATACCCAACAAAGTAAAATTCATAATGGATGCCATCCAATTGGTCATGGAAAGAATCAAGAAAATAAGACCAATAATGAGGAGAAAAGTCAGTAGAAACAGACTAAAAAATGATAGATGACATAAATAGTAAATAAAAACTTTGAAACCATTATTATAACTATATTCTATATGTTCAAGAAGTCAGAGAGAAGTGTGAACAAGATAAGACTAAAGACATGGAAGACAAAAAAAGAATTGAATATCTGAAGATAAAATACAATGTTTGAGATGAAAAATACACTGGATGTGGTTAATAGCAGATTAAAGACTGCAGAAGAAAAGATAATGGACGTGAATATACAGCAATAGAAACTATTCAAAAGAAAACACAAAGAGAAAAAAGACTGATAAAAATAAACAAAGCATCAGTAAGTTGGGAGACAACTTCAAGCAGCCTAACATTGGCATAATGGGAGTCTTCAAGAGAATTTGTCTGTTCTGGGTATTCGTGTACATTGAAGCATACAGTGCTACTGGGTCTGGATTATTAGAAAATAATTTTCTTCTGAAAAGTAATAAAAGCTATCGGAGCCATTGAAAATTTCCAAAGATATACAAAGGATAGAAAGACATCATAAGAGAAGAAAGCTCAGAGAAATTGCTGGGGAGAGTGACAAGGGCACCAAACCAATTCAGTGGGGAAAGATAGTCTTTTCCACAAATGAGGCTGGGATAACTGGATATCCACATGCAACATAATGAAACTGGACCTCTCCAATATATCTCAGAATGAATTATAGACCTAAATGTAAGAGCTAAAATTATAAAATTCTTAGGGAAAAACATAGGAATAAATCTTCATGACCACAAATTAGGCAATGGTTTCTTTAGATATGACCCCAAAAGCACAAGTGGCAAAAAGGAAAATAGATGAATTAGATTTCATTGAAATTAAGAGCTTTTTTGCTGCAAAGTACACCATCAAGAAAGTGAAAACGTAACCCTCAGAATGGGAGAAAATATTAACAAATTATATATCTGACCCCGACATTGCTGGCAGGAATCAAAAGAACAGAAAATAACAAATGTTGGGGAGGTTGCAGGGAACTCTTATGCACTGATGGTGGGAATGTAAGATAGAACAACCACTGTCTTAGTTATCCAGTGCTGTTATAACAGAAATACCACAAGTGGATGGCTTTAACAAAGAGAAATTATTTCTCTTACAGTCTAGGAGGCTAGAAGCCCGAATTCAGGGTGCCAGCTCCAAGGGAAGGCTTTCTCTCTCTGTCGGCTCTGAGGGAAGGTCCTTGTCATCAATCTTTCCCAGTCAAGAAGCTTTTCAGTGCACAGGGACCCCAGGTCCAAAGGATGCACTATGCTCTTGGCTCTTGTTTCTTGATGGCAAGAGGTTCCCCTCTCTCTCTACTGGCTTTTCTCTTTTGTATCTCAAAAGAGCTTGACTTAAAACACAACCTAATCTTGTAGTTTTAATCCTGCCTTATTAACATAACTGCCTCTAATCCTGCTTCATTAACTTCATAGAGGTAGAATTTACAACACATAGGAAAATCACATCAAATGATAAAATGGTGGACAATCACACAATAATCGGAATCATGGCCCAGACAAGTTGACACATATTTTCAGGGGATGCAATTCAATTCATGACAACCACTATGGAAAATAATATGGTGCCTTCTTAAAAAGCTAGAAATAAAAATACCATATGATCTAGTAATCCTACTCCTAGGAAAATATCCTAGAGAAATAAGAGCCATCACATGAATAGAAATATGCACACCCACGTTCATTGCAGTTTTATTCACAATAGCAAAAAGATGGAAACCGCCTAAGTGCCTATCAAGAGGTGAATGGATCAACCGATTATGGTACATAAAAATAGCAAAAAGATGGAAACAGCCTAAGTGCCTATCAACAGGTGAATGGATCAACCGATTATGGTACATACACTAATGAAATACTATGAAATGATAAAAAAACAATGATGAATCTGTGAAACATCTCACAACATGGATGAATCTAGAGGGCATTATGCTGAGTGAAATAAGTCAATCACAAAAGAAAAATATTGTATAAGAACACTATTGTAAAAAACCCAAGAAAAGCTTTACCAAAAACCCACTGCCATCCAATCAATTCCGACTCTTAGCGACCCTACAGGACGGAGTACAACTGCCCCCATAGGGTTTCCGAGGCTGTAAATCTTTATGGGATTAGACCGCTACATCTTTCTCCCCTGGAGTGGCTGGTGGGTTCAAACCGCCAAACTTTCGATTCGCAGTCGAGCTCTTTAATCACTATGCCACCAGGGCTCCTTAAGAAAAGTTTTACACACAGAAAAAAACAATATTTGATGGTTACGAGGGTAGGAAGGGGAAATCACTAACTAGATAGTAGACAAGTGTTAACTTTGGTGAAAGGAAAGACAACACACAACATAGGGGAAGTCAGCACACCTTGACCAAGGCAAGGCTGTAGAAGCTTCCTAGATACATCGAAACACCTTGAGGCACTGAGTAACTGGGGCTGAAGGCTGAGGACCAAGGTCTTGGGGGAACATGTAGGTCAATTGGCATAACATAATTCATAAAGAAAATGCTCTACATCCTACTTTGGTGAGTGGCGTCTGAGGTCTTAAAAGCTTTTGATCAGCCATCTAAAACACATCTCTTGGTCTCATCATGTTTGAGGCAAGGAGAATGAAGAAAACCAAAGACACAAGGAAAATATCAATCCAAAGGACTAATGGACCACACGAACCACAGCCTCCACCAGCCCAAGCCGAGAAGAAACAGATGGTGCCTGGCTACAACCACTGACCACTCTGACAGGGATTACAGTAGAGGGTTCCAGACAGAGCAGGAGAAAAATGTAGAACAAAACTCAAATTCATGAAAAAAGAACAGACTTTTTCTGACAGACTAGAGGAACCCCTGAGACTATGGCCCCTAGGCATCCTGCTAACTAAGAATTGAAACCACTCCCGAAGTCCACCTTTCAGCCAAAGATTAGACAGAACACCAAAGGCACAAGAAAATATCAGTCCAAGAGACAGAAGGTCCACATAAACCAAATTCCATCAGCCTGAGACCAGAAGAACTAGATGGTGCCCAGTTACCACGAATGATGACCCTGACAGGGAACAAAACAGAGAGTCCCTGACAGAGCGGGAGAAAAGTGCAGAGCAGAACTCAAATTCACAAAAAAGACCAGACTTAATGGTCTGACAGAGACTGGAGAAACCCCCGAAACTACGGCCCCCAGATGCTCTGTTAACCCAGAACTAAAACCATTCCCAAAGCCCACTCTTCAGACAAAGATTAGACTGGACTATAAAATATAGAGTGTGAAGAGTATGCTTCTTAGTTCAATCAGATACACAAGACCAAGACACACCAGTCTGGAGGCAGGATGAGGAAGCAGGAAGGGACAGGAACTGGTTGAATGGACACAAGAAATCCGGGGTGGAAAGGGGGAGTGTGCTGTCACATTGTATGGATTGGAACTAATGACACATAACAATATGTGTATACATTGCTGTAAACTTTCACCTAAAGCATGAAAAAAAAATTAGACAGGCCTATAAAACAAATAATAACACACATGAAAAAAAAAAAAAAACATGAGGAACATGCTTTTTAGTATACGATCAAGTATACGAGATCAAATGGGCAACACCTGCTGAAAAGCAAAGACAAGAAGGCAGAAAGGGACTGGAAACCTGGACGAATGAACATGGGGAATCCAGGGTGTAAAGGGAAAGGAGGAGAGTGCTAGCACATAGCAGGGATTGCAACTAATGTCACAAAACAATTTGTGTATAAATTTTCAAATGAGAAACTAATTTACACTGTAAACTCTCACCTAAAACACAATGAATTTTTTTTAAATCATATACCTGATAAGGGACCAAATAAATAAATAAACAAACCTCAAACCCACTGCCATCAAGTCAGTTCTGACTCATAGAGACCCTATGGGACAAAGTACAATTGCCCCATAGAATTTCCAAGAAGCAGCTGATAGATTCAAACTGCCAACCTTTTTGGTTAGCAGCTAAGCTCTTAACCACTGTGCCACCAGGGCTCCAACGAGGGACTGGTATTCAAAATATATAAAGAATTCTTACAACTGAACGATAAAAAGGCAATTTAAAAATGAACAAAGAATTTAAATAGACATTTCTCCAAAGAAGATAAATGTCTAAGAAGCCTATGAAAAAATGCTCAACCTCAACAATGCAAATCGAAACCGCAAGGAGATAACACCTCAGATCCATTGCTGTCGTTGTTCTTAGGTGCCTTAAGTCAGTTCCCACTCATAGCGACACCATATACAACAGAATAATCCACTAAGATGGTAAAAATTACAAAGACAGCAATAACAAGTGTTCAAGGATGTGGAGAAATTGGAAGCCTCATCCATTGCTGGTGGGATTGTAAAATGATACAGTCACTGTGGAGAACCGTTTTGTGGTTCCTCAAAAAGTTAAACATAGCATTACCATATGATCCAGCATTCCATTTCTAAATATATCCCCAAAATAATTGAAAGCAGGAACACAAACAGATACCTGTACAGCATTGTTCATTGCAGCACTACTCACAATAGCTAAAAGGTGGAAACAGTCATCAGCAGATGAATGGATAAGTAAAACATGGTACATACATACAAAGAAATATTACCCGGCCGTAATGAGAATTGCGCTCCTGATACACGCTACAATGTAGACGAACCTTGAAAACATTACGCTGAGTGAAATCAGTCAGTCACAAAAGGGCAAATATTGTATGATTCCATTATATGAAATATCTAACATAGGCAAGCGTATAGAGACCAAGTAAAATAAAATCCTTGACAACTTCAATATTTTCTCGGTTTATCATGATATTGCTTATTGGTCCAGTTGTGAGAATTTTTGTTTTTTTTATGTTGAGATGTAATCCATACTGAAGGCTGTAGTCTTTGATCTTCATCAGTAAGTGCTTCAAGTCCTCTTCACTTTCATCAAGCAAGTTTTGTTATCTGCATTAAATTGATGCATATGAATTACAGTGTTGGCAAAGAATATTGAATATACCATGGTCTACCAGAAGAACAAATTTGTCTTGGAAGAAGTATAGCCAGAATGCTCCTTAGAAGAGAGGATGGCGAGACTTTGTCTCACATATTTTGGACTTGTTATCAGGAAGGACCATGCTTGGTAAAGTAGAGGGTCAGTGAAAAAGAGAAAGACCCTCAATGAGATGGAGTGACACATTGCATGCAACAATGGGCTCAAACAGCAATGGTTATGAGGATGACACAGGACCAGGCAGCTTTTCATTCTGTTGTACATAGGGTTGCTATGAACCAGAAGTGACTCAATGGCACCTAACAACAACAACAGCATAGAGACCAGTTTATTAGTAGTTACCAGGGGCAGGTGGGAGGGAGAGAAAAAGGGGAATTCATTGCTTAGTGGCCACCAAGCTTCTGTTAAGGGTGATGCAAAAATTTGGAAACGGATAATGGTGATGGTTGAACAACATAATATAATCATTGTCATTGAATTGTACATGTGAAGAATGCTGAATTTGCAAATGTTTTCTTGCACATATATTTACCACAATAAAAAAAAATGCTACTTTCAAATAAAAAGAATACAAAGGGTGAAAATGTTTTGGTACAAAGGCATGAGCTCAGCTTGGGGCATGTTAAGTTTCAGGTTCCTCTGACAAGCAGGCTGCTGTATCTCTGACCAACAACCAACCAGCTGTTGGATCTGGGATGCAGGGGCAACATATGGCCTATAAGTAGAGATATGTGAGTAATCAGGGCCCAGAAAGGGTAGAAACCATGGAGAGAATGAGGTCATTCAGATATGTACTGTAAGAAAGCAAAGGGTCAAGAAGAGAGCCTGGAGAAGGAAACTTTACTCCCCCAAATGGGCTCCCTCATCACTGTTCCCGTAATATGTCCGTATCAAGACCCTGCTTTTGCTCATGCTGCTCCCCCAGCCCACAGGGCCCTGAGGGAGGCTTTTCATTCTGTCTGCCCCTAGGACGCTGCTGACTGGCTAAGTCATAGCCTGGAATGAAGCTCTGGGAGTTCCCCCTGGGAGGAATAGGATGGATACAACTATATTCAAGCAACCTAGGCCAGGCTAGCCTGGCCTTACTAATCTCAGCCTGTGTAAGTCCTGGTGAGTAACAAGTTAGTGCTGGGGAAGGCCGGGGTTTGGGGAAGGCTCTTGTATGGGTAATATAGCAGCAGAAGTAAGCACAGAGATTGAAAGTTCTACAGGCACATCAAAATGTTTTCAATTCTCATAAAACGACCAGACTTATTGGTCTGACTGACACTAGAAGGACCCCAGAGGTCATGGTCCCCAGATCTTCTGTTAGCCCAAGACAGGAACCATTCCCAAAGCCAACTCTTCAGACAGAGATTGAACTGGACTATGGGATAGAAAATAATGCTGGTGAAGAGTGAGCTTCTTGGATTAAGCAGACGCATGAGATTATGTGGGCATCTCCTGTCTGGAGGGGAGATGAGAAGGCAGAGGGAGTCAGAAGCTGGCCAAATGGATGTGAAAAGGGAGACTGGAGGGAAAGAGTGTGCTGTCTCATTAGGGGGAGAGCGAGGAGTATATAGCAAGGTGTATATAAATTTTTGTATGAGAGACTGGCTTGATTTGTAAACTTTCTCTTAAAGCACAATAAAAATTTTTTTTTAAAATGTTTTCACACTCCATAAATTCTCTACCTTAGTAGTGGTACCACCATTCACACAGTAGCTTCAACTAGAAAAGTTTGTTTGTGTGGCACTGTAGGTGGGGAAAGGGAATCTCTCCCTCTCCACATTTGATCTTGTCAGGCCTGCTTGGTAAATTTTCTGCTAGATGGTTCTTGGATTCTCTGACTTCTTGGATTCTTTGACTCTATGATCTCACTTGGGGACCAGGGAAGAACAAGGACAACCACTGTGGTTGTCCACCACCAAACATTTGTTGAGATCTGGGAAACTCCTGCCTTCTTACCGTTCCCCATATTT
Source organism: Loxodonta africana (assembly GCF_030014295.1). Lineage (NCBI taxonomy): Eukaryota > Metazoa > Chordata > Mammalia > Proboscidea > Elephantidae > Loxodonta > Loxodonta africana. The sequence goes on from NC_087348.1 coordinate 86,420,319, forward strand.
CCCTGGGAGACCCCCAACCCTAGATCATGGCTATCCTTGTAGCCTGAGTTGCAGAGCCCCCACTTCATACCCTCCTCTCTTCCACTTCTGGTACGGCCTCAGAAGGTCCCTCAGAAGGAGACCGGTCATATGCCTGAGGGGGCACAAATCTGCAGCCCAGGTGAACAAAAATAGGTGAACCAGAATAGAGAGGAGGGAAAGGGCAAAAACTGGGTTTTTTGATACATCTTGGGCAGGTAGGGCAATATTAAGGAACAGGGAAGTCCCCTATAAAAAGAGAAGTCCCCTATACCATGAGGAAATAGCTTAAATCTAGAAAACGCAGAACAAAGATGCTTGAGAAAATTAAAGCCCAAGTCCTACCATCATAAGAGATTGTAAGAGAGTGTCTGACAATGCTAATCACATTCACATCTGTAGTTTAGACAAATACTTAATGCTGACTGAAAGAATCTAAAGATGTGTTCAGGATTACCCTCCAGTAAATCCATGATAAATCTTTGGAAAAGACTGAAGATTGCCAAAATGGGAGGAAAGAGGCCAATGTCAACCACAGATTGTTAAAGTTGATCCCTGTCAAGCTCCTAGAACAGATTATTAAACAGATTTTGTGTGAGCATTGAAAAAAAAATAAAAGGTGATCTTTAAAGATACACCATCAATTCCCTTTTTATAGGTTTGCTAAAACTGGAAGAACAAAACATACTTAAACTCAGCAAATCATTTGCCAGACTTGGCTTTCCTTAGTAAATGTTTCTCTGATTCCTCTCTCAACCTACCAGGCAGAGTCAAATCTTTATTTACTGTGCTACCATACCTCTTTGTACTAAACTATTTTGTAGCATCTCTTATACTTGTACCATGATGTTGGAAGAGCAATACTCCAAAATAGGTACCAGAAAAACAGCTCATTTTTTCTGCCTATTCTCCATTCATATCTGCTCTGTGGTGCCCCTTGGGTAAAATCTTGCGAAGTTTCTATTAATGGTTTTGTTAAATTCTAAATAATATTAAAAAGCTCTTGGGTCATTTTTAATTTCAAAACATCTTCATATTGGCCATTCAAATAGTTAATGCCATCTAGTAATAAAAATTGTCAACCTATGATATTAAAAGTTGCCCTACCCTCACCCCCATCTTTCCCTCCTTCAGACAGGATGCCCATGGTGTGAAGTGGGAACCTAGTCAACTTTGCCCCTAATTCTTTCCCTTGTGCTTATTTTCACTCCCTACTTTTCAACCCATGCGTTTTCACTTCACCAAGATCAGAACAGAGACTAGGTCAGGGGTAGAAATGGCTTCAGTTGACCTAGCTTTGGTCCATCCTGGGCTTAGTGGATATTTAAAGCAGATACTATTCTTGGATGCATTTCTTGAGAAACGCACTTGTCTGGGGGATTGCTGGCAACCCCGCCACTTGGTTCCAGTCTCTGAGGTATAGTGTCAACTCTCCCCACCCACCCACCCCACCACCCATCCAGAGCTTATTACTGTTGGGACCTATACCTTCATCTCAGCAGACTACTGTCTTGGGGAAGACTTCAAGACAGCTCCAATCTGGTAACTTCCTGTGGCCACCTCCTGGCCAAGGGGATGCAGCCAGGATTAGGATGAGGTCAGTGAGGCACTTGCATCAGTTGCAAAATTTAAGGGGATGCCAAAAAACTCAGTAATCAAGATAAATAATATTTTAATGCAATATTTTTAAAAAATAAAAATCTATGCAAAAAATCCAAGATGAACAAAATATCCAAATTTTAAATAAAGACAGGATTCGGCAAGGCTGGATTAGGGTGAGGCAGGAGCATGCGTATTATGGTCAGGCCAGATGACAGAAGAGCTGCTCCCACCACTCTGTCTCTTTGGTCCTCCATTGGAGACTACAGTCACAGTCTATCACTTTCACCTCTAGTATGGGTCAAACGCTAGTTCCCAGCATTGTCCAAAGGGCAAGGGACAAAAGAGCAAGGGAGACACATTAATTTCACTGTCTGGCCTCCTTAAAGCCCCTCTCACTGGCTTGAGGGGAAGGCATAGCACTTCTTCAAGCCCTCATGATGGGAAAGAAAAATACAAGCTTTCCTCAAAGATATTCTCCAAATCTACTACATCCACCTTTTTAAACTCTGCAGGTGGGTGTTGGGCTAAAGGTCCAATAACAGTCTTCAGCTACCTCCTTTGTTAGTCCTCCTAGTGGTCCATTACCTCATCTTCACAATGTGAGAAAAACTATTTGATTTTTGTTTTCCTCTTGGCTTTATCAGTCCTCAACTAAAACTGAAACACTAAGAGAGTCATTTTAACATACACACTGTATTCTGACTATTGCTTATCATTTCTAGCCTGCTCAGTAGAATATGGACTCATTCAGGGAAGGACAATATGTTACTCATTGTTGTATTCCACACACGTAGCTTATGGCCTGGCACAAAGTCAGTGCTCAGTAAAGATATGAAAGAAGAAATAAAGGAATGATCTACACCTTTGTGAGTCTCTGGGTGGTGCAAACAGTTAAGCACTTGACTAAAAGGGTTGGAGATTCGAATCTACCCAGAAACACCTTGGAAGCCAGGACTGGTGATCTGATTCCAAAAGGTTGGACAGTCTTGAAAACCCTATGTAGTAGTTCTGCTCCGCACACATGGGGTCACCATGAGTCAGAATCACCTCGACAACAACTAACAATAACAAAATGGCTTTGTTGAAACAAGGAAGAAAAATTAACAAGATGGGGCTATAGAACGATGTCATTTTTGAGACATTTCCTTAAATGGTGAAAGATAACGTTTCATTATCTCTCTAGGTATACTGAAGGCTCATGGAGGTTGAAGTACCTGGTCCAGCCTGGTGAGGCTGGGGCTGGGACAGCCAAGGTCCAGGCACAGACACCAGGCCTCTTCTTCCCTTTTCTCCCTGGAGCCAGGGAAGATGTCAGTGTGGAGCAATAGAAGCTCCAACATGTCCTACACCAGCTTCCTCCTGGTGGGCTTCCCAGGGCTACAGGAGTCCCGCACACTCCTCGTGCTGCCCTTCCTCAGCCTCTACCTGATGATCATCTCAATCAATGCCCTGATTATCCACACAGTAGCAGCCCAGAAGAGTCTGCATCAGCCCATGTATGCACTCATTGCTCTGCTCCTAGCTGTCAACATCTGTACCGCCACCACTGTGGTGCCCACCATGCTGTTCAGCTTCTCTTCTTCGTTTCAACCACATCTCCCTGACCCACTGCCTGATCCAAATGTTCTGCATCTACTTCCTCATTATCTTTGACTGCAACATTCTTCTGGTCATGGCCCTGGACCGCTATGTGGCCATCTGCTACCCACTCCGCTATACAGAGACAGTAACATCCCAATTGCTGGCCGGCCTGGTGGGGGTGGCAGCTGCCTGGAGCACTTGTAGTGTGACTCCAGTGGTCTTCCTGGCCTCCCAGGTTCACTTTTGCTACTCAGACGTGATCCACCACTTTGCCTGTGAGCACATGGCTCTGATGAAACTCTCCTGTGGGGACATCTCTCTGAACAAGACTGTGGGGCTCACTGTCCGCATCTTCAACAGAGTCCTGGACACGTTCCTCCTTGGTGCCTCCTATTCCCGCATCATCCGTGCTGCCTTCCGAATTTCATCAAGCAGAGCACATTCCAAGGCCTTTAACACCTGTGGCTCCCACCTGCTGGTCATCTTCACTGTCTACTTTTTCACTATGACCTCATCCATCGTCTACCGCATGGTCCGTACTGCTTCTCAGGATGTACACAACCTTCTTAGCGCCTTATACCTGCTTCTCCCATGTCTGATCAATCCCATTATCTATGGGGCAAGAACCAAGGAAATCAGGCAGCATCTGGTAAGGTTGTTTCAGAGGACAGGTGTCTGACAACCAACTGTCCATCTACCCATCCCTATCTGATTTTCTCAAGCATGAGAGGAAGGCAGAAAACGAAGAAATAGGAACCTGCTATCAATCACACATGTCATATTTACTATCATAATCTCCTCTCCTAAACTTCCATTTTGTTTTTATTTTTCTAAAATAGGGAAAGAAAAGTACACAAGGGCCTCAACTCTGCTCTTCCTGTTAACATCCCAATATTTATTTTTTAGTTTCTTGTCTCTATTAACTAACATAATTACACATCGGGAAATGCCAAAGTAATTGGAATGTCACATTCTTAGAAGTCTCTCTTTAATAAGCAGTTCCTAAAAATCATCACAGAGAAGGAAAATTATGGTAAGATAGAAGGAAATTCTAAAAAGGTCCACTTAAAAAATTACGCAAAAAGAAAAAAGGCCAGTAATTTCTAAATTGTTCAACTGCATTTTTTATTATGTTTTTGTTATGTCAACCCTTCTAAATGTGAGGGAAATTTTTTACAGTGGCTGACCTGTAAAATCTGCAACAAGTTGCCTACCACAATTATTAACTAAATAAATGTGACCTTATTTCTTTTATTTTATGTAAAGTTTCTCAAGGTGAAAAAACTGGGTGAAGAGCCAAGTGGAACATATGCTGGGTGACTACTTCACTGGATTAAAACCTACACAATGACTGCTCAATAAATATTGGTTGGAATAAAAGAATCAGCAGATGATAACTTGTTTGCTTCTGTGAAAAAGAAGCCCTGGTAAAGGGAGGCCAGAGAGTTGAACTATACCATGGGTGTTATGAATTGAACAGTGTCCCCAAAAAGCTACGTTGAAATCCTAACCCCTGTAAAAGAGCCCTGGTGGTGCAGTGGTTAAGAGCTCAGTTGCTAACCAAGAGGTCGGCAGTTCAAACCCACCAGCTGCTCCTTGGAAACCCTATGGGGCAGTTCTACTCTATCCTATATGGAAGTTATGAGTTGGGATCAACTCAACAGCAATGGGTGCCTATGAACGTAGCTTTGACTGGGAATAGGGATTTTTCTTTCATCATGTTGAGTAGGGTGAGTCTTAAACCTAATCCCTTCTGAGTGGCCTCTTATAAAAGGGAGAAAAGACAGAGAGGAAAGATACAGTGTGACGGTAGAGGCAGATGCATCTACCAGCCCAGGAATGCCAAGGACTGCCAGCAGCTACTAGAAGGTGAAAGAGACAAAGAAGGACTTTCCCTTAGAACTGACAGCCTGAATTCAAACTTCTAGCCTCCCAAACTGTGAGAAAATAACTTCCTATACTTTAAAGCCTCCCACTGTATTTTCTGGTTATGCACACTAGGAAACTAAGACAATGGGAGAAAGAAGAGGGAGGACAAAAGATGAAATAGCACACTCACGTCCTCTATGCCTACTGAAGATTCAAGCAAAGTTACCTGCCTCTGCTGCCAGAAGACCAGCAGCACCTGGCTCCAAAATCAAAAACCAAACCCAGTGCTATCCAGTCCATTCCAACTCATAGTGACCCCATAAGACAGAGCACAACTGCCCCCACAAGGTTTCCAAGGCTGTAAATCTTTACAGAAGCAGACTGCCACATCCTTCTCCCACGGAGAGGCTGATGGGTTCGAACCGCCGACCTTTTGGTTAGCAGCTGAGCACTTAACCACTGCACCATCAGCACCTGGCTCAGTGATCCTCAAATGCCAGTCTATGGACTAGAGACAGGCTGGTTGTATGCAGACCACCAGAGGAGTTTTTCATAAAGACAAATGACTCTGGTCTCTGCAGATTCTCATCCAGTAGATATTGAGGACAACCTGGAAAACTATGATCCCTGGTAGCACAGTGGTTAAGAGCTTGGCTGCTAACCAAAAATGTTGGCAATTTGAATCCACCAGCCACTCTCAGAAACCACGAGCCACTCCATAGAGCAATTCTATACTGTTCTATAGGGTTGCTATGAGTCAGAATTGACTTGATGGCAATGGGTTTGGTTTTGTTTGTTTGGGAAACTACTGTTTTGGGTTGCTATTTTTATTTTTAATGTTTTTGAGTTTATTGCTGGTTTGTTTTGTTTTTGTTTAAACTAACCAGTTTGGGCTAGCATACTGTCAGGTTAATATATAACCTGTCCCAGGTTGGTCTAGCATACTATCAGGTTAGCATATATCTGACATATAAGATCCAGAGGAAAAAAATATGTTGGAATGATTCTTTTCTCTTCTACTTAATTCTGAGAGAAAATCTAGACTATATTAAGCAAAGGCTAACATTAATTATGAAAGTATGAAATTACACGTTGAAGTTCTTATTTAAGTCCTAGTCCAAATTTAATCTTTCCTTTCCTGAATGAAAATCTCAGAAATTAGTGAGCAATTAATATCACTGAATAGTTCATTTGAATAAAGAACTGGAGTTCTGATATAGCTGCCTCTATATTTCATTCTTGGAGAATTGTTGTCCATTCTTGGAGAATCATTGGTTGATGGACTAAAGTAGTCAGTTACCCACCCCAGTATTCCCCAGACACCAGGGAGGAAGGATGTGAATAGCTTGTGAAGCCCACACATTGAAGCATTGGGAAGAGTCTCCTGAGATCTCCAGGCCATGCCAGGGCTCAGGGAATGTCAATTGTTTCTTTCTACAACCTCCTTCAGACTAGAAAATCAGTCAAGGAAGAAAAGGGTCACATCCTTGGAGACCCAAAAGAATGGGATGTTCTGGGGCTTCTAGAGAAAGCTGATGTGGCAGAAGGTCTTAGGATGGAGGACCTAGGATGCTGATGCCGTCAGTCCCTCACTTGAAGCCACTGCCTCACCTTGTCTGGCTGTGTCCACTGAGTGCAGACTGGGCAGCCCCAGGCCCACCCTGCAGCAGCAGGGTGGGAACTGCATCACTCCCCACCCCAAGCCCTAACCAAACTCATGATCCAGCACACATTAACCAAGCCCTGAGTGCTGGGGAACCAGCTCTCCCACACCCCTAACCCCCAAGCCTCTAGCCCCCCCCCGCCCCCTCACCACTCCTGCCCCCGCACATGCACACACACGGCCTCATAATGCATGCCCCGTCCACAGAGCTCAGGACTCACTGAGGCTCCCCTTTCTCACTTTCTGTGTGGTCGCTGTGCCCAAGACCCCCAACTACTCCACCTTTCCCTCCAGGACCTGAGCAGTACTCTAAATTCAGTATGTCTGGCTCAGGCACTTTGCCTCCCTCCCATTGACTCTGTCAAAAGGCTATGTTCACTCATAGCCCCATCTAAGCAGATCTCCCAGCATTGCCCAGGCTCCAGTGTTCTCAGATTACATTCTCAGCTGGAAATTCTTGCCTGGATCCTGCCTGTGTTTTCTCCACCCTCTGAACATTGTGAGGCTTCCTACACATCACATGACCCCAGCCAAGAAACCAAGTTGGCCCTCAGCTCCCTGCGCTCAGTGCCATTGCCTCACACCCTTGACCCTCACTCCTCTCTCCCCTCCTGCTGACCTGGCTGTCGTCTGCGCTTTGTACCTTGTGCCTGTCGAGAACTGCACTCAGCTTATGGTTTATCCAATTTAGGCCCTTGGAGCTCTTTAGGTATCCCACTGTACTGACACCCTGGCTTGTCTCCCAGCCAAAAGCTTCAGGTTCAATATGCAGGGACCTGTGAGAAGTTCTGGGATATGAAACAACGAGGTTCATAGAGGGAATTTTAAGTACTTCAATATAGACTTGATTACCTCAGTGTCTTCAATTGCCAAATACAGAAGATAAAACCTACCCTCTTCGGTTATGCTGAAGATTAAATAAGAGTTTATTGTATACAAGTATCTGGCAACATGCTGATGTGTTTTAGATTTTCAAAACATAATATGGTAGGTATTAGTATTAAGGTGGGGACAGAATAGAAGTGAGAGAGTGATGGGAAGTAGTGCTGGAGAGCCAGATGAAAACCAGAGCACAGAGGACCTTCAGTGCAAAGAGTTGAGCTTTGGCTACAGAGAGAGTAAGAATCCAAGGAGGGGAGCTAAGCAAGCAAAACATTAAAATCCTTTTAATAAACTGCAATCAATAACCTTCACAAAAGATGAAAGGAGCTAGCATACAAACATAAGAAAACAATGGCCAACAGCAATAGTAGCCAGCACATATAATCAAGGGAATACCGTTTTTCATCTCCCAAAATAGCATAGACTAAGAAAAATAATGCCCAAAAGATACACTCTCACCTACCGAGTGTGAGACAGAGAAAGACCCAGCTAGGAGACAGTCTCAGTAAGCAGGCTAGAACGATGTGACCTAAAAAAAAAAAAAAAAAGATGTGACCTGGAACAGAACAATTAATGATGGAGGGAATAGAAATGAGGGACATACAACAGAAATATAAACAAAGGCTTGTCAGTCCTTGGTGATGGGTTAAGTGTAAAGAGTGAACTATTGTGGATGCCTTTCCCAACCCTGACTGATGTACATTCCCTCTCTCCCTGTCTCTCTTTCTCGCTCACACACACACACACACACACACTTAAACAAACACTCACCAATTGTGGTTTAGGCAACTTGGGGGCAGGAATATCATTTCTAACATAGGAAACACAGAGGATGACAACTTTTTGATATGAAGGCATAACTCCAGGGCAAGGCTTGATATGTTTGAGTTTCCTGTGGGACATCAGCTGGAGATTTCCAACAAGCAGTTGTATGGGGTCTAGGGTGCAAGGGAGAGACTTGGATGTAGAGATATACGGGTGATTAGGGTCAATAGGTGGTCAAAGCCACGAGATAGATGAGATCACTTGGAAAGGATGAGAGGCGCAGAAGAACAAGGGAAGATCCCAGAGAACTGCTCCCTGAAGGACCCCTCTACTCCCCTAAACGAGCCCCCTTACTGTTTCCCTAACATGATGTTATCAAAGACCTGCTCTCTGTTCACACTGTTCTCCTAGCCCACTGGGCTCTGCAGGGACATGCGCTCATCCTGGCCACCACTGGGACTCTGCTAATTGGCTAAGTCAGAGCCAGGGATGGGGAATGGGAAGCCCTGGGAACTCCCCCAGGGAGGAATGGGGTGAATTTAACTATATTCATGGAACCCAGACTTGACCTGGCCAGTCCTTACTTCTGCCTGTGTAAAAGTCCTGGTAAGTAAGTGAGTTTGTGTTTGGCCAGGCAGGGAGCTGGTAGGAGGCTCTTACCGGGGAGACATAAGGTTGGAGTTTAGCCCAGGGAATGAGGGCTGGTGGAGATTTCCAAGGGCCATCCCAGTTACCACCATTCCTCTGGCCAGGTATTCCACCTCCTCTAGCCCAGAGAGAAAAGAAAGGCTCACCCCTTCCCAGCCTCTTACCCTGGGTTTTAAGATCTTTGAAATTGGGAATGTCTCCTAAACCATCTTCTGAGTCTAGCCCAGAGCCATATTGTGGCAGACTGAGTCCCGCTTATTCTTTTTCCTCTTTTATGGAGATAAGTGAAAACCCACTCTTCTCTTACAAATAACTTGGGGTTTCCCTTAAAGCAGTTGCTGTCAAGTCTATTCAAGCCTATTCCAATTCACGGTGACTCCATGTGTTCCAGAGTAGAACTGTGCTCATAGGGTTTTCAATGGCTGTGATCTTTCTGAAGTAGATTGACAGACTTCTTCCAAGGCATCTCTGGGTGAATTTGAACCACCAACCTTTCAGTTAGTATCTGAGTGCTTAACCATTTGCACCAAAACAGATCTCAAATCAGTCTACGACTCTCATCACCACCTCACTACCACCACCACCACCACCACCACCACCACCACCACCCCACACTCTTTTATTCTGTGTGTTGACACAGCTGCGTTCACCCAGCTCATCTGTATGCCTGAGGACTCTGGGTCCCATCAGGAGAGGGTCTCTGTTAGCACTGAGGTGACACTGCTAATGTCCTGAAGGACTTCCCTCTGGGTAAGGAACAGACCAAAGTTAGACCTTTCCTTTCCTGGACAGATAGAAAATTTGTACAAGAGCAATGGGTACAAACTCAGGAATAAAAGGAAGAGAGAACTCTGGTGTGTCTCCAAGCTCACTGTTCCCAAACTTCCTTCTTGTGCCTAGGGTTCAGGGCTATGCCCAAAGTCTATTTCCTTCTCCTTCCAGAAGGAGGCATGGAGAAAGAAGCCCCCTCACATTGGTTAAGAACTTACTATGCTATCAGCTTCACAGTTTTGAGCAATTTAATCCTTCCTGTCATCCTGCAAGGCCAATATTGTTTTCCCATATTACAGAGGAGAATCAGAGAGTAAGTCCTTGCCCAGAGTCACACATGGTGAGTGACAGGACCAGGATTCACAATGAAGTTTGTCTTGCTTCACCGCCCCATGGCCCCCAGGAGCCCCCTGCATCCTTTAGCTTTGGTCCTCCTCTTTTCACCAACCCATCCCTTTTTTCCTCCTCAGTACCAGCTTCAGTTCTATGCTGTCCCCTGTGGGGTGTGGAGACCCAAATCCACACCCAGCACCCTATCCTATCAGGATCACCTTTCTCCCAACCCAAACACTTGACCCTAAACCCACCTCTAAAGGACTAGGCCCCGTAAATAAAATGGGCTCCACGTGGCTTGAGGGAGCACTACCAGAAGCAATGGGAAGAAGATACAGAGAGAAAGATGGTGGCTTACCACAGAGAACTTCCTAAGAGTGAGCTTTCTGCCCCACACTCAGACGGGCTGCCCTATGATAAGATGGGCTACATCACAAGCGGATGGGTGCCCACAGTGGGATGGACTCCCCGATAAACTTTACGCACTCCATGTTAGGAGGAGGGAAGCAGGTATTGGGCATCCACTGATCAGGCACATTAGAGGAATCCACACTCCTGCTGGAGGACTGGACTCTATCCCCCTAAGGGGCAGCTCTGCCCTGATGCTCCAAGGTTCTTGGAACAAGTGATCCTATTCAATTTTATTTTTGAAAGGGTTGCTAAAAGTGGTAGTTTATAACATACGTTAAATTCAACAATTCATTTGAAGACATTGACTTTTTTCAATAAAATCTTCCTTGAATCTCACCCTACCAAGAAGAATTATATCTTCATCCACTGTGTTCCAGTATCTTTTTGACCAAAACTATTCTATAGAACCTGCTAGATTTTTACTGTTATTTTGGAAGAACTGAATTTCAAAGGTGCAAAAGAAAAACAACTTTATCTGGTCACTCTCCACTCAGATCTGCTCTATGATGCTAGTTTTTTCCTGATGACAAAATCTTGAGTAGTTTCCATAATTTTTTGGTAATTCTTAGAAAAATCAAAAGGCCTTGAGTCACTTTTAATTTCAAAAACAAACTCATTTTAGCAATCGAAACGAAGTTAAAAGTTCTCTTTTACTATGGATGCATTCTTTATAGAAGCCTGCGGTGGAAAATGCCAGCAGATCTGGTTTCTTCTGTAATTCCTTGCCTTGGGCTTTTCTTCCCATCCCCATCCATCAGGGTCAGAACAAGAGAAGGAGGAGAGGAAAGTGATCAGGGGTAGAAAGGCTCTTACCAGTCTATTGCCTGGGTCCTGGCATTGTTCCTGTAAACCTGGCAGACTTTCTTGGATACATTTCTTGGCTATCAACATCATTCAATTGTTGCCCCAGAGAGACTCTGACTATGAAAGCCTACCTACCACCACCACCACCATCTGCCAGACCATTTTCTTGGGCAGTGACCCTTCAAGTTGGCTCCAGCCTTGTTCCTTTTTGTAGCACCCACATGGCCATCAGGAGTGGCACACATATTTGTCCTGTGCATAACAGTAGAGTTGCTGCTGCTTCCACTGCTTCCTGTCTCTCAGCTCTGTCACTGGTTGGCTCTAGCCTAAGTCTTTAACATTTAGTCTTTCCAGGTGTGAATCAGAGTCCCCAGTATTTTCCCAAACTGAAAGGGATACAATTTAGGTTTACTGCTATGCCTTTTTAAAGCCCTTCTCAATAACTCAGAGTCCCTGGGTGGTACAAATGGTTAGCGAGCTCAGCAACTAACCAAAAGGTTCGAGGTTCAAGTCTACTCATAGGTACTTTGGAAGAAAGGCCTAACAATCTACTTACAAAAAATCAACCATTGAAAATACTGTGGAATGTCTTGCTGTATTTATTTTCATCAAAAATATTTAAGTCCAGAGCAAGGGAGAATGAAGAAAACCAGAGAAACAAGGAAAAGATTAGTCCAAAGGACTAATGGACCACAACTACAACAGCCTCTACCAGACTGAGTCCAGCACAACTAGATGGTGCTCAGCTACTACCACTGACTGCTCTGACAGGGTCACAGTAGAGGGTCTTAGACAGAGTGGAGAAAAATGTATAACAAAACTCTAACTCACACACACACAAAAAAAGACCAGACTTACTGGTCTGACAGAGACTAGAGAAACCCCCAGATACCCTTTTAACTCAGTACTGAAGCCACTCCTGAGGTTCACCCTTCACCCAAAGATTAGACAGGCCCATAAAACAAAATGAGACTAAATGGGCACACCAGCCCAGGGCAAGAACAAGAAGCAGAAGGGCACAGGAAAGATGGTAATGGGAAACCCTAGGTCAAGAAGGGAGAATGTTGATATGTCGTGGGGTTGGCAACCAATGTCACAAAACAACACATGTATTAAGTGTTTCACGTGTATTAAGTGTTTAATGAGAAACTAAGTTGCTCTGCAAACCTTCTTCTAAAGTACAATAAAAAAATTTTTTTTTTTTTCCTGAGTGAAAGAAAATCCTACGGAGCACAGTTCTACTCGACACATGGGGCAGAATCTACTTCCCATCAACCAGGCACACTAGCTTAAGTAGAGGGAAAGCTGTCTTCTCTGCTCCCCACCCTGGGTAGGGAAGGAAAATGCCACTTCTCTCCAAAGACATTCTCTCTCTCAGGCTCTCCAGCCTCAAACTTTTTATACGCTCCAGGTGGGCATTGGGTTAAGGGTCACGCAACAATTTTCAGCCACTTCCTTTGTAAATCCCATATAGGAAGTCTACTACTGCACCTCAGTTTGGAATGAGGGAAGGGGCACTTGGTTTGTGTTTTATTCTTGGGCTTTGGCTACATCAGCTAAAACTGGAGTGAGGAGAGTCTCATTACAACATCCTGTTATTCTCTGTGTTTTATCTCTTGCTTATTATGTCAATCTTGCTCAGTAGAATGTGGGCTCATTCAAGGCAGAGACAATAACTTATTTATTGTGTATTCCAAGCCCCAAGCCCCTACCATAGCACCTAGCAGAAAATAGGTCTTCAATAAGGGTTTATAAGTGAAAAAAATAAATGAAGGATTTTTATAGAAAAAGAAAGGAAAAACAAACAAATTGGGCCTATGGAATGCAGCTTTCTTGAAATGACTTACAAAATGTTGGCAAATAGCTCTTTGTTTTCTCTATAGAAATATTGGAAGTTCATGAAGGAAAAAGCACCCAGTGCAGCCTGGTGAGGCTGGGGCAGGTTGGGGGCAGGTTCTGACACCAGGACTCCTGCTCCCCTCTCCCCAGAGCCGTCCTGCTTCCCTCTTCCTGGAACTATCCTGCTTCCCAGCGAAGATGTCAGGGTGGAGCAATGGAAGCTCTAATGTGTCCTACACCAGCTTCCTCCTGTTGGGCTTCCCAGGGCTGCAGGAATCCCATGCCTTCCTGGTGTTGCCCTTCCTCAGCCTCTACCTGTTGATCGTCTCTGCCAATGCCCTGATCATCCACACAGTGGCCACCCAGCAGAGCCTGCACCAGCCCATGTACACACTCATCGCCCTGCTCCTGGCTGTCAATGTCTGTGCCGCCACCACCGTGGTGCCCACCATGCTGTTCAGTTTCTCCACCCACTTCAACCGCATCTCCCTGCCTCGCTGCCTGTTCCAAATGTTCTGCATCTACTTCCTTATTGTCTTTGACTGCAACATCCTCCTGGTCATGGCCTTGGACCGCTATGTTGCCATCTGTAACCCGCTCCGCTACCCAGAAATCATAACCACCCCGTTGTTGACTGGCCTGGTTGGGGTGGCAGCTGCCAGGAGCACGTGCATCGTTGCTCCAGTGGTGGGACTGGCCTCCCGGGTTCACTTTTGCCGCTCAGATGTGATCCACCACTTTGCCTGTGAGCACATGGCTCTGATGAAGCTCTCCTGTGGGGACATCTCTCTGAACAAGACTGTGGGGCTCACTGTCCGCATCTTCAACAGAGTCCTGGACATGGTCCTCCTTGGTGCCTCCTATTCCCGCATCATCCATGCTGCCTTCCGAATTTCATCAGGTGGAGCACGTTCCAAGGCCCTGAACACCTGCAGCTCCCACCTGCTGGTCATCTTCACTGTCTACTCCTCCACCATGTCCTCATCTATTGTCTACCGTGTGGCCCACACTGCCTCCCAGGATGTGCACAACCTGCTCAGTGCCTTCTACCTGCTGCTCCCATGTCTGGTCAACCCCGTCATCTATGGGGTCAGAACCAAGGAAATCAGGCAGCACCTGGGAACTCTGTTCCAAAGAGCACAGCTACAGGTCCCCACTGAGAAGCCCCAGAACCTGCTCTCACGTAAGAAGTTTCCTGCCTGACTTTCTGGGACTTGTGAGCATTCGGAAGGGTAATTATGTGAGTCTTCCCTGCTATAGTTTGGCTTTGGCTATCTGCATTGGTCTTTGAGAGTCACATATCAATTTTCTGAAAAACAGCCACTCATCCAGAGTCATGCAGTAACCACCTGCAAAGTAAGCATTTTTCTCTGGTTTCTAAGTTTTCCCTTCCTTCTCCCTGTGCATTTTCATTCATTTATTCATTCATTCATTTATCAAACACTTATTATACATTCAAGTTAACTGCAGGATTCCAAGGGGGGGTGGATCTGTCTCTTCCCTGAAGGAAGTCTCAACTAGCAATCTGTAAAGACACAAAATGTTCAATAATAGCTCCATGTACAAAATTCTGTAGGAACACAGATGAGGAGAAAATCACCAACAATGGGAACATTTCACAGAGAAGATGAATTTGAGTTGGCTTTGAAGGATAAGATCAGAAATTGTACACTGGGGAGGAATGAGACAGAGAGAAAAAAGGCATTCCAGGCAAAAGGAACAGCATGGGCAAAAGCACAGAGGCATGGATAAACATGGTAGGCATGGAAATTCACTGGTAGCCCCATATGGTTCTAGCACAGAGGTGTATCTCAGGGAGGAGCTTGAGTTAATAAATAAGCAGAGGCCAGATCATGAAAATCCTTGTCTGTCATGATAAGGAGTTTGAGCTTTTATGTTAGATAATATGTAGCCGCTGAAAAGTCTAAAGCAGGGAAGTGGCAAGATCATATTAGTGTTTTGGAATGATCACCAGGCAGTCACAGTAGTGTGGATTAGAGGAAGATGATCCTGGACCCAGAAAACTGTTAGGAGGCTGTTACGCCAGTTCAGATGAGAAAAGATGGTAGCCTGAACCTGACAAGTGACAGCAGGGATGAAGAACAGTAGATTCAATAGAAATCAGAAGATTAAATTTGTATGTAAGGATCAGAGAGGCAGGAAGAGCAAGGAGAGAATAGCCTTACCAAAGCCAAGGGAGGAGACTATCTTAAGAAGGTTGGAGTGGTCAGCAATGTTAAACCCTCTCATGGGTCAAGGAGGACCGAAAGGGTCCTTCAACTTAGCAGTAAGCAAGTAGCTGATGACTTTAGCAAGGGCAATTCATAATGAGCATGGTATGGCCCTTGCCCTCATGAGTACTGACAGGAAAAACAAGCAAATAGGAGGGAGCAAGTCCCTTCTGCCCTCCTCCTTCTTTCTAATCTCCTTATAGTGCCCTTTATTGGACAAAGATAACAGGAATCCCGCTGACGAAGGGTAAACATAGTTTACAGAGTCCCAACCCCAGCATCACAAAGCTGAGTATAGAAGGATAAGTTTGGACCTGAGAGATAATAGTTTAATAATCAGCACATAACTTTAAAACTTTTGCAAAAAAAAAAATTATTTTCCAGAAAAACAGAGAAAAGGAAAATACCATATAGGGTTGGTTCAGTCATTTTGCAAATGAGCAGAGGAAGGCTTTGGTCTATTTTTTATATATTTTACACACATAGAAAGGCAGACATGAAAGACGTTATGTTGTCCATGATATTCCCACAATACCCTGTGAGGTTATTACAATGATGGCCCCAATACTTCACCTCTATCTGTATCCATACACCTTGTTATGTGACTTCATACTCCCCTCCCACTCAGATTTTGGGCTTAACCAAGTTGAAGGGGAGATTATCAGGCATAGACTAAGTGCCTGAGTGTTTCTCTTTGGGGTTTGCACCTCTGCTATTACCATGAGAATGAATATTCCCAGGCTCTGCCATCACCATGAGAATATTCCCAGGCTAAATTTTTTTTTTTTTTTTTTTTAACCTGTAGAAAGATGAAAGACACGGGGGCAGAGCTGAGTCATCCCTGATATCCCAGCCAATATCCATGCATGTGAGTGAGCCCAGCCAAAATCAGCAGAGCTGCCTAGCAAATCACCTAGACGTGTGAGCAATAAATGCTTATTATTGTATGCCTCAGAGTTTGCACTAGTTTCTTATGCAGAAATGCTGCAGCAATACCAAAGTGATAGCAAAATTGGTGTGAGAAGTGGGGTGCTAGTATAACAAAAATCTGAAATATGTGGCATTGGCTTTGAGACTAATCAGTGGACTGAAGTTGGAAAAAATAGAGAGGAAACTTGGAGTTTAGCCACAGAATTTGCTTTGGTCAAGGGGATGTTAACAGACCTGATGCAAGCAGAAACTCGTGAAGTACCTGTGTATTTCCATTTGCCCCCTTGCATCTCTGCCACACCATAAGAACATGCTTGGGCTAGCCTCCTGGAGGAAAAAGAGGCACATTCAGGGGAGCTGAGTTGCCCCAGCCATCCCAGCCAATGCTAACCTAGATTACCTGATAGCTGGCCAGCCCTCAGACATGTGAGCAAGCCCAGACAAAGTCAAAAGAGCCACCAAGCTGACCACCCCAGATGTGTGAACAATAAATGTTTACTGTTGTATACCACTGAGTTTCCACTGAGTTTCTGTGGTTGGTTTGTATGCAGAAATTTTGTGACAATAGATGACTGGTAAAATGACTAAACAATGCTTTACACAAAACATGTATACAATGAATATTAGTCTTCTTCCCTTATCACATTGTATTAGTATGTACTGAGTAAAAGTCACTTTAAACTCCTTAACTGTGAGCTCTGTAAGAGCAGAAGCTGTATTTTAAGAATATCAGGGACCCTGCTAACTCAGAACTGAAACTACCCCTGAAGTCCATCTTTCAGCCAAAGATTAGAGAAGCCTATATAACAAATAACAACACATGGTGCTTCTTAGTTCAATCAAATATATGAGCCCAAATGGGCAACACTTGCCCAAAAGCAAAGAGAAGAAGGCAGAAACGGACAGGAAAACTGGACAAATGAGCACAGAGAACCTGGGGTAGAAAGGAGGAGAGTGCTGACACATTGTGGGGATTGCACCCAATGTCACAAAGCAATTTGTGTATGAGTTTTTGAATAAGAAACTAATTTGCACTGTAAATTTTCACCTACACCACAATAAAATTTTTTTAAACAAAGAAAAAAAATATCAGGGGTAAGGTAGTGAGAAAACGCCATTCTTTTAATAGAAAAGTAACTGTTCTTTAAAGAACATATGTATATATATTTACAAGTGTTCAAAGATAGAAGGGAAACCCTGGTGGCATAGTGGTTAAGTGCTACAGCTGCTAACCAAAGGGTCAGCAGTTTGAATCTACCAGACGCTCCTTGGAAACTCTATGGGGCAGTTCTACTCTGTCGTATCAGGTCAATATGAGTCGGAATCGACTCAACGGCACTGAGTTTGGTTTTTTTGGTTAAAGATAGAAGGTGTTAAGAGTGACAGGATAACACCCACTCCAATATATGCCACTCTCCAATAAAATGAATCAGGAATGCTTGGAGAAATAGCTGATTCCGGAGCTGGGTTAGACAGTAAAAGGTGCACCTGGATTATCGTATGGTGCTAAGAAGTAAGGAAGTACTCAAAAAAAAGTCAGGTCAAAAAACAGAGAAACAAATTTGAAGGGATTTCTAACAGCCAAATCAGGGGCAATCTGAGGAATGAAATAAATTATGACAGTAATGAATGATATCTCTAGAAAAAAATAAGGATCTGTAAGTGCACATTAATTTAAATAAGTGGATGAATGGATGGACTATTACATACATAAATAAATGGATCTTCCTTACAGTAGATCAATTAATGAATGTAGAAGGAATAATAGAAACGACAAGAATCATCAATGGGTGCTAAAATTAGTAGGTAAAGGTATGGTGTATATAGACTCATAGTATTTTCTCACAAGGTACTTGTTAACTACAAAGGAGAGAATAACAAGTTTACAGTGGAGAAATCTGCACTCTTCTAACCAAGTGACGGAAACTCTGGTGGTGTAGTGGTTAGGTGCTACAGCTGCTAACCAAGAGGTCGGCAGTTTGAATCTGCTAGGTGCTGCTTTGAAACTCTATGGGGCAGTTCTACTCTGTCCTATAGGGTTGCTATGAGTAGGAATTGACTTAACAGCAGCGGGTTTGGTTTTTTGGTTTAACCAAGTGACAAGTCTGGAACCACTATCAAAGTTTACTACAGCTGTTTTTTAAAAAATTCCAGGAGCCAACTTGAAGAAACTCCCAATCTGAGCATCAAAAGAATAATAACTGCAATAGATTGAAGCCCATTGTTTTATGGACTGAATTATGTCCCCCAAAAATATGTGTATCAATATGGCTAGGCCATGATTTCCAATATTGTGTGATTGTCCATCATTTTGTCAACTGATGTGACTTTCCTATGTGCTGTAAATTCTCTCTCTACAATGTTAATGAGATGGGATTAGTGGCAGTTATATTAATGAGGTAGAATTCAATCTACAAGATTAGATTGTGTCTTAAACCAATCTCTTTTGAGCTATAAAAGAGGGAAGCAAGCCGAGAGACATGGGGACCTCATACCACCAAGAAAGCAGTGCCAGGAGCAAAGCACATCCTTTGGAGCCAGAGTTTCTGCAAGGAAAAGCTCCTAGTCCAGGGGAAGATTTATGACAAAGACCTTCCTCCAGTGCTGACAGAAAGAGAAAGGCTTCCCCTGGAGCTGACGCCCTGAATCTGGACTTCTAGCCTTCTAGAATGTCAGAGAATAAACTTCCATTTGTTAAAGCCATCCACTTGTGGTATTTCTGTTATAGTAGCACTAGATGACCAAGTCATCCATCAAATGTGTTTAAATTACATAAAAATAATTTGACTTTTGGAGGATGTTAAAGAACCAATTTTAATTTCTCTTTGTAGAGGTATTACAAGAAATAATTACAGAATTAGAAGATCACCATTTTGCAAACCCTAAGGAATTAAAGCACTGAGCATCAACTGAGCATCAACTGAGCATCAAAAAAAATTCAAAATGAGAGACAACCAGACAGTATGTGCCTCTTGATGAATAACACAAGAAGTTATCTTGCAAAAACAAATAAACAAATAAAACCTGAATCTAAGAAAACCTCTAGCTCCAACTACCAATTTACAGAAATCACAGAGGACAGAGGAATTCAATAAGCTACTTTGTGGGTATATAATCAGCAAAATCCAAACACTGAAGAGCTGTACAGGACAAATGATCTAGTTTCTTCCCCAAGTATTTTAGTATTTTATAAGGGAGGCAGGGGGGAAAGGAGAGAGAGGGAGAAAAAAGAGTCAATTAGACTATGTGAATTGAAATATATATGTGTGTATACACACAATTTTATATAAATTAATATGTTTATAATTTCTCATGAAAATATAATAAATTATACATTTATTAAAATATTTATTTTATAATAGTTAATATATAATTATTGCATAATTAAAATATAACATTATAATAAAATTATAAATTTAAATTTAAAAATTTTTTAAGGCAAAAATAAACCTTCATATTTAAGGATGCCCAGTTGCAATCAAGCTGTTATCATAAACATCAGAAGAGTAGTTATCCTGGGAACAGTTACTACCCAGGAAGGGTTATCTATCTAGTTAAGGGGGAAGGAGAGGGTTGTGACTGAGCTGGGGCACGTGGACAGATGAGGGTGGGTGGTGAGACTCTGGAAACCCTTGTGGTGTAGTGGTTACGAGCTATTGCTGCTAACCAAAACGTAGGTAGTTCAAATCCACAGGCACTCCTCAGAAACCCTATGGGGCAGTTCTATTCTGTCTTTACAGGGTCACTATAAGTCGGAACTGACTCAACGGCAAAGGGTTTGGACTTTTTGGTTTGGTAAGATTTTGTCTCCTGACATGGGTAATGGCCTTACAATAATTCATTAAGCCACAGTTTTCTTTTTTTGTAGTTTTCTGTATGTGTTTAACATACAAAAACTTAAAACAAGAACAAATAAAATAAAAACTAAGTTCCCTTTAAAAATTAGCTTTAAAATTCCTGAAATACTCAAAAGTGGGCAAAATAGAAGCCTAAACATTTGCCAAAATTCTAATATAGAGCTAAAATCTTCCTGTTATATGAAATATTAATCTGACAAATTAAATTTCAGGCAAGTGCATCATCAGGCAGCCCCCAACCTAAACAAGGTGGACAAGATAGAAGACGCGGAGCCAAGATGGCGGAGTAGACAGATGCTTCTGTCGAGCCCTCTTTAGAACAAAGACCCGGAAAAACAAGTGAAACGAGTATATTTGTGACAAGCTGGGAGCCCTGAGCATCAAAGGCAAGCTTAGACAATGAACTGAGGGGCAGGGGGAGGAAGAGGCCATTCAGAAGTGGAGAGGAGTTACCGGACCTGAATCACAGGGAGCCCTCAGGCACCATTCCCGGAGTGGCAGTGGCGGCGGTGGCTGGCTGGTACTAGCGTTCAGCCGCAGTTTCCTCAGGGAGAAGCAGCCAGCCACACAGCCTACTCACACCTCCGGAATCTGAGGAGATCAGCGAGCTCTCAGCAAAAGCTAAGTACTTGCGTATATTTTACCGTGCCCCCCCCAACCCCCAAGGGGGCTTTAGCAGCTGAATCCCTGGGCCGGAGATAGACCCTGGTGAGCACCTAGAGCCATTCTCCCGGCCTTGGGGAAGGAAAAAATTTGTAACTGGGGAGAAAAGGTAATTTGCTAGCTCCATTAACCAGGGAGCTCAGGACAGAAGCAGCTCCTGTCCAGGCATAAACCATCTGTGGACCTTGAGCACCTTTCCCTTCTGCATGAACCTCTGTGGGCCTATTTCGGGAGAATAGGCCCTTGTTGGCAAACTCCAACCATTTCAGCTGTGCGATGGAGAGGTGGGTGTTTGACGTTTGACATTGCTTTCCTATTAAACAAGGTCCTCACCTACCCACATTGGGGACCTAAGGACTGGTAGTTCCACTCAGGTCACCCAGCCACCCGCAACAGGGGTCCAAAGATAACTGGTACCTCCCAGTCCTTACAACAAAGACTTTGGGTGCCCATGGTCCCTCCGCAGAACCCACCCACCAGCACGCTCTAGGGAACAGAGACACTTGGGGGTCAGTTCTCAGCCCGCTGTCTTGTTCAGAGCGTGACCCCTGCTGCAATCAGATACCGGTATATACACTAATCACCCCTGCCCCTCCAAGACTTTAGGACACAGCCTATACCACACACTTGATATCAGCTACCTGGAAACCTGAGCTGAATTCATACAAGAAAACTGAATGGACTCCTAGACTGATATACCTGATAACAGCTCTAGCCAGCTAGGGACAGGACACCAGAGCTCAAAAGGTGAAAATAATCAAGCTAGCTCACTCAAGCAACCCATAGGGATATACCAAAACAAAACAAAGCAAGCAGATACAACACAGTAAGCAAGCATAAACCAATACAATAACTTATAGATGGCTCGGAGACAACAGTCAATATCAAGTCACATGAAGAAACAGACCATGATCACCTCAACAGGCTCTCAAAACAAAGAATCCAGGGATCTTCTAGATGAAAGTACATTCCTGGAATTACCAGATGCAGAATACAAAAGTTTAATATACAGAACCCTTCAAGACATCAGGAAGGAAATGAGGCAATATGCAGAACAAGCCAAGGAACATACAGATAAAGCAACTGAAGAAATTAGAAAGATTATTCAGGAACATAATGAAAAGATTAATAAGCTGGAAAAATCCACAGACAGCAATCAGAAATTCAGAAGATTAACAATAAAATTACAGAATTAGATAACTCAATAGAAAGTCAGAGGAGCAGAATTGAGCAAGTAGAAGCTAGAATTTCTGAACTCGAAGATAAATCACTTGGCACTAATATATTTGAAGAAAAATCAGATAAAAGAACTTCAAAAAATGAAGAAATCTTAAGACTCATGTGTGACTCTCTCAAGGGAAATAACCTACGAGTGATTGGAGTACCAGAACAGGGAGGAATAACAGAAAATACAGAGAAAATTGTTGAAGATTTGTTGGCAGGAAACTTCCCTGATATCATGAAAGATGAGAAGATATCTATCTAAGATGCTCATCGAACTCCACATAAGGTAGATCTTAAAAGAAAGTTGCCAAGACATATTATAATCACGCTTGCCAAAACCAAAGATAAAAAGACAATTATAAGAGCAGTGACGGATAAACAAAAAGTCACCTACAAAGGAGAGCCAATAAGAATAAGCTTGGACTACTCGGCAGAAACCACGCAGGCAAGAAGGCAATGGGATGACATATTTAAAAAATTGAAGGAAAAAAATTGCCTGCCAAGAATCATATATCCATCAAAACTGTCTCTTAAATATGAAGATGAAATTAAGACATTTCCAGATAAACACAAGTTGAGGGAATTCATAAAAACCAAACCAAAACTACAAGAAATACTAAAGGGAGTTCTTTCATTAGAAAATCAATAATATCGGGTATCAACTCAAGACTAGAACACTGGGCAGAGCAACCAGAAGTCAACTCAGACAGGGAAATCAAAAAAAAACAAAGCAAGATTAAAAAGAAAAAAAAAGCCCAACACAGGGTAACTGCGATGTTATTATATAAAAGAAGACAACATTAAAATAATAAAGAGGGACTAAGAAGTGTAATCATACTCCTTCCATATGGGGAGGAAGATATGGTGATACAAAGAAATAAAAGTTAGTTTTAAATTTAGAAAAATAGGGGTAAATAACAAGGTAACCACAAAGGAGACAAACTATCCTACTCATCAAAATAAAATACAAGGGAAAAATACAGACTCAGCAGAAACAAAATCAACAACAACAAATATGAGGAAAGGAAAATATATAAAGAAAATCTACTCAGCACATAAAATCAAGTGGGAAAAAGAAACTGTCGACCCACAAAAAAAAGACATCAAAATGATAGCACTAAATTCATACCTATCCATAGTTACCCTGAATGTAAGTGGACTAAACACACCAATAAAGAGACAGAGAGTGGCAGAATGGATTAAAAAACAAGATCCATCTATATACTGCCTACAAGAGACACACCTTAGAGACACAAACAACCTAAAACTCAAAGGATGGAAAAAAATATACCAAGCAAACAACAATCAGAAAAAAGCAGGAGTGTCAATAGTAATTTCTGACAAAATAGACTTTAAAGTTAAATCCATCATAAAGGATAAAGAAGGACACTATATAATGATTAAAGGGACAATACACCAAGAAGATATAACCATATTAAATATTTATGCACACAATGACAGGGCTGCGAGATACATAAAACAAACTCTATCAGCACTGAAAAGTGAGATAGACAGCTCCACAATAACAGTAGGAGACTTCAACACACCACTTTCGGTGGAGGACAAGACATCCAGAAAGAAACTCAATAAAGACACAGAAGATCTAAATGCCACAATCAATCAACTTGACCTCGTAGGCATATACAGAACACTCCACCCAACAGCAACCAAGTATACTTTCTTTTCTAGTGCACATGGAACATTCTCTAGAATAGACCACATATGAAGTCATAAAGCAAGCCTTAGAAGAATCAAAAACGTTGAAATATTGCAAAGCATCTTCTCTGACCATAAGGCCATAAAAGTGGAAACCAATAACGGGAAAAGAAATCAAACACTTGGAAACTGAACAATACCCTGCTCAGAAAAGACTGGATTATAGAAGACTTTAAGGATGGAATAAAGAAATTCAGAGAATCCAATGAGAATGAAAACACTTCCTACCAGAACCTTTGGGACAGAGCAAGAGTGGTGCTCAGAAGCCAATTTATGTCAATAAATGCACACATCCAAAAAGAAGAAAGGGCCAAAATCAAAGAATTATCCCTACAACTTCAACAAATAGAAATAGAGCAACAAAAGAAACCCACAGGCACCAGAAGAAAACAAATAATAAAAATTAGAGCTGAACTAAATGAACTAGAAAACAGAAAAACAATTGAAAGAATTAACAACACCAAAAGTTGGTTTTTTGAAAAAATCAACAAAATTGATAAACCACTGGCTAAACTGACAAAAGAAAAACAGGAGAGGAAACAAATAACTTGAATAAGAAATGAGATGGGCAATATTACAACAGATCCAACTGAAATTAAAAGAATCATATCAGATTACTATGAAAAACTATACTCAAACAAATTCGAAAACCTAAAAGAAATGGATGAATTCCTAGAAACACACTACCTACCTAAACTAACACAAACAGAGGTAAAACAACCAAATAGACCCATAACAAAAGAAGAGGTTGAAAAGGTAATCAAAAAATTCCCAACACAAAAAAAGCCCTGGTCCGGACGGCTTCACTGCAGAGTTCTACCAAACCTTCAGAGAAGAGTTAACACTACTACTACTAAAGGTATTTCAGAGCATAGAAAAGGATGGAATACTCACAAACTCATTCTATGAATCCACCATATCCCTGATACCAAAACCAGGTAAAGACACCACAAGAAAAGAAAATTATAGATCTATATCCCTCATGAATGTAGATGCAAAAATCCTCAACAAAATTCTAGCCAATAGAATTCAACAACATATCCAAAAAATAATTCATCACGACCAAGTGGGATTTATACCAGGTATGCAGGGATGGTTCAACATGAGAAAAATAATTAATGTAATCCACCACATAAATAAAACAAAAGACAAGAATCACATGATTTTATCAATTGATGCAGAAAAGGCATTTGACAAAGTTCAACACTCATTCATGATAAAAACTCTCAGCAAAATAGGAATAGAAGGAAAATTCCTCAACATAATAAAGGGCATTTATACAAAGCCAACAGCCAACATCACCCTAAATGGAGAGAGCCTGAAAACATTCCCACTGAGATCGGGAACGAGACAAGGATGCCCTTTATCACCACTCTTATTCAACATTGTGCTGGAAGTCCTAGCCAGAGCAATTAGGCTAGATAAAGAAATAAAGGGCATTCAGATTGGCAAGGAAGAAGTAAAAGTATCTCTATTTGCAGAAGACACGATCTTATACACAGAAAACCCTAAGGAATCCTCCAGAAAACTACTGAAACTAATAGAAGAGTTCAGCAGAGTATTGGGATATAAGAAAAATATACAAAAATCAGTTGGATTCCTCTACACCAACAAAAAGAACATCGAAGAGGAAATCACCAAATCAATGCCATTTACAGTAGCCCCCAAGAAGATAAAATACTTAGGAATAAATCTTACCAGAGATGTGAAAGACTTACACAAAGAAAACTACAGTACACTTCTGCAAGAAACCAAAAGAGACTTACATGTGGAAGAACATAACTTGCTCGTGGATAGGAAGACTTAATATTATAAAAATGTCTATTCTACCAAAAGCAATCTATACATTTAATGCAGTTCCATCCAAATCCCAAGGACATTCTTTAATGAGATGGAGAAACAAATCACCAATTTCATATGGAAGGGAAAGAGGCCCCGGATAAATAAGGCATTACTGAAAAAGAAGAACAAAGTGGGAGGCCTTACTTTACCTGATTTTAGAACCTATTACACCACCGCAGTAGTCAAAACAGCCTGGTACTGGTACAACAACAGATATATGGATCAGTGGAACAGAATTGAGAATCCAGACATAAATCCATCCACAT
This sequence comes from Loxodonta africana, assembly GCF_030014295.1. Lineage (NCBI taxonomy): Eukaryota > Metazoa > Chordata > Mammalia > Proboscidea > Elephantidae > Loxodonta > Loxodonta africana. The sequence continues at coordinate 86,446,234 of NC_087348.1, forward strand.
ATGAGCCGTTGATATTTGACAAAGGCCTCAAAACAGTTAAATGGGGAAAAGACAGTCTTTTTAACAAATGGTGCTGGCATAACTGGATATCCATCTGCAGAAAAATGAAACAAGACCCATACCTCACTCCATGCACAAAAACTAACTCAAAATGGGTCAAAGACCTAAATATAAAATCTAAAACGATAAAGATCATGGAAGAAAAAATAGGGACAACGTTAGGAACCCTAATACATGGCATGAAAAAAAAACAGTATACAAAACATTATAAAGAATGTAGAAAAAAAAACTAGATAACTGGGAGCTCCTAAAAATCAAACACCTGTGCTCATCCAAAGACTTCACCAAAAGAGTAAAAAGACTACCTACAGACTGGGAGAAAGATTTTAGCTATGACATTTCCAATCAGCGCCTGATCTCTAAAATCTACGTGACACTGCAAAAACTCAACTACAAAAAGACAAATAACCCAATCAAAAAATGGGCAAAAGATATGAATAGACACTTCGCTAAAGAAGACATTCAGGTAGCTAACAGATAAATGAGGGAATGTTCACGATCGTTAGCAATTAGAGAAATGCAGATCAAAACTACAATGAGATTCCATCTCACTCCAACAAGGCTGGCATTAATCCAAAAAACACAAAATAATTAATGTTGGAGAGGCTGTGGAGAGATTGGAACACTTCTACACTGCTGGTGGGAATGTCAAATGGTACAACCACTTTGGAAATCGATTTGGGGCTCCCTTAAAAAGCTAGAAATAGAACTACCATATGATCCAGCAATCCCACTCCTTGGAATATATCATAGAGAAATAAGGGCCTTTACACAAACAGATATATGCACACCGATGTTTATTGCAGCACTGTTTACAATAGCAAAAAGATGGAAGCAACCAAGATGCCCATCAACGGATGAATGGATAAATAAATTATGGTATATTCACACAATGGAATACTACGCATCGATAAAGAACAGTGAGGAATCTATGAAACATTTCATAACATGGAGGAACCTGGAAGGCATTATGCTGAGTGAAATTAGCCAGTTGCAAAAGGACAAATATTGTATAAGACCACTATTATAAGAACTTGAGAAATAGTTTAAACTGAGAAGAAAACATTCTTTTGGGGTTACGAGAAGGTGGAGGGAGGGAGGGTGGGAGAGGGGTATTCACTAATTAGATAAGAACTACTTTAGGTGAAGGGAAAGACAGCACACAATACAGGGGAGGTCAGCACAATTGGACTAAACCAAAAGCAAAGAGGTTTCCTGAATAAACTGAATGCTTCAAAGGCCAGCGTAGCAGGGGCAGGGGTCTGGGGACCATGGTTTCAGGGGACATCTAAGTCAATTGGCATAATAAAATCTATTAAGAAAACATTCTGCATCCCACTTTGAAGAGTGGCGACTGGGGTCTTAAACGCTAGCAAGCAGCCATCTAAGATGCATCAATTGGTGTCAACCCACCTGGATCAAAGGAGAATGAAGAACACCGAGGACACAAGGCAATTATGAGCCCAAGAGACAGAAAGGCCCACATGAACCAGCGACTACATCATCCTGAGACCAGAAGAACTAGATGGTGCCTGGCTATAACCGATGACTGCCCTGACAGGGGACACAACAGAGAGTCCCTGAGGGAGCAGGAGAGCAGTGAGATGCAGACCCCAAATTCTCGTAAAAAGACCAAACTTAGTGGTCTGACTGAGACTAAAAGGACCCTGGTGGTCAAGGCCCCCAGACCTTCTGTTGGCCCAGGACAGGAACCATTCCCAAAGCCAACTCTTCAGACTTGGATTGAACTGGACAATGGGTTGGAGAGGGATGCTGGTGAGGAGTGAGCTTCTTGGATCAGGTGGACACTTGAGACTATGTTGGCGTCTCCAGCCTGGAGGGGAGATGAGAGGGTGGAGGGGGTTAGAAGCTGGCGAAATGGACAGGAAAAGAGAGAGTGGAGGGAGAGAGCGGGCTGTCTCATTAGGGGGAGAGTAACTGGGAGTGTGTAGCAAGGTGTATATGGGTTTTTGTGAGAAAGACTGACTTGATCTGTAAACCTTCACTTAAAGCACAATAAAAATTATTTAAAAAAGAAGACATTCTCGATCTATGGAACTGCTTGTTCAAAGAGAGGGGAACATTGCCTTTAAGCCCCTTTTCCATTCCTCTCATATTTTCAGTTGTTAAAACATCCAGAATAATCTAACATCAAATCTTTAATCCCATCCAATTCAAAGCATCTCTCCTCCCCTCCTCAGGTTTTTATCAGAAGGAAAACCTGCAATGAGGAAGAGGAGAGTCAAATGACCATTTCATTCATTCCCCTCCTTGTTCTTCTATTCCTGCTCCAAATCACTATGTTGCCTCAGACTTGTCCAGGGTTGGATCAAGGATAGAAAGGAGAGATGAAAGACCAGAATGTTCTTACCTGACTGAGACAGTAGTAGCCTGGTATTTAAGCTCTCTAGATGTGGCAAGAAGAATGAACAAATCTGTCTTAGAAGAAGTACAGCCAGAATGCTCCTTAGAAGAAAAGATTGTAAGACTTCATCTCACGTACTTTGGACATGTTATCAGGAGGGACCAGCCTCCCTAGAGAAGGACATCATGCTTGGTAAAGCAGAGAATCAATGAAAAAGAGGAAGACCCTCAACAAGATGGCTTGACACAGTGGCTGCAACAATGGACTCAAACGTAACAAGAGATGTGGCAATGTCCACATACTGCTTCTGTCTTCCTCAGGGAACTCAAACTCAAGTAGCCAATAGTGGGTGACGTCTCTCCTTGCTGATGGCTTGGGCTTCTCCCTAGTCCCTGACTCCTGGAAGTCCATCTTTAGCCCCTCTCTACCTTGCCCCTCCAGGTGGTCCTCTCGGGAAAAATCCTTTCCTAGGTGACTCAAAACTGGCTCCCTTCTGGGAGTCCACCTCTGTCGTTGCCTGTCAAGGTACTTCTGCAACCATTTTTTGAATTATCTTCAGTAAAGTTTTACTTGTGTGTAATAGTAATGATATTGTTCGATAGTTTCCACATTCTGTTGCTTCACCGTTCTTTGGAAGGGGCACAAATATGGATCTCTTTGAGCTGGTTAGCCAGGTAACGGTCTCCCAAATTTCTTGCCATAGATAAATGAGCACTTTCATCATTGCATCCGTTTGTCGAAACATCTCAACTGGTATTCTGTCAATTCCTGGAGCCTTTCTTTTCACCAATGCTGTTACCAATGCCTTTAGCATAGCCTGGACTTATTTCTTCAGTATCATTGGTTCTTGATCATATGTTACCTCTTGAAATGGCTGACCATCGACCAATTCTTTTTGGTACAGTGACTCTGTCTATTCCTTTCTTCTTCTTTTGATGCTTCCTGTGTCCTTCAACATTTTGCCCATAAAAAACCCATTGCTGTCCAGTCGATTCCGACTCATAGCAACCCTATAGAACAGAGTAGAACTGGCCCATAGTTTCCAAGGAGCACCTGGTGGATTCAAACTGCCAACCTTTTAGTTGGCAGCTGTAGCACTTAACCACCACACCACCAGGGTTTCCATTTTCCCTATAGAATCCTTCAAAACAGCAACTCGAGGCTTGAATTTTTTCTTCAGTTCTTTCAGCTTGAGAAACGCCTAGCATGTTGTTCCTTTTTGGTTTTCTAACTCCAGAACTTTGCATATTTCATTACACTTTACTTTGTCTTCTCGAGTGACCCTTTGAAATTTTCTGCTCAACTCTTTTACTTCATCATTTCTTCCTTTTGCTTTAGCCTCTCTACATTAGAAAGCAAGTTTCAGAGTCTCTTCTGACACTCATTTTCATCTTTTCTTTCCTGAGTTTTTAATGACATTTTGCTTTCTTCATGTATGACGTCCTTCATGTCATCCCACAACTCGTCTGGTCTTCAGTCGTTAGTGTTCGGTGCGTCAAATCTCTTCTTAAGATGGTCTCCAAATTCAGGTGGGATATACTCAAGGTCATATTTTGGCTCTCACAGACTTGTTTTAATTTTCTTCAGCTTCAACTTGAACTTGCATATGAGCAATTGATGGTCTGTTCTGCAGTTGGCCCCTGGTCTTGTTCTGACTGATGATATCAAGCTTTTTCATCATCTCTTTCCACAGATGCAGTCAATATGATTCCCATGTTTTCCATCTGGTGAGGTCCATGCGTTACTGTTTATCTTGTTGATCTTGCAAAAATTCTATCATGCGATCTCTGGCATTGTTTCTATCACCAAGGCCATATTTTCCAGCTACTGACCCTTCTTCCTTGTTTCCAACTTTCACATTCCAATCACCAGTAATTATCAATGCATCTTGAGTGCACGTTTGACCAATTTCAGACTGCATACATTGGTAAAAATCTTCAATTTCCTCATCTTTGGCATTAGTGGTTGGTATGTAAACTTGAACAATAGTTCTATTAACTGGTCTTCCTTGTAGGCACATGGATATTAACCTATCACTGACAGCGTTGTACTTCAAGAGACACCTTGAAGTGTTCTTTTTGATGATAAATGCAATACCATTCCTCTTCAATTTGTCATTCCTAGCATAGTAGACCATATGACTGCCACATTCAAAATAGCCAATACCAGTCCATTTCAGCTGATTAGTGCCTAGGATATCAATCTTTATGCATTCCATTTCATTTTTGATGACTTCCAATTTTCCTAGATTCATACTTCATACATTTCATGTTCTGATTGTTAGTGGGTGTTTGCAGCTGTTTCTTCTCATCTTGGGTTGTGCCACATCAGCAAATAAAGGTCCCCCAAACTTTATTTTATCCACGTCATTAAGGTGGACTCTAATTTGAGAAGGCAGCTCTCTCTTCCTGAGGGGCTCATCTTCCGGCGCTATGTCAGTGTTCCATTGCTAGTCAAAAGGTTTTCGCTGGTCTATTTTTTCAGAATAGACTGCCAGGTCCTTCTTCCTATTCTGTCTTAGTCTGGAAGCTCCATTGAAACTTGTCCACCATTGGTGACCCTGCTGGTATTTGAAATACAGTGGCATAGCTTCCAGCATCACAGCAACATGTAAGCTACCACAGTACCACAAACTGGCAGCCTCGTAGTAGAGTTATCCACATCTGGTCCATGGGAAACAGTGGAAAACTTTCTCTGGCAGCTTCTCACCTTTACCCTTTTTTTTATCCTGAAGTCTTTAAATTCCAGAGGCCAAAGGCTAAGCTCACTATTTTTCTCAAAGCTACCTCATTCGGCTTAAAGTAAAGGAGACACATTTATCTCCCACCCCACATTAAAGAGAAAAAACACACAATAAATACTTAAGGACTATTTGTGTTTCATTTTTGTAAACTGTCCCCATTTTTTGTTGGGTTATTGGTCTTTTTCTTACTGATTATTAAAAGTTCTTTGTATAGTCAAGAAAATAGCCCTTTACCTATGGAATCACCAAACAGGATTTTTTAAAAATCTAGAAATGACGTTTGAGCCATTATGGAGAATAGCAGAGGTGCTACAATCCTTCCAAGTGATAAAGTTCATTCTCATTTTCAGGAAAAAAAAAAAAATGATAGGTTTTCACCCTCTACAGATTAGCAAATATGATGTTGGTTTAAGGTAAAATGACTTCTGAGAACCATCAAGGCATACCAAGGCTAATTTAATGTCTTGTTAGTAGTGTTATCTGTATGGACAAGAGGGAGAAGGGTGGACCAAGAGCAAAAACAGTTGGTGGATTGATAACGGGCTTAGTAACCATACCAAACAGAACAAATTAATTATTAGTGATACCTGCCTGGAGGAGCAATCCCCCGCCTCTGTGGTTCATGGCGTTTCACAGCAGGAGCCATGTCACAGTCACCTTGGGGCCCAGCTCCCAAGCCACAACCTCAGTGCACACACACAACACTCCAAATCAGGTTGGATCCAGGATTTGGTATGCCTGTCATGATCATTGTCTTCAAGTGCCCACTCTGCCTCACATTTGGGTATCTCAAATTGCAACAGTTTCTTCTCCTCAGCTGAGCCCAAGGTCAGCCCAGACAGTAATACCCAGATTGTGCCTGCTAGTGCCCAAGGCCCCCTGGGATGAAGCTTATTCTGAACTCTTACTGGCTCTTTCTGAGCCTCTAATGTCTCATCTGTAAAATGGGGGTAATCCCTCAGCAGATATGACTGCTCTGTGAGAATACCAAGAGCCATATAAACAAAAATATTTGTACACTATTACCTCTAACCAGTGCCTCTCCTTGGAGTCTTCCAAAGGGAGAGAAGGTTCTTCTGAGTTTCCCATTGTTTCCTCCCTTGAGTCTTCAGAAATGACTCCCCTCTAGGAATATCCTCAGGCTCCTCCCCTGGACCCATAGGCTTAATTATCCATTCCTCCCTCTCAGCATCATAGATCACCTCATAGGTCACCTAGGAGATGGCCACTGACTTCAGGATTTACTTTCCAGAAGCGAAACCAAAGCCACAGGTTTGACCAGAGACCACTACAGGCAGCCACGGTGAGGTTGGGGTGAGGGAGACAAGAAATTTGTGGCGGCTTTGGAGGCAGGTCAGTCTGAGATGGAAACTGAACTCCATCTCTTACCATTGACAAGGCTAAGTTCAAATCCCAGTTCTATCATTTAATACCTATGTCACTTTCTTAGAGTTAACTTTGCTAAACCTCATTGTCCTCATTGATAAACAGGGATTAGTAAATAGTACTCATCTCCTGGGGTCACTGTATTAAAGAGATACTACATGGAAAACACTTGGAACAGTGCCTGGCATGAAGTAAATATTCAATACATGCTAGCTCTATATTGCTGCTGAGACAAATATTGAAGGCTGACTAATGCTATCTTGTGTGTGGAATGTGAGCGGGAAGCTGTGAGGTAGAGGGAAGCATCCTGGAAGATCTAGATTTGAGGTCTGATTCATCTTTCTAGGTGAATTCCAGCAAGTTGCTTAGAAGATCTGAGCTTTGGTAGGGCTAGTTTTTATGGCCCTATACAGTCATTTATTTGTTCAACCTCATAGAGCTGCTGTAAATTTCAAACGAGAATGTTTATTAAAAATCCTTTTGTGTGTTCATTTATTCCTTCAACACAATATATACACTGAGCACTTGTTCTGCAGTAGGCTTTGTGCCAGGCATGGTTTCCCCACCAGCAACACTTTCGGTCTAGTGGGTAGACAGACAAGCAATTACAGAATGATTTCAACATGCTGTGGGACTCCAGGGAAGGAGTAGCTAACTCTGTCACAAGTGAAAGGCTGAGGGGGAAATGGAGATGAATGTCCTAAAGAAGGTATATTTGAGCTGAGTTTTGAAGGAAAAAATAGATTACTCAGGCAACACCTAGAAGCATGAAAAAGCATGATGCATTCAGGAAACGTAGGTGTTCCTCGTGTCTGGAGCACAATGGCATAATTTGACATTTATGGGAGCAATGAAGCCAAGGTGGTGAATTTGAAACTTCATTCTACCACTTACTACTTGTGTAAGCTTAGGCAAATTACACCCTGTGCCACAGTCTCCTCACCTGTAAAATGGGGATAAGGTTGTAAAATGTCTCATAAGGTTGTGAGAATTCAGTGAGTTAAATAGCGTCCGGCACAAAGTGGGCACTCAATAAACTATTGTATTTAAGTACATTGAGAGATGTACTTAGAGAGGTGAGCAGGGGAGAGACCATTAAAGGCCTTCTGTGTTAAGCTAAGGAGTTTTCATTTTATCCTGAAGGCAATGAAAGCCACCGGAGAATTTAAACTGGAGAAGTAAAATATCTGATTTGCATTTTATATAGATCTCTCAGAAAGCTGCATGCAAAATGGGTTTTAAATGGGTGAGGATAAAGGTGTCAATATAAGGGAAGAAGTGATATATTGTAGGTTGAAGTAATGAGGATCAAGACAAAGAGATAGAAAGAAGTCCAGTAAGATAGTAGAACTTACAGGAGCTTGAGAATTAGATGAGGAGGTGGGTGACAGGAAGAAATCAGAATATCTCCAGATTGCTGGCTTGTGTAAGCAAGTTTCAGTCACAGATTTAACAGCCATCAATGTATAAATAGAGGTTGAAATCATGGAGTTAGTAGAGTTTTACTCAAGAATGATATGTAGAATGAGAGGAACAGTGGACAGAAAGCACAGATAATACAGTAACCCAAAACAATATTTCTCGAACTCTCATATGCCTACGAATCACCTTGGGATTTTGTTGAAGCGTAAATTCTGTTTCAGAAGAGTTTGGGATTCTGCAGCCAAGTAATGCTGATGCTGCTGGTCCAAGGACCACAGTTAGAGTAGAAACAGTAGAAAAAGCAAATGGAGGAAGAGAAACTTGTCAGTGAGATTGTATCAGTCTCAGTCCAATCAGACAACAAAACCAGCAACAATTCGAACAGAAAATATTTAATATGAAGAATTATAAACTATAACCGGGGATTGGAATAATAAGGGATTGACTGTTGTTAGGTGCCATCAAGTTGATTTCTACTCATAGGGACCTCATGTGACAGAGTAGAACTACTCCATAAGGTTTTCTTGGCTGTAATCTTTACAGAAAAGAACCCTGGTGGCTCAGTGGTTAAGTCCTCAGACACTAACTGAAAGGTCGGTGGTTTGGACCCACCAAGCCAATCTACAGGAGAAAAAAGTGGCAGTCTGCGTTCGAAAGATTACAGCCTTGGAAATCCTATGGGACAATAAGAGTCAGGATCTACTCAACAGCAACCAGTTTAATCTTTAGGCAAGCAAATAGTTCTTTCTCTCACAGAGCCACTAGGTTGTTTCAAACCACCAACCTTTGGATTAGCAGCCCAGCACTTACCTGTTGTGCTACCAGGGCTCCTTGAAGGGCTGACTAGTAAGAAGTAAAAAGAAGAGGGTGGAGCACGACAGTGAAGTGAGAGGATGCTCGCATTTACTACCCCAGCAACTAATCCACTGAACAACGAATGAAAACAACTTGTGTGAAAATTTTCAAATGGGAACCTAATTTGCTGTGTAAACTTTCACCAAAAACTCAATATTATTAAAAAAAAAAAAAAAGTTAAAAGAACTCTAAAGAATACAGGAATAGCAGATATAAGGAGTAGCCACTATACCACTAGGTCTGAGAGAGCGCTCAAGGAATAGGTCCCTCTCTCCTCAGGGTGGGATCCGGGTCTTGTTGGATGGGGCACAACCCATGATTCACTGAATGGCAGAGAAGCAGCTGTCATGCCACGCTAATGGAACTTGCTGGAAATCCACCATCTAGGAAGCATTTCACCAGAGACACTCTCCTATAAAACCACCCAAGGTGGATGCCAGAGGAAGCTGCTCCTGGCCTCCGTGCTCTGTAGGAGCTGGGCACTGGGGAAGCTACCCATTCTGCAGGAGCCTGGGGAGAGTACAATGGAACTTGAACGGAAGCCCCTTTTCTCCCATAATACCTCTCCAGTGCCTTCTACTGACAAAGTTTATCATCATTCCAGCTGGCAAAGGAAAATTACGTAAAGAGCACAGATGGTTTCACAGACAGAAAGGATGAATTTGGAGCTGAGAGGTAATGAATTAATAACCAGCAGAGATAAAGCAGAAATGGCCAGCTGGGAGCTCGTTTGCTTTGAAAATATCCTGCCCTTCTTTATATTTTATTCTACTATCTACCTTATTGGCTACAATTTAAAAGTTATAATATTGATGTAGTCAAGTGTCCATTGCATCTAACAGTTGGTAGGGTATTCAGGCTTATGGCAAGTGACATTTTGGAGCAGAGCTGGGAGCAAAAGCCAGGCTGCAGTGGTTGAGGGGTGAGTGAGAGGTGAAAACGTGCAGAGGGTGGCCAAAAAGCTTGAGGAGAAAGATCGGAAACTAGAGGAGAGCTGAATGGAGTTAAAGAAAGTTTATTTTCTCTAATGGCAGAGACTTGAGCTTGTTTATTTTATGCTGAGGGGAACGAGGGAAGACTGGAAAGATACTTTGAGGACAGAAAGAATGGGATATAATTTAAAGCACCGGCAGAACAGAGACGCTACATTTCTTTCACTGGGAAATGAAGAAAGAAAAGATGAGCACAGTAGCCAATTTTGTGGGAACAGGGGAAATTAAAGGAGTTCTTGTTAGTGGCTTTGACTTTTCCACTGGAGGAGGTATGCCTTTCTGCAATATCTGGTATCTTCATCTCGGCTCTCCTACCTGTCCCACTCCTCTGCTATTGAGAACATTAAACCTTATAGGGTAATTAACTGTATTAGTCTTTCACCCCTACTAGTCTTTTTTTTATCTTGAAGCTTCAAAAAGAAAAACTAGAAGCCCTAGAACAACAAATCTCTCTTCCTCTGGTTTCCAGCACTCCGTTTGCTCTGATTCTCCTCCGCCTCTCTCTCCTCTCTTTCTCAGTCTTCTTCACTGCCATCTATTATTCTGCCTGCTCCTTAGGACTCTGTCCCATGCCCTCCATAAAATTATAATCCCCACATCTTCATCTCCAGCCTTAATCCTTCATCTAACCTCTCCACTCTCATTTTCAGTTGCTGACCTGATGTCTCTTCGCTTGAGAGTCCTGAAAACATTTAATTCATTAACTATACCTCCTAGTACCCTAGCTCTGTTTCTCCTTTCTCAGGTCTTGGCAGCTCCATCGCAGTCATCAAAACTAAAAACCTTGAAATTATTTCTTATTCCTCCCACTCTCTCCATTTTCCATTGCTTTTTAGTCTGATTTGCCTCCAGAAGCATCTTCTCATGTCTCTTGAGACTTTCACCAGCCGGTTAACTGATCTCCTCATGTCTCAGTCTTTTTCATTCCTCCTTCCCCTCCTTTAGAAGGTTATTATTCTATACTTCTTTTATTGGCTGCTTTTCTGGGGGGGCCCAGTGTCAAAGAAGCTCCTTAAGGAATTTATCTGAGTAATCCCAAAATGCAAAATAGGAGTACAAATTATAGTTCACATGATGGAGACAGACCAACCTTATTCAAATTTAAGTTTCATGGGCAGTCCTTGTCAGTTTTTTCTCCCCCTTAAGAGTGACCACCCTCTGATATATTTAGGAAGCAGAAGCATAGGATCCCCGGACATTTACTTGGCCACTGCTCTTCCAGGTTGTATTTTCCTCCTCATCCCTCTAGTCTTATCATGGGTCACCTCTCACCTCTCTCACTCTCCACTTCTCAATTCCACCCTTCTCCATGAAAATCTTCTTCTTCAGATCTTCATTGCGAGGACTTTTACCACCTCCGCACAAAGGCTGTCTGGCCCTCGCCCAACATCAACAGCAACACATTTCCCAAAGTCTGAGTTATATCTAAAATAATGCTCAAAAATTTCCAGAGAGGCATTCTAGACTGTACTTTGGAACTTCAAATCCACTTTCCTTTGAGGTTTCCCTGAGGTGTGAGTTTACAGATGTGCCTCTTTATTCTTCTGAGTATTCAGAGGGCGGCTGTTGGAACACCCACACGAACATTGATTTTCAGAGACAATACATCTAAACTCATAAGGAAAAAAAAAACCAAAACATTGCCTAAATGCCCCAATATTTATACGGCTGCTCTTACCTTCCATATAGTCAGTAGTAACTGTAAGGTGATCCACTGGCCAGTTTGCCTGTGAGTGAAGGATTTCCTGGGATATCAGACTTTCAGGGCTAAACCCAGGGAAATCCAAGGCAAACCAGGGCAAGTTGGTCACCCTAAAGTTAAGAACATGAACTCTGGAGTCTAATGCCTGAGTTCAAATCCAGCTCTGCCACTTATTAACTGTGTGAGCTTGAGCTAGACTTAACCTGAGCCTCAGCTTCTTTATCTGTAAAATTAAAATAACAGTATCACTTTCATAGTATTCTTATATTTAAAAAGTTAACACATGAAAGCACTTATAAAACTGGCTGCAAATGATAAAAGTTTAATAAATGTTAGCTATTTTTATGTATATCAGTGTTAGCTCCTTTTACCATCTTCCTACCCCCATCCCACGCTCACCATCCAACAGTGCCCCTAATAATCTAGAATAAGAAGTAAGCCCATTACTGCATCATATACCTTTTGATATCTGCTCCCTTAATCACACAAAGATGTGGCCAAGACTTTAAAATTACAGCTATAAGAGCCCAATTAAATGTTTAGCCTCCTCCCATCTTTCTTCTAGTCCTCATTTCCCTACTCAACAAGCAGCGCTCAAGCATCTCCTGCGTGCTGCAGTCGCTCTGTGCTTCAAGCTCCAGTGAACACACCAGAAGGATGCTGGTACCTTTGCCCTCCTGAACTTACATTTTGAAAGGAAAGCAAGATAATCATTCACGTTGCTGAGGGCAAGGGCAGGCAGTGGGCACCCAGTCTACAGGTGGCTAGGAAGGGAACCGTCCCTTCGGCTTGTCCTTTGTGACCCAGGAAGGCCAGAAGTCTTCCTTAGCAACTTCCCTCTGTCCTTGCCACGGTGCCACAAAAGTGAGGCCATTTTTCCTGGCTGGTTTCTCTCTCCTCAATAAGCCTTTCTAGGCCCCTTCACCTTTCGATCCCTTGTATACTTTCTGTTGCTCTTAGTCAAGGATTTTCTTCATCCTTTCTTGTTTTACCTCAGACCCATCACTCTTCCCCTCTCATACGATACATGCTTTTTTCTTCCTAACCTTTCACTCAGCACAAATGTGTGGAACATCACAAACAAGTATCTTGTAACTTTACATCTCACGCACATGAGGCTAAGAGCTACCTGGGGACAAGGAATTCATCTTTGTAGCTCCCACAGTACCCGACATAGCACCTGTGAGCCCCAAAGGAATAGAAACACATACATTAGCAGCCAGATTTTTATTACAGGCCTCTCAGGCCCTAAAATAAAAATAGGCTTTCTTCCATTTTGTTCTAACCACTTTTTTCTGATCCCCATTCCTGTGGCAGGCCCAAGGCCAAGGCTAATGGGTGAGAATGGAAATACCAGCACCTTCAACCTCTCCTACACCAACTTCTTCCTGGTGGGCTTCCCTGGGTTGCGAGAGTGGCGGCCCCTCCTGGTCCTGCCTCTTACCTCCCTCTATGTGACCATCATCTCTGCCAACGCCTTGGTCATCTATACTGTGGCAACCCAGCAGAGCCTGCACCAGCCCATGTACATTCTCATCACCCTGCTCCTGGCTGTCAACATTTGTGCTGCCACTGCCGTGATGCCCAAAATGCTGGAGGGCTTTGTGCATTATGCCAACCTCATCTCATTGCATGGCTGCCTGGCACAGATGTTCTTTATCTACTTCACCCTCCTTCTGGACTACAATCTCCTACTAGCCATGGCCCTGGACCGCTACCTGGCCATCTGCCACCCACTCCGCTATACTGACCTGATGACCTCTCGCCTGCTGGGCCCGCTGGCCATTCTTGCCCTGACATGGAGCCTGGGAGTGGCAGTGCCCTTGGTGGTGCTCACCTCACAAGCTCGATTCTGCTGGACAGCAGTGATCCAACATTTCACCTGTGACTACACTGCACTCCTGAGCATAGCTTGTGGGGACCTGACCATCAACAACAGGTTGGGTTGGCTATGAGGTTGGTCACTGTGATCTTTGATTTGGCCCTGCTGGGAACCTCCTACACCCGCATCATCTATGCTGCCTTCCGGATCTCTTCCGGGGGAGTGCGAGCCAAGGCCTTGCACACGTGTGGCTCCCACTTGCTGGTCATTCTCACCATCTACCTCTCTGGTCTCTGTAGTTCTGTAGTCTTTCGAGTGGCCAAGACTGTGTCTCAGGATGTCCAGAACCTGATCAGTGCCATCTACTTGCTGCTCCCAGGAGCCCTGAATCCTATCATTTACGGGGTGAGGACGAGAGAGATCTGGCAACATGTAAAAAAGATGCTCTGTGGAACAGAATCAGCTTAAGAGGTTGGGAAGTCAGAAGCTGCAGAACATCAGAGGGGAAGGGAAACTGCCAGGGTGAGAGGACTTTATCTACTTGGAAAGCTGAGGCTGTAACCTCTACGTACAGGAGACACGCAGACAGTACTAAGGGATTGGCTGAAGTTTCCTGATTATGGGCTCTATAGCAGGCCCAATGTTAGTCAACTATTGCTTGCTGAATTCTTAGAGCACTCTGTTTTCATCCCAATAGTAAAATTGCTTTTACCTATATGTCCCTTCATTTCTCTGTTCTCTTCCCCACAACTCTTGAGAAAGCCCCATTGTTATCCAGATGTATGGAGCTTCACCAGGAGTGGTATAGAGCAGGTCATATAGACCACAACCTGATCTGTATACCCAGTATGAAGCTAATTTATAATCCAGAACCTTCCCTGGGGGGCTCAATCTCTCCCAAATATAGTCTAAGACTTTACATGAATCCCCAGTCTCACCAAATACAAGCTAGCCTTAAGAACATTAGAATTAAAGCACACAGATTGGGTTCCAGGGTTCTAGACACAGATGAGGCTCTGACCTAAGGTTCCCAATCTAGCACAGGTAAACAAGTCAGGCCTACCTGAGGTGGCTAGCCTAGCCCACACAAACAGGTCAGGTCCTGCCGTGGGGCCCCCATTCTGACTCAGACCCCCAGACCAGGTCTTCTCTAGAGCCCAGTTGTCCAGTGCTCCTATAACAGAAATATCACAAATGGATGGCTTTAACAAACAGAAGTCTATCCTCTCACAGTCTAGGAGGCTAGATATCCAAATTCAGGGCACCAGCTCCAGGGGAAGGCTTTTCTTCTCTGTTGGTTCTGGGGGAAGGTCCTTGTCATCAATCTTCCCCTGGTAGGAGCATCTCAACACAGGGACTCCATGTCCAAAGGTTGTACTCTGCTCCTGGCTCTGCTTTCTCAGTGATAGGACGTCCCTCTCCTCTCTGTTCAATTCTCCCTTTTATATCTCCAGAGAATTACTCAAGACCTAACCTAATCCAGTACATTGAGTCCTGCCTCATTAACATCATACAAAAAAAAAAAAAAACCAAACCCATTGCCATCGGGTCAATTCCAACTCATAGAGACCTTAAAGGACGGAGTAGTAGGATGGCCCCACAGGGTTTCCAAGGAGTGGTCGGTAGATTCTAACTGCCAACCTTTTGGATAGCAGCTGAGCTCTTAACCACTGTGTAACTAGGACTCCCATTAACATCATAGATGTTAGGATTTACAACACATAGGATAATCACATCAGATCACGAAATGGAGGACAACCACACAATACCAGGAATCATGGCCTAGGCAACTGACACACCTTTTTGGGGGATAAAATTCAATCTATGACACCAGTCTAACCCAAACCCACAGGTCAGGCCATTCTTCCCATCTCAGCCTGTGTAATCTATCTAAAATGTAATCAGCTATCTCCTGCCTGAACACCTTCCACAGTTCTGTCACTCATAGGATAGACTCCAAGTTCTTTAATATGTGCCACACAAGGCTCCCCATCATGTGACCACAGCCAATCTCTTCAGTTTTATCACCTACTGAAAGTCAATAACAGAAGGAAAAATGAAAATTTTCCAAATATGTGGAAATTAAACAAGACAGGGTTAAACAACCAATGGATCAAAGGAGCACTCACAAGGGAAATCAGAAAATACTTAGAGACTAATGATAATGAAAGCACAACATACTAAAACTTATTTATGGGATGCAGTGAAAGTAGTGCTAAGAGGGAATTTTATAGATGTAAATGACTACATTTAAGAAGAAAAAATATCTCAAAGCAATAACCTAACTTTACACCTTGAAGACCTACAAAAGGAAAAGAAAACTAAGTTCAAAACTACCAAAAGGAAGGAAATAATAAAGATTAGGGAGAAAATAAAAAAGAGGATAGAAAAACAATAGAGAGAATCAATGAAACCAAAAGCTGGTTCTTTGAAAACAGCAATAAAATTGACAAACCTTTAGTTAGACTGGCAAATAAAAAGAGGATGCAAGTAACTAAAATCAGAAATGAAAGTGGGGACATTACTACTGACTCAAAAGAAATGAAAAGGATTAAAAGAAAATACTATGAACAATTATACGCCAACAAATTAGATAATAACCTAGATGAAATGGACAAATTTTTAGAAAAACACAAATTACCTGAACTGGCTAACGTCTCAGCAAACCAGTAACAACTGAAGAGATTGAATTAATGCCCAAAAACCTCCCAACAAAGAAAAGTTATGGACAAAATCGTTTCACTGGGAAATTCTATCAGACACTTACAGAAATGACTCCAATCCTAATCACACTTTTCCAAAAATAGAAGAGGGAAACTTCCTAATTCATTCTGAAAAAAGTCAGATAAAGACACCACAAGAAAACTACAGACCAATATCCCTTATGAATACAGATGTAAAAATCTTCAACAAAATACTAGTAAACCAAATCTAACAGCATTTTAAAGGATTATACACCATGACTAAGTGGAATTTATCCTAGGAATGCAAGGGTGGTTCAACATAAGAAAATCAATCAACATACTACACCACATTATTAGAATGAAGGAAAAAAAAATTACCATCTCTATTGATGCAGAAAAAGTACCTGATAAAATTCAACACCCTTTCAGGATAAAAACACTCAACAAGCTAGGAATAGAAAAGAAATTCTTCAATATGATAAAGGGCATTTACAAATAACTCACAGCTAACATCATACTCAACAAGGAAAGACTGAAAACTTTCCCAAGATCAGGAATAAGATAAGGCTGCCTACTTTCACCACTGCTATTCAACACTGTTCTGGAAGTTCTAGCCAGAGAAACTGAGCAAGAAGAAACAAAAGGAATCAAAATTGGAAAGGAAGTAAAACTATCTTTATTCACAGATGACAAGATCCTATACTTGGAAAATCCCAAAGAATCCACAAGAAAGCTACTACAGCTAATATACAAATTCAGCAAAGTTGCAGGGTACGCGATCATCACACAAAATTCAGTTGTATTTCTCTACAACAGCAATGAACAATCCCAGAAGAAAACTAAGAAAACAATTCCATTACAACAGCATGTAAGAGAATAAAGTATCTAGGAATAATTTAACCAGGGAAGTGAAAGCCTGGTACACTGAAACTGTAAAACATTGCCAAAAGAATTTAAAGACCTAAATAAATGGAAGCACATCCCGTGTTCATGGACTGGAAGACTTAATATTGTAAAGATGTCAATACTACCCAAAGCAATCTCTGATTCAATGCAATTTCTATTAAAATCCCAGCACCCTTTTTTTTTCAGAAATAGAAAAGCTGATCCTCAAATTCATATGAATTTACAGGGGGTCTTGAATAGTCAAAGTAATCTTGAAAAAGGAAGAACAGAGTTCAAGAACTCACACTTCCCAATTTCAAAACATACTACAAAGCCATGGTAATCAAAACAGTGTGGTAGTGGTATAAAGACAGACATACAGACCAACAGAATAGAATTCAGGGTACAGAAATAAAACCAAACATCTATGGTCAACTGATTTTCAACAGAAGTGCCAAGTCCATTCAATGAGGAAAGAACAGTCTCTTCAACAAAGAGTAGTAGGGCAACTGGATTTTGGCATGCCAAAGAATAAAGTTGGACTCCTACCTCACACCATATATAAAAATTAACTCAAAATGGATCAACAGACTAAATATAAGAGCTAAAACCATAAGACTCTAAAGAGAAAACAGGGGTAAATCTTCATGGCCTTGGATTTGGCAATGTATTCTGAAGATATGACACTGAAAGCATTAGAAACAAAAGAAAAAATAAATCGCATTTCATCAAAACTAAAAACTTTTGTGTATCAAAGGGCATTATCAAGAAAGTGAAATGACAAGCTACAGAATGGGAGAAAGTATTTGCAAATCAAGTATCTCATAAGGGTTTAATATCCAGAATATATAAAGCAATCCTACAACTCAACAAAAGACAAACAACTCAATTTAAAAATGGGCAAAAGACTTAAACATACATCTCTCTAAAGAAGATACACAAATGTTCCAGTAGGTCTTGAGTCCAAGCCTTTGAGAAGAAAGCTAGCTCAAGGATAGAAATTTTGTGTCAGAGGTTATAAGAATTAAATGGTTTATAAATGTTAAACACTAAGATGCTGTACAAATGTGAAGAATATTATTGAAGTCTGGAATCAAGTAACAGAGATATATTTTTAACAATTGTTTAATGTTTCAGATACACTAGCTGAGTAGTCTTTCCCTGTAGCTTCAGTTAAAGAACAAAATCTAGTCTATATCCTTTTGATGATAAAACTATGTGTATGTACATAGGTTTATGTATAATGCATAATGTCCGGCACAAGGTAGGCACACTCAACAAGTATTTCTTAAATGAAGAACAAAGTAATTCTTATGTACCCAGGTGATTCTTACCTATCCATAAGAATCACCTGGGAATCTTGTTAAAATGTAGATTACGATTGAGTATATTTGAAGTGGAAATGAAAATTCTCAGCAGGGGGCAGAATCGGAATGAACTGGTTCAAAGCCCTGAGGATTTCAAGTTACTTAATTTTTTTGAATCTATTTCCTTACCTGCAAAAGTAGAACTTAATGTAGGTTATATACTGAGATACAGAACACTGAATTGAACACACACCATCAAAAAATCCAATGAAAACTGCCAAAGGAATAGAGAGTAGAGACTTGAAGAACATTCCATAATTTTCCTGAAAAAAGCTGTGAAAATTTGGAAAGCATTTTACTAACTAAAGATGCTAATGATGCTTCTCCGTATCAAAATTGGGAAATTAGCCACATTCAAAAAGAGCACCAGTTAATATAACAATAAGGGATAAGCATATGTTTGTTTATATACATGCATGTGTTAAAAAGAGGAAAAAGGCATATAAATATTAAAGTCAGGGTGCTATATAGATTTTAAGCAATTTGTTTTAAAATTTTCTTCCTGAACTCTCAAAGAACAGAAACATTTTTTTCTTCAAATTTGACATTTGTATGAAAATAAATGACAAAATTAATCTGACACAGTCACTTAGAAATGTTCATCTTTATTTCAGATGACCTATAGGACCTTGTCCAAATAAAGGTCCTGGAGCAAGTCAGAGAAGACAACAAGAGCCTTTCCTGGGTGGCTCTGATGGGTTACTGGTATGAATAAGGACTCAGTTTTGCTTCTAGGGACCCCACCAGTCAAAGCAGCAAAACTAAGCCACCTTACCAAAACTGAGAAAGAGTACTTTAAATGAATTGATCCTTTTTCTACAATAAGGTCCAGCCAAGCCTTACCACCTCAAGCAAACTCACTACGCCTATCTATGATCAAGAAGTAGTGTGGCTGTCAAAGAAGTGCTGGTCTCTTCTGAGCCTTTCTTCTCAGGATCCACACATCATACACTCATCTCTATTCTCCAGAGAGCACACCATGGCTGCTGTGTTCCTCTCCTTCTCTTCTTCCTCTTTTGATGCCTTTTCCTTATCTTTCAGCTTCTCCTTATTTAGAGTGAACTGGATAGGATTAGCTGCTGGTCTTGTCCTTAAATAATACATCCCAGTCTTCAAACCCTACAAGGGAAGTAAAAATAACTATTAGAAGAAACCATTTGTGAGAATGCTACACATTCAAGACCAATGTTAAAAATACATTCCCATAAGCCAGTTCAAATTCTCTTCTAAACCTGAATTTTATCTCCACTAAGAAGCCTTTCAAAAATGTTCAGAGCGTGGAAATCATACAGCTATACCCTGTATCTTTACACCTAAAATAGGCTTATCCATTTGGAAATGTCAAATATTTTTGTTCTCTAGTCTGTTTTCTGTTTTGTTTTGTTTTTATGCATATGATTTCTAAGTTTGCCCAAGATAACATGTCTGCCTTAGATTATAACTAAGAGGGTTGGACTGTGTCTCTGTATAGGATGAAAGAGATCAGTTACGAAGTTGAGACTAATGGCAGTGGAACAGGAAGGGATTCAAGAAACAGTATGAAGGAAAAACTAATACAATTTGATGAGTGACTGCATGGAAAATAAAGGAAAGGATCATAGGTAACTCCAAGGTTTCAAGCCTCGAATGATATAATCTATAGAAACAAGAAAGTCCTAAACCAGAGCTAATTCTGGTACAAAAACCATGAGTTGGTTTGAACGTATTGGATTTGAAGTGAAAGAAGGATTTTTGGTGACAGTATTTAACAGGTAGCTAGATTTCCTCCACCAACCTGCTTCCAGCCATAGAAGTGCATACTAGTGAGTTTGCCATAGTTAGGCTCAGCAATATGGATGTTCAGAGACTGGCTTTGATCGATGAAAGCTCCTCTCTCAGCTGCCATCTTCAGTACAGTTTTTTGAGAGATTTCCCACACTGTCTTATAAAGTTGCTTCAGGTCATCAGGAATTTCATGTATGCTCTGAAGAAGGGAAACCAAATGTTTATTCCACTCCTCTTGAAAAAAGCAGTATGAATGACAGAATAACGGCCCCAGGTTCCAGCCTTGGTTCTACTTCCTGCCAGCTCTGCCCATACTATTCAGTATGATACGACATGATGCTTATCAGATTTGCCAAAACTACTCGCCTCTGGTTTAGAAAGTCCAACAAGGCCCTATCTAATCAACCAAGTATCATTCTGGTGGTGGTGGCTTCAGCATCCATGTTTGATTGATTTATGGCCTAAACATGCATTGTTTAGAGGCATTCAAGAAAGAAAGGAAAAGTCAGAACTAAGTAGCAATAAATTATTCTTGAGTTTTGCAGAAAATACAAATTATCAGGATATAATCACAGGGACATGATCAAGGGAAGCAGTGGGACAAAACCCTTTAATTAAACCAAAAGGGCTCTATAAACTCCATTTGGAGTCAACAGAAATCAGGTTTTCTTAGGTCTAGGGTAAACTCACATTAAAACATACAAGTTGGCTAATGCTACAGTTTCTGTCATCAAACACAGAAAAGTTACAAGAATCTTTGTATCTGTGTTGTCATGTACACTGATGTTTAGTCAGAAGCTTCTACCTACAAATAATTGCTTCTTGATTGTCAGCTGCAAATAACTTATTGTTAACCACTATTTGTGAGTCTGTCTTCTGGACTATCAGTCCTCAATCTCCATCATGTTTTTTAATTAAGTTTGACTCTCTAATTTCAGACTTTATATCAATGGTTCCCAAACATTGATTCATTTTGGAGTCATCTGAGGAATCTTTAAAAAATACTGATGCCTGGCTCCCACCTACAGACATTCTTATTTAATTGCTATTGGGTGCAACCTAAGCTCTAGGATTTTAAAAGCTCCCCAGTTGATTCTAATACGCAGAAAAATTGAGAACCACTGCTTTATATTAGTGTACAAACAACAAGAAGGTAAAGGCTATGTGAAGATAAATACTGTCCTACCACAACAATGCACAGGTAAGCAGAGCCTGTACTACCACACTGAACAGCCATTCTTTCTCTCTACTGCCTGAGAGAAGTGTGGCTGCACCACAATGTCCAACTCAGCTCTCTGAAGATCACATTTCACTTTCACTCTGTACCTGGATAGAGCCATTGCATGCAATAATCTGGTTTTTCATCTCTTCATTCCACAAGCCCCGCTCAGTAAGATCTTTCAGTAAGTGGGGATTCACAATCTGAATGGAAAAGCAGAAACAATGAGAAGGTATATACAACAATGACAGGGCTTACACAGGATCACAGGCCTGAAGCTTTAAGAAAATGAAATCACTGATGAATTATTTAACATTAAATTTTGTAGTAAATACTATTTTTTATAAAACTGAGAGTCCCATTCTACCATATGAAAGCTACATTCCTTCAAGAGCTTGACATTTGTTGTTCAATAAACATAATACATTGTATTTGCAAGTGAAAAGAACTGACACTGTCTAAACTGGGTAAATCTATAAGGATTGTTTTTTGTTTGTTTAAATGTTATTGCGTTTTAGGTGAAAGTTTACAATGCAAATTAGTTTTTCATTCAAAAAGTTTTATACACAAATTGTTTTCTAACATTAGTTGTAATCCCCCACAATGTGTCAGCACTCTCCTCCTTCGCCTTTCTTCCCTGAACTCTCTGTGTCATTCATCCAGTTCTCCGGTCCCTTCCTGCCTTCTCACCTTTGCTTTTGGGCAAGTGCTGCCCATCTGGTCTTACACTTCATTGAACTTCTAAGAAAATTCCTCCATGTGTGCTATTGTTTGTTTTAAAGGTCTGTCTAATCTTTGGCTGAAACTGTATTTTTTAGGTAAGGATACAATAGATACTTAGGGAAAAAATTCAAACGTATCCTCTCCAAACCTTACAAAACTTTATTTCAGAGTATCTGGAAATTCATAAATGAAATGCTTTTAAATTAGTGGTTCTCAACCCTAGAGTCACCTGGGAATCTTAAAAAACAAAACAAAACAAAACACTGGTTCCACCTACCAGAAATTCTAATTGGTAACCTAGGTTGAGAACCACTGTCTTAAATGCTTCTATACACTTCTTGAGTGTCACCCACTTAAGCATACATCACAATGATTATAGAATAGTTAAACATCACTTGAACTCTAATACCAAGCTTCTCTCATACTCAACCTCCAATCATTCACTCCTTCAATACATATTTATTAAATGCCTATTATGTGCTGAAATAATATGGAGAATGTTAGATATGAAATAACTCACTTTATCAAAGCTTTGCCTCCAAACTAAGAAAAAGCGGGCATTCTAAATCTGAGTGAGCATTTACTTCCAGCATCGGGTTTCTGAAAGATCTCAGTAGGTCTGGTTGTGATCTCACCTGAAATTCTCCTGACAAGACTCTGCGAGTATAGATGTTGCTGGTGTAAGGTTCAATGGACTCATTATTCCCCAGTATCTGAGCAGTTGAAGCAGTAGGCATCGGGGCAATAAGTAAACTGTTTCTTACACCATACCTAAAGAAAAAGAGATTTTTATTTGGTGACAGTCAAAAAGCTACAAGCTGCCAGGAACACAGCTACTCACTGGAGTAAATGCTGCTGCTGTGAGTAACATCATACATGTATTTGACTTGCATGCAACCCCACAGTATGGGTGGTATAGATAACTCCTTTCTTAAATGCTGATTTCCTAAACAGAATTAGCACAATTTTCACTGCTGGATATCCTTACCGTACCATGACCTACGCTAATTGCACTGTAGCACTCAGCTATCAGCACTTGATTCACTATCTTGCCCAGGGAAGCACTCAAATCTCTTTTGAAGAGTTCCCCACCTGTGTCCAGGTACACTCATTCAACCCTCACTTTTTTTTAAGTGCCTATATAAGCCTTCAGGAAATATAATGATGGAAAAGTAGTCAGAAGCAGACACATATCATCACAATTCTCCATTATCCTGTGAATAAGGCAAAAAAATAGGCTCAAAATATATTTCTGATTTCTTCTACTACCTCTTTAGTCACAAGTTGTTGGAAGGTTAATATCTTTTAACTTACTCAGTGCCAAGGAGAGTGCTTAAGGAATAACACACTATCTGACATACTGAACAATTTTCAAACTGCCCCAGTTCATCCTACAAAGCTCATCCTAAGAGATACCCTCTCTATTAACTTCTTTCCTGACCAGGAGGGCAACTCCAAATACAAGTGTACCTTTAAGCATATTGTACCTTTATGTATACTATAACTACTTGTGCTATATGTCTTACGTTACTTAGTCTTAAATTTCTACAAAGACAAAGAGCATGTTCTTCTGCATCTATACCTATGGGCTCATATACTGCTTGGCATACAGCCTCATATCCTGATGAAGTCTGTACAGCTGTTCTCAAACCCACTCTCTGTCACTTTCTAGTATGAGGCATCAAGCAAATCACCATGTCTTTACTTCCTCCTCTGTAAAACAGCAATATTATCTGTCTACTTCATAAAGAGTCCATCTAAATTCAAGTAGGAAAAAATGTTTTGAAAATTCAGGAATTCAAAATAGAAACATGTTTTAAAAAATCGTACATATATGATATATCCAAACTATGGAATTACCTGTAATCCTTAAAAATATTAGGTAGATCTATGTGTTCTAAAAGAGAAAGATTTCTAAAATATATCACTAAATAAGAAGTCTCAGAGTAACCAGTCAAGTTGGATCATATTTATATAACAAAACTGCGTGTGTGTGTGTTTATCTATCTGCAAATTTACTGAAAAATGTCTAGAAAAATACACACCATCAACAATCTCTGAGAAAAGAAATTTGTTGGTCTTTTGTTTTGTGGGACTTGTTTTGTAGGACAAGTGGTTGGCAGAAGAGTATAAAGAAGGACTTTTACTTTCTATTGTATTTTTGTGTTTGAACTCTATTAATAATGAATGTATATGTGTGTGTTAATTTTGAAATTTAAAAGTCATATATGTAGGAAAAACAGCTAAATATAACATATTGAGAAAAAATAACAAAAATAGAGTACAGACCCATTTTTGTAAAAACTAATTTGCATTTAAATACAAGCATGTACTCACTCAGAAAAAAGTCTGAAAGATGACAGACACCAAGATGTAAACAGGTTTTTTTGAGAGATGGTACTAGGATAATTTTCATTTTCCTCCTGACACACAGGGTTTTCTAAATTTTCTACGTGTATTATTTAAGTAATACATAATTTTAAGACAAAAAGATATTTTTAAGAGCATTTTTAAGCTGTTTCCCTTGTAAACATTAAACATTTTACACAGAGTATCATGATAGAAAATTATTCACTCAATAAAACATTCTGCTTGCCCTCAAATCTCATGTTTATTAGCTTAAAAGGCCTACAAAGACCCAATCTTTAAATTTTTCTTTCATACAGTTTAACACATTACCTTATAAAAGCTCTTCCAAAATCCCTAACTTATTCCTATGACAATCAATTCAAACAAAGGCAATTTATGTGCCCAATGTAGCTAAGCAATAAATAAAAGTAAAAATATTCAAAACAAACACACTTGGAAATATGAAAGTTTTAATAATGAAAAAAAGAAT
Source organism: Loxodonta africana (assembly GCF_030014295.1). Taxonomy (NCBI): domain Eukaryota; kingdom Metazoa; phylum Chordata; class Mammalia; order Proboscidea; family Elephantidae; genus Loxodonta; species Loxodonta africana. Next base: position 86,471,062 of record NC_087348.1, read on the forward strand.
TACCTAAGGATAAATCAAAATGGTTAAGCCCAAAATCAAGATCAACTAATAGTAATACACTTACCATGTACTGAAATGTTTTCACTGGACCAAGGAATTTATAGGTTACTACATATATATTACCTCATAAAGTTTTCTTACAAAAGTAGTTCTGTGAGATAGGTCATTTTAGCCCCATTTATTTATTTATTTATTTATTTATTTAATAGAAGAGGAAAAATAAGTTGCAGAAGTTAAAATGATATACTTAACTTCTAAAGAGCCAGGCGGGAAATCCCCAACCCTCCTGACTTCAAAACTACATCTCTTTACTTACTTTGCAATCTTCTCCTTGAGAAGCTTCCAGTCCCATAGGTCTGTAGGAGTAACATTCCACATATCATACTGAAGGATCTAAAGAATATAAACAACCAAATGCATGTTCAGTCACTCCATGGCAATTTAAATCTACAACAAAGCAAATGACTGACATCCAAATAAATGCTGTAGAACTGTGTAAGGAATACAAAGTCCTGAAAGTTCCCTGTACAGACTTCCATGTAGTCATACTGATCAGAAACATGCTAAGCCTTCTTAGAGGATCAATATCACACTTACAAACCAGTAAATCCTAACACTCGTGAAAGGGTGTTGCTGAAATGCATTTTCTTTTACAGTAAAAGCATTACTCTAATCTCATCTTTCTTCACTGTCTTGATCTTCCTCTTCATCTGTTTACTTTGCTAAACACCTATTTTCAACAATCCCACATTAGACTTCCTAAATACCCACAGGCATGTCAGAATGAAAAAGAACGTCTTATTTTATGTGGAAGAGAATCATACTACTGATAATAACGACAGCACGTAACACAGAATTCTAAGAAGGACCCCTAGATTCCTAACCCTGGTATACATACCATGTGTAATCTTCTCTCGAGGGTGGACAGTATCTCTGAATACCATACTGCCCAGGACCATGGCAAAGGAAAAGAATTTTTGCAGATGTAATCGGGGTCCCAAATCAGTTGATTTTAAGTTAATCAAAAGGGAGGTTTATCCTGGGTAGACCTGGCTTAACCAGAAGAAAGCCCTTAAAAGAGGCACTAGGCCCTTACTAAAAAAGAGACTCTCTGTCCTACTGGTCTAGAAGAAGCTAGGTGCCATGAATTCTACAGCTGCAAAGAAAAGAATTGGTGAACTTGGAAGACAACCCTAAGCCCTGTGGAACACCTTGATTGCTGCCTTGTGACAACTTGAAAGAGGACCCAGCTAAGCTGTGACTGGACTCCTGAGCCATGGAAACTGTGAGATAATAAATGTATATTGTTTTAAGCTGCTAAGTTCACCAAGAGAAAACTAATACACCTACACCTCACTTATCAGCTATCTCGTTATCCGACCTTTCACGTTTATGACAATAATAAAAAAAATCTACTATCCGATACATTAACAACATATGTCTAGCGAAAACAAACGCCAAGGTGTGATGTGGGAGTAACAGTGGCTATGATGGTTAAGATTCTGTGTCAACTTGGCTGGGCTGTGATTCTCAGTGGTTTGGCAGTTATGTAATAATGCAGTCATCCTCCATTTTGCGATGTGATGTGGTTACCCTCCATTTACACATAATGCCAATTTTCATGTAATGACCTGGTCTTTGGGACCTAACTATGTCAACAAATGAGGAGTGGGTATACAGGCAGCACTGTTCTTAAGCCATTTTAGCAATGACTAGTTCTAAGTAAGAGATTAAAATACAGTATTCTTTCTACTCCAAAAGGCAAAAGTACTGTGTTAGCTTCCCATGGCTGGCAGAACAAATTACCACAAACTTGGTGGCTTAAAACAACAGAAATTAATTTTCTCACAGTTCTGGAGGTCAGAAGTCCAAAATCAAAATGTTCAGAGAACCACATTCCCTCCAGAGGCTCTAGGAGAGATTCTGTTCCTAGCTTCTCCCAGCCTCTAGTAGCTGTTGGCAATCCTAGGCTTGTGGCTGCATTGCTCCAAACTCTGCTGTCACAATGTCTCCTCCTCTTCTCTGTGTCTTTAATAAGGACAATTGTCACTGGATTTAGGGACCACCCAGATAATCCAGGATGATCTCCTTATTTCAATCTTTAACTTAATTCCATCTGCAAAGACCCATTTTCCAAATAAGGCAGCATTCATAGGTTCCAAGGATTAGGATATGCATGTATTTTGGGGAGCCACCAGTCAACCCACTACAGGTACTTCCTGGCAAAAAGAAATTTCATCCATATACTTACGCCTTTGCTGACTGGAGAACCCTCATAGGTTTCATATGGGCCATGCTCCTTGGCCAGTTCACAACTGGCTTCCAAGGCTCCATAATAAATGGTTTCAAAAATTTGCTTATTCAATAATTGTGCCTCTGGACTCTCAAAAGGATACCTCATCAGGATAAAAGCATCTGCCAGACCTTGTACCCCAATTCCAACGGGGCGATGGCGTTTATTTGATAAAAATGCCTTTGTGCCAACAGATTTAGAGAAGAAAAAGAGAAAACATTACTGAACATAAAAAGCACCATTCTGCACCAAATAACACATATTATCTCTTTATCTCAGTTTTCTTACACCATACCAATGATAACTATTTACATGATGACCTTCAGACCCTGATAAGCAACCTCCACCTTGGATTTCAGTAATTACCAAGAAGGAAGAAACTGATTCATACCTCTGGGACAGGGTAGTAATTTATATCAATAATTTTATTCAAGTTACGGACAATAACTTTGGTGACTTCAGCCAACTTCTTAAAGTCATATGTGTGTTCTGATGTGACATACATATTCAAAGCCAGAGAAGCCAAGTTACAAACTGCAACCTGGAATGCAAAAAAAAAGAGTTAAGAATCGTACAATTTCGATTTCTTCCCAGTTTGTTTCAACGGGCACTATGCAGGCTTCTAACACTCCCGACATTAAAATTTAAATGTTAATCCCCACCCTCTTCATCATTCATCAGTCCATTTCTAAGTCCCACTGATTCCAACTCTCAATATCTATTCATGTACATGAGTAACATGCACCAGAGAAATAAGTACGAGGGAGAGTGAACCTGTGTTCACAGGGTACACAGCTCTATTACTAGATACGTATCACATTGTGCTACGATTTTTTTATTTGTCTCATTCACTAGTTGTGCATTATTTAATATGGTAGCCACTAGCCACATGTAGCTATTTAACTGAAATTAAATAAAATTTAAAATCCAGTTTCTCGGTTGCACTAGTGACTAGTCTTCTCCAGGTGATTATCCCAACTGCTGTATTAACAACCACTACACTAGGTGGTGAGCTTCTTCAGGCAGAAATCATATCTTATTTAGCCTTATCATTTTAGCACCTAGTGCACCTGGTATATATTAAATGCTTAATAATGCTGAATGAACACGCCTTCTTTTCTCTTTTGATTACAACTACCCCAATCCAAACTTGCAACTCCTCTCATCTGAACTACTGAAATAGCTTTCTGACTGGATACCCTGATGCTCTTCACATCTACTCCATTCTACATGTGTTACCAAAGACTCTTTTAAAACAGCTTGGATCACATTAAAAAAAAAAAACAAAAAAACTCACTGCTGTTGAGTCAATTCTGACTCAAAGCAACCCCATAGAACAGAGTAGAACTGCCCCATAGGGTTTCCAAGGAGCAGCTGATGGACTGGAACCATCAACCTCTTGGTTAGCAGCCAAGCTCTTAACCACTGCGCCACCAGGGCTCCATAAGTTCAATAAATGCCAAGGAGAAAAACAATACAGAAAAAGAGAATGCTGGCGCTAAGGATGGAGGGGATGCCATTTTTAAATACAGTTGTCACAGAAGGCCTCACTGAGAACATGACATATGAACAAAGAACTAAAAAGGCTAGAAAGCAAATCATATGGTTACCTGGGGGAGGAGCATTTAAACATTCAAGGTACAGTAAACAGCAACTTCAAAATCCTGAGGCTCCTGCTTGACATGTTTGAGGAACATCAAGGAAATTGGTAGGGCTACAGCAGAGTGAGCAAGGTGGAAACTAACAGGGAAAGTGAGGGTACCCACTTGTGTGGGCCCTTGTAGGGCATTGGAAGGGCTCCGAATAGAAAGGAATAAAGTAGTGATACATGCTACAACATAGATAAACCTTGAAAACATTAAGCTAAGTGAAAGAAGCCAAACACAAAAGGCCATATATTTTATGATTCCATTTGCATGGAATGTCCAGAACAGACAAATTCAGAGACAGATAGTAGATTAGCGCTTAGGGAAATAAGGAAATGGGTATAGCATTTCTTTCTGGGGTAATAAAAATGTTCTAGAGTTAAGCAGTGGTCATAGTTGCACAATCCTGCGGATATACTAAAAAACACTGAACTGTATACTTTAAAAGGGTGAATTTCATGGTAAGTGAATTACCTCAATTAAAAAGAACGACCTCTGGATGGCTGGAAAGCCACAGAGGAGTTTTGTCCAAAGGAATGACATGACCTAACTTTTGTTTTAAGAGGGTCACTTTAGCCTCTATAATATAATCTTGTATAATAGTTACTTGTTGTTGTGTCGTTAGGTGCCATCAAGTCGGTTCCGACTCACAGCGACCCTATGCACAACAGAACAAAACACTTCCCGGTCCTGAACTACCCTTAAAATCGTTGTTATTCTTCAGCTCATTGTTCTAGCCACTGTTGTCAATCCACCTCATTGAGGGTCTTCCTCTTTTCCGCTGACCCTGTACTCTGCCAAGCATGATGTCCTTCTCCAGGGACTGATCCCTCCTGACAACATGTCCAAAGTATGTAAGACACAGTCTCACCATTCTTGCCTCTAAGGAGCATTCAGGCTGTACTTCTTCTAAGACAGATTTGTTCGTTCTTTTGGCAGTCCATGGTATACTCACTATTCCTCGCCAACACCACAATTCAAAGGCGTCAGTTCTTCTTCAGTCTTCCTTATTCACTGTCCAGCTTTCACATGCATATGATGCCACTGAAAATACCATGGCTTGGGTCAGGGGCACCTTAGTCTTCAAGGTGATGTCTTTGCTCTTCAACACTTTAAAGAGGTCTTTTGCAGCAGATTTACCCAATGCAATGCATCTTTTGAATTCTTGACTGCTGCTTCCATGGGTGTTGATTGTGGATCCAAGTAAAATGAAATCCTTGACAACTTCAATCTTTTCTCCATTTTTCATGATGTTGCTCATTGGTCCAGTTGTGAGGATTTTTGTTTTCTTTATGTTGAGGTGCAATCCATACTGAAGGCTGTGGTCTCTGATCTTCATTAGTAAGTGCTTCCTGTCCTCTTCACTTTCAGCAAGCAAGGTTGTGTCATCTGCATAGCAGAGGTTGTTAATGAGTCTTCCTCCAATCCTGATGCCCCGTTCTTCTTCATATAGTCCAGCTTCTCGTATTACTTGCTCAGCATACAGACTGAAGAGGTTTAGTGAAAGAATACAACCCTGACGCACACCTTTCCTGACTTTAAACCAATCAGTATCCCCTTGTTCTGTCTGAACAACTGCCTCTTGATCTATGTAAAGGTTCCTCATGAGCACAATTAAGTGTTCTGGAATTCCCATTCTTCACAATGTTATCCATAATTTATTATGATCCACACAGTCGAATGCCTTTGCATAGTCAATAAAATACAGGTAAACATCCTTCTGGTATTCTCTGCTTTCAGACAGGATCCAGCTGACATCAACAATGATATCCCTGATTCCACGACCTCTTCTGAAACCGGCCTGAATTTCTGGCAGTTCTCTGTCAATACACTGCTGCAACCATTTTTGAAAGATCTTCAGCAAAATTTTGCTTGCGTGTGATATTAATGATGTTGTTCTATAATTTCCATGTTCGGTTGGATCACCTTCCTTGGGAATAGGCATAATATGGATCTCTTCCAGTTAGTTGGCCAGGAAGCTGTCTTCCATATTTCTTGAAATATGGAAATAGACATATGGCATAGACGAATGAGCACCTCCAGCGCTGCACCTGTTTGTTGAAACATCTCAATTGATATTCCATCAATTCCTGGAGCCTTGTTTTTCACCAATGCCTTCAGAACAGCTTGGATTTCTTCCTTCAGTACCATCGGTTCCTGATCATATGCTACCTCTTGAAATGGTTGAACATGGACTAATTCTTTTCGGTATAATGACTGTGTATTCCTTCCATCTTCTTTTGATGCTTCCTGCGTCGTTTAATATTTTCCCCCATAGAATCCTTCAGTATTCCAACTTGAGGCTTGAATTTTTTCTTCAGTTCTTTCAGCTTGAGAAATGCCGAGCATGTTCTTCCCTTTTGGTTTTCCATCTCCAGCTCTTTGCACATGTCATTATAATACTTTACTTTGTCTTCTCAAGAGGCCTTTTGAAATCTTCTGTTCAGTTCTTTTACCTCAACAATTCTTCCTTTTGCTTCAGCTGCTCCATGTTCGAGAGCAAGTTTCAGAGTCTCCCCCGACATCCATCTTGGTCTTTTCTTTCTTGTCTTTTCAATGACTCTTGCTTTCTTCATGTATGATGTCCTTCCACAACTCATCTGGTCTTTGGTCACTAGCGTTCAATGTGTCAAATCTATTCTTCAGGTGGTCTCTAAATTCACGTGGGATATACTCAAGGTCATATTTTGGCTCTCGTGGACCTGCTCTGATTTTCTTCAGTTTCAGCTTGAACTTGCATATGAGCAATTGAGGGTCTATTCCACAGTTGGCCCCTGGCCTCATTCTGACTGATGATATTGAGCTTTTCCAACATCTCTTTCCACAGATGTAGTCAATATGATTTCTATGTGTCCCATCTGGTGAGGTCCATGTGTATAGTCACCGTTTATGTTGGTAAAAGAAGGTATTTGCAATAAAGAAATTGTTGGTCTTGTAAAATTCTATCATTCGATCTCCGCCATTGTTTCTATCACCAAGGTCATATTTTCCAACTACTGATCCTTCTTCGTTTCCAACTTTCGCGTTCCAATCGCCAGTAATTATTAATGCATGTTGAGTGTATGTTCGATCAATTTCAGACTGCAGCAGCTGATAAAAATCTGCTATTTCTTCATTTTTGGCCCTACTGGTTGGTGCGTAAATTTGAATAATAGTTGTATTAACTGCTCTTCCTTGTAGGTGCATAGATATTATCCTATCACTGACAGCGTTGTACTTCAGGATACATCTTGAAACATTCTTTTTGACGATGAATGCAACACCATTCCTCTTCAAGGTGTCATTCCCAGCAGAGTAGACTATATGACTGTCCAACTCAAAATGGCCAATACCAGCCCATTTCAGCTCACTAATGCCTAGGATATCGATGTTTATGCGTTCCATTTCATTTTTGAGGATTTCCAATTTTCCTAGATTCATTCTTTGTACACTCCAGGTTCCGATTATTAATGGATGTTTGCAGCTGTTTCTTCTCATTTTGAGTTGTGTCACATCAGCAAATGAAGGTCCCAAAAGCTGTACTCCATCTCATTAAGGTCAACTCTACTTTGAGGAGGCAGCTCTTCCCCAGTTGTCTTTTGAGTGCCTTCCAACCTGGGGGGCTCATCTTCCAGCACTATATCAGACAATGTTCTGCTGCTATTCATAAGGTTTTCACTGGCTAATACTTTTCAGAAGTAGACTGCCGGGTCCTTCTTCCTAGTCTGTCTCAGTCTGGAAGCTCAGCTGAAACCTGTCCTCCATGGGTGACCCTGCTGGTACCTGAATACCAATGGCATAGCTTCCAGCATCACAGCAACATGCAAGCCCCCACAGTACGACAAAATGACAGACACATAGCTACCTGAATACATGTCAATTTCTTCCTACTAAATTATAAATTTCCAGAGGGCAGAGATCGAACTTTATTCATTTTGTATCCCAGGGCACTTAATACAGTATCTTATATATAGCTAGTGCTCAATAAATTCTGTTGAATTAAATTGCAACTCTAGCATTATATTTAACTCACGTCCTACTTAAGTCATTTTTCTTTTTCTTTTTAAGGAGGCCTGGTGGCACAATGGAAACCCTGGTGGCGTAGTGGCTAGGTGCTATGGCTGCTAACCAAAGGGTCGGCAGTTCGAATCTGCCAGGCACTCCTTGGAAACTCTATGGGGCAGTTCTACTCTGTACTGTAGGGTCGCTATGAGTTGGAATCGACTCGATGGCACTGGGTTTGGTTTGGTTTTGGTGCCACAACAGTTAGCACTCAGCTTACCAAAAGAATGGTCGTTCAAACCATCCAGCAGCTCTGCAGGAGAAAGGCTAGTGATCTGCTTCTGTAAAGATTACAGCTTAGAAAACCCTAAGAGGCAGCTCTACTCTGTCACATGAGGTCAGTATGAGTCAAAATTGACTCGACAGCACCTAATATTTTTTTTAGATTTTAGACTTTGGGATCTACTTCTTCCTCATTTCCATAGTTTTAATCCAATAACCAAGCAGCCTGCCATCCAACTACTACAACAATCTCCTTAGGCTAACCTCCCTATTTCCAGCCTCTTCTCAAACCAAGACACATTTTTACCACATGCAAGAACCATTCTTCTCATCCTAGCATTTTCACGCTATTTTCCTTTCAGAAACCTATAACGGCTCCTACCCCTGAGACATGGAACTGTCACCTTCCATCTACCATCTCCCTTCCCCAGTCATAGCCATCTCTCCATATACCAAGGCTTAATGTATTTGCTCCATCAAAATAAACTTACTTGGCACTGGACTCAAAATCTATCTCTATTTCTCATCTGCCATATAGGCCATTCTCCACCAAATGGAATGGAAAGCTTTTCCCCAAACTTTTTCTTTTAAACGAAATCCATGTCCCATTTCCAGCCTTGCCTCTTCTGTGAAATCTCCTGAGAGATCTGAGATTGGAATTTGTCTCTCTATTCACTGAAGGACTCTCTACATGCTTATGTACTTTAATCTGAAAGAACTTCCTAACACATTTTTACATTTACCTTAAACCATCATAACTGTGTATTGCTGTTTTTCTCAAGTAAAGACTATTATAAAGATGTATGTGTAAGAAAAACCCAATTGTCTTTTACACAGTTTACAGACTAAAAGATACTTAAGGGCACGAGTCATGACTTCCTTTGTAACTTCTCGCTGGCTATTTAAGTGCTCTTCTGCTTTATAATAAACTATGAAAACTCCCTTCACCCATCTCAAGTGGAATCAAGGAATAACTACCAAAGGTTCTCTCACTACTGTAAGGCAGAAGTTTTTCTACCCACCTCATCTTTGCTGGTATACTCTACTATTTCTGTGCACAGGTTGCTGCATTTGATCGTTCCCAGGTTCTGCTGGTTGCTCTTTCGATTACAGGAATCTTTGTAGAGCATGTATGGGGTACCTGTTTCTGTCTGAGACTCAATGATGGCATACCAAAGCTGCTGGGCTTTTACAACTTTGCGGATGCGACCCCGTTTCTCATAACTGAAAGGAAAAACTAACATTGTTTTAATATTTAAATATTAAGAAAATTTTTATTGCAGACAGCTTGATGACACTAAAATACACAATTATTAAAGCTCTTAAGTTTTTAATAAGTTTTGCTAATGGGGGAAGAAAGGAATATAATATTCATTTTACTCTGGCTAAAGCCATTTAAGAAAATCAGGCAGCTTTAGATCCCTTTAAATGTACCCCAGTCCTACTAAATCAATATCTTTCATAATAAAAAGGAAGAAATTAAAGTAGCCAAATCTCCTAATATTATGCTAATATTTACTGAACTATTGAAATGTGTCCCAATCTCACACAGTTCCTACGTGTAATATAAAGCATAACTTATGTTATCAAATGTATTATAGGATAGAGCAAAACAATAACTCTACTAGTTTTTGCTTTAATTTTTATAACGATCAAATTAAAAACCTAAGCACCTATTCACATGTCCCAAAGTTTTAAGAAAGAAAGGAACCAACATTTTGGTGAAGAATCAGGGAACAAACCTAACCAAAGTTAAATTATTAGTCACATTCCAGTCTAAAAGTTTCTGAAAATTTCTAGAGACTGGCTAATGACTGGTGTACTTCTGAAATTTTAATTACTCAAGTAAGAGAAACACATAGTTAAAACATTTTTAGATTTTTACATTTTTCCCATACCTTTCATATAGCTTCTCAAATTCCTCTCCCCAAACCTCATCCAGACCAGGACATTCATTTGGACACATCAAAGACCAGTCCTACAAAGGGAAGAAGAGTAACACCCTTAAGAAATTTCAGATAACCAACCACAGCCCATTAAAAGCACTGCAAGGGATGGGTACTTTTATAGGCTCTTTTAGTGTGGAAATAATTTTAGGCTCAGGTCCAAACATCTAGTTCTGCCTATTTGTACATGGCTTTTAAAACATCGAGGTCAAATAGCATCTGCTTTAGAGAATAAAATGGAAGAGGGAAGAATGGTATCTCTTAACTTGCTCAGAATGCTTTCCATGGCATGGGCTCTTCCTAAGCATGATTTAAGGTGACTTAAGAAGAGAAAGCTCATATTCAGGTTGCTACATTAACAGGTACCTAACTCTCACCTGATTAGTCTCCACTCGTTTCATGAAGAGATCCGGAATCCAAAGGGCAAAAAATAGGTCCCTGGCACGCTGTTCTTCCTTTCCCGTATTCTTCTTTAAATCAAGGAACTCAAAGATGTCTAAATGCCAAGGCTCCAGATAAATAGCAAATGCCCCAGGTCGCTAATGGCAAATAAATCATCATTTTTTTCAGAATCAAAATGAAACAAGGAAGACTTCTTATTTTCCAAAGCACACTTTTATAATATCTCCTTTAATCTTCACTATAATTAATGAATTAAATAAAAGTATTATACAAATTTTAAGAAGTAATATTTTTCTTACAATTCTAGGAGTAAGAAAGAGCAACTGCCATAAAGAAAATGTGGCACATGAAAGATAAAATAACTTGTCCAAAGTGACACAACAAAGCTGAGATAGAGCCTCCCCTTCACTTACAGTCTAGCTCCCTTTTCACTATATGAGATACATGTAAAGGTCAAAGAGGATGTTGTTAACTTTGACAATATAAGCTGTGCTCTTTATTAAAGGTCAGAATGGTGATCTGTCTTATCAAGATCCCCATAGATTTTTTTTAAGTCTATCAGAAGGAAATTCATTAACAGGTGATTAGTATGCCTACATGCATACCCGTAAGTGGCACCTAAGCTGTAAACTACCCTGCTGGTAACATTGGTAGACAATCAAACACACATTATAGGACACACATTATAATCCCTATCCAAAGTTAGGTATTAAAATGAGTTATAACTTCAGAAATTCTTCACAAATAGGACAAGTATTGTATGAGACCACTACTATAAAAACTCATGAAAAGGTTTACACACAAAAAGAAACAATGTTTGATGATGGGGTGGGGAGAGGTGGGGACAGAAAAACACTAAATAGACAATAGGTAAGTGGTAACTTTGGTGAAGGGTAAGACAGCACACAATACTAGGGAAGCCAGCACAACTTGTACAAGGTAAGGTCATGGAAGTTCCATGGACACACCCAAACTCTCTGGGGGAATGAATTGCTGGGCTGAGGGCTGTGCGGACCATGGTCTCGGGAAACATCTAGCTCAATTGGCATAACATAGTTTATAAAGAAAACGTTCTACATTCTACTTTGGTGAGAAGTGTCTGGGGTCTTAAAAGCTTGTAAGCGGCCATCTAAGATACTCCACTGGTCTCACCCCATCGGGAGCAAGGGATAATGAAGAAAACTAAACATATAAGAGAAAGATTAGTCCAAAGGACTAATGGATCACAACTACCATGGCTTCCACCAGACTAAGTACAGCACAGCCAGATGGTGCCCAGCTACTACCACTGACTGCTCTGACAGGGATCACAATAGAGAGTTCTGGACAGAGCTAGAGAAAAATGTAAAAGAAAATTCCAGCTCACAAAACAAAGACCAGACTTACTGGCCTGACAGAGACTAGAGAAACCCTGAGAGTATGCCCCCTGGACATCCTTTTAGCTCAATAATGAAGTCACTCCTGAGGTTCTCCCTTCAGCCAAAGATTAGACAGGCCCATAAAACAAGTCTAAAGGGCCACACCAGCCCAGGGGCAAGGACTAGAAGGCAGGCGGGGACAGGAAAGCTGATAATAGGAATGCAAGGTCAAGAAGGGAGAGTGTTGACATGTTGTGGGGTTGTTAACCAATGTCATAAAACAATATGTGCACTGTTTAATGAGAAGCTAGTTTGTTCTGTAAACCTTCATCTAAAGTACAACAAAAGAAAAATTCTTTACAAATAAACTGTCATGTAAAAAAGCTGAATAGAGCAGAGGCTGCCTGGAGCCAGGTGTGTGTGGTGAGAGTGATGGGGAGAGACTGAATGCAAAGGTGCACGAGCAAACTTTTTTGGGGTAATGGAAATGCTCTGTATCTTGACTGGGGTGGTTATTATACAACTGTACATATTTGTCAATACTCATCAAACTGTACAATTAAAATATATACAGTTTAAAGTAAATGATACCTCAAAAACTGATTTTAAAAGTAAAACAAACAAAAAAAAGCATAAGCATAGTGTTAAGAACTATACACTATTGAACCATCCCATTCTAAGTATACGTGCCTAAAGCTTTTCAGTTCTGATTTCCAGTACTTTCAAGTAGTGGAACATACCTTGTTCCCACCTTGATCCACATATCGAGCTGTGTTGTTATACACTCTCAGCATAGGTACAAGGCCATTGGAATTGCCATTAGTCTGAAAGAGAGACCAAAAATAAAGGTATCTGGAGAGACAAAGGAGGCTCAGCAAAGAAAGAGAACAAAATGGCCCAACAGTAAACAAATGACTCTCTCTCAACCTTTCGTCAAAAAGGGTACCTAATTTCTAGATAGCAATCTATAATTTTACTGCTCTCCCTCTTTACCCGTTTTGAAAATATAACATCCAATATAAAGTCAACAAAATATTGTCAAATTAATCACAATCATATACATAATTATTTCATGGCATCTCTAATTTACGAGATATAACAATTACAAGTTAAGAAAGCCCCAAATCAGGGTAAATAAATTTAAACTCCTTGTTTTATAAAGGCCATTATATAAAGATGCACTTTGGGTAGAGTAAAAGTAAAAACACTACTACAATGTCTTTTTCCCAAAAGAATTCAAGGCAACTCACAATAAGAATTATTTGCAATGGATAACTTAAGACAATAAATAAGGAAAATGAAGATACTCAACGATAAATGGATTCTAGAATGAGAACATGAAAATATCGAGAGTCCTAAGACTGGAAGATGTTGTTGTTAGCAGCTGTCAAGTCACTCCTGACTCATGGTGACCCCATACATGACAGAACAAAACACTGCTCAGTCCTGTGCCATTCCCATGATCAGTTAGTTGCAGCTTAGACCACTGTGATCCAGATGGTTTTCACTGGCTGATTTTTGGAAGTAGATCACCAGGCCTTTCTTCCTAGATATCTTAGTCTGAAAGCTCCATTGAAACCTATTCAGCATCATAGCAACATGCAAGCATCCACTGACAGATGCATGATGGCTACGCACGAGGTGCGTTGGCTGGGATCAACCAAGTCTCCTGCATGGAAGGTGAATATTCTGCCACTGAACCATCAATGCCCCTAAGACTCTAAGAAATCATATCAAATTCTTTAAATTATCCTCCTAGCTCCAAGGCAAGTCTTGACACAGTCTAGAAAGATAAGTGAACAATGGCTCACTGTACTACTTCAAGGTAAGTCTTGACACAGGCTAGAAAGGTAAGTGGACAATGGCTTACTGTATCATTGTGTGAAAGTACAGTGATATACACAGAACCTTTCAAACACCAGAATGGAAGAGTTTCCTTCTAGAGTCTCCAAGTATACGTTAATTTTATCCTACAGGGTTAGATATTTTCTTCACTTTACAGATAAGAAAACTAACTCAAAGATATAAAATAATTCAGAGATATAAAATCACACTACAAATAAGTAGTGGAGTTGGGTTTAAACCCAGGTCTTAACCAAAATCATTATCTTGACTCCCGGTGAATAGTCAACTAACAAAGGGCTAGAGCTTACACCATTAAGTGCTAATGTTTAGGGCTTGAATCCTGGGTCTAGGCCAGGTATTAAGTAAGTGATCTCTGGAAATAATTTAATTTTCTAAGCCTCCGATTCCTCGCTTTTAAAATGAAGACAAGGGTACCTATACTCGCAAGGTTCCTGAAAGGTTACTGTTCCTAGCATGTGTCTGTAATGGTATCTATCACATAAGGTTGCAGTAAGGATTAAATGAATGATTCACGTAAAAATTACCTTCATAACAGACTTAGCACATACTAAGTACTCAATAAATTATAGCTGCTATTATTTCTAACATAAACCAAACTTTCAGAATCAGAGCTAAAAAGGATCTTAGAGATCATCTAGACTAAACCTCTAATAAGATAGATGAAAATGAAGCCACAAGTGAAATGACTCTCTCTAAGTCACACAGACAGCTAATAATTAACAAAGACCCAGATCTCCCAAACCCCAGTAGGTACCTTCTCAAACGTAAGCCTGGTTACTTATGGACTTGACTTCCCCTAGCCTACAATCTTTTTTAAAGTCGTAAGACAGAATCTTACCCCAGCAATATAGCTGCCAGTAGCTCGGATACAACTCACAGCAACACCAATTCCCCCAGCAGACTTGGAAATTAGTGCACACTGCTTTAGAGTGTCATAAATACCTTCAATGCTGTCATCTTTCATACTCAGAAGGAAACAGCTACAGGGAGAAAAGAAGTCACAACTCAGAGCAAGGAAAGAGAGCAAAGCTGAATCGTAAAAATCATTACACAATCAAAAAACATTAAGTTAGGTAAATAAAAGATCTGAAGTTCACAAAATTCCTAAGTGGTTTTAGAAGAAAAAAACTTTAAGTGGGTATCACACAATGAAACATAGCTACATAAGATTATATTGAAATCACCTTATTGTCTACACTAGATGTTAAGCCTAGAAGAAAATCTTATAGGAAGTGTAGAAATAGCTCATTTTTACCAGATTGCACATGAGACATTATCACATTTTCTCCTGTAAGTTCATAAACATACATCACAGCCTTTTCAACTTGTTAGTAAAACAAGAAAAATAAAACCTCTGAAAAAACATCTATTCAATTGTCAACCAATTCTTTAATATATCCTGTGTTGGATTACCCAATAAGTAAGGTATGCACAGGCTTACTTGTGCTTACTAACTAATCTGTACTGGACAATTCACATGGATTTTACTAATTTACAGATTAGTAAACACAATTAAGCCTGTGTGTACCTTGCTTACTATAAGCCAGTGCATACCGTGCTTACTGGTTAATCCACCCCTGATTAATCATATGTCCAACAAAACTGTAATGACGCACTCACACTGTCTTTTCCAAGACAACACCTCTGTCTGTGCTTTGGAGCTTCTCCTGTTCCACGCCTCAGGAACTTTACCAATGATTTCTTCACTGTCTTAAATATTCAACTGCAAAAAAAGATTCTATCCATTGGCTTTTTCTATTAAATACTCAGACATTCGGAATAATATTGAGAAGAACATAAAAAATGCTTTGTGCTTACCACCTACCTCAAGAAATTAGACACTACAAATACAGCCTAATTGCAGTCCCCTACCATTTCCATGCATTTCTACTTTCTTTTAGCATTTATACACATTCGACATATATGGTCTAAATTTTAAAATGTTTCTGGTAGCATATTTATTCATCCTACCACAACTTGCTTTTAACTCAGTATCACGGTAAAGTGATTCATTCCTATGAATACGTGTAGTTCTAGTTTGTTTTTCACTGCTATAAGATATTCCTAATTGTATGAACATACCAATATATTTATCCATTCTCCTATTGATAGCCATTTGGATTACTTTCAATTTCTTTGCTACTCTACACAATGCTGCTGTGAAAATTGTTGAACATACCCCCTTGTGCACATGCCCAAGGGTTTCTGGAGGAAGGGCTTGCTAGGTCAAAAGATACGTACATGTTCCACTTTATTAAAGATTCTTCAATACGGGTGATCAAGTCTACACTACATCAAGCAATGTATGATGCTCCATTCCTGACAACACTTGATATCATCAGACTTTTTAATTTTTATCAATCTGATGGGTATGAAATATCTCATTATGATGTTAATTTTCACTTCCCCAATTATAAGTAAAGTTTATCATCATCTCACATGTTTACTGAAAACTAAATTTTCTTTTTCTATCTAATTACTTGTTTATATCCTTTGCCTATGTTTCTATTTGGTTTTGCATCTTTTTTTTACACTCTCAATACTTAATCTGTGTTAAAAATATCTTCTCTCAGTCTGAAACTTGTTTTTTCACTTTGTTTTTGGTTCACAGGAATTTATAATTTTAGTGTAGTCAATTCTGCCAAATTTTCCTTTATGGCGTTTTGCTTTTCGTATCTTAAAAAGAAATTTTTCACCACTATGAGGTCATAAATTTTGCCCTATCAAGATGTAAACTGAAATGTTAAGAGTCATGATGACAGTGATGAATCTGTGAAACTTAACATGGAGGAATCTGGAAGGCATCATGCTGAGTGAAATTAGTCAGTTGCAAAAGGACAAATATTATATAAGACCACTATTATAAGAACTCGAGAAATAGTTTAAACAAAGAAGAAAATATTCTTTGATGGTTATGAGATGGGGGAGAGAGGGGTATTAGATAATTAGAGAGTAGATAAGAACTATTTTAGGTGAAGGGAAAGACAACATACAATACAGGTGAGGTCAGCACAACTGGACTAAACCAAAAGCAAAGAAGTTTCCTGAATAAACTGAATGCTTCGAAGTCCAGTGTAGCAGGGGCAGGGGTTTGGAGACCATGGTTTCAGGGGACACCTAAGTCAACTGGCATAATAAAATCTATTAAGAAAACATTCTGCATCCCACTTTGGAGAGTGGCATCTGGGGTCTTAAACACTAGCAAACAGCCATCTAAGATGCATCAATTGGTCTCAATCCACCTGGATCAAAGGAGAATGAAGAACACCATGGACGCAAGGTAATTACGAGCCCAAGAGACAGAAAGGGCCACATAAACCAGAGGCTACATCAGCCTGAGACCACAAGAACTAGATGGTGCCCAGCTATAACCGATGACTGCCCTGACAGGGGACACAACAGAGTCCCTGAGGGAGCAGGTGAGCAGTGGGATGCAGACCCCAAATTCTCATAAAAAGACCAGACTTAATGGTCTGACTGAGACTAGAAGGACAGCAGTGGTCATGGCCCCCAGACCTTCTGTTGGCCCAGGACAGGAACCATTCCCAAAGCCAACTCTTCAGACAGGGATTGGACTGGACAATGGGTTGGAGAGGGATGCTGGTAAGGAGTGAGCTTCTTGGATCAGGTGGACACTTGAGGCTATGTTGACATCTCCTGCCTGGAGCGGGGGGATGAGAGGGTAAAGGGGGTTAGAAGCTGGTGAAATAGACATGAAAAGAGAGTTGAGGGAGGGAGCGGTCTGTCTCATTAGGCGGAGAGCAATTGGGAGCGTGTAGCAAGGTGCATATAAGTTTTTGTTTGAGAGACTGACTTGACCTGTAAACTTGCAATTAAAGCATAATAAAAACTAAAAAAAAAAAAAAAAAAAAACTCGTGATGTTTGCAACTCACTTTCTGGGCTCCCTGTTATACTATGGCTTATTTGTCTATCCCAATGTAAACACCACACTGTCTTAATTACCATGGCTTTACAGCTATCTTGAAATCTGGTAGGGTTTTTTCCTTCAAAATTGTCTTGCTATTTGTATTAGTTCCTTTGGCTGCCAAAACAAACTACCACAAACTTGGTGGCTTGAGGCAACAAAAACTTATTCTCTCATGTTCTGAAAGCCAGAAGTTCAACATCAGTTTCACTGAGCCAAAATCAAGAGCATTCCCTCTGGAGGATCTAGGGAAGAATCAATCCTTGCTTCTTCCAGCTTCTGCTGGCAGCCAGCATTCCTTTGCTTGTGGCCACATCGCTCCAATCTCTCCCTCCATTTTCCCATTGCCTTCCCCTCTTCTAGGAGCCCTGGTGGCACAGTGGTTAAAGCACTCGGCTGCTAACCAAATGGCTGGTGGTTCGAATGCACCAGCTAATCCATTAGAGAAAGATGTGGCAGTCTGCTTCTGTGATGATTTACAGCCTTGGAAACCTGTGGGGCAGTTCTAATCTGCCCTATAAAGTCCTATAGTGTTGCTATATATCAAAAGCAACTCAACAGCAACGGGTTTGGTTTTTGGTTTGGTACCTTCCTCTTTGTGTATCAAATCTCCCTCAGCCTCTCTCTTATAAGGACACTTTTGATTGGACTTACGGCCCACCTGGATAATCTCCCCATGCCAAGATCACACCTGTAAAGGCCATTTTTCCTCATAAGGTAACTTTACAGATCCCAGGGATTAGGACCTGACATCTTTGGGTGGCCATTTTTCAGTCTACTAGACTATTCTTAGCCTTCTGCTCTTCCACATAAATTTTAGAATTAGAATGTTGAGATTTTGATTGGCATTAATCTGAATCTATAATCTTTACAATATTGAATCCATTTATGAAAACAAAATCATTTTCCATTTATTTTTTAATGTCCTTCAATCATGCTTTAGAATTTTCTCGTTACGTCTTACACATCTTTTATTAAATTTATTCCTGAGTCCCTTCCAGTATTTGATGCTATTACAGATGGTATTTTTTTTTAAATGGTATATTTTTAAAACTTAATTTTCTAATAGCTAAAGTACAGAAATGCAAGTGATTAATAATATATACAGATACATTGCCTAAATCTCTTTCTAATTCTAATCATTTGTCTGAAGGTATTTTTGAGTTTTCTATGTAAAGAATTATCTGAGTAATTACAGTTTTGTTCCCTCATATCCAATCTCTTGTTTCTTTTCATTCTCTTACAATGTGGACTCTACTACTATACTAAATAGAAGAGGTGACAAATCTAAGTTTTTAGTGAATATCTTTCATCAAATTAAGGAAGTTATTTTCTATAAACACTTTGCTTAATTATTTTTATTATGAAAGCATTATTAAATGGTTTAAAATACTAATGCAATTATTTACATCATATTTTTTGATATCATTATAGCCTTGAATTCTTGGGAAAACCCCAACTTGCTAATGTGTATTATATTTTTTACCTATTACTGGATAGTGTTCCAGTGTTCCCTTTCTCAGTGAATGGGGACACTGGAACATTTGTTACACTATGGATAAGCCTGGAAACTAACCTCAACCCATGTCCAAAACATCACCCAATTCTATTATTTTACCTTCTAAATATCTCATGTATCTGTCTACCTCTGTCTCTACTTTCGCCACCCTGAACCAAACTACCATAGTCTCTTGTGTGTTGTTGTTAGGTGCCATCGAGTCAGTTCCAACTCATAGCAACCGTACATATAACAGAACATAATCTCTTGTATAGACTACTATAATAGTACCATAACTAGATCTCGGCGCTAATTTTTTAAACAATTTTACTGAGATATAATTCATATGTCATATTGCCCATTTAAAGTGTACAATTCAATGGCTTTTAATAGTAACAAAGCTTAAGACCATCACCCACAATCAATTTCGGAACATTTTCATTATCAGTATTTGCCTCTACAATCCATTTACCACACTACAGCCAGAGCTCTTTCAAAAACGCATATCTCATTTCTGAGCAGGCAGCAATTAAATTTTATTGACACTAATTTTTATGTGATGAACTGCCTAGTTTCTTAAGCTCAAGGTTTATTTCCTTAGTCAAAACCATTTCACAGAATTACAAAGCAACAATAGGTGACACATACCTAGAGAGTTGTGGGCGGTTGGTACCAGCATTGAAGAGAGTGGGGGAGGCATGAGTAAACCACTTCTCAGAGAGAAGGTTGTATGTTTCAATAGCAGCATCAATGTCTTCTTTGTGAATCCCAACAGATACCCTCATCAACATATGTTGTGGTCTTTCAGCCACTATAAACCAAAGAGGAATTTTCCCATAATAAGGCATGTCAGAAAAACTAAGCTGAGACATGTACTTGAATCAAAAAACCCAAACCACACTGGCTGCCATGGAGTCGATTCAGGACTCATAGAGACCCTATAAGACAGAGTAGAATGTCCCATAGGGTTTTCAAGGAGCGCCTGGTAGATTCAAACTGCCAACCTTTTGGTTAGCAACTGAACTGTTAAGCACTACGCCCCCAGGGTTTCCTGATAAGGAACACCAAAATAAAATTAGAAAAACCTTACCCCAATGAGTGGGATAATTATTCACATACTAAACCTAAAGTTCAAAATGTTAAGAGTTTAAATAGAAATGTTAAAGCTAATGACACACGAACATGTTCATTTCTCACCTTTTCCATTGATCTTCAACAAATAGGACCGCTCTAGCGTCTAGAAAAGGTAAAGCAACCAAAAACTTTGCAGGGCAGTTTTTAAAGATACAGCGAATATATCATTTAGAGTAAGGTAATCTGTTTAAATCTTCCATATTTATATAATTTTAAATTAAAAAGTAGGATATTTACTCTTACTGGCTTCAGTTTAGAACAGTTTCAATTGGCTGTTTTGTTTTGGAAAAGACTGCATGAAATTTTCTTGAAAAAGCCAGCTCTGCAATATTAATAACAGAATTTACAGTAGTAAGCATCATCATTATCATCATGGCTAACATTTATAAAGTGCTTACAATAGTCTAGGCCCTGATCTAAGCAACACACACACTCACTTAATCCTCATAACAACCCTATGGAATTGTATTATCTCCATTCTCAAGATGAGGAAACTGAAGCACAGAGGTTAATTAAGTACCTTGCTAGAAGAAATAGAACAGGAATATGAACCCAGGTAGTCTGACACCAACATTCATTCTCTCAATCACTACACTATGCTGTCTGTCAACAAACACAAAAGTACTCAGAAAAGTACCTGGCACACAGTAGGGATTTAGTAAACAGCTGTTACATAAATAGTAGAATAATCTAGAATAATTCTGGGAAACTATCTACATAACTCCTCCAGTAATCCAGAAGTAATATTTGGAAAACTGAAAATAGGCATGCTGTCTCCGCTTTATTCAGACCACCACCACCCTCACCTCACTAATCTTCCAGTTCCATCCCAACTCCTAACAGCTTATTGCCTTTATAGCTATATTGCTAAAGTTGACTTAAGGTGGAGTTCTCACTTATTTGAAACCCAATACTTACCTTGAAACCAAAGTAATTATAAGAGAAGTCTCGGTCATAGATAATGGCTGAATTCAGGCGCTGATGGGGGAAAAACACATAATTAAAATAATCAGAAAATCTGTTTTCAACTAGATTTATTTTCACAAAATCTGTTATCTTTCAGCCCTGATTCTAAAGCTAAAATTGATATAAAATAGAAAAAAGATAACTCTAAGCATTATTGCTGTAGAATAGAAATCCATATATAACATTAAGAAAAAGAAACAGTATAAATTGAATATCCTAATTAGGCTTAAAAACACGCATATTAAAGACTAGATGAGAACTCTCAAATTTAAGTTGTGTGATTAAAGGTTATTTTAAAATGTTGCCTATCATATGTATAGTATATCTGTAACTAAACAGGGAACTAACGTGAGTGGTCAATACTCTCATCCTTAAACATGTTTTTAGATTGGCTGTTGATACAAAAGTATTAGTACCATGTACTTTTTTATATAATTTATTTTATTGCTGTTGGTGTTGAGAACATACAGCAGAACATACACCAATTCAAGTTTACATTTACAATTTAGTGATATTGATTACAGTCTTCAAGTTGTACAAACATTTTCACCCTCCTTTTCTGAACTGTTCTTTCCCCATTAACATAAACTCATTGTCCTTTAAGTTTCCTATCTAATCTTTCCACCTGTTGTTTTCAATTTGATCCCATACAGTTTCTAAAAGAGCACAATGCTCAAGGCAGACATTCTTTACTAGGTAAGTAAACTATTGCTGGGTTTAAAGAAGACTTTAGGGGAGGTACCACATACTTACTAATACATATTTTTATTTTAAAAATTAGCGCATTTTAAACTGCATGTAACAATATATAAATAACAGGAGGCAGGATTCACTACTGCTAAGGCTCTTCAAATCTATGGTCTTCAACAGATTTTAAACAAATTACTGCTGTGACAGTAAGATTTTATAGCAGAATTAGCCATTGTCACAGAATTTTTGTAGGCTATAAAGCCATTTGGAGGAAAATGAAAGCAGCGAGGTAAAAACAATCATTTGGATAGCGAGAAATGGAGCTGGTTTTTCAAAACATGAGCAGTGTTTCTGCATAATGATCCATGTCCATGGACTACAGAAAATCTACACCAAATTCTGCTTCCTCTTTCTCAAATTTTTGAGGACATCTTTATTGTCAAAGGCAGGTAAGCCTAGCTTGAATAGTGGAGAACCAAAATACTTGATTGTCAATGTTTACCTTTTAGACACAGGTTTTGCTGTTATTTTTGTTTTAACCTGTCATTGAACAACACACGAACAGCTAAGAAAGAATTTTCTCTCAGTCTCTTCTGCACCAGATACATAGTTAGACAATCAACTAACCATTCTATTACCTAAAGTTAATGCTGGCTTCTTATCTTTCCAGATATCCATGGAAAATAAACCCTGTGTACAAGGGAGATGGCTAGACCTACATATCTTTTCCCTTCTATCCTCTGGGATCTAGGTAAGAAAGAAGTTGGAATCTAAGTGGATAAGTTTTAAGTTGCTGAGCAAGATCTTTCACAATTTTACCTAAGCAACCTTTTTGGGAGTCAGTTTGGCAATGTCTATCAAAGTTTTGAATGCATATACTTTTTCACTCAGTAATTCTACCTGAGGTATTTATTGTATCAACATATGATTAAAAGACCTACCATACAAGGATATTCACTGCAGCGAAAAATGAAAAACAATTTAAATGTTCATCAATAGAGGAATGCTTACATACTCATACAACAATATATAAAATGGAATGCTATGCCGCTATTAAAAAGAACAGAGTAAATTCATAAATGCTGATACAGAACAATCTCTAAGACATATTGGTAAGTGAAAAAAGCATCAGCGAGAACAGAATGCTACCACTAAAAGGAAAAATAAATGTGTGCACAGATACGTGTATGTATAGAGTAGCTCTGAAAAATACATTTAAAAAATGATAAAATGTTGTTTCCAGAGAGGAAAATCAGGATTCAGAGCAGAGCAAGAAGAATACTTTTCACCTTATATTCTTTGTAGTGCTTAAATTTTTAAACGTATATATGTTATTTAAAAAAAAAAAAAAACTATCAAAAAACATTTACCAGGAAAGCATCATACATACATCTTTATTGGCCAAAACAATATCCAGTGTTGAATTGGCCACCATGGGAGAGTGTTTGCCATTATGAGGATTTATGTAGTTGTACAGGTCTTCCATCACATCTAAAAAAATGAAAATGTCACAAAACCATTAACAGACAATTCAAACTTTAGGTAATAGTTTAAAACAATGGCTCTCAACCCTTATTTTTTCCATTCGAACCCTCCTCCCCACCACCCAGTGCCTAACATAGAAGGTGCTCAATAAACATATATATGCTAAATAAATATATCATAATGTTTCACTTAAGGAAATGATCTTCAAGAGTTAGCATGTGTGTAAGCTCTTGGAGATTGAAAAGGATTCCCAGGTGTGTGTGATACCTTATCCCCATTGAAAATTATTGGCTGAAAATAAGGAAATTCAGAAATTATCATCTCACAAATTGTTTTTATCCTAACAGAACAGAAACTCAACTTAAAACTCAGGATCTAGAATCCCAAGCATTTCACTTCTATAAAAGCATATTTCATAAGCTCTCTCACTTTGCACTTCTTCAAGACATCATAGCAGTTCTTAGCACTATGCATTTACATATAAAACACACACACACAAAATGCTGAATTTTTGAATGGGACTGAATTGAACCTACAGAGCAACTTCAGAAGGACTGACATCTTTACAATAAATCTCCTGAAGAGGGAGGATATAATGATTGAGGCCTTATATAGTAGATCTAGAATTGAGAGCTGAAATATTTCTAACCCCAGCTAGTCCACCAGCTGGCTTCTTACAAACTGAACAAATTAACCTTCCATTGTCCACATTCCCTGAGCTGTAAAATGGGAGTGAAGAAATAAAGTGCTTCCTAGTAGTGACAAGAGATCCACTGTTACATTTTTTTATGGCATTTCCAATCACCCCGCCGCCAGCTGCCAAAAGACAGGCTTTTTTTTTTTTTTAAAGAACAAAAAGGTAAAAAAACAAGGATTCACTGATCCTTCCAGGTAGTAGATACCAGCATGGAGAAACCGGAAGTTCTAGTCCCCTCTCTGCCACTAACTTGCACATTTTGCTATTATAAACAAGATGTAACTTTTCTTTTGACACTCAAGGTTTCTCTCTAGTCCCTTTAAAAATTTTCTGAGAATACTAAAGTCTTTCTAACTTTCTCACCCCAGACTCACCACTGAACACTTTCTTCGTTTCTTTGTGCAAGTTAGAGACAGCAATCCTTGCTGCCAGGATGGCATAGTCAGGGTGCTTAGTAGTCAAGGTCGCAGCTGTTTCAGCAGCCAAAGTGTCTAGTTCCACAGTGGTGACCCCACTATATAAGCCTTGGATTACTTTCATGGTGATCTGAGCCTACAAAAACAAAGCCAAGAGTTACTTGCAGCTTTCCTTTAAATAATAATAAAGAAAACAACCATATTGACATCATAATAAAACAGCCAACTACTTTTTTGGAAAAACTATTTTTCAGAAAGGTGGGCCGTGGAAAACATAGTAATGAGAATTAATAAACCAAAAGAACTGCCAGAAAACACATACTACAAACACAATGAAAATGTGTCACTTAAAAAAAATAATAATGGTAGTCTTTAAAAAGATTAAGTCTCATAGGGAAATTGCTGAAGAGAGACCAATGATTCTGTAAGTATTTCCTCACCTTTCATTGAAATTCTCCCTAAGTGATCAGGGCGCCAGCTACATCCTTACTCACCTTTGGCCAGTTCCACATAAGGACAAGTATAGGAAATAAAATTAATCAAACCTTAATCATTCTAATTAAAGCAAATGAAGGTCTGCAAAGCTTATCAGTGGTTACCAGGGCGGGGAGGAAAGGGAAAAGGACAGTCATTGCTTAGGGGACACTGAGCTTCTGCTAATGGTGGTGGAATAATCTGGAAAAGGACAGTGGTAATGGCTGATGACGATCAATGGCACAGCACAATGAACATAATCAATGTCACTGAATTGTACACGTAAAAACTATTAGATTAGAAGGGTTTTGTTATACATACTTTTATCACAATTTAAAAAAGAGAGAAAGATGAAGGTCTGAATGAAAGTTGGAGCTGAGTCATCAATTTTTGCTTTCCCCCCCCAACAGTTTCTGCACGTACAATTCAGTGACAGTGATTACATTTTTCAAGTTGTGCAACCATTCTCACCCTCCTTTTCTGAGTTGTTCCTCCCTCATTAACATAAACTCACTACATCCTAAGGTTCCTATCTAATCTTTCAAGTTGCTGTTGTTAATTTGACCCCATATAAATAGTTCTTAAAAAAGCACAATGTTCAAGGCAGACATTTTTTTTAGTAGTTAAGCTAAACTATTATTTGATTTTAAGAAGACTTCAGGGGATAGTTCTGGTTTAAAGATTATTTCAGGGCAATAGTTTTAGGGGTTCATCAAGTAATTTTTAATGACTACTCTTTCTTTAGCACTTCACAAATTACAAAATGTCAACCTTCATAATCTTCTCTGATATTTCACAATAACCCTGTGAGATGGTATTATTACTATCACCACTTTACATGAGGAACCTGAGGCTCAGGTTACCGGGACTTGCCCAAGGTTATATTACTATCCGAATCTTCCATTCAACCTCACTGCATTACACTGCTATCAAGATCATATTATAAGAGGTTCCACTTTCAAAACATACAATGCACAACTTAATACCATATTAACTCTCTTTAAAAAAATACATTTTTAAGAGAAACAAATTATAAGTTGCATATATGTGTATGTGTTTACTGCACCTTTAAAAATCAGCCAATCTTAACAGAAAATGAGTATTTCCCAGCTGACTAAGGCTCATCCCCCTCAAAAAAAAAAAAAAAAAAGAAAAAAATATATATACACACACACCCCAGGAGGTAAGTAAAGGGCCAAAAATAAGAGAAGTAGAAAAAATCATATGAAGCAAGGAACCCAAGATATAAACCCTGCTTACTTACAGGATCAACAAAGTCCATATTGAGTCCATAGCAAAGCTTCTGGATTCGAGAAGTGATTTTGTCAAACATGACCCGCTCTTGGCGGCCATCTGAAGAATCAAATCATACAACTCATGTTAGAACTAATTAAGATGCAATGTCAAAGAATCAAAATGTAACCAACTTCTAAACTTTTTAAACTGAACAACATGAAATCCTACTATAAAGATAAAAGATTCAGACCCCCAATAGATTCATCAAGAGATTATTTTTGTCTTCCCTGATGTCATCTTCAAAAATTAGGGATACTACACTGAAAGCTCTCCCTTCCCTTACATTATAAAATCAGATGGATTCTTGCAATAACTTCCCAACTGATCTATTTTCCCCCTTGTCTCACACAACAGCCAGGGCTATCCTTTAAAACTTAAGTTAAAAATCATATCATTTACTACCACCATGCAAAGCCCCTAAGAGTGGTTTCCCATCTCCTTCAGAGTAAAAGTCAAAATCTTTACAATAGTCCATAGGACCCAGAACCCACACAACCTGCTCTTTGCCCCTCCCCCACCCACCACCTTCACCTTCTATTCTCCCACCC
The DNA here is from genome assembly GCF_030014295.1 of Loxodonta africana. Lineage (NCBI taxonomy): Eukaryota > Metazoa > Chordata > Mammalia > Proboscidea > Elephantidae > Loxodonta > Loxodonta africana. Next base: position 86,497,966 of record NC_087348.1, read on the forward strand.
TCCTCACTCACTCTGCCCTGGTAACCCCGGCCTCCTTGCTATCCATATCTCCTTTGCTCAACATTCCATTCTCAAGGAGGCCTTTCCTGATCACTCTATTTTAAATTACAATACCCCAAACATAACCCTACTCCTCTTAGCCCCTCCCTTTCTATGCTCTATTTTTCTCCATAGTACTTATCACCATCTGACATACTACATCGTTTACTTATATGTTTATTGTGTGCTCCCCTGCCACCCATTAGAATATAACTTTCAAAAGGAAAAAGATTTTTGTATGTTTTATTTACCAATGTATTCCCAAATGCCTAGACCAAGGCCGAGCACATAGTACCCAAAACCCATGCCGTCGAGTCTATTCAGACTCATAGCGACCCTACACAACTGAATAGAACTGCCCCATAGGGTTTCCAAGACTGTAATCTTTATGGAAGCAGACTGCCACATTTTTCTCCTGAAGAGTGGCTGGTGGGTTCGAAATGCTGACCTTTCAGTAAGCAGCCAACTGAACCACTGCGCCACCAGGGCCAGAGCCCAAGGCTCCTTGTCTGCCTTTGGAATTTGTCTCAAGCCTCGGGGTGTCCGTCCCTGTGCTCCTCCCTCTTCTGATACTTTTTGGGTTTGTCAGACTTGGCCCAATTGACCTGGTGCCCAGGGTCTGGCTGGTGGGAAAATGAGACTGTGGCCCCTGCAGGCCTGTGCTGAGGTGACGACCAGAGCAGCAAAGTCATATAGAAAGCAGCGTCACTTGCCTATGACACACCTGTCTACTCAGATTAGCAAACACATCACTTCCCAGGCAGAGGCAGCTGTCCTCGTTGTCCTCACAAATGGCACATAGCACACAGTAGGCACTCAAATATTTATTGAATGCTAAATGATTTATAAACTTGCCTCCATTCTAACGCCCTCATAATAAACTTGCTTGCATGGCCTCCTACAGTAATTAGCAGTTTTGAATTTATTTCACATTATGTATAGAAGTATTTCTTTTTATTTATAATTCAAGACCGTCCAGAGGCACTCTTAGTTCTAATATTGTGGGAATATGGTAAGCAAATACATATGTACCTTACCCAGTCCTTTCACCATTTTTGTACTTAGATCACAGTCCTTCCCAATAAAAAGTCCTTCTAGTCTTAGTTTAGAAACCCTGGTGGCATAGTGGTTAAGTGCTACAGTTGCTAACTAAGAGGTCGGCAGTTCAAATCCACCAGGCGCTATCGGGCAGTTCTACCCTGTCCTATAGGGTCGCTATGAGTCGGAATCAACGCGACAGCAGTGGGTTTGGTTTGGTTTTGGTTTTAGTTTTAGTTTACATACAACTTTCATTTATTTACTCTCACCAGGAATAGTGGACATATCCAAACACTAAATAGCCTTAAACTTCGGCAACCTCATAACATGTTCTGTCATTTTACCGATGTTTATTCATAGAGTGGGGTTAATTATCATACCTATTTTACTTGGAGCCCTATTGACACAGTGGTTAAGAGCCTGGCTGTTTACCAAAAGATCGACCATTCAAATCCACCAGCTGCTCCTTAGAAACCTTATGGGGCAGTTCTACTCTGTCATATAGGGTCACTATGAGTTAAAATTAACTGGACAGCAACGGGTTTGGTTTGGGTTTTTTATTTCAGCTGCCTTCATCAGTTTATTGTTATAATTAAATAAAGTAAAAAAGTGGTTTTGTTATAACATTGGTAGAGTTATAACTATTATATCTCATTAAAAATAATGCTCTTATTATGTGGGCAGCTCCTGTCTGGAGGAGAGATGAGAGGGCAGAGGGGGACAGAAGCTGGCCAAATGGACATGAAAATAGAGTGGCGGGGGGAAGGAGTGTAGTGTCTCATTAGGGGGAAAGCAACTAGGAGTATATATCAAGGTGTATATAAATTTTTGCATGAGAGACTGACTTGATTTGTAAACTTTCACTTCGAGCACAATAAAAATTAAAAAAAAAAAAATAATGCTTTTACAGGGAAAACACTGACCACAGTTATCTGATACACAATAGGCACTCAATAAATGTAAGTGTCCCATACTGACTGATTTAGTTTCTGTCTCCTCTGTGTTCCTACAATACTCTGTAACTACTAGCTAACAGGCAACATGTGAAATATGTGTTCACATTTGGCCTTACCATTCACTTCTATATTCTCAAATCTAGCTCAGTGCTTGGCACAAGGTTCTCAAACATTTGACAAAGATTGAATGAGCAATAAAACCACTACTTATCTACCTCAATAGGATATGTACTTTTTTTTCCACACTGACTTATAAGCACTAAGGTGGCCCTCCTCTTTCTGAACACCACTGTGATCTCCTTTACGGACCAGACTTAAAGATGCAATGTTTTCCTAGAACAGAGTAAATTTCCTGGCCCACACAGGGACTGAGTCCTCAGTGCTCTACCAACTGGCTAACTAGGCAGACAAGTGACCACAAAGCAACATTAGCAACTGAGAATTCTGTAGCTGCCAAAAGCTTTGAAATTAATCAGGAAACCGACAAAAAAATATAATGGCAATTGTCTTTACTCACATTGGAGAAGGGGAGGCAGACTTAAAAGGTTTAAAGGTCCACTGGCCCACTGCTCTCCAGTCTATCATTTCACTTGGTTAATTTTTCAACCCAAGCGATTTTATCACATCATTAATCCCTGCTTCTTATTGCCTACATTACCCTCTTCTCTCAAGCAAGGCCTTCCTTAATTTGGCCCCTTTCCTATATAGGCAGTCCCCTGGTTAGGAACCTGGGACTTACCCTTTAACGTTATGTAAATTTGCCCTCCCTTTAAAAGGACTGAACCAACCCCTACTTGCAACAAATTCTTCAGCACAATCACCTTCACTTGCTGCACTTGCAGCTTTTAAACCACTGAAACGCTTTGAGCAATTTCTTGCACTAAAACCCATAGCCATCGAGTCAATTCTGACTCATAGGGACCCCATAGGGTTTCCAAGGCTGTCAATCTCTAGGAAAGCAGACTGCCACATCTTTCTCCCACAGAGGAGCTGGTGGTTTCGAACCGCCGGCCTTTCGGTTAGCAGTTGATTGCTTTAATCACCTCGCCACCAGTGCTCCTTTTTCTTGCACTGAAGTGAGGCTAAATAAGAACTGTATGCACCTATTCTGACTTACCTACAATTTCTTAAAGACACACTCAGGAAGAGATCTCGTTCGAAACCCAGGGAATGTCTGCTGTTGCGTGCCCTGGAGTGGATTCCTACTCACAGCAACCCTATCGGACAGAGCAGAGCTGCTCCACAGGGTTTCCAAGAAGCAGCTAGTGGATCTGAACTGCTGACCTTTTGGTTTGCAGCCGAACTCTTAACCACTGCACCACCAGGGCTCCTGCCTATAATTACCTATAAAATATCCTAAGTCCTAATAGGGCCCTCCACTCCCACATCTGCATCATTGCTTATACCTTACTCTGCCTAAAAGTCCCTCTTCCACCTTTCCATACATCTAAAATCTACTCACCCTCCATATCTCACCACCTCCAAGAAGCCTTCCCAAACCATTTTACCTCACATTAACCTCTGCCTCCTCTGAAATCCACTAATTGTCTGATTCCTCCTTGGTTACAAGGTGTCTTCTTTAATTCTTTTCAGGACATCTTCGCTAATCCTGTAAGACCAAGGATGTGTTTCTTCTGCCTGGAACATTCGGGCCACAGATTTCCACACAGTTTTATTATTCAGGGCTCAGCTCAAATGTCAGCTCCTCAGAAGCCTTTCCTGATTGCCCAATCCAACACTATCTTCTCAGTCATTCTTTATCACATCGCCAGGTTTTACTCTCTTCATCTCACTAATCACCATCTGAAATTATCTGATTCTTGTTTCTTGTGTACAACTTACTACTCCCATCTACACCAGAATGTAAACTCCACGAGAAAATGGATCCAGCCTGCTTTGTTCATTGCTGAATCCCCAGCACCTAAAAGAATTCCTAGTACCAAGAGGTGCTAAATAAATGTTCTCTGAGTAATTACATGAATAGGCTCCTAAAGCCTATACTTAACCTACCAGAGTATTTATCATATTTTATTGTAATTACTTTTTTATTTGCCTATGTTTCCCATTTGATTTTAAGATCCTCAAAAACAGTAACCAGGCCTGCCTACTCACCACTGTAATCTCAGTGCCCAGCACAAAAGCCAGCACACGAAGTTTTAAAATAATATAGTGGGCCGGAAACAGCATTAGGAAAGAAGGGTAGGCGAAGGAAAGGGGAAGGGAAAGGACCTAGGCTATCAGAGTGCAAACAAATGCTTGAGAAGGTATTATTTCATGAACTTTTGTTTCAGTTCTATGGATATACACGTATACATGTGTATATACTCAGTCATGATATAAAAATGCATTTTCTACTGTGGAATAGAATCCAAAGTTTTGAAAACACTATACTAAATTCCAAAGCACAGTTTACAACTCAGTCGGCTACTTTGTCATTCACTGTAAGTTCTTAACTTTTATTTTTTAACCTTTATCTCCTTGAAGGATATAATACTCCCTCATTAGGAAAAATAGCTCATAAAGCAGATAAGAAAAACTCATCTACTATTCCCTTCTGTTATCTAACAATTTTCAGATGGATTCTTTCTACACCCCTAACAATTGTAAGCTCTCTGAAGATGGAGCTGCCTTCTCCCTCTATTATTTCCTTCACAGTGCTTAACAAGATACCAGCACATTCAATAAATACTTGTAGGCTGACCACCAGGTGCCCTCCTAAATAATTACATTAACAAACACTACAGGAGTTAGTCTTCCATTACACTGACATGGCAAAAATTAGAGGAAAAAAAAGGCAAAGCATATTTAAAAAAAAAAAGAGTACAATTTTTAATATTAAGAGGCCTCGCTGAATCAAAGCATAACAGATGCTGAAGTTACACTGGTAGGGCCCAGGGCAGTGAAACATCTGGATCAAATTACATTCTGTGAAAGAATAAGAAACAAAATAAGCCCTGCGTTTTAGAGATTATTGTAGGTACTGCTTTTTAAACTACACTATCCCTAAGTGGACCCAAAAGGTTAAAAGTTCAACAAAGAGGTATCTGAGGTGTTAACTACTCAAGTAATCTATGTCTACAAGTTTTAATTTCATCTTTTTTACAAGACTTATCATAAGAATGTCTTCAAATACCTCTTTCAAAAGGCCTAAAAAACTTTCGCTCACAGGAACAAACCAATAAGGTACCAACAGTTAACGAACTCAGCTATTAAACAAAAAGTTGGAGGTTCGAGTCCACCCAGCCGCACCTTGGGAAAAAGGCCTAGCAATCTACTTCCAAAATACCAGCCACTGAAAATGCTGCAGAGCAGTTCTACTTTGACACATACGGGGTTGCCATGAGTCCAGGTAGACTCAACATCAACTGACTATGTATTTTGGTCTTCAGTCTCATTAGCTAAAATGGAGGGACTGGAGAAATTCAGAGAACAGTGTTCTCATGTACTAAAAACAAAAAGAAGGGCCGCCACTGTCCACCTTTCCATCTCTTCAACGTAGTTAAACCAGTCTGGACAAACCAAATCGGCTACCTGCCTACACAGAGCACTCGTCATATCCTACATTTTGACGTTAATTATTCTCATTAATTCTTTGAACGCTTATTGATAGTAGGTCCTATGCTAAGTGTAGGTAGAAAAGTCCGTCTTTGAAATGTTCACAGCCTGATGGACAAAACAGGAACATTTCAGTCAACAACCTGTCTTTGCTGAGTGCCTACAATTTACTGAGTGCCTAAGAGGTTGGCGGTTCAAACCTACCCAGCAGCTCTGCAGGATAAAGACCTGGCAATCTTCTCCTGTAAAGACTACAGCCTGGAAAACTTATGGGCCAGTTCTACTCTGTCAGATGAGTTCACTATGAGTCAAAAATCAACTCATGGTGAAAATCAACCTAACAATTTTGAAATAATTACTTTAATACAGGCAAGTAGATTTAACTCAAAATTTGTTCATACCTGTCTCATATGGCTCTAAGTGTGTGTTGTTGTTTTACCAACCCGACTAAACCTATTCCAAAGGCAGGGATTTGTCTCCTCTTTGAAGCTCACATAGCCAAGCACTGGGCTGGGCACAAAGGAGACACTCAGCAAGTCTAATGGGAAATTAATGTTGAGCAGGAGTCCAAACCCCTGGCTCTTCCCCGTCCCAGCCTGTCGGAAGATATCTTGGCCATCCTTCAGTATCTCTTCTCGTCAGAAAAACAGACAGGTAGTCCCTGTCTCAAAGTCTCCTTTGGGACTATGCCTGGGGCATATGGCAACACAATCTCCCACAAAGGGCAAACTCCAGGGAACTGTATACTTGCTTTTTTCACTCTACACCTCTATCTCAACCTACGAAACAGCTCAGAAAACTGCCAGGAGCCCGTGTAAGGTACAGAATCCCTTCTTTCCTAGCTCCTCGACGTGCCTAGGACAGCTTACCAACCCCAAAGTTTTCAAATAAACCTTTCAAATAAAACTCTAGTGTCAGCTACGGGTTCGAACCCTGGCCTCATTATCAACTAACGGGGTGACTTTGGGCCAGTCACCGAACCTCTCTCCAAGCTTCAGTTTCTTCATTTGCGAAGCGGAGCTAGTAATCCCTACCTCAGAGCCTCGTGGTGAGGAATAAAATAAAGCCTGTAAAGTGCTGGGCGCACACAGCAACTACTGGATAAAGTGTAGGGGCTGTTCTTTTGAAATGCAGCAGGATGACAAAGCCGAAGGGCGCAGACTGAACGTCCAAGGGAGGATGGGGGGCAGGCTGATCGAAGACAGAAGGCCGCGCAGGCTGACAGGGCGGGAAGCGACGGCGGGAAGGGCGGGAAGCGGCGGCGGCGGCGGCGGTGGGTAACGGCGTCCCTTTTCTCCCCTCCCCACACACCGCGTCCTCTTTCTGCCTTCCCCACCCACCCTGCCGCCCCTTCCCCGGCCTCTCACCTCGCTTAATCACATGCATCGCAGCTACTGGCTGAGGTGCTGAGAGACTGGACTCGGGACTGCAGCTGAGGCGTTGACGAGATGGCGAAGGTGGCACAGTGCGAAGTGTCGTGCTCCAGGGACTGCTGGAAAGGGGCTCAGGATGGGCAGGAACTGGAGCTGGGGACAGACAGCACTCTCCTCACCAGAGCAGAGGCGCGGCAATCTGAATCCCCTTCCCGCTCCCGCTACCCGTGACGCAAAACCGGCGCGACGGAGCTCGAATGACGCTACTCGACACGTTCAATACCCGGGGCCGGATGGGCAGGACTAGCGGGTTGCCCGAATAGCCGCCATATTGAGTATGGGCAGAGTGCAGGAGACTGCGCCTGTCCCGCGGCCACATTGATTGTGAATATTCCCGGCAGGAACGCTGTTCTCCCGCCGCCATGCAGAGTGTGGGCAAAGCCGTAAGGCCCCACAGCAGCGCACGGCACGCAGGGCTCGTCAGGCCCTCCCGCCAAAACAAGACGGGGATCAAATATTTTTAAGATAACAACAAAAATCCCAGCATCCAAAATATATTTCCTCGTTTTGATGACTATTCCGTTATGATAACCCGAGACTGCAGTCCGACGTGGGCTCTAGCCTAGGATCTACAACCGGGGGCAGTTGGGAGCCCTACGGCTATTAGGTTGGCCAGAAGCTTGTAATTCAGTAGGGTTGGAAGAGAATCTTACTAGGTCAAAGACGTTTGGATTTTATCTTGAAGGAAATGAGAACCCTGGGAGAGTTTTAAACAGGGTAGGGCCAAGGCCCATTTGCTTTTAGAGCTCTCCAGTGGATAAAAATGGCAGGTGGCAAAGACAAGGTCAGCTATAAGGCAGTTGTTGCTTTGTGGAGGTAGAATGGCTACCCCTTGGAGAGTGTTTGAATCTGGGGACTAAAACAGAAGCCTAATATACAAGGCTTATGTACAAGTTTCTGATCTTGGCTACACAAACTGCTCTTTATGAAATCTCATCTGTGGCATTCCCTCACTAAAATCTTTCATTGGTTCCTCAGTGCCCTGTACATGTAGCCCAAGCTCCCTATGAGGTAATTCTACTAAAGGTGTAGGAGGCCATAGATGAAGCTGTAAGATAATTGCGGTCAAGATGGCCCAGAAATAGGGATATCAGATTTAGCAAATAAAAACATTGTCCCAGTATTGCATGGTACATAATTGTACTAAAAATTGTTTATCTGAATGTAAACTTTAACTGGGCATCCTGTATTTTATCTTGTAATCCTACCCAGAAAGCTTCTGAGTATATACATTCAAGTTTTATTTTCCCATTGACAGTGGAGGATTAGTCTTTTCTTCATCCCCTGCCTGCTATGCCCCAGAGAGCACGAAGAACACAAATGAGAGTCAAAGCCAGCACAGGTTAAAATCTCCTACATGCTTTATTGGACTTCAAAGAGTCTTATGAAATGGCACAGAAAAACCCACATGAGAGGGTCCAGAGGGTACAAGGCAGTTTGCAACCTAGCACCCTCCTAAGACCAGCCCCAGGTACCCCCATCCCAGGCCCCAAATAGGATCCCAGGGTAGGGGCATGACATGGAGTGGGGCAGAAGGAAAATACCTTTACAGCCATAGCAAAAACAGGTAAGGGAGGGGGTTGTCTAGAGGCTGGGAAGGGAGAGGGGAGTGGTCACACAGCCACCTTCACCAACACCATCTTCCTTAGCCAACCCTTCCCCAAACTGCTTGTCTCCTTTTGGAGCCTCTGGCCCAGGCTATGCAGAAACATGAAAATGGGATCTGACAAGGGGAGTATGTGGTGCAGGCACTTGGGAAATTCAGATTTCTTTTTTCACTTTTAAACTGTTTTGGTTCAAATGCAACAGCATCATTGCCCAAAAGCTACAGGGCCCCACTGGAGCCCTATGTCATGGCTGTGGCTCCCATGGCCAGGCAGCCAATTGTCCTGAGCCCCAGGAGTATTGGTGCTTGGGGAGCATTAGGGCAGCACCTCTTAGAGACAAACCCTCTTGCAGTGTGAGTAAGCAGGGGGAAGAGGGTGGCAGGTGTGGGTGAAAGAAAGGTGACTGCCTTGTAGCACACAGGTCTGGCATCTACTCATCCTCCAACTAAGAGAGGTCTCTCCCTATCCATTCTCTAGCCTGGCCTCTCTTCAAAAGTCTTTGGTGGCTTGTTCCCTGGAGTTGGCTTCACTTCCCCATGGATCTTTGGAGACCTGAGGGAGCTCCAGGCAGAGGTTCCTTCAGGTCCACCACACTCCCAAAGAACAAACCCCAAAGATTAGGCCCTAAGTCCTAGCCCCAGTCTGGGGCAAAAAGAACCACCGTGGTGGGGTGGGACTGATCTGAGACACAAGCGTCAGAAGTTACTCCACCTATCTTCCCCAAAGCTGCTAGGGGAAGTTGAGGAGTAGAGGAGGGGAGGGGCCTGGAAGCAGAAGACAGAGAGAAACAAGAAACCAAACCTCAAAACTGGGACAGCAGAGGCAAAAGCTGGACCCCAGAGGTGGAGCTGAGAGCTGAGGAGGTGGAGGGGAGAGCAACTAAGACATGCACTGAAGTGGAGAGGGAGTGACAGCAGCAGCCCATGGGTGGAAGGAAGTCAGGGCAGGCAGGCCATGGTGGTCAGTTAATAAATAATGTTGAAGGACCCAAGGACAAGGGGAGTGGGTATGTACAGTGCCCAGGCCCCTGGGCCAGCCCCTCCCATGCCCCACTCTAGGGCCTTGGTATCTTGGGGGTAGGGGATGGAGAGGCAGAAGATCCAGAAAAGGACAAGCTGTCCCACCACTACCACCCCAATCCTGCCTACTTCTTAAGAGGCTTCTTAAAGATTTTGAGGGGAAACTTCTTCCGGCCTGGGCTGGAGTCTGTCTCCTCGCCAATGGAGCCGTTATCCTCCTCAGCCACAGCCTTCTTGCCAGCTAGGTGGGGAATGCGTGTATTTCGGCTGGCTTGCAGGGCTCGGGTGTCCCCAACTGAAGACAGCATGTCTGGGTCTAGGGGACTAGGGCTGTGAGAACGGGAAGAATCCAAACGTGGTGAGCCACTAGGTGGGGCTGAGGGGCTTAGCTCCATCAGGCTGTGGGCCTTATCCAGCCCATGGTTCGGCACCAGTAGTGCCTTGGCCAGGGCAGGGCTGTCAGGCAGTTTCTCCAACAGAGACCCTGGGTGGACCCCCTCAATCGGCCGGTGGCTGCCATTGGAAGTCATGGTACTGATAGCCTCATCTGCAGCACGGACCATCTGAGGAGGCTTGGGGGCCACTCGCTGGCGGTCACTCATATGGAGGGAGGACTCCGAATCGGAATGGGTCAAATCCCTGCAAGACACCGGGAAGAGAGAAAGAAAAGGACACACACAGGATAGGAGACAGGGAAAGAGTTGAGGAAGAGAAAAGGACAATATGAGAAGACAAGGACAGGGCAGGATAATGAGGATGGAAAGAGGGACAGAAGAAAGAAAATAGAATGAACAGGTAGGTGGGAAGGAGAGAGGAAAGAGGAACAGAAGGAAGGAAGTTGAGCAGGCCAGAGGTACAAGATAAGAGGAGACAGGAAGAGAGAATGGGGATAGATTGAATAAGAGACCGTAGAATTGGGGAGGGAGAAGAGCAAAAGGAAAAGCAGATAGATATAAGAAGGACCAAGGGGTGAAAGGAAAAAAAAAAAAAAGGGAAAGTGAGGGGAGAGAAGAGACAGACAATAAGAAACAAAAACAAATGTCATTATATGATCATCTGCCTGGCAAAGGGCTCTCCTGCTGAATGCCCAAGCCCTAAGTTGGTGCAATTATAAGCTTAAATCCTATAGGTGTCCTTCTCAATAAAATATCCTCCTTCCCATAGCTGGCTCAATTTCTTAGGACTCAAACCTAAGCTAACACAGAACCATCTATTTCTGACCCACCTCTAAGCCACCATTTCCAATGGCTTCCTCCCCCACCTATTTCTGTCACCCGGGGATACATCCAGCTCTGGGCCAGGCCCCAAGGAACAGGGCACATGCAGTCAGTGGGCCTGACCCAGGCTAGGAAGGAGAAAGAATAGCCTTGCAAACAATCCCTTGCCAACCCGGAAAGGCCAGGATGCTGACACTTCCAACCCTCTCATAGGACTCAAATGAGGTCACAGAGAAAAATGTTGTAAGAGTAGAAACAGTACTCTGTGGTGGCAGCAGGAAGGGTGGGGTGTCTTTCAGAGCTCTGCTGACAGAGAGACTATAGGAAGGTGTAGAAAGACAGGCATTGGCCTTTAAGAGGCAGTGGTTCAGACGAACTCTGGGAGTCTAGATTTCCATCTGGTTCGATTTCCATCTCTGCCTGAGGTTTGCTATGTGATCTTGGACAAGTTATCTAACTTTGCTGGTCCTCAATTTTGGCCAAATGAAGATAATATCAATTCAGTGCTTTTGCAAGACTTTTCAGAGTATCTAATATGTTGGCAACTGGGTTTTTTTTTTTTTTTTTAATATGTTGGCAAAGCACTTGTAAATGTAGAAAGTATTGAGGGAATGAAGATGATGAGGCCAGTCAAGCTGGAAGGGGGCTGCATGTGGGCGAGTCACAAGGGGCTTCTTTTTGCAAGGCTTGAGTTATGGGGACATGCCACTGCACACTGGACATGCACACGCAGAGGCTTAACTAGGAACTTGAGACCCTTTAAGTGGCTGGCTGTTCCTAAGAAGGCTATGAACTAGTTCTGGATGCCACCCCCTACTGCCTCTACAGACAAAAGGGTAGATATGGAGGTCCTGAAACCTGTCCATGAACCCTCCTTCTGCTTCCCAGAGGCCTGAGAACCCATGGCAGGGGCAGAGGATGGGGCTAAGGGAAATGTTTAAACATGTGAGTCAGGAGGCCAAAGGAAAGGAGTCATGAATGGGAGAGGAGAGTACCACAGGATCTGCAAAGAAGGATGCTGAAGGCTGGAAGCCAGGAGGGCACTGGGGCCCTGAAATGAGCAAAAGCATGGGGTTAGCTCATAGCTGTTGCAGATTTAAGTCTTAGTAGGAAACAACTAACTAAGCAGCCACCCTGTGGGCCAGTACCTTCCTCGAGACATGGGAGAGCAGAGAGAACGATTCCAGCTCCTACCTCTCTTCTACAAACACTGTTCCAGCCACATATTCCAGCATTTACCAATATTCAGTCTCCTACTTGATCTCATACATCTAATACCATCCTGGATTCTACATAAGTGTATCCTGTCTACCTGTGCCCCAAAATGATCCTCTCCATCTCCTGTCTTCTCCACACACACAAAGCACTGAGCAAGGTGTCAAGGAAATTCTGGGGAACAACTGCACAAGGAGAAAGGGCCCTCTAAGCTGAGGAGGTGAGGATCCTAGAAACCTAGCTTTGTAACATCAAGGAAGAGAGGTCAAGAGGCTGAGGCCCTCCCAGCCTAACTCCTCCTGGCCTGCAGCTACATTTGGTCTTCATTCCCATCCCCCTATACCTCCATGTCTCCCTTATCAACTAAAAAGCTGAGACGTCCAAGGCAAGAGAAGAACCTGGGAGGAAACCTGAGTAGGTATAGAAGGGAAAAGGCCAACTAGTGCAGGCTCACCTTCCTTCCCTGAATCTTTGAGACCATTCAGGCCAAGGGTGTCCCTCCCCAAAGGCTGGGCTGCCTTAGGTTCCCATCCCCAAGCTACTAACCTTACTAGAGAGCCTGTTTGCCTTTAGAGCCGATCCTCTGATGCATGGTGCAAAAGAAAATTAAGCAGTGAACAGGCCAGGTGGACGCAGGCACCTTCCCACCCCTCCTCCCCTCTGCCCTCAGCTTAGTTCTGGAGGCACGAGATTCCAGGCCCCAACCCCATTCAGCCCTCTCCGTCTGTACTGGGAGGAGCAGTCGCCCTGCCTAGGCTTTTGGATGAAAATGAGGATGAGAGTGAAGATGAATAGCTCTGCCGAGTGATGACCCTAGTAAAGGCAGTCCTTCTGTGGAAGAGAAAGGAACAAGCCCCCAGGGATAACTATCCAGAGGTTCAAGGGTCAGAGTGACAGAGGTTGGTACCAGAGTGAGGCAGGACCAAAAGGAAGCAACAGGGAAAGCAAGCTACAGCCCAGAGGCCAGGACTGATTATGATCACAACTTCAGAGAAGAGAGGTCCTTCCAGGGGAGAGGGACTTTCTGAGGGTCCCCTAAGCTTGTTCCAGGCAAGGTCAAGGCTACTATTCCTGACTGCAGCCTAGCATTTTGAGGTATTAGCAGGGAAAGTCCTTGCACTGGGAGAAAGTCTTTCACCAATTCTTTTGCAGGTCACTTATTCAGACTTTGTAGAAGGACAAAACTGTCCAACAGAGTGTCCTAGGATGGAAAAACAAGTTGTAGTTTGTGTTCTGCTCCTAATTAGCTATGAGACTTGGGGGGAAATTTTAACCTTTCAGAATGAGTATTTTAATTCCTACCCTACCTGTAAATTTTTCTTGTCCAAAGCCAAAATTTTCTTGTCCCCGCCAAACCTGTTTCCTCTCTTCTTTTCCCTAACTCCCTGAACGGTATTACATCCATTCAGTCACCCAAGCTACAAAGGTGAGTGTCATCCTAGATTTTTCTCTCTCCTTCATCCTCTGAAGCCAGCCACCAAATTAATCCTCTCTTCCACCCCAAAACCTTGTTACCTTCCCTACTGGTCTACTGCCAGTTAAACGGTTACCATTGAGTCAATCCAATCATGGCGACCCCATGTGTGTCAGAGTGGAACTGTGCTCCATAGGGGTTTCAATGGCCGATTTTTCGAAAGTAAAACTAGGCCTTTCTTCCGAGGCACCTCTGCATAGACTCAGAACCTCCAATCTTTTGGTTAGCAGCTAGGTGTGTAATGGCTTCTATATTCCTGCAGTCTCTTCCTCCAACCCCTTTTTTGTACATGCCACTGAAACGGTATTTCTAAAATGCAAATCTGACCAATTGCCTTTCTTTTAGAAACCTTTTTGCAGCTCTCCATCTCTTAAAGGGTAAAGGCCAAAGCCCTTAGCCTTTCAGGGCTCTTCATCATTCTAGCCTCATCTGCAACCCCTTCCCACCAAAGCATCCCAATGTTCTAGCCTCACATATATCATATTCTCTTGAATCTCCATGCCTCTGCACATGTTTCCTCTACCTAAAATACTCTTTCTTCTTTCCCTACACACAAGGTGTTGGCACAAATGTCATCTCTTTCATGAAGTGTTCCATCCCAGGTGCATACTGTTAGTCATTCCCTCCTCAACACCCCCACAGCACTTATCCAATTGTTCCATAATTATTTATGTACTTCTCCCAGACCAGACTGTGGTCAGTGATGGGACTGCACAGAGTAAAAAAAAAAAAATTTTTTTTTTTTTTTTGCACAGAGTAGATACCAACAAATGTTTGCTGAAGAAGTAAACGAACTGGGGGCTCCACTTATATAATTGACGTGAAAGTGTGTATTTTAGTCCAAAGTGCTATAGGGCTGAGAGGAAGGGGGGCTGTTATTCATTTTTAGAGGCAGCAAACTCCAGACTGACAAAGCAGGGGAGAAAGGTGTAGGGAGTTATGCTGCTCTTAGGAAGGAATCTCAGAACAAGGAAAGGACAGGACAAGGAGAAGATTCCCCATTACACACATACTCACAACTGACCAAGCAGCAGCCAGCAGACAGAAAACAAGGTAAAAACAGCAGAAAGGGAGGGAAGGGAAGAAAGGAAGAGAAGAGAGACAGCTGATACCCCAAGCTCTCTGAATGCCCAGGCATCACAGCGGTGCTATCAGAAGGGGGTGGGTCAGGGTAGGCCTCCATCTGGAGGAAATAGGAAGTGCTGTGGTGGTAATAGACAGGGTGGACATGGACGGTGTTGATGGTGGTGTTGGTGGTGGTGGAAGAGCAGCAGGAAGAAGAAGCAGAGGCAGATGGAGGGCTGGTCCCGTGGCCTTCAGAACTGAAAGACTGTCCAGATGAAAGGCTGCGCATTCGCCGCAGAGATACCCGGCTTGTCAAGAAGTGGCCAGCCTCACCCTCTACCAACCTCTGAGATCCTAGGCCATGTTGTGGTTCCGTCAGGCGCTGCCGGACACTGCTCTGCAGGCTGGGGGCTGCAAGGAGAGTGAAGAAAGTGTGAGGAAGGACAGGATTTGGGCTGGCAGGCAAACAGGGTTGCCCATGGAGAAATGCCTGCTGGAGACCACTCTGGGCCTTTGGTGCCTAATCTGGAGAATGGGGCACCTCCTCCCAGAAACCTCCCACCAAGGGTCCTGAAAGGAAGGGGAAATTGAAGATGAGGTGCTCAGGTCAGTTTTAGTGGCAATTCCAATGGAAGGAGACCTAAGATCAATGTTACTATAAAGGGAAGTGGCAAGGCAGTTAGTGGGAGAACACAGGCAAGGGAGGGTAGGATAGGGGCTTGGGGCAAGGTCCGGGAGAGCACTAAGAACCAGCCTTTTTAGAAAGCCAACCTCAGATAATAATTCACAACTTCGACAAGGATCTGTATACAAACACGTGCATCACATAATTTAATAACTGTATGAAAGTAAACATAAAGGTGGAACAATGAAAGAATAATATCCAGTTGCTGGAAGACTAGAGAGCTATTAAAAATGATGCTTATGAAAAGATTTTAAGAACATGGGAAATACCTATTAAAATGCAAAGTTGAAAAAAAAAACAGGATACAAAATCATATGTAATAGAAAAACCTTGAGCTTTGGAGTACAAGAGTCTAGAGCTTGAAACCAAGCCTTTCCACTTTCTAGTTGTGTGACCTTGAGCAACTTACTTCTACATTCTGAGTCTATTTCCAAATTTATAAAATCCCGCAGGGTTGTTTTGAAGGTTCTATACAATATGTTTAAAGTACGTGACACAGTTTTGCTGGCACTTAATAAATGGTAGTGGTTATTATCTTTTTTTCACTGAAAGAGAAGATGCTGAAATACAGCAAAATGGATGCCTTTCTTCTGCTCATATTTACTCTTATTTATTTTCCAAATTTCACCCAATAAGCATGTAAACAACAAACAACCAGCTCTTGGATCAATGCTGCAAGTCAGACTCTTAGAAGATGAAGGTCACCATGCCCAGTGAAGGGCACCAAGTAACTCAGGAATGTGATAGAGCTCATCCCCAAGGGGATCCCCTGGGCTCACTCCTAGCTGCAGCTTAAAAGAGAACTCAGACTTTTGTTCTTTCTTCTCTACCCTGATAGATAGGTCACCCTGCCTTCTCCCTACAGGTGGGAGAATGGGCCAGGTTACAAGGGTGCAGGAGCCTTGAAAGGGCCACCAGGGAAAGAGCACAATTCCGTGGTGATGGAGAGTTGAGGTGGCAGGGCTTTGATGGCTGGTGGCTTTCAAGGCATGAAAAGAAGGCTGAAGGGTAACAGAAAGCATGGAAAAGGTAGGGGATGAGGGAGAAAGAAGAAGAAAACAAGGAGGAAGGGGAAATACATGAAAAAAAGAAAAGAGGAGGGTGATCTCTCCTTCCCTCTCTCCATCCCAGCCCAGCTGAAGAAGGGCCATCAGGATATCTGCCTATCCGGGCTGAAGGGAGAAGCCTAAGCCTTCTGTCACCATGGGTGCTCTCTCTCTTGCCCTCAGCTGATCAGGCTGATTCTTCTTGCCCCCGAACCCTCCTTGCAGTTAGTAGGGACAGTGCTGAGGGATAGGGGAAGCAGGCAGAGGTGTAAGGCAGGCAGGAAAGGGGCCCGTGGGGTAGGAGTGTTGGTTTAGTCCCAAAAATGGGAAAAACAAAAGCCCCAAAGGGGCTCCTCAAACCCGGGTATTTCCAGAGGGACTGATCATCCGAGCCGGCGGATGCAGAGCAGAGAGAGCGGTCACTGAACCTACGCCCCATCAGCCAGGCAGCATCTAGGGTCCAACAGCCAGGCCAAAAGGAGAAGAGAATCTGATTTACAGAGGGCTTCAGCCTGTCCATCAATGGGGTAAGGGAAGGGCCAGGGGATAAGGAGCAGGTAGTTCAGAGCTAATAAAGGTCCCTCCCCCAACCTGGAGAACGTAGGAGCCTTTAGATCAGTAAGACAGAAGCACACACTGCCTGTCACTGATCCTAACCCTGTTAGGTCTTTTGGCTAAGAGTCTGATCAGGGAGGCAAAGATGCTTGGCCAGGGGCAAAGAATCATTGAGGAAACTTACAAATAAATCCTGTCTGGAGCAGGAATCTGGCTTTCTGAAAGTGAGCCCCTAGCCCAGCCCCAGCTTTCTGCCATCTCCCTGTACTGGTGGGATAAGGGCCTGCGACAACAGCTTTTCCATAAAAGCCTATTCTATTTACCTGTAATTATGCTTGTTAAGGAAGAGGGTCAGCAAAAAAGAAGAAGACCCTCAATGAGATGGATTGACACAGTGGCTGCAACAATGGGCTCAAACATAGCAGCGATTGTGAGGATGGCACAGGATCGGGCAGCGTTTTGTTCTGTTGTACATAGGGTTGCTATGAGTCCGAATCGACTTGATGGCACCTAACGACAACATTTACCTATAAGAGCCTTGGGTCTAAAGAAAATTCAACTGTGAGTCAGTAAGGGAAAATTCCCTTCATTCACTAAAGAACTCCCATGGGTGTTATCCCTTTTGGCACTGCTCTACTCAGCCCTCACCACACGCAGGGGAGAGGAGAGGCAAGACCCAGGACAGTGGAGGGGAGGTCCAAGAGTTCAGGTGGGAAGCCAGACATGCTTATGCAGGAGATTCCTCCTGGGCAAGAATGCCTCTCCGGCTTGGAGGACTTAGGTCTCTATCGCTTTAAGGGACTATATACTTCATGGGGCGTCACACAAAAAGGCAAAGAAAAAGACAGACACCATTCCACTCACCTACTTTAGCAATTAAAAATACCAAAAAAAAAAAAAAAACCCACTGCCATCAAGTTGATTCCAACTCATAGTGACCCTATAGGTCAGAGTAGAACTGTCCCATAGAGTTTCCAGTGAGTGCCTGGTAGATTGGAACTGGCGAGCTTTTGGTTAGCAGCCATAGCACTTAACCACTACACCACCAGGGTTTCCAGCAATTAGGAATAAGGAACATAAGATAAAAACAAACAAATGCCATAAATAGTCAAAATGAATGCCATATTTACATTATAAACCACTAAAGGAGACTGGAAACCCTGGTGGTGTAGTGGTTAAGTGCTACAGCTGCTAACCAAAAGGTTAGCAGTTCAAATCCATCAGGCATTCCTTGGAAACTCTATGGGGCAGTCCTACTCTGTCCTACAGGGCCGCTATGAGTCAGAATCGACTTGACAGCAACGGGTAATAGAGATTATCTTTATAAAGGTAGATAGGAGAAAAAGGAAGATAAAGAGATAAAGAAAAACAAAGAGTGAAGGGAGACACATATAACACAATAGACCCAGAGAGGCAGACAGAGCATACAGCAAGGAAAATCGGCAAAAAGACCGTTATAAAAAAATACCCTGATGCAACTGAGCTTTATTAACCAAGACCATGAGTTATACTATCGTACTTGGTATCTGCCTCATGTGCTATTTAGCTGCAGCAGAGACCAAGGACTTATCAACCTGTGCGTCAAAGGCTCCTTCCCTCACCCCCACGGAAGAGGTCACCTACACTGAATGGACAAGGGTGACACAATCTCCTCATCCATATCATCCACGTCGTCAGTCATGATGAAGTGGGCAGGGTTGGGGCGGGTGCTGCCCATCCAGCTGGGGTCTATGTTGAGGGCAGCCACCAGTGAGTGGATGCCAGGGTTATTGACAATCTGAAAGCCACAGAGGATCTCGATCTGTTGCCAGCGGTGCAGGCGCTCTCGCAGTGCTGCTGTCACCTCACTCAGTGCTTGCCTGAAGACAAATGAAAGAGAATTGCAGGCATGGGCTGAATGGAAGCCCCAAGAAAAATGAGGGCTCTTCTTGGAGGAACAAGTTAGGAAGATACAATGTGAATCAGAAAAACAACAGAATCATAAACTTAAGAGCTAGGTGAGAGCTGAACAAGGGCTACAGCAGGAGAACAGAGCTGTCCTTCCAACAGTGAACGAATAGAACTGGGATTAGAAACCCTGTAGATCCCCAAAGCTCTGAGGATGGTACAGGCATTGC
This sequence comes from Loxodonta africana, assembly GCF_030014295.1. Classification (NCBI taxonomy): domain Eukaryota; kingdom Metazoa; phylum Chordata; class Mammalia; order Proboscidea; family Elephantidae; genus Loxodonta; species Loxodonta africana. Next base: position 86,516,987 of record NC_087348.1, read on the forward strand.
CAGAGCTACTTACTTAGCTGTTAGGATTTTATGATCCACGTCATCCAGGGAAGAGCTGTGGGCAACGTGGAAGGTGCCAAAGAGAGTGTTTCTCTTCTTTTTTATCTTCTCAGCCTGCAAAGATGAGACCCCCAGCTTAAGGAGAGCAGGGATTAGAGGTTAGAAGAAATGAGAAAGGCCCTTCTATGACTGGGTTCCCCTCCTCCTAGCAGAGCTTAGGCTGTACAAGGAAAAGGAAGAGAAGAAGGAAGGAAAGGGAAAAAGGAAGGCAAAGGAATGGAAAAGGGTGGGAGGGGAAGCAATAGAGGAAATAAAAGAAGCAAAGCGGTCTCCTGACAGTACCCTGGCCCCAGGAGGCTCTCTGTCCCCGTGGAAGTCTGGGGCTGGTAGTCTACAGTTGGCAGAGCCCTCCCTCTACCTGTCTCCACTGGCCTCATCTTTCTCAGAAGGCAGGTGGAAGCACCCCCATACCCCCATTCCCTCCTCCAGAAGCTTGAGGACATTATCAGGAGCTCTTACACGTTTAGGAAAAGAAACAGAACCCAGCACCAGGTGATCTCTTTTTCCTGATAACATCTAAACACTTGAGGTGCCCAGTGGGAAGGACAAACAGAGGCAGAGAAAAGGGTGAAGGATAGGTAAAAGGGAGGAGGGCAATGAAGAGAGTAGGGAGGAAGAAAGAAAGTATCGGGAGGGTAGGTCTCACCCCCTCCTTGGCCACCAGCAGCTGCTTCTCGGCATTTTGCTTCTTGATGTTGTAGTACTGCACCTCTACCTCATGTGTCAGCTGCAGCCACTTCTGAAGGGCTTCTGGAGCATACCATGAGCTGTGCGACTCCAGTTCCTTCTCCGCTTTCCTCAAGGCCTCCCGAACCTGTGCAGCCAGAAGGATATGAGTCCATTTACTACCACTACCACCTTCTCCAACATTTCTGGATGATGCTTCAGAGTTCACAGTTCTTATGCCTATCCCATGTGAGCTTTACAACTCCCTCAGTGGCAGAAAGTGCAAGAATTAATCTCCGTATTTTATATATAAGGAAACAAGCTCAGAGAAGGAAAGTAAGCTAACTCCAGGTCACACAGTCAATAGTATCAACCAGAACTCAAATTGAGATCTTTTTGCTCCCTGACGAGTGCTCTTTTTCCCATCACATCAGTTGACTCTCCTGGTCATACAATCAAACTCAGCAATCTTCCCTGCTCTCTTGAGGTACAGGCCAGCTCAGAAAATCTTCCTTCTGACAGTTGGGGGTCTGTGCTTGCACCTCAAGACATCACAATGTGGCAGAAAAAACATTTGGTTGGGAGTCTGAAAAGCTGGTTATGGTCACTGGTCTGTCACTCAGCTGGCTGTATGACCCTATGCTTCCTATAGCAGATCTCAATTGAGTGTGGGGAAGGCCTTTCTCCCATGTAAAACCAAACCATAAGTAAAGGGGTTACCTCAATAGAGAGTGAGCTCTCCATCATGGTAGGTATATGAAGAGCTCGTGTCAGAGGAACCTTGAAAATGATTGCTACTCCAGAGGGGATTGGCCTGAGTGCTCTCCAAAGTCTCCTCTAGTGCTGAGACTTTGTCATGTAGTTCTCTCATCGAGCATAGCACATAGGCTTTGAAGAGAACTCTACAAGGTGGGGAGACAATAAGCATGTCCACATCTAACATGGGCATTGACCGCAGAGGCATGAAAAGACCAGTGTGTAAGCAGAAACCTCCTCGTTGACTTCTCTGCAGAGTGCACAATGAAGCAGAAACAAAGCACTCAGTATAAGAGATCTGACAGTATATAGAGACGTACAGACTGGATTCCTTGCTATCTCACCCAGATTACCAGCATAAGTGATCCCCAACTCCCCCATCTGGAAACTGACCTTCCGCTAGCCAGGATCCCAGAGAAAAGGGATTGAGAGCAGTCTCCTTATCCCCAACTTCAGCCAATGAAGCAAGTATCCCACAGCAAGCCTGAGGTCCTCTCTATAGCCTAAGACAGACCAGGAGTGCTTTAGCTAAGAACAGAACACCATTATTCCTTCGAGGGCCAATGAGAGGGCCGGCCTTCACTTGGTTTTCATTTCTTGAAAAAGAAACTGTAAAATGCTGCACCCCTTGCTTTCAAGATTTAAAATGAAGAACAGATACCTTGGAGACTAATACACTAAGTCTGAAAATTTATAATCAAGTTCTATATTAAAGGCAGTTAAAGGAATGGGATAAGCTAACAAGGGGAGAATGCACAGAGAAAAGGGAGTGGATACAGGGAAGCATGATGGTGGGAGAGGCACACAAATGGACTGGCCTAGCAGGTTCAAAAACTGTTGAATAAGAGAAAGAATTACAGAATAGGGAGACGGGAGGAAGAGAAACAAAGATAGACACCTCTTGCCACACACAAGTAATGAAAGCCTGAAAGAGACGAACACAACAGATAATGGCTGGAACAAGTTAAGTCAAAGTGAGATAGTCAAGTCTTTTAGTCTGAATTCCCTGGGTGGTACAAACAGCTAATGCACTAGGCTGCTAAGCAAAAGGTTGGGGATTTGAGTCCACCCAGAGACACCTTGGAGAAAGGCCTGGCAATCTACTTTTAAATAATTGGTCACCGAAAACCCTATGAAGCACAGTTCTACTGTGACACATGTGAAGTCTCCATAAGTCAGAATCAAGTCGATGGATTTTTATTCTTTTAGTCTATGGTAGTGGGTCTCAACCTTGTCACACACCGGAATCACCTGGGGAACTTTAAAAATACTGATGTCTGGTCCCAAAGCACAGATTCTGATTTCATTGATCTGGGGTGCTGTCATGGGCCTCAAAAAATGTTTAAAGCTCTCCAAATGATTCTAATACGCAGCCACTGATTTACATATTTTAAAGATTATCACCTGACTTCCACTTCCCAGTAGGATGCAGAAGGGCAACTGCAGAAGAACAATTCTGCTCTAATACAAGAACTAGAAAAAGCTGTATAAATTATGAAAACAGTATTTTCAAAGACATCAGAGAGCTGTAGAAGCAACAAGGGCTAGGTCTACAGGTCTCTAAGTATGATCCTGGGACTCCTGGGTGTCCCCAAGACCCCAAGAGCATCTGTGAGGTCAAAACTATTTTCATTATAAAAAACTGCTGAAAGAAATTAGAGAAGACTTAAATAAATGGAAAGATGTTTCATGTTCATAGATTGGAAGATTTAATATTGCTAAGATGTCAATATTACCCAAAGTGATCTACAGAGTCAATGTAATTCTTATCAAAATTCCAATAGTCTCCTTTACAAAAATGGAAAAACCAATCCTCAACTTTATATGGAATGGTAAGAGGCCCTGAACAGGCAAAGTAATGTTGAAAGAGAAGAACAAAGGAGGACTCGCAGTTCCTCATTTTAAAACATACTGTACAGCTACAATAATCAAAATAGCCTGGTACTATTATAACAATAAACACATAGACCAATGGAATAGAATTGAGAGTCCAGAAACAAACCCACACATGTTTGCTCAACTGATTTTTTAAAGGGTGCTAAGTCCGTTCTATAGGGTCGCTATAAGTCAGAATTGGCTCGACGGTAGTGGGTTTGGCTTAGGTTTAAGTCCATTTGAGGAAACCTTGGAACCTCTATGGGCAGTTCTACTCTGTCCTATAGGGTCACTATGAGTCGAAATCGACTGGACAGCAACGGGTATGGGAAGTCGATTTGATGGAGAAAGAAGAGTCTCTTCAATAAACCTTGTTGGGAAAGTTGGATTTCCATATGAAGAAAAACGAAACAAGATCCATGCCTCACATCAAAAAATTCAAAATGGATTAAAGACTTAAATGTGAAAAACTAAAACCAGAACACTCTTAGAAGAAAATGCAGGGGCAATGCTGTCAGGCCTAGCTTTTAGCAATGGATTATCTAATATAATAACAAAAGCACAAACAGTAAAAGATATAAATGGGACCTCATAAAAATTAAAAACTTTTGTTCATCAAAAGACTTTACCAAAAAAGTGAAAAGACTAGCTACCAACTGGGAGAATATCTTCAGAAATCATATATCCAATAAGAATCTAATAACCAAAATATGTGTAAAACTTCAATCCATCGGAGAGATGCAAAACAAAACCACAATGAGATATCATTTCACTTCCACTAGGATGGCTTTTAAAAAAAAAAAAACAGAAAAGAACAAATGTCAGTGAGGTTGTGTGGAAACTGGAACTCTCATCCACTACTGGTGGGAGTGCAAAATGGCACAGCCATCGTGAAGAGCGGTGTGTAGATATATATACATATCTCTCTTCTCCCACCTGTGGCTTGCTTTTTTACTCTCTTAAGATTATCTTTCAATGAACAGAAGTTCTTGATTTTAATGAAGTTCCATTTAATCAATCTTTTTTTGTATTTAATGGTTGGTGCTTTTTTGTGTCTTGTTTGAGCAATCTTCCCCATCCCCAAGATAGTCTCCTAAATTTTCTTCTAGAAGCTTTACTGTTTTATTGTTCACATTGACGGATCTGGTTTATTTCCAGTTAATTTTTCCATATGATATGAAGTAGGGGATCAAGGTTCTTTTTTTTTCTGCCAAGTTTTCAATTAGTTCAGCAACTTTTATTGAAAGGATTGTCCTTTCTTGATTGAATTGTAGTAGTTCTGAAAATCAGGTGATCATTCTGGGATCTCTGTTCCAGTTCTACAATCTATTTGTCTATCCTTACACACATTGTCTTACAGTAAGTCCTGATATCTGGTACTATCAAGTAACTTGGCTATTCTAGGGCCTTTGCATTTCTGTATTAGTCATTCTGCTGTCCTCCCTATGACCTCCCCCTTCAAAAAAAAAAAAAAAAGGCTGCTGAAATTTTGATTGTGTTTGCATTGAATCTAGAGAGCAATGTGGGGAAAATTGGTATTTTAACCAAATGACTCCTCCAATTCATGAGTATAGTTTATCTTGCCATATATTTAGGTCTTTTTCCTTTCTCTCAGTACTGTTCTGTGGTTTTCAGTACAGAGGGTTTGCACTTCTTTTTTTTTTTTTAATTTTAACTTGCTTTTATTTTTCTAACTTTTAATCTTGACTGATATAGGCATTTAGAGCTACAGATTTCCCTCTCGGCACTGCTTTAGCTGCAGTTAATAAGTTTTCATATTTCACATTTTCATTTTCATCTAGTTCAAAAGGTTTTCTAATTTTCCTTGTGATTTTTTTTTTTTTTTTTTGACCCTTGGTTATTTAGAAATGTTTTGCTTAATCTTCAAACATTTGGGGGCTTTTCTAGTTATCTTCCTCTTATTGATTTCTGGTTTTAATTATACTGTGGTCAGAGAACATAGGCTATAAACCTAGTCTCCTGCAAAGCCCCAGAACTCAGTAAAGGCCCCATAGGAAAAACTGATGTATGTTTGGGACCTTGTAATTTCCAATTTATCATACCACTCCCACGCTACCACCAAAAGCTAGACCCGTTTCTCTGTGTTCCAGCAGAGTTCTTCTGCTTGAACCAAGCCCAATTCTCAGCCATCACCCAGGATTGTCAAATACCTCCACAGAAGAAAATGTTTCACAATTGTCAGCTCACCTTAGAAGGGCTTTTTTGCTCACCTAGTCCAGTTGTTTTTGGTCTCAGGACCTCTTTACTCTTTACTCTTAAAAATTATTTAAGACCTCAAAGAACATTTGTTTATGGGGGCTGGCTATATGTTGATATAGGAGCCCTGGTGGCACAGTAATTAAGAGCCCGGCTGCTAACTAAAAGATTGGTGGTTCAAACCTACCAGCCACAGCCTTGGAAACCCTGTGAGGTAGTTCTACTCTGTCTTACAGGCTTGCTGTGAGTCCGAATCGACTCAATGGCGTGAGTTATATGTTGATATATTACCCTATTAGAGGTTATAGTTGAGAAAATTTTAAAATACTCATTAATTCATTTAAAATAACTATATTAAATCTATTACATGTTAACATAAAGAACACATTTTTATAAAAAATGACTATTTTCTAAAATAAAAACAATCAGAGTAACTTTTTATAATTTTGCAAATCTCTTTTAATGTCTGATATAATAGACAGCTGGATTATACACACAAAGACATATATATACATAAACCAAATCTGTGGTCACTGAGTCAATTCTGACTCATAGCGTCCCTACAGGACAGAGTAGAACTGCCCCATAGGGTTTCCAAGGAGTAGCTGATGGATTCGAACTGCCGACCTTTTGGTTAACAGCCAAGCTCCTAACCACGGCGCCATCAGGGCTCCATATGTGTGTGTATACATACACATACACACACACACACACAAGATATATCTAGGATATACAAAGAACTCTTTCAAATTGATATGAAAAAGGCAATTTAAAAAAGGGAAGAGATTTGAATAAATACTTCTCAAATCAAATGCTAATAAACTTATAAAAAGGTGTTTAATATTATTAGTCATTAGGGAAATGTAAATCACAATCACAATTAGATACCACTACACTCCTACCAGAATGTCTAAAGTTAAAATGACTAAAAATACAAAGGTTTTATGTCAGTTAGAACTCTCATACATTGCTGGTGGCAGTATAAATTGGTACAATCATTTTGGAAAATTGCCAGTTTCTAATAAAGCTAAATACATAAGTACCCTATTATATGCCCTCAATGAGATGGACTGACACAATTGCCTGAATAATGGGTTCAAACACACCAAAGGTCATGGAGATGTCACAGGACCAGGCAACACTTCAGTCTCATATATACGGTTGACAGGAGTCGATGCCAACTCAGTGGCAACTAACAACAATATTACACACCCAGCAGAAACGAGTATGCCCAGCAAGAGACACGTACAAGAAGGTTTGTGGCTGTGTTATTCATAGAAGCAAAATAATAATAATAAAAATAAACCAAAAACTGCAAACAACCCAGAACGTCGAGCAGGAGAATGGATAGATAAATTACAGTATACTCATACAATGGATTATTGCTCAGCAATGAAAATAAACCAACTAGCACTACATGCAACGTGGATGAATCTCACAGACATAATGATGAGAGAAAGAAACCAAACACAAAAGAGTATAAAGTGTATAATTCCATTTTTATGAAGTTCAAAATCAGGTGAAACTAAAGTCTATGGTTTAGAGATTCTGACAGAAGATACCTTTCTGGGTAACTTCAAAAGTAAGCCTTCAGGATTGCTTAAAAATTTCTGTACCTAGACCTGAGTGGTGGTCACATGCATACGTAAAGGTTTTCCAGCTGTATATTTATGATTTGTACATTTTATTTCATATAAATATCTCAATAAAAAAGAAACAAAATAACTGTTATCACTATCCTTTGAAAATCATGGTGACCATTGTTTTCGACTTTTTCAGCGCTCGTATCAGTAAGAGTCTAATGACTCTAGAAGATATTCCTTGAGCCATACTTCAAAGTCCTCACACGTGAAATTTTCCAGTGACACCCTTGGCCCCTGCCCTGCCCTTTTTCTACCCCTCAAGAGATGTAGGAGTTAGCAGACTCTCCTACCTGCTCCAACTCCTCCTCAGCATATTTTTGGCGGCTCCGCTCATTCTCAGTGCCCTCCCTCAGCTCCTTCAGCCGCTGGGCTTCCTGCTTGGCAAGGTTGATCTCATCACGCAGCTTCTTTTCCAGATGTACCTTCTCCACCTCCACCGTGCGGTGTTCCTCCTGGGCCTTGTGCAGCCTGGGGGGCGATGCAAGGAGCTGGGAGAGGCCAGGCAAGGGGGTGCCGGCCAACACACCATGAGTCATGGCATCAAAGAGGAAAATGGGGGCTCCAGCACTCAGCACCTGTTCTCCCTTCTCTGCTGACTATCTGGCTCTGAGCTAGCCCAGGACCAACAAAACCATCATCCTTACCCTAACTCTTACATTGGTGATAATTTTGCTGTCAGTAACCAAGGCTTTAAAACCAGGTCCCCAAGCATCCGAATTCCTCCTTTAAAGTGCTTCACATGATAAAAATCATAACAAATACAATTTATAAGGTATTTCACATTGGCCCTCCCTGAAGATAATGATATATTAGTATCATTATCAGCATTGGACAGATGTAGATACGAAGGCTTAAAAAGGGGAAGTGACTTTCGGGTAGATACGAGATCTAGAACTCCAATCTATATCAGTCCAAATTCCCCTAGTCCCTCTTATACTAGGTTATCTGGAAGTTTCTATAACTGTAAAATACCCTGCAAGCTGGACAAAGATCAAAGGAAAGCCTAATGGCTGAGATATGACTGGGGTGGTGGTAGGGGGAGGCTTTAAGAAGATGAGAAAGGAACTATTGGGCTGGACCTCTTGGATTCCTGAGTACCTGCTCCCAGAAGCACAGGAAAATGAAAGCTAAGGGGGCTGGGCAGGGCTTATGAAAGCCCTCTGCTACCCCTGGGTCCTGAGTTCCTTTCCTAAGTGTCTTCTGTGGCAGGAAAGATCTCAAAGGTATTAGCTATAATGAAAATCTACACTTGGACCCACCTGTACATTCCCTCTGTCCACTGACAAGACCTTTCATCCATCCAACCATGCCTCCTGCCTTCTTCCCTCCATATTTCTATGTTAATCCACTCAATCGTTCATTTATTCATTCACCAAGTACTGAATGCCAGGCCCTTTGCTAAGCACTAGATATATGGAGATGAATCAGAGAACTGTCCCTGCCACTGAGAAACTCATGATCTAGTCCAGCATAGACAAGTAAACAGATAACTACATACAGTGTGATAAGTTCTACAGAGATATACGAGGTGTTGGGTGAGCCCAAAAGATGGAGTGATCGGCTCTGTCGGAAAGGAGTCAGGGAGGTGAGGACTGGGCTAGACCAGGAAGAAAGAGTAAAAGTTTGCTAATGCCTCTGGAAGAAAGTACTTAGCTACCATCAGGTCTTTCCACCTTAACAGGAAACACCGAGTTAGGGTGATGAGGTAGAAGAGATATACATGGTTTAGGTTTACGGTGTAGAAAAGAAAGGACAGCTACAAAACAAGAAGGGCCCACCAAAGAGAGCACTGAGCACTGAGTTAACTGAGTTAACTAAGTAGATGAAATAAAAGTAGCAAAACAAAAATTCAACTTCTAATAAGCCCCAAGTATGGACAGAGCTGTCAGTGGCTGAAGTATCAAAAGATGTGGTGGGACAAGTATGGAGGGAAGAAGAAGAAATGTCTAGGCTGCAAGCTTCCTGCTGACATATTGCAGTCTCTTGCCTACTTTGCCCTCCTTGAAAACCCTATGGGCAGTTCTATTCTGTCCTATAGGGTCACTATGAGTCGGAATCAACAACAGCAAAGGGTTTTTTCGGCCGGGGGGGGCAGTGTTTGCTTCAGGAGAGAAAAGGAGTTGAACTTCCTTGAGGTGTACACCAGATGGCACTATTTGCATAGCTAAAAACAAATCAGAGGCGCCATTTCCCAACCCTCACTTCCTTCCCTTGCTGAACATTCTCCTTTACTGCATTCTTCCATGACCTAATTGCCTGAAATCCCACCCTTAGAGATTGAAGTCTTCACTGAAATACTGTTCTCTGTGAAAGCAGTCTTTTAGAAAAGCCAATACTGTGATATGTCTGTCCTCCCCCTACAATAGCAAGCTCCTTTAAAGTGGAACGAAGCCTGACTCACTTTCATAGTCCCAAGAGGGGCTAGTAGAGATGGAGATTGATAAATACTGTTGGGTGCAGAAAGCCACAAATAAACGTACAATCATGTCCTGCCCCACCCCATCTACCCCAAGAAGACTGAGTACTTTGAAAATAACAATCAAGTAACATTACAAGTAAGATAATGAGGCAGCCTGATGACAAGTCCTGGCTCTAAGTAGTTGTGTGGCTGTACAGAAGTCTGTTCCTTTTACCAGGCCTATATTTTCACTGTAAAATGGGAATCAAAATCCCCGCCTGCCACAAAGAATTATCTTGAAAACCCAATGAAATCCTAACTGGAATGCACATGTAGTGTTACATTTATTCACCCAAAATACCAGGAGCTCTGTAAAGCTCTGTGGTGGCTCAGTGCAGGCCTGTTAAAGTAAGGGACGATAGAAGACAAGGTGGCATGTGGGCTCTGGATACTGTCAGAGGTGAGCACATGTGTAAGCCTGTGTGTGTGTGTGTGTGTGTGTGTGTGTGTGTGTGTGTGTGTGTGTTTCTAAATGCCCCACTGGTCGTTTAGCTCTGGAGGCTGCTGGGAGCTTAGTTTTATCCCCAAACTTGGAATGTCTCCTGCCTAGATTATTTTGCCTTTGGAATGAAAACAGTACATGTTTTTTCAGACAAATGAAGTATGGGGACCTCTTAGACAGCAGCAGTTAGCCCCCAGATGGCAAAGGTCCCAGAAGCATGGGGCCCAGCAGGGTAGCCAGAATCAGCTCAAAGATCAGACTCCCAGTTCAGCACCTCTTAACAGCCACAGGCTCCAGCCCATGGAAATGAACCTGAAAAGGCTGCTGCTTCAGTAAAGTCAGCACCCTCTGGGTGTCAAAAGCCCTAGCTCACTTACTGACATGTGGCCTTAGCAAAGCACTTATCCCCTCTGAACCTTCATTCCTCAACACCAAAATAAGGATAATAATAGCATCTGCCTCAAAGGGTTTGGTTATTATGAGCGACAATGCATTTAAATGCTTAACAATGCCTGGTTCCTAAGATATCCCTGCTCTCAAAAAATGAAATCTTATCTGTCATTAAAAAATGAAAGAGCTTCATTTCCTGTTTACATGAATTCATTCAAGACCTCCAAACTGGAGTCCCTAGGCTGCCAGAATCATTGCCCTAAAAGACAGTCCTGAAGTAGGTCCTCCACCCTTGTTAAAACAAAAAAACAAAACAAACCTAGGTTAACTCTCTATTGCCTTCTGCATCCTACTAAACTCCTCCCAGGGAGGTCCCAGGGATCTGGCCCTGCCCCATACACTCAACCTGAACTACGCGGACTTCCCTACCCATCTTTCAAGGCACCCCCTCAGAGCCCTACATCCACGCATCTCTTGCATTTGTGCCCCTCCAGTCCTTACAGTTCTCACCCCATAGGCTGGCACTGAGTGACTACACCAAGAGTGTACTTACTGCTCCTTCTTGTGTGTGAGTTTTGTTGTCCCACTAGCAGGGAGTTCCTTATAATTCCCAACATAGATCTGGCTTCTAGAATATGTCAGGAAGTACTTAGATTGACTATGTGACTGATTGACTGGAACTTTCTCCTCACAGCTAAAGTTTCTGTCATAGTTTTTAAGTTATGCTTTATTTAAACAAAACCCCAGACCATCAGAGCTAGAAGGCCCTTAATGCTTTCATAGTTCAACACCCTCATATTATTGATGAGAATATAAGTCCTGGAAGGGAAAGGGATTTACCCAAGTTCATAAAACAATTCAGTACTACTAAGAGATTTAGGTTCCATCTAAGAAAGAACTAGGGGCACTAGGAAAAAAGGTATGTTTCTTTGGGAAAGAGTGAAGAACAGTTAGTTATATCTATTTATATGGGAAGAGAAGCAGTCCAGAAACAGGACAAAGGACAGAAAGGCCCTTGACAAGTCTACCCAAGCTGGGAAGCTCAGAATCTCTGACAGCTACACAGCTCTTCCTCTGAAGTTCAGGGGCAGGAAAGAGAGAAATAAGCTTCTCCCAAGGAAGGATAAATACCCAGGGCAATTGGAATAGCAGGAATTTAGGCTCCCAATGTAATTTTGGAAGGATTACACGGCCCAGGCAGCCCATTGTCAGCATGGTCTCAGCGGCCAGGTGACCCACAACTCAGGTGGAAACAGGAAGCTCCCAAGAGCTGGCAGCAAAGGGCTGTGGGGTGGGGGCAGGGCCTTACCTTTCCTGAAGGTCATGCAGACTCTGCTCAGCTCGGTGTAATCCCTCCAGATCCTTCATCATCTTCTTCATGTGCTCCTTGGAGTAACGGTTCTGGATATAGGCAAACCAGCAGCCGCCCACACCAATAACAATAGACACCACCAACATGAAGTCTTTGAGGTGACTGTGGCGGGTCACTGCCAGAAAGGGGAAGAGATGGTGAGTCAGGGGGCCCAGTGCAACTCAGCCTTGCAATTTCCACTGCATTCCCAGGAACACCTCCCTAACTCCCAATATCCATTTCTCTCTTGTTTCTGAGCTCCCACTGCCCTGGGATTGGGCACATTATCTGGCCCTGATTTATAAATTCCCCATGTCTACGAGATCACCATTAAATTCCTCATCTTGACCATCATCTGAATGCAACCTACCTCTCTTGCCTCCTCTCCCACTGCGCTCAACACAGATTATCAATAACTATCTCTCTCTCTCTCCCCCTCTTTCTCTCTTCCTCCCTCTTTCTCTCTCCCTTTCTAACAACCACCATGCTCTTAAACAGGCTAGCACCTCTGCCAGGAATGTGTTTTATCCCTTTGCTCCTGATAAATTCCTACCCATCCTTTAAGGCTAAGCTTAGGTATCCCCTCAAATGAAGCCTTTCCAGACACACTCTCCCACTCGGAAGCAACTAGTTTACTATTACAGTAAACTCTGTGCCTATATCTCTGCTAGTCAAAGTCTAGTTTGGTAAGGATGAGATGTCTCAGAGCAATACAGGAAGCATATTAAATCATACTTCCCTAAGATGCTGTAAGGAGAAAACTAGTGACTTCTCAATACATCCCAGCCAGATACAGTGGCTTCCATCCTACAGGACAAGCAGTGCTGGGTATGAGAGCAGTAACAGGGATGGTTGTGGAGAGTAGAAGGCAGCATCATTAGAGCCTAAGGTCTGGCCTATGAGATTGATGACTGCACGAGCTGAGTCTTCTCAACTGCTAGGCCATTCTAGGCACAAGGTCCAAAGCCCGTATCAGGTAAAGGTCTGGAAGTTTCAATCTATAGAGAGCATTTCTAGGCTGTGGCTCAATCAAGAGTCTAGAATAGGAATAGCATTAAGAGATTTACATATATGAGACATTAAACATCCCAGGAATACAGAAACGAATAGACCTCCAGAAAAGGCCTGGCAGCACTTAAGTGAAAAGTCACAGCCTTTTTTTTTTTTTAGTCGCCAGCTGGGGTTCAAAGCAAAGCCCAGTCATCAGACCAAAATTGAAATGCTAGACAAGGAATCAGGAAGAAACAATGGCAGAAGGTAAGAGCAAAAGTCACATCCTGAGAACCAAGCAAACGAAGAGAGGGGCACTGTGGGAACCTGACATCACTCCTGGTATGCCAGATCTGGCCTCTGCACTATAGTATAGGAGACTTGAAAAAGATACTTTAAGGAGGAGAGGGTTGCTGCTACAGGCCCTGCCTGAGTTGCGCTCATCTTGGGAGACAGTACCTGTAGGCTCTGAAGAGCCCTAGATATTGGAGTCTGGGAAGGGAAAAAAGGAGGGAGGGGGAGTTACACCATAGGCTGAAAGAACTCCAAAAGGACCCAGGTGAAGCCACCAAGTTAAGGCAAGGTCTAGACAGCACGAAAAGACACAAACAGCTGAAAACTGTGTGAGGCCCACAGCTTGACAATAAAAAAAGGAGTGGAGCAGGGAGAGTTATATTCACTGCTCCTCACTGAAAGGCTGGACAGTGGGACATGAGGATGGTATGGGGTCAAAGGCAGATTAGTCCATTCTATTTCTATCCAAGGGAGGGGAGTTACTAGGCCCAGGGTGGCAGTCATGTCCTTCACATGTTTATGCCAGGCTCGGAAAGAGAAAACAGAGGGTTCCCTAGCCATCCCCTAGCCTTTGGGCAGGCATGCACATTCCAGCCATACTCAAGCCTTCACTTCCCTGTCCTTCAGATCCCAAGAGGAGGAGGTATCTCTGCAGCACAACTAACTGCCTGCCTTTCTCCCTCCTCAGCAGCTTCTACCAGAGCCTGGGGTACTCATGTCTCCTTTGTTTGTTAAAAGATTTTCAATTTTGGTTTCTCAGGGCATCTCAACTCCAACATTCCCTTTATATGCTTTTAAAAAATCAAAGGGACTTTTGTTAAGCCTTGCAACCAGCACCCTCAGTCTATTACCTCCAGCATTTCAAAGTTATTAAGGTAGGTATGCAATTTGGGCCCCACTGGCCCTTAGCTATTCCATTCAATCCCTTATTCTGCCTTGTCCAAATCATTTTGAAACCAGAGCGTATCACCCTGCCTTTATATTTGCACCCAAGTCACGAATAAAAACAATGAATGACCAGGGCCAAGAACAGAGTCTAACAGTCACCCCTTCCTCTAAGGTAATAATGTTCTACCTATGAGCATCCTCTGGATTCCTTCGATCACTTTTGTTTGGCTCTACTTAAATGTACAAACATCCACCCCATACATACCTCTGTTTGGTCAAGTGCATAACTGAAGCCCAGATATACTGCCTGTAATATCCCACGGACTACCAAGTGTAGTGGAAGGAAATAAGTCTACTCTGGCTGACTTACACTTGGTGGCGTCTACTGACCATCACTTGCTTGTATGCCAGTGCCCGGCAGAGCACTGACTGACACAGAGAAGGCACTCAAAGCTTTGTAGGGTAGAATTTTTACTGCTAAGTCTCAAGTGTGATAATATCTCTTTCCCCTTAATCCACATATAAGAAAAGAAGGGAGATAAAGAAAACAAAAAATTACCAGGCATTTGTATTCATTATCTCTAACCCTCGCAACAACTCTACCAAGTAGGGTATTATTATTACAATTCTGTAGACCAGGAAACTGACAGTCAGTGAGGGGTAATGACTTGCTGGAGTTCATAAAAAGAGACAAAGCTGGGATTCAAATTCACATTGCCTGACTTTGTGGTCTTTCTGCTACACTATACTTCTTCACTACAACTTTCACACTCTTGGAGCAAGTATTGTTTCTGCTTTTTACATGCAAACCTTTCTCACCATGGAGATACATATATACTGGTTTAATCTAGCCTAAGTGTGACTCAGAGTTCCAAATTCTGAGTTTTCCCCCAAACAACACCTTAGGAGCTAACTGCGACATTGCTATTAGGACAGAGAAGACTCCAGGGCCAAATGATTTAACCAATTAAGGCCTCATGTAGAGAAATTCTTGTGTCATCAAAGGAAGCGTCTTGCTGTGAAGGTTAGACAGTCTAGGTTGTATGCTTGCCTCCACCCACAACTGTTTATAAAATTCCCTTCCCCCACCTAGATCTCAGCTTCTTCAGCTATAAAATGGTCATGCACCTATCTCACAGACCAAATGCACAGTTGTAAGTGAAAGCTTTGAGGTTCCTGGAGATATTCAGATGGACATCCCAGAAGGCCATTAGGAATGTGGATGCAGAGCTTAAGGAAAAGAAAGCAGCTGGATAAGTAGATGTGAGAATTGTCAGGTCCCATCAGTAGAGCCCTGGGTTGAACTCCCTAGCCCTAAAGGAATATATAAACCACTGTGTCAGAAAGAGAGAGGAAAACAGGCAGCCTATGCTTTACTAATGACGTACTTCTTCTCATCCTATCCCATCCCCATTCTTCAACTCCTACTACCTTCCTAGCCAACCGCAGCCCACAGGGGTCCTTCCAGTCCTTCTCCTCTGAGCAGGGATTCCATGATCAGCCCACTCTTTGGACAGGAAACATGGGTTATCTCTTGCTATCTCACAGCCTGCCTTGTGGTTTTTCAGCTTTCATGTCAGTCTGTGAGCTCCTCAGGGCCAGGCACAGAACCTACTGATTTCTGTAGACCCATACTTAGCACAGGGCGTTAACAGAGCAGGTACTTAGCAAAAGTAGAAAAGACAAAAAGAGAAGGAGAAAGGCAGATTTTAGCAGGAAAGGGAATATATTAGTTTTCTAGGACTGCCACAAACCGGGTGGCTTAAAACAAAAGGAATTTATTCTCTCATAGTTCTAGAGGCTAGAAGTCTGAAATCAAGGTATCAGCAGGGCCGCACTCCCTCTAAAGCCTCTGAAGGAGAATCCTTCCTTGTCTCTTCCAGTTTTTGGTAGTTGTGGCAATCCTTGGCATTCCCTGGCTTGTGGCAATGTAACTCTAATCCTTGCTTCCATCTTCACATGGCCTTCTTTCCTGTATCTCCTTTGTGTCTTTATATGGCCTTCTTAAAAAGAACACCAGTCATTAGATTTAGGGTCTACCGTAATCCAGTATGACCTCACCTTAACTTGATTACATCTGCAAGGACCCTATTTCCAAATAAAGTCACCTTCACAGGTACTGGGAGTTAGGATTTCAACTATCTTTTTTTTTAGGGGATGCAATTCAACCCACAATAGTTCACCCCATACCCCCTAAAATCCACATTCTCCCCACATGCAAAATAGATTCATCCCATCCCAACAACCCCAAAATCTTAACCTATTCCAGCATCAACTCTAATTCCAAAATCTCATCTAAACAGTATCAATTCAAAAAGTCCCAAATCTCATCTTCTAAATCATCTAAATTAGGTATGGTACTCTGGGTATGGTCCATCCTGGGGCAAAATTTCCCTCCATCTCTGGACCTATAAAACTAGAAAACGAGTTGTCTGCTTCTAAAACACGATGGTGGGAATGGCATAGAAAGAGAAGTTAGGAGGAATAAGAGAGTCATTGGTCCCAAGCAAGTCCAAACCTTAGCAGGACAAATTCCATTAGGTTTCAAAGCCTGAGAATAATCCTCTGTGGCTTGATATTCTTCCCTCTGGGCCCACAGAGGCCCCAGTGGACCCACCCACTGGGCCCACAGAATTGCTACCGGCCCCACTAGACTCTGAGCCACCCTTGGAGTCATTCTTCCATTTTTTTTGAAGGATAACACATGTTCACAGTCAAATAACTCTATCTGCCCATTTCCTGCCTATAGAATTCCAGAAGTCCAATAGCTTTCCTTCATTTCATCCCATCTCTATCCCCTTCAGTCCAGGCTGGTGGTGTTTTGGGTGGTATACCATTCTGAAAACCCTTGTGAGTCTACTGCATATGTCAAGGGGATCCATGCCTTTAGATATAAGAGTTCTCCACAGATTCTTCCTGGATACCCTCACCTCTACCCCTGGCTTCTGCTGAGATGGTTGACTGGATAAATGAGTCACACATGTAATCTCTCTGGCAGAAGAGGTTGTCCAGTCACACCGTTGATGTTTTCTTCAGAGCATGCCTGTCTTAATTATCTAGTACTGCTATAACAGAAATACCACAAATGGATGGCTTTAACAAACATATTTTCTCACAGTTTAGGAGTCTAGAAGTCTGAATTCAGGGTGCCAGGTCTGGGGAAAGTCTTTCTCTCTCTGTGGGCTCTCGGGCAAGTTCCTTGTCTCTTCAGCTTGTTTCCTTGTTCCTTGTAGATCTCCATGTGGTTTGGCATCAATCTTCCCCTATCTCTGCTACTCTCACTTGCTTGTTTAACCTTTTATATCTCAAAAGAAATTGACTCAAGGTACTCTCTACACTAATCCTGCCTCATTAACGTAACAAAGACAACCCATGCCCAAATGAGATTATAACCACAGGCATAGAGGCTAGGATATATAACACCTATTTCTGGGTGGACACAATTCAATCCATAACAATGCCTTAGCATCTTCTGAGAATTTTCCAAATTATCAAGTTCTGGGTCCTGTTTGCTTAACAGTTCCTTCTTCAATATATCACTTTGTTCTCACATTTTGCTTGGAAATCTCAACTAAATATCCACGTTTATCACTGAAAAGTTCTACTTTCCACCCAACACTAGGAACAATTGGGCCAACTTTTCTGCCACATATAACAAGGACTGCCTTTCTTCCAGTAATAACATGCTTCTCATTTCCTTCTGAGACCTCACCAGAAGTACCTTTAATCTCCATATTTCCATCAACAGTGTCTTCAAGGCAATCTAAGCCTTCTCTACCATGTGCCTATGCCCATTATCCACTTCCACAACTACATCCACATCTTTAGGTATTTGTCACAGCAGCACCCCACTTCCCAGTTCCAAAACCTATATTAGTGTCCTAGAACTGTTGTAACAAATTACCACTAACTGTGTGGCTTAAAAGAACAGGAATTTGCTTTCTGACAGCTCTGGACACAGAAGTCTGAAATTAAGGTGTTGGCTGGGCCATACCCCCTCCAAAGGCTCTAAGGAAGAATCCGTCCTTGCCTCTTCTACCTTCTGGTGGTCACCAGCAATGCTTGGTGTTCCCTGGCTTGTAGCAGCATAACTGTCTCCATGTTCACATGGTCTTCTCCTCTGTGTCTCCTTTGTATCTTCACATGGCCTTCTTGTAAGGACACCAGTTATTAGATTTACGGTCCACTCTAATCCAGTATGACCTCACCTTAACTTGATTACATCTATACAAACCCTCTTTCCAAATAGCCACATTCACAGGTACCGAAGCTTTAGAACTTCAGCGTATCTTTTTGGGGGACACACTCAACCCACAACAGGGAGTACAACATTAAGTGCACATGAAGGGCAAACACAGCTCCAGAGGCCAAGAAGAGTAAGGACAGCTGCCCTGCATAGCCCCACCCGAGCTCAGCTCTCAGAATCCACCTTGTACCCAGTAATTATAGCCAGAGTCAGAGAGACCATGAAGGTTTCATGGGAACAGATATGGCTGTCTAGGTGACAGCTAACTCAGGCTGGTTAGGACCCAGGGAGTCAGAAGGTGGCAGAATTCCCAGCCTGAATATTGCAAATACATATTATCAAAATGAAGTTAACTGTTAACACAATCAGGCTTGAGGCAGGGAAGGTGGAAATAAACAAATGAAATGCTGACATGTTAGCAGAGTCAGGGGTAATGGTGAGAATTTTCAAGCTACCAGTTAGCATTGAGAAAGTGAGCCTCTAATCATTATCACCTTCTGGAATCCCCTCTCCCAGTCTATTCTCTCCACAGTACCCTGAACCTCATGCCCCGGGTAGATACATATTCATCCCTCACTGCCCAAATATGTGCTAAGAATTTCTCTTGTCATTTACACAACGCTCTGTGGTGCTGGGGTGTCTCTATAACCTGTGAGGGCAATTCTTATGCCATTCTCCCTTCTAGTTATAACACAACAACCGCTCTAAGTGCCTCAAGCTTTTACAGACATTCAGTAGGTAACAGTTCTCCCCACATCCAGGCTGGGTCAGATTCCACACTCATCTCTCCCCTCTCCTGTATCTCTGGAGAGGATATGCCTCCTCCTTCTGCATAACTTCACGCTTACATCCATCCAGCATACAACTGGCACCTAATCCATGCTGGATCTGATACTGAGTGCTGATGACAGGTGAATAAAACTGTCTCTGCCCTCAAGGAGTTCCCAGTTTGATGGGTAATAGAAAGGAAAACTGAGTGTTACAGAGAAAGCAGGTGCAAAGGGCTGTAGCTCCAGAGGAGAATAAGAAGGAAGAGTTGAGCATGCCTGGGGAGAGGCTGGCATCCTACAGAAGGCTTGAAGCGTGAGCTGGAGCATAACAGAATAGAGAGAGAGGGTAAGGATACAGCTGACTGAGACCAGATGTAATTCACATATCCTAAAATTCACTCTTTTAAATATACAGTTCAGTGCTTTTTAGTATATTCACAAGGTTGTAAAACCATCACCACAATCGACTTTACCCCCAAAAGAAATCCCATACTTATTAGTAGTCACCTCCCATTCCTAACTCCCCACAGGCCTGGAATTCATTTATCTATTTTGTGTTTCTATGGATATGCCTCATTGGACATTTCATATAAATGGAATCAAACAATATGTGGCCTTTTATGTCTGGCTTCTTTCACTTGGCGTGTTTTTCAAGGTTCATTCATGTTGTAGCATGTATCAGTACTTCATTCCTTTTTTTACTCCTTTTTATTCATGGTATGGATAAACTACATTTGTTTCTTCATTCATCAACTGATGGGCATTTGAGTTGTTTCCAATTTTTGGCTTTTTTTTTTTTTTTGCTATTATGAATAATGTTGCTATGAACATCCACATACAAGTCTCTTGGACATATAAGTAGGAGTGGAATTGCTGGGTTATATGGTAATTCTGGAAACCCTGGTGGCGTAGTGGTTAAGTGCTACGGCTGCTAACCAAAAGGCCCACAGTTTGAATCCACCAGGCGCTCCTTGGAAACTCTGCGGGGCAGTTCTACTCTGTCCTCTATGGTCGCTATGAGTTGAAATCGACTCAACGGCAGTGGGTTTACGGTAATTCTATATTCAGCTTCTTGAGGAACTGCCAGACTGTTTTCCAGTGTGGCTGCACTATTTTATTTTCCTACCAGCAATGTATGAAAATTCCAATTTCTACTCATCCTCGTTAACACTTGTTATTATTTGTCTTTTTGGTTATGGCCATCTTAGTGGGTTAGAAATAAGCCCTGCTGGCGCAGTGGTTACCCACTCTGGCTGCTAAACAAGAGGTCAGTGGTTCGAACCCACCAGCAGCTTCACAGAAGAAAAGACCTGGCTATCTGCTCTTGTAAAGATTACAGCCTAGGAAACCCTATGGGGCAGTTTTATGGTCCCTAAGAGTCAGAGTCCACTTGATGGCAAACAACAACAGTGCTGAGAAGTGGTATCTCACTGGGATTTTGATTTGCATTTCCCTAATAACTAAAAAAAAAAAAAAAAATTTTTTTTTTTTTTTTTTAATAACTAATGATGTTAAGTATCTTTTACTCACCTTTTAATTGGGTTATTTGCCTTTTACTGTTGAGTTGTAAGAATTCTTTATATATTTTGGGTCCTAGACCTTTATTAGATAAATGATTTGCAAATACTTCCTCCCATTCTGTGGACTGTCTTTTCACTTTTTTAATAGTGTCCTTTGAAACAGAAAAGTTTTTAATTTTGATGAAGTCCAATTTACCTTTTTTTTTTTTTTTTATTGTTTCCACTTTTGGGGTCATATCTAAGAAATCATATGCATAGCTTTTTAGATTCCCAGGAATGTGTCAGTGCTTTTCAAAGCACCATATGGACATCTCATTCCCCAGATTTTCCTTTTAGGTTTTTTGGTTAGCTTATTGTTTGCTTCAACTGTTTTCATGGCCTCAGGCAGTTTCCATGTTAAAAAATTGCCACTGGCTGTCTTTGACAAATGGCACTGGGTCAGCTCTGAGTCAAGCCAGACAAAGACAAGTCTTGGTAGTGAGGTGTTCCAGGGAACTGCCAGACAAGTCAAAAAGTGACCCTTCTCCGAGAATGGGGCTTTGAAAGAGCTCCTGCCCGGTTTTGACTGCTCTAGTAGCTGCTAGGCTGCTGATTTTCATTATGACTGTGAGCTGTTGGTTTTCAAGGCTACCACGGAGCTAGGGAGAAGGAAGCGGTGATAGGACAAGTTAAAATGCTACAAAGTTGACTGTTCTTACCAAGATTCAGCCATTTTTCATGAATAAACCCTCCCCACATTGTTGTAATATTTTGGTTAATTTCCAGAGTTTTAAATAAGTTTATTTTGACTTTTTTTTTTTTTTTTTTTTGTACCAGCATTTTCATTGCTTTACAGAGGAGAGGATTTTGAAGATCCTTACTCTTCCATTCCATATGACATCACTCCAAGCTGTTTCCAGATAGATCACTCTCAGTCTTCCGCAAAATTCTCCCATTAGGCAGGCAAAGAAGGACAACTGGGTCCAGATCCACTAGCCTATGATTTCTGGTTGAGGTATTAACAGATCTTTAGCTGGGAAGTATTACAAGAAATTCATCTGCCATAAGAAGTAGTTTTCGGTTACGGATGTCAGTCCCTTCCTCTTCTTTATTTCCCTGCCAAAGACCTTGCTTGTAGCTGCTAAACAGAGGGTAGGAGATCAGCTGGCTGTGGGGTTTCCTTGGCAGAGATGCCCCTGAGCTCCAGACTCAATCTGCTGGGACCTTTGTCTTCCCTCTCTGAGTCAGTAAAAATCCCAGGCAAGGTAGGGCAAAGGTAGAAAGACAGCAAAGGTTCTTCTTACATACAGCTTAGAGACAGAGGTAGAAGAGAATGAGGCGGAAATATGCGCCAGGCCAGAGCCCCCTCTGTGCCTTTTTGCTGACTGCAGGACTTTTATGCCTTGCACAGTGCAGCCCATCCTGGTTGGAACTTAGTCCATAAACTCTAATTCATGGCTAATCCTAGACAACAAAGCCACCTGACAACCCCACCCCTGCTTCTATATATTATAAACAGCCTGAAAGGAAATGAAGATAACAGGCCTGGAAAGAACACAAGAGGAAATACTAGCATCACAGTCAATGCAAAAAGAAGGGCACCAAGAGCTTACAGAATTGTGGGGCAGAAGGAAAATTGCTCACTATTCATCTAAGCCTTGTTCCAATGTCACTCTTTCTAGAAAACTTCCCTGAGCCTCATGCCCAGGGAAACACTGCTTCCTCCCACAATCTCTTTAATCATAATTTTTTGCACATGCTTTCCCACATTCTGATGTAGTTACCTATTTATAATTTGATCTCCTAAATCTTTCTCAAATCCCCTCCCTCTCCTGTCCATTCCTATGAGTTTTAAATTAACCATGTCTCTTCAGCACTGTTACCACCCCCTTCCCCATTTCCTAACTGCCTTCTTCCCTTTACCCTACCCTACTCCAATACATCTTCCACAATGCAGTCTGGGTAATCTCTCCAAAACTGCAAACCTGTTTGTGTCACTCAGCTCAATAAAACTCTCCCGCCCACCTTCTTTGACATATCTTACACTCTGCTGTTGTTGTTGTTAGGCGCTGTTGAGTCAGTTCCAATTCATAGCGACCCTATGTACAACAGAACGAAACACAGCCCGGTCCTGCACCATCCTCACAATCATTGTTATGGTTCAGCGTATTGCTGCAGCCACTGTGTCAATCCATCTCATTGAGGGTCCTCCTCTTTTTCGACACTCTAGCCTCTTTCATACTTCTAAACCTTCGTACATCATATTTCCTCTTTCTAGGGTGCTCTGCCACTTCTCTATCTGGTAAGACCCCAGTCATCATTCAAACACTGCCTATATGTCATCTCTCCTGTGCACCCAATATGATTGGGCTGAATTTCTTTCTCCTCCACTTCGACTGAGAGCTCACCAAGAACAGGAGCCATCTTATTTAACTGCACACTCCCAGTGTCAACCACAGTGCTCAGCAAAAAGTAAATATTCAATAGACAGAATAAGTGAATGAGTAAATGGAGAGAAGGAAGAAGGAGAATAAAATATTGGTTTTTAAGTTGGCTAATGTAGTCCAGGGAAGTAACTCTGTTTCCATTCAAGACCATTATGATAGATTTATTACATCACTGTGCCCAGTTTTTCACGCCTCTCTGTATCCATGCATTTTGTGTAGTGTCTTTTCACAGTAACTCTAGCATATAACTCGCTTTTGCCATGTGACTTGCTTGGCCAATAGCAAATGTGACACAAGCAGAGGCTTGAAAAGTACTTGCATGCTTCTGCTTGCCCTCTTGAATGATTGGGTCTTCTTTTTCTTGTTTCTCACTGTTGCCATAAGAACATGCCAGGGCTAGCCTGCTGAAGGAATGTGAGACACAGTGAGCAAGAACCCAGTTATTCCAGCCAATCAGCTGCCTAGCCAACCAACAGCTGACTAGATGCATGAGTGAGCTCAGCCAAAAAAAGCCAAGATCAGCAAAATTGCTCTGTACATCTGTAGACTTGTGAGCAATACTAAAAGGTTGTTGTTTTAAGCTTCTGTATCAGTTGTGGCAATAGCTGATATAGGTCCTCTATACAATAAGTCTATGAAATCTATATTTCAAGTCCCCTAAAACTTCCTTCTGAGCTCCAGAGTGTATGATCAACTCTACAAGGCTTTTCTTCTTGGATGTCCTTCAGTCCTTTGAACTCAACATGTCTAAAATTGAACTCATTTCCTTCCTTGCTCCTCCATCAAACCTATGAAGGTTGACTCATTCATTCAAGCTAAGAGAAATGCTTCCTTCTTTGGGTCCCAACTTTATCAAGCCCTCTCCTCCATTATAGCTTTTATATCACTGTACAGGTAGTTCCCATCATAAATTCTGTTCCGATGACTCCGTCGTAAATCAGTTCTGACGTAAGTCAAATACCACTAACAGTATCTTTATAAATCCAATCTTTGTCTTTGGGGGTAGGCATGTGAATGATAACATCAGCAAATTACATGCTGCAACACTGTATGTAGTACATGTTACTAACAATAAGATGTACCGAAAAACCAGACTGTCGTAAGTGTGGTTCTTCATAATTTGAATGTCATAAGTCAGAGATTACCTGTAATATAATTGTATGATTATATGTTCATCTCACTAATTAGACTGCTACTTCCTTGAGGGCAGATGCTATGACTTATTCACCTTTCTATAACTAGGGCTCCTAACTTAGTGCCTGACACCTTGAAAACATTCAATAAATGTCTATTCAGCTGAATTGGAGACAGATCCATGATGAGCTCTTCTTAGCTCTAATAACTTTGTTTCATTTCTTTCAGAAACAAGAGTTTTCCTGCTGACCTCTGAATTCCCTTAGGTTAGGTCACACACAGCCCATAGTCTACATGAAATGGGCCTAGCAGAATATATCTCTGTCCTGGTATCAGTCTAACCTGATTCACTAGGGCCCCTCTTGCTGACTCTGATCTCCTGGACCCAGTACCATGGATCGAGGACTCTCATTCCCATGCTCTCCAGCCCAAACTGATTTTCCAGGATTAGAATCCTTGCCTACTTTAATCTACAGTTCCTAATGCATCCTTTTAGATATTGTAAGTTCTGCTTCAAAAGAGAACACAAAACAGCCTGATAATACACCTTAGAAGACTAAGGAAGAATTTCAGGCAGCTGAAGCCTTCCCTTCCTGAGGGATGATGGAGTAAGTCTTCTGAGTAAGTCCTCTTGCTGGTGTATAAGAAGAGGTGTACACCAGAACCCAGTGCCGTCGAGTCAATTCCAACTCATAGCGACCCGATAAGACAGAGTAGAACTGCCCCATAGAGTTTCCAAGGAGCGCCTGGCGGAGAAGAGGCGTATAAGCTGTTAATGGGGAGTTAAATAAGGCCACTTCTCATCTTTCAAGACACAGCTCCAGAATTATCTTTTCCATAAAGCTTCCTGACCTCTAGTAGAAATACTCATCACTTTGTGCCCTTCACTGAACAATGGACAGACTTACATGACACCTATAACATTTACCGTATTTATTGACCATTTACTATATTGTTGACACTTCTATCTCCAACTAGGCAAACTCTTTGAAAGTAGGGACCCTGCCATTTATACTGGCACATAGTAGATGCTCAATAAATGTTGGTGAATGAATGAAAGGCCATTGCTCAGTATAGAAAGTGGGCCTCACATAAAGGGTACAATCATTCATGTGTCATTCGTTCAAAATCTACCAGTTAACAGTAAGCAAAATGTGTCCTAGGAGCAACAACAACAAAAAGGCAACAAAGCAGGTGGGAAAAATCATCTCCCACATTGCTCTATTCCACTCTTTCAAAAGGCATAGACCCAGCTGTAGTGATACATTAGCCTGGGTACTTGCCAAGCCAAATGCATGGACAGGGAAATGTTGTACTGCCTCTGACCCTGCCTGTCAGCTGCTTCTCTAGACTGGTTCCTGGCTCCATACCTTTCTGCTGTTGGCACCTTCAACTGATGCCAACAGCTCCCAAAGGGCAGGGGAATGGGCCTTGACAGTCTGCTTGGTCAAGGCTGATTTTCTAAGAAATCTCACTAAGTATGTTCCCCCTGGAGTTCACTTAGAATAAGAAAAAGAATGGCAGGGTTGGCTAATCCATCTTACAGGTCTCTGGAGCTGAACTACCTACTTTTCTTAACTAGCCACACACTGAAAAGACCGCTCTACCTTAGGCCTAAGTGTGTCTCTTTTGCTTCAGTGCAAGTCCACTTAGCCCTCTTGGTTATCCAAAGACCCAAAGATGTTCAGCAAGCAATCAGTTCATATACTCTGTGTGTCTACACTGACAGTAGGGAATACCTAAATGATGTTCAGCTCTTTATGAGTTACTTGCTATCCCTGAACTTATCTTTCACATTTTAGCCTTTATATTCTTACTCAGGTTGTTTCCTCCACCTAGACTGCTCTCTCATGCCACCTTCATGGAATAAAGTCCTACCCATCATTAAAGGCAGAAATCACACAACACTTCTATAGGAAACCTTCTCTATCCCTCCTCTGGGCCCCAGAAGCACTGTGTACCTCTTTAGAACACTCACTTTTTCCCTTTAGGGCAGAATATGATTCATCCAGGTCTCCCTACAGGGTCCAGCACAGCACTGGCACAAAGTAAGTATTTCCTGACTGTCTTTAATAAATGGGTGCTGATGTCTGGGTGGACTACATACAAGATCATGCCACATTTCAATACCAGTGGAAATAGTGGAGGCATTGCTTTGGAGGTGTGCCTAGGAGACCCAGGACCTCTGCCTAGCCTTGGGGTCCATGGCACAGCAGCAGCCTTTCTCTCCACAAGACTCACAGAGAGGAGGCCCAAAAAGCACTGTGTCCAGGGCCTTCAGCTGAAGCTTCTGCCGATGGCTCCGGTCTGTCATCTTCAGAACGGTCCCTGTCATGGTGGTATTGGTTACAGCTAGCCTGTTGAAGCAAAGAGTAGGGGGTCAGTTCTCTGCCAGCAAAGACAGGAAAGATCCCAGTAGGATGCCCACCTACTCCAGGAACACTCTCATGACCTCTAGCTCTTGATGACTGCTCCCCTATGCATTCTAGAACAAAGAGGCTACACCAGTGGATCTTAATGGGGAGTATGCGCAGATACATCACCAAGGATTTTCTCACCTTCCTTCCCCATATCCACTATTCCTGAGTATCCCACCCTCTAAGGATTACCCATCAGTCACCACTCCCACACCCAAGTGTAAATTTTCTGTTATGCCTCTCCTTCCAGGGATTATCCATTATACATCTGTCTCCATACTCCCACCACTGGTAAATTTATTCCACTGTCTAGCCTGGGTCAAAACCTTACACAACATTACCCAGTGATTCTGGGGACCTCTGAATTATCCTATTCCACTGTACATTATATATAAACCTGCTGATGACAAAAAGTGCATTAGTCTTGTTAGCTTGTATTTGAGGCACTGAAATACAATTTACTCCCAACCAGATTACTGTAATTTTTTATGACCTTCAACCACACTGTCAATGATAACTCTAATAATAGAGAGACTGTAAAAAAGAAAATGATCTGGGAAAAACTGGCATTTGTTTCTCTTTTGCTGGAACTCAGTGGGTAGAGGAGGAGAGGGTTATAAGATAGGAAAGGTTGAGAACCACTTGTCTGGGCTCCGCAAGTGAGGACTTGATACTACAAGACCCTGTGAGGTCAGTGCTCTTTTCTGATGCATAGCTGTACCTCCCCAGCTAGAAATGATGCTTCTGACATTACAGTGTGTGATTTATACTCCTGCCTGCACATGCAGGTGGAACTACTTCCTTCTCTGGCTTTGGAAAGCAATCAAGCCCACCTATGAGAGAGACAGTGAGGCACTGAGATCAGGGGGATCAGGAGATCTGCCTTCTGGTCCAAGTTCTACCAATGGCTCACTTCTCTGGTCATAAGCTGCTCTGCCCCCCTCTCCTGGGGTCTCAGTTTCCTTCTGCATAAAAAAAAAAAAAACAGTTGCTGTGGAGTCAATTCCAACTCATGGCAACCCCATGTGTGTCAGAGTAGAACTGCGCTCCATGGAGTTTTCAATGGCTGATTTTTTGGAAGTAGGTCACCAGGCCTTTCTCCAAGGTGCCTGTGGGTGGACTGAGACCTCCAACCTTTCAGTTAGCAGCCGAGTGAGTTAACCATCTGCACCATCCAGAGACTCCTCCTCCTTTATAAAATGAGGTAAAACCAGACCTTCCTACAAGCCTGAGAGTTCTTGGGACTCTTCTTTAGAGCACATCACCAAGTATACTGGACTTCATCTAGCTGATCAAAATAAACTTTTTCACCTTATCTATTTCTGCTCAAAGAACCCTATGAGCT
Organism: Loxodonta africana; assembly: GCF_030014295.1. Taxonomy (NCBI): domain Eukaryota; kingdom Metazoa; phylum Chordata; class Mammalia; order Proboscidea; family Elephantidae; genus Loxodonta; species Loxodonta africana. Next base: position 86,544,875 of record NC_087348.1, read on the forward strand.
ACAGGGCTATCTACATCTAAGCAGTGAAAGAAATGATAATATTTACGAAGCAACTACTGTGTATCTGGCACTGTTCCCACACTACACAAAATACCTCACTTAATTCTCACAACAACCTTAACAGAACTCAGTTCTATTATTAGCTCTATTTTATAGATAAGAAAACTGAGACTCAGAGTTGCATAACTTGCCCAAAGTCACAAAGCAAGTAAGTAGTAAAGCCAGGAAACAAACTCAAATCTCCTAGATTCTTCCCATTATACCATGCTGCCTAGCAATGGGCCTAGAACCATCCCCACCCTATGCAATGAAGACTCTATGCTTCCTGCTGTCACCAAGGTACCACAGTTTGGCATCTTCTACTCCTGTGCCCAGCCTGGCTGGGCCTGGGCCTGGTCTTAGGTCTAATACCAGCCACAGGAGAATCAAGTGAGACCATGACTTGAGAACTGACTTCCTATACTATACCTTGGAGTTTTAATCCAAGCCATAGCCATTCCCCAAGATGGATTGGTCCAGGAATTCACAAGGCAATACTACTATTTCTACAAGCAGCCTAGGCTTTTGAGGTGAGAAAAGAAATCTAAACCCTAAAGCTTCATTTGCCTAGCTAGATCATTAAACATGGGGTTCCCCAAGGCAGGGGTCAGGGCTAATGCATCTCTTTGTCCTCAGGGCCCAGCAGAGAGTATGGCAGATGATAGGTGCTCAGCAAAGTTTTGTTAAATAGAACTAAACTGATATTACTAGGAAGCCTATCTTCAACCACATGTGCCAAGAGGAAGGTGCAGTGAAAAAGCAGGACACTTAGAGCCAGGCAGACCCAGGTTCAGATCCCAGCTCTGCCACTTACCAGCTTGGATAAATAATAAAATATTTGAGATTCGGTTTGCTCACCCAAAAACTGGGTTAGTAATTCCTTCCTCCCAGAATTGTTGTGAGAATCAACTGAAACAATAGGAAACATCACTCTAGAAAGGGATGTACAAACATTGAGATTATTACTCTCTTCAGAGTGGGGAGAAGCTGTGAAGAGGAGGCTGCAGGCAGCAGAGGAGGGAACAGCCAGCTCAGCTAGGCCTCGGCAGCAGTGCCTGGTAGCTCTGTGACTGGAGACTGCAATGTGTGGGCATTCCAACAGCTTCACCTTCCCCTTTCCCCTTTGCTGAAGCTCATAACCAGATGCACCTACATAATAAGATGACAGATCATACACAATCAGCACTTACCAGACAGTAAACCCTTTGAGGGTAAGGGCAGGTAGCTGTCATCTTTATCCCCAGCACCCAGCACAAGTGCTTGGCACAGAGCAGGTACCCAGTAAATATTTGTTGAATGAATAAGTAAATGGATTAATGACTAGATGACAGATGTCACTAGTTTGATATAACAAGACTCCAAGCAGTATTCTATCCCCTTCCCATCCCCTTTCCAAGCCCTAGCATATTGTGACTGCAAAGGAAGCAAAGACTTGTGATATAACAGCTGCTGGAAGAGTTATCCCAGAGAGGAGTCTGGGGTCAAGGCAGTTAGCCCCCACCTCTGTACCATTTTAGTTCAAGTAGACAAACTGCATAAGGATAATCTAAGGGAGGCTAAAAGGGCCCCAAGGCTCCTGGATGACAAAAGAAGCAGCTGCTGGGGGACAGAATAAGAAAACAGAAACACCACAAGCTTTGAAGTCTACTCTGATTGGGATTCAAATCACAATTTTTCCCCTAACTAGCCATGTGACCTTAGAAAAGTTACTTAACCAGTTTCATCATCTATAAAATGAGGAGAATAATACCTACCTTGCAGAATTGATGTAAAAATTAAATGAGATACTGTATAAAAAGTGTCGAGTAGAGGGCCTGGCACACACATAGTACCCAGAAACCCAGTGCCGTTGAGTCGATTCTGACTCATAGCGACCCTATAGGACATACTAGAACTGCCCCATAGTAGGCACTCCAAAAACGGCATTTCTTAGTATTGTTCCCAAGACTGATAAAAGTATTAAAGAAAAGAATGGATGCAAAGTGCCCATCATGCTCTCTAAAAGGCACACAATAGATGTAAGAAGAGGAGCGGTCTACAGTCTCTGACCTGAAAAGGGTGGGCCCTGACTTAACTGGCCAAAACATCTGAAGGCAGGTCCACCCAGCCCATTCCCCGCACCCACAAGTGAGAGAAACCCAGTACCCTCCTGACCTCGGCATAGCATGGCCACCGAGTTGCAGCTTCCGGAAGGTTTCCTCATACTGAGGCAGCTCCACATATGTGATCAACCACTGCACCACCTCTTCCACGGTCCAGTTATACACTGTGGGGAGACACAGCAAAGCCATGATTCCAGAATGCCAAGCACTGCTTGTACTTTTTTTCACAGTCATATTGACCTTAACATTTACCACATATGTTTATGTATTCGACAGCTCTCTCCCCCATGAAATCCTAAGCATGAAAAGAGTGCATGCTACATGAGTCTATTTAGAAAAGCTAAATATATAGTGATAGAAAGATCAGTTTTGACAAGAGCCAGGAGTGGGAGCTGAAAATTGACTGGGAAGGAGTGCAAAGGAGCCTTCTGGGGTGATGGAAATGTTCTATATCTTGAATGCAGTGGTAGTTACATAGGTGATATTTTATCAAAATTCATCTAACTGTACATTTTTAAGTACATTTTATTATACACAAATTATACCTTGAAAAAGTTGATTTTAAAAACATTAAAAAAAAAAAAACTAAGTGTGACTAGGGTTGAGAACCTTCCTTCCTTCCATTCATCCCTTTCTCCCTCCCTCCCTCTCTCCATCCACTTAACTAACAATCACAAAGAGCCCACTCAGTCCCAAGCCCTCAGGCAATTAGTTCCCAGTTCAGTGGAAGTGGTCAAAAACTAAACAGCATCAGTAGATAAAGGAATGTACATAGACCACACAGAGAAAGTGAATAACACAGAGAAGATGATGAACTGCAACATAAAGATTAGTAAGAGCGTATCTGACATATATAGTGGGTGTGGGAGGGGAAGTTATTCTATGTAGAATTAAGGCAGGTATAAGGAAAAGATGTGAAATGTGATGTGTCTAGAACATAGAATAAATGGAAAGTAGCAGCCAAAGAAAGGTGAAGCCATGCCACTCAGGGCCTTGACTGCCATGCCATTTATATTTTTCTAAGGTGGGCCTGCCTCAGGTTGTTCTGGTCACTTAAGTGAGGTCCCACCCTTTCACATGTGGCTATTTAAATTAATTTAAATGTTTAATTAATGAATTAATTAAGTTAAAATTTTTAAAATTAAAAATTCCATGCCTCAATCACACTAGCCACACTTCAAGTGCTCAATAATTACATATGACTAGTGGTTAGTGTATTGAACAACACAAATTACAAAACATTTCCACTATCACAGAAAGTTCTATTGGACGGCACTGGTCAAGATAATTTGCTATGAAAATGTTTCCATTTTGCATATTTATTCTGAAGATAATCTAGAAATAACAATAAAAACAACTATATTCTGGATCTAGGCCTATAAGAGTGTAGGCTCTCAACTTCAGTGCCCATGTTGCCTTTGTGCTTCTAATTATGTTAATGCAAAGCAGTTATAATAGTAGACCATTTTGCTAGAGTTTTAGGTAATAATGTGGTTCGAATCAATAATATGTCTTAAATTTAGATATCTGCATATAAAGAGCCCAGAGACCAAACTGATGTTTTTACTGAAAATATATTTTCATAGTTGCAGTTCAAATTTTTAAGACAAATGTTGCCCACCAAGAACTGCCCCACTTGGTGCATCACCAGAGAGGCTGTCATAACATCACACAATGACCTATTATGACCTGCCTGATAGCACTATAATGGACATGGGTCGGTTTTAACATCATTTGCTCCCCGTTTTGGTAGCAACAATATCCTGAATTTGTATTAGGAGAACCATTCTACTCTTGCTCTCGGCCAGTATGCATGGGGTAAAGCTAAATTAACCCCTAGGGACAGAATACAAACCCAAGCTAAGCCAATCAGCACATTCCATCCTCCTGCCCTGGTGCCTGGTTCAGAAATGGCCACAAAATCCAAATCAAAGCCAAAGAAACTGAATTCTAGGATTTTTTTCTTTTCTTTTTTTTAACCTACACACTACAGGTGAGCTTATTCTTCCACTATACTGGTATCTGGGATGAAATTATCCTGAATTATAATATCAATAATAAAAAATAATAATATTACTAGAAGCTATCACTTATATAGCACTTACTGTACGACAACTACTCTTCTAAGCACCTCACACATATTAACTCACTAATCTTCACAACCACCCCGTGAAATAGGTAGCCTCATTTTATCCTCATCTTGCAGATGAAGAAACTGAGGTACAGAAGGGTTATATAACTTTCCCAAGCCACCCAGGTAGGAACCGGTAAAGCCAAGATTTGGACCCCATCTGGCTCCATATCCCACTCTCTAAGCCATTATGTTATATATTGCCTCCCTGATGCTGCTGGAAGCCTTCATGCTGAGGCAAAGCTGAGCCAAGGAATAGATCCAGATGACATCATTTAAGCCCTGAGTCAGGCCATGCTTACAGGTAGCCCTATTCATAGGAATTTCAGTTTTTTGCAACAAATAAATTTCCCCTTTTGCTTAGGTCAGAGTGAGAGGATTTTCAATCTTGTCAAGAGGAAATAATTGTAACTAAAATAATCACTGAGCAGTCATGGCAAATCACATCATCACCATACGTGGAACACTGTAGCTAACTGTTCCTTAATATTATAATGTTGGGGTTTGTTTTTTTTTTTAATAGATAATCATAAGAAGAATCCCTTTTAAGCCATTTGGATATCTGTATGGTGTTTAGACACATAAATAATAAGTTTATCTCTATACTTTATCAAGAATCAATTATAAAGGAATAGAAGTACACTTAATACACAATGAATGTGTTCGGGCCAAGTGAAGGTCATATGACACCATAATGTATTATACAAATCAGACTTTTACAGTAGCTTATATAGAGAAGAACGGTGGGAGGGCTGAGTCATCAGATGGCACCCAATAGTACAGGCATGCTGAACTTGAAAGAGCCTGGGGACAATTTAGCTTCAGCAAAAATGTATCAATTTACTGGATTTGAAGTTTGTTTTTATTTAATGTATAAACCTTTTCTGTTTATATTTGTATAAAATTTTATACAGTGACTTAAATCTTATTTTTTTTATTTGAATAACATTAAAAATAATTTAAGTCAACACTGCAAACCCAAGATAAGTTATTTCCCTTATAAGGAATTTGTACATTCCTCAAGTTTGAGTGCGAGCAAGAAGCCAAAAATGTTTTGAAGCAGAATGATATGGTGAGATTCATCCCTCTCTTCTCTGAAGATTCATATCTTTATCAACACGTGTCTTTCACTGCTCTGACAGGGATCACAATAGAGGGTCCTGGACAGAGCTGGAAAAACATGTAGAACAAAATTCTAACTCAGAAAAAAAGACCAGACTTGCTGGCCTGACGGAGACTGGAGAAACCCTGGGAATACGGTCCCTGGATACCTTTTGAGCTCAGTAATGAAGTCACTCCTGAGGTTCACCCTTCATGCAAAGATTAGACAGGCCCATAAAACAAAACGAAACGAAAGGGGAATGCCAGCCCAGGGGCAAGGACTAGAAGACAGAAGAGGACAGAAAAGCTGGTAATAGGGAACCCAAGGTCCAGAAGGAAGAGTGCTGACACGTCGTGGGGTTGGTAACCAACGTCATAAAACAAATATGTGCACTAACTGCTTAATGAGAAGCTAGTTTGTTCTATAAACATCCATCTAAAGTACAATTAAAAAAATAGTCTTTCGTCAGAATTATGTCTAATTTCTCATTAGCAGTCAGCAAATATTTATGGCATGGACCATGTCCTCTTCATTTTCCTCACTTCACTGTTCCTAAAATAGAGTTTTGCACACAGTAACATCAGTAAGAATTTACTCAGAGAAAAACTACCCTGAATAAGGAGTTCCAGGAATGTTGTGACTGTGGGCTTACAAACAAACGACAACAAAAAAGGAAGGATAATAAAGTTGAGGTTCAAAAGTGTTAGGGAAAGTAGAATGCACTAGCCATTATTCCTAAAAATGAATATATATCCTCACAGCTTACAAATGTGGTCATTTACTATAACCTGGAGTGTCAGGCGATGAAGGCATAGGAGAGTGATACACAAATGAGGCAGGCAGACAAATGCTAGCCTATAAAATGCAGAGAACAACACAGTCTAGCCACTGCTGCCAAGAGAGTGTAGCCTCATCCAGCACAAAGGGGCCTTTCTGCTTGGCATGTGGAACAGAAAGAAGGCCACTTTTTTTGTTGCTAAAAAGTCCTGAGGCCAGTGGTGCTTCAAGGACCTTTTGTCTACTGGGAGGATTCCTTGATACAAGCCTGGGCATAGACCCTGGGCATGCAGAACTCCTTGATTAGCACCCTACACTACAGTGGAGGCAGGCAGGAGTCACTCTAGATAGGGTTTTTCAACCTCTACATCATCAACATCCTAAAGAAAAAAAAAAAGAGACAGGATAATTCTTCATTGTATGTATATGGGGAGGGGCTTTCCTGAGCATTACAGGATGTTTAGCAGCATCCCTAGCCTCTACCCACTAGATACCACTAGCACATTCCCAGTCTTGACAGTCAAAAGTGTCTCCACCACTATTATAAGAACTCGTGAAACAGTTTAAACAGAGAAGAAGATATTCATTGAGGGTTACAAGAGTGGGAAGGGAGGGCGGGAGGGAGAGGGGTTTTCACTAATTAGATAGTAGACAAGAACTGTTTTAGGTGAAGGGAAAGACAACACACAATACAGGAGAGGTCAGCACAACTGGACTAAACCAAAAGCAAAGAAGTTTCTTGAATAAACTGAATGCCTCGAAGGCTAGAGTAGCAGTGGTGGGGGTTTGGGGACTGTGGTTTCAGGGGACATCTAAGTCAACTGGCATAATAAAATCTATTAAGAAAACATTCTGCACCCACTTTGGAAAGTGGCGTCCGGAGTCTTAAACACTAGCAAGTGGCCATCTAAGATGGATCAACTGGTCTTAGCCCACCTGGAGCAAAGGATAATGAAGAACACCAAAGACACAAGGTAATTATGAGCCCGAGAGACAGAAAGAGCCACATAAACCAGAGACTACATTAGCCTGAGACCAGAAGAACTAGACGGTGCCTGGCTACAGCCAATGGCTGCCATTAACAGAGAACCCCTCAGGGAGCAGGAGAGCAGTGGGATGCAGACTCCAAATTCTTGTAAAAAGACCAGACTTAATTGTCTGACTGAGATTAGATGGACTCTGGAGGTCATGGTCCCCAGACCTTCTGTTAGCCCAAGACTGGAACCGTTCCCAAAGTCAACTCTTCAGACAGGGATTGGACTGGGCTATGGGATAGAAAATGATACTGGTGAAGAGGGAGCTTCTTGGATCAAGTTGACACATGAGACTATGTTGGCATCTCCTGTGTGGAGGGGAGATGAGAGGGCAGGGGGAGTCAGAAGCTGGCCGAATGGACATGAAAAGAGAGAGTGGAGGGAAGGAGTGCACTGTCTCATTAGGGGAGAGCAACCAGGAGTACAGAGCGAAGTGTATATAAATTTTTGTATGAGAGACTGACTTGATTTGTAAACTTTCACTTAAAGCACAATAAAAATTTTAAAAATAAATAAATAAAAAGCAAAAAAAAAGTGTCTCCAGACATTGTCAAATGACCACTGGGGCAGGGGGGACTCACCCCTAGTTGACAACCACTGCTCTAGATACTACATGAAGTGAGGCAGAGGACTCTAAAAGGGGCCACTGCACCCCAGTGCGGCTGGATTCTGGACCACTCCAATATTGCTAAGCTGTAGGAAAGAAAGGATAAAGGCTAAACCTCAAGGCAGTTTTTTGAGCTCTATAATATGGTCCTGTTATTTAGGCAGGTGCCCTACCTAGGCAGGGCTTGGCAGCATGGTGTCTTCTACCCAGAGTCACTACAGTCTAAATAAAGTAAGCCAGGGTGAGCTGCACTGATTCTCTGATAGCAATCCTGTGCCCCGGCTAGAAGATATCATTCAACGGTCCACTATCAGGGCCTCTTACCTCTAAGAACCTAGAAGTTAAAAGTCATGTTCTGCTTTCTCATTCCAAAAGAGAAAATGGGAAGAATCCCTGGGTCAAAATGAGGAAAAAGGCAACAGCAAGTACACAGAGCTATGGCTGTCAGAGAGAGGCTACAGAATTTGGCAAAAGCTAGCTTTTTTTAAGTAAAGATGCAAATTCTAAATGACTCACAGGCCCAAATCCCAGGAGGATATGCAAGCGAGAGACAGTCTTCTAAAGTCATGAGTCTCTCATCCCCTGAGCCTTGTCCATGTGACCTCTAACCAGATAAAAGACCACATCTCTCAGCAAAACGAAGAACAATGCTGCAGAGAATCAGAAAAGGCCAGTCTCTGGAGTGTTCCACAACAAATGGTCCTCCACAAGAGAGACACAATAAGTGACTCTTTGTAGTCTCCAAACCTTTTTAATGAAATAACCTAACTGTAAAAAAAATTTGAGCACACATTGCTGATACATGCAGATCTGTTCATAAATTAGATTCATGAACTGGCATTAGGTAAATTATAAAACATACATAGAAATAATGAGGTAAGAATAAAAACAATATAAATCCAAGCTCTAATATTTTTTTCTGACATGTGAATTGCCTTATCCGTGCTCTACTAGAGTATGTACACTCCAACCGAAGACCACTGGACTCACAGTATAATTCATCCCCAAAACAGGTGACCTAAACTTCACACCTTTGCCCTTGAGGCTGCCTCTGCCGTAGCCCCTAACTTAGCAGTCCTCATCTAGAATCAGGCAGTATCTTATTCTCTTACACATCCTGGAACGTTGTTTTCAGGCTCCTAGGCCTCGGCTATTTTCTCTGCCAGAAAAGCTCTTTTTCCCTGTCTTGGCCTGCTAAATACCAACTAATCCTCATAACCCAGCTCTACCTCTTTGCTTCTTGAAACTCTTTGGGACCCATTTCAGAACTCTAGCCTCTAAAATTCTCAAAATAAGTACTAGTTCCCCCTTCTCTGTTTATTCAGCAGGTCCTTTCTACAGAGTTTTTTTTTCTAACACGTATCCTACATTGTTACTGTGTAACAACCTGCGATATGCAGATGACATAATCTTGCTTGCTGAAAGTGAAGAAGACTTGAAGCACTGATAAAGATCAAACATTGCAGCCTTCTGTATGCATTACAGCTCATCACAAAAGAAAAAATCCCTACAACTCAACCAATAAGCAACATCATGATAAACAGAGAAAAGACTAAAGTTGTCAAGGATTTTACTTAGATCCACAATCGAAGCCCACGGAAATAGCAGTAAAGAATCAAACAACATGTTACATTGGGCAAATCTGCTGCAAAAGACATCTTTGAAGTGTTGAGAAGCAAAGATGTCACTTTGAGGACTAAGATGCACCTCACCCAAGCCATGGTATTTTCATTTGCCTCCTATGCATGTGAAAGCTGGACAATGAATAAAGAAGACAGAAGAAGAATTGGCACCTTTGAATTATGGTGTGGTGAAGAATACTGAACATACCATGGGCTGCCAAAAGAACGAACAAATCTGTCCTGGAAGCAGTACACCCAGAACGCTCCTTAGAAGCAAGGATGGGGAGGCTTCGTCTCACATACTTTGGACATGTTATCAGGAGGGATCAGTCCCTGGAGGAGGACATCATGCTTGACAAAGCAGAGGGTCAATGAAAAAGAGGAAAACCCTCAATGAGATGGACTGACACAGTGGCTGCAATGATGGGCTCAAGGATAGCAACAATTGTGAGGATGGTGCAGGACACAGCAGTGTTTCGTTCTGTTGTATACATAGGGCCACTACAGGCCAGAGGTAACTCAACGGCACCTAATAACGACAACATCTTATATTGTTATTATTTAGTCGTATATCTGTCTTCTCCATTAGACTATAAGTTACTTGGTGGTAAGGACCATGTCTTTTTCATCTAAGTATCCATCAATTTCTAACACAGGGCTAGATCATTCTAAGTACTCTGTAAAGTGTATTGAATGAAAAAAAGAACAATGAGTGAATGAACAAATAATGGCACTCTGTGGGTCCTGTATCACCTCTTGACATTCCATCAGGATTTACATTATGTTTTCTCAAGAACCGGCATCACTCCCCCTCATAGACTTTCTATGGAGGTAAAGCAGGGAAAGATAAAAAAAATTTTTAAAACACTTATTATTTATGCACACAAAGCAGCAAACCCCAGAGACTGATGTTCTGGTAGTTTCTCAGATAATAAACATAGATTCTGACCTCCATACTATGTTTCAAAGATAGAATGCACTTTTTTCATTTGAAAAAGGTTTTTTTTTTTTAACAAAAAATGAATAAAATCTTCTGTTTTATTCTGAAATAACCACAAAAATAAAGTTATCCAGGACTGCAAAAGCCCTGGGTATTTTGGAAGACTGGGTTTTTACTGAAAAATGTAGTAGAAAAAAGCACTAGATTTGAAGCTGGAAGATCTTGGTTCTATCCTATCTGCCATGGCCTAGCTTGGGTAAATCATTTAATCATTTTAAACCTCAATTTCCCCTTCTGTAAAATACTCATCCTGTCATTCAGCAAACATTTATTATGTACCTATTATGTGCCAGGAGCCCTGGTGGTGCAGTGGTTAAGACCCACAGCTGCTAACCAAAAAGCTGGCAGTTCAAATCTACCAACCACTCCTTGGAAACCCTATGGGGCAGTTTTACTCTGTCCTATAAGGTTGTTATGAGTTGGAATCAACTCCACAGCAATGGGTTTGGTTTGGTTATTATGTGCCACACACTGAAAACAGAGCAGTGACCAAAACAGAGACTCTTACTCCCATGCAGCTTTTGTTGTTGTTGGTAGGTACCATGGATTCGTTTTTGACTCACAGCTCCCCATGTGACAGAGTAGAATTGTCCCACAAGGTTTGCTAGGATGTAATCTTTACAGAAGCAGATCAGCAGGTCTTTCTCCTGCAGAGCCACTGGGGAGGTTCAAACTGCCAGCCTTTCTGTTACCAGCCAAGTGTTCAACCATTTGTACCACACCAAGACTCCATGTCCATGTAGCTTAGAATTGAGCTGTATCTACCTCCCAGTTATTGAATTAAACGTGTTCATTTGTTTGAAAGTGCCTAGGGCTTAATACTGACTCAGTAGTAACTGTTTCTTCACACACATGTTCATTTGATAAGGGGTAGAGGTTGAAGACTTGCCAGAATCTGGGTGGGTAGAGATGCAGGCCCACCAGAGGAATGAAACAGGAGCAAAGACACAGAACTATAGTGTAAGGCATGCTCAGAGTATACTGACTCCAGTTTGTCTCAAGTCCAAGGCTCATGTATAGGGACAAGGTGGTACTTCTGAGACCATATGATAAGGGGCCTAGAAAGGAGGTAGTCTCAAGCTCCAAAATCATTTATTCATTGAAAAAAAAAAAACATTTATTGAGCATCTACGGTTTGTCAGGCACTGCAAGGGATCTAGGGATACAAAACAGAGTCACAGATCTCATGGTACTTATATTCCGGTGGAGGGAAACAAAGTAAAACTCTATAAATAAATCATTATGTATCAGATAGTGATAAGTACAATGAAGAAAAATAAAGCAGGGTAAGAGGATAAAGAATGGTGCTATTTTAGACCAGGTTAGGGAAGGCCTCTCTGATGGGGTGACATTTAAGCAGAAAATGAAGGTGTAAGCCTCGTGGATACTCAGAGGAAAAGCATTCCAGACACAAGCCAAAACCCAAAAAACCATTGCCGTCGCATCGATTCCGACTCATAGTGACCCTACAGGACAGAGCAGAACTATCTCATAGGGTTTCCAAGGCTGTAGTCTTTATGGAAGGAGGCAGGCTGCTACATCTTTCTTCTGCGGAGCTGCATGCTGGTGGGTTTGAACCGCCGACCTCTCGGCTAGCAGCCGAGCACTTAACCACTGTACCACCAGGACTCCTCCAAACAAAGGGAACAGTAAACATTACTCTCTAGCAAGAGAGTTATAGAAACAGTCTCCAGAGATGTGCCTCAAGCAACCTTTTCTCTTGCCAGGGTAAGAATAAAAAAAACAAACCTGTTGCCGTCAAGTCATTTTCAACTTACAGAACCCCTACAGGACAGAGTAGAGCTGACCCATAGGGTTTCCAAGGAGAAGCTGATGGGCTTGAACTGCCAACCTTTTGGTTAGCAGTCATAGCTCTTAACCACTGCACCACCAGGGCTCCAGATACAGCACAGTGGTTAAGACCGTGGGCTTTGGAGCCTGGTACCTTAATTTGAATTCAAGATCTGCCTCTTACTAGATGTATGACTACAGGCAAGTTGCTTAACCTTTCTGTGCCTCATTTTTGTCACCTATAAAATGGTGAGAGTCAGAGTACTCATATCATAAGCTTGTGGTGAAATATGGGAAGCTCCTAGCAAGCAGTAAATGCTGCACAGTAGTAAGAGAATCTAGGCTCTGGAACACTGAATGAGCCAAATAACTAGTATAAGATCACATAAGGGCAGAGCCAAGGACAAAATTCTGTATATATACACCGAGCCAGACCCTGTGCTAAGTGTTAAGATAATCATATAAGATTATGTCCTCAAGAAGTCTGTTGGAATACTCAACAATAAAAAAACAAAACTCAATTTTTAAAAATGGACAAAAATTTTGAACAGTCATGCCACCAGAGAAGAGATATAGATGGTAACCCAGCACTTGAAAAATGCCCAACATTAGTAGTCATTAGGCAAATGTAAACCAAAACCACAATGAGATACCACCACACTATTAGAATGGTTAAAATTAAAAAGACTGACCACTCCAAGCGCTAGCAAGAATGCAGAAGAACTGAAAATCTCATACATTGCTGATGGGAATGTAAAATGATACAGCCTCTTTGAAAAACTTTGACAGTTTCTTAAAAAGCTAAGCATATACGTACCATATGACCTAGTCATTCCACCCATAGGTATTTACCCAACAGAAAAGGAAATACATGTCCATACAAAGACTTGTACATAAATGTTCATAACAGCTTTATTTGTAACAGCCAAAGCCTAGAAACAACTCTAACATCTAATCTACCAAAAGGTGAATGCATAGTGTGCTACACAATAGAATACTACTCAGCAATAAAAAGAAATAAACTATTAATATATGCAACATAATGAATCTCAAAACAATTACGTCGAATGAAAGAAGCCAGATTAAAAAAAGAGTACATATATGATTCCATTTATGTAAACTTCTAGAAAATGCAAACTAATCTCTAGTGACAGGAAGCAGATCATTGTTGCCTAGTCCTGGGATCGGGGTGTGGAGGAGGTCTGGAGGAGGAGATTACAAAGGGGCATGAGAAAACTTTTAGGAGCGATAGCTGTATCACTATCTTGATCGTGACGATGGTTTCACAGGTTTATATACGTGTCAAAACTTATCAAGTTGTACACTTTTTTACAGTGTATTGTATGTCAATTATAATTCAGTAAACCACTGTTTTAAAGATAATGATGAAGCTAAGTCTCATAAGACAGTGTCAGAGAGGATGCACACAAGATGTATTACAGACGTAGGGTCCTCAGGACTTGGTAACAGAAGTAAGGTAAGAGATGTCCAGTTTTCTCATTCATTAAAAGGGGATACAAATTTAAGACCCTTTATCCCAAGTGGCTACTTAAAATAAATTTTAAAAATTACTGTGATAAATGTGAAATCACTGCATAGATGCTAGTTGCTTTTTGTTATCAGAAATAAATAAATACCCAAAGGAATGTAAGGGAAAGACAAAGCCAATTGTATGTTTCTCCCAAGAAAGGTAGCCAAGAGCAAATAATGGGTGAGGTATTTAACTAAATGACTTGAAGGTTCGCTTGGCAAAATTAAATAGCTAATTAGGAGGCCCTGAGTTTCTGTTGAAGGAGTCCTGGTGAAGCAGTAGTTACACTTGGCTGCTCACCACCCAAAAGGTCAACGGTTTGAACCCACCAGTCGCTCTGCAGGAGAAAGAGGTGGCAGTCTGCTTCTGTAAAGATTTACAGCCTCGGGAACCCTATGGGGCAGTGCTACTCTGCCCTGTAGAGTCACTATGAGTCAGAATCAACTAAGTGACAACAGGGTTGGGTTTTTTTTTTGTCTGGGTGAGTTTCTGTTAAGGGTGACAGAAAATGGAAAGGAATAATGGTGCTGGTTGCACAATATTACGAACGTAATTAACATCACTGAATTGCACGTGTAAAAATGTTGAAATGCTAATGTTTTCTTGTGTATATACTTACCACAATCTTCTTTAAAAAAAATCTTTAATTAAATAGCTAAACAACAGAATAAACACACCTATCATTGAGTTTATATAAACAAAAAAGGATGCCAACTCTTCCATGTTGATCTGACTTTTAAAATGGTTTAAACAGAATCCTATGCCATCCGATCCCCATGTGCTGTGTCAACAGAGAGAGGCCAGCCCTGCTCGTTCCCTCTCTAAAAGGCTCTCCAGCACTGTTCTACTGCCTTCTGAAGACAAATCCTGTCCTCCCAAGAGTGGCACAGACAGAACTGGAGATCCCTGAGCTTAACTTATTATTTCCAAAAGCCTAGTAGAATATACCATAGACTGCCAAAAGAACAAACAAATCTGTCTTGCAAGAGGTACAACCAGAATGCTCCTTAGAAGCAAAGATGGCAATACTACATCTCACATATTTTGAACATGTTCAGGAGGGATCAGTCCCTGGGGAAGGACATCAGGCTTGGTAAAGTCGGGGGCCAACGAAAAAGAGGAAGACTCTCAACAAGATGAAATGACACAGTGGCTCAATAATGGGCACAAGCATAACAACGATTGTGGGGATGGCATAGGACTAGGCAGAGTTTCGTTCTGTGATACATAGGGTTGCTATGAGTCGGAACCGACTCGACAGCACCTAAGAACAAGTAAAAAATAAACATTTTCTCATGATAAGGTCTCATAGGCCCACTAGAATAGCAGGTTCTTTTGCTTTTAGCTGGACTCATATCATTTAATTAAAACAAAAAAATTGACAGTTGAAATATTTTGATTCATAGAAAAGGAGAAGGAAATTATCACTTAAGAAACATACTTTGTTTGGCAGATAACATCTTTTAAAATCTAGTGTCTGTGAAGGGAGAGGAGAAACAATAATGATGCACTTGGTTTAGAAGAATGAAAGTCACCCTATGGAGGTCAATCCCCTTGGGTCAGTGCCTCCCACAGGCCACTGTTCCTGTTTCCACAGGCTCAAATATGCAAACAACAATTCTACGCTCTAAGATTCTAAAAAATCTACCCAGCATCTCTTCCTTTAGAGAACTACCTCTCTCCCCATCTCACATCGTCCTGGAGAGACTGCAAATCACAGCATCCCCCCCCCTCCACACACACACACACTCCCACTATCACTACTCTGTATAGGTCTGTGATCCTGACTATGCTAATCTGATTCTTCCTCCACCTATCAGACTCTACACCAAAGACACTTAGGAAAGAGAAACGAATGAAGCCAAGTCATCCGACAGCAGCCCGTTAGAGAATGCTAATAATCCTCTAGTCTCTGCAGCTGGTTCCCTGGAGTTGCTCATGTTCTTGGTCCTTCCTCAGGCCTGCTTGTTCAGTTCTTTCTTAATTACCTAATCTCTCTCTGCCTCATTTTCCTCATCTGTAAATGGGAACAATAATAATACCTAAACTTTATAATGTTCTTCTGAGAAATTAATGAGTTAATATACATAAGGCACTTGGAACAGTGCCTTGCACATAAAAAAAAAAATTTTCGCACACAGTAAGCATAATAAAAATGTTGAGTCGTTTTTATTGTTAAAGTTCAGAGCTGGCCAATGTAGGGATTAGCACTCTCCTGCTAAGATCTAAATAACAGAGAGAAAAGACCGGCTCCCGACATTAGTCAGAAAATGTTAACAACATCAACCACATAGATGATATTGACATTAGCCAGCTTATGTTCTGAACACAAATGACCACTGTGTATATCATCTAGCTAAACTCACACCAGGCAGGACGGGACAGTGCCAGAAAATTACATGCTCTGGAAATCATCACTCCAAAGACATTGCCTTTCTCTGAATACTGAAGCAAATTGTTGGAAGAAATAGGACACAAGATGATTCTCACTTTTAGTTTGTGAAACCACCAGGTATGACACACAGTGAGCAAATCCTGAAATGACATGTATTTATTTCTCACATCTTAGCTGTGAACCACAACACTGTGCGCTGAAATGTTTTCCTCTGTTCATCATCAGTGGGGCCCCCCTCCTCAAACTCACTCCATTGTCTTACATCTTCCTGTAATTTAGAACACAGTGGAAATATTCCAAATAGTTGTTGGGTCCAGAAATAAAGTTATTACCAGAAAAATGCCTTGGGCTGTTTTCTAGTGTTATGATTCATAATACTGTTTCTGCCCTCCCTTGGTGACTTTCCCTTCCCAGCTACTTCTGTGTGAGCTTTCAGAAAAGGCCAGAAATGTGCTCCCTGCCATCTTTCATTTTAAGTACCTATTTGTGAAGACCACTCTTAAAAATCAGGCACTTTAGCCCCGACATTATTAGAGAAAAATAAGAAAACTAAAATAAATGATACTGATAGATTTTTCCCAGCAGTGCTGGGTAAATTCCAAAGCTCAAGTCACTGCTTGACCTCTCATCAGTAGACAGCCTAAGTTACTCAGGCGCCATTAAAGAAAAGCCCCCAAAAGGAACTCAGCTTCCAAAGAATTCCAGGAAGCTGTCTGCTGTAGCTGCCTAGTGCTTCATCTAAACTGACAAAACACAAAGCTAACAAGAAGCCCCAACTTGTCTATCCAAGAACCAGGATTAGAATCCAAATATTCCTACTTTAAATATAATATTTCTCTATCTATATTATAGATGGTCCCTTCCAGATCTAAAACTCTATAATCTTAGGTAAGAATTTAAATAAAAATTAATTTGTGTATAAATTTTTGAAGGAGAAACTAATTTAAAAATTTAAATAAAAATTGAAACTGCCTCATTCCTACCAAAACTGTTCTCTACCAGTGCTTTCAACCATGGTAATACAAGGAAAGATGGTATGGAAAACACTGAACAGAAGACCCAGGTCTAATTCCCAGCTCTGCTATTAACTATATATGTGACAATAAACAAATCATTTTAAAAATCTGGGCTGTAGGCTCTTCATCTGAACAATCAGGGTCTACATCCCTGGTGGGTCACTCATGTTTAACCCTTCTTAGCATCAAGACCTGCTGTAAGAGACCCTGGGAAGAGACTGCTTCCAATCTTGTTGGCATCAAAGGAAGCTCTGGTCACAGAGACAAATAGAGAGGAGGCTAAAGTCTTGTTTTTCCATTTCCAGTCAAGTTTTAAAAATTTACACAGGTCTCTCACTCAGAACTCTAAAGCAAATGCTCAAAAAAGAAAAAACATGGCGGGGGAGGGGGGGCCAGAGTCATGGTTCAGCAGTTTTACACATGAAAAAGATCTAAAGTTTTCATTAATAATAAATTCAACATGAGTCAGCAGAATATCTAATCAGACTGCATTCGCACATGCACGGGGTTCAGAATCAAGGAGTTGACAGTCCAGCTCAACTCCGTGCTTAATGAACCACGCCTGGGATTCTGCATCCACTTCTAGGAGCCATGAATCTAAAAAGGACATTAACAAAAGTGTTCCCGGTTAGGAAACCAAGATGAGGAGGAGGCTGAAAAAACATACTTTCCTCAGAGAACTAGGGCTATGTAACCTGAAGAACAGAAGACTCAGGGGAAAGTCTATCTGTACTTCCACTCTGTCTTTGAATCATCTCGGACTCAGCAGAGCTGAGGCCAACCAGGGAGCTACAAAAAAAAGGGGCTGGCTCAGAGGCCAAAAAACTCCCTGTCACTGGAGGTAAAGTAGCAGAAGCTGGGAGAGTCCTGTGGGGGCGGGAGGTGAGGGTGAGGAGAAGAATAGGGTTATGATGGGATTCAAAAAGCATTCTAATAAAGAACAACTTCACAGGCCTGGTCTGTTTAGAGCACACGTCCCCATTTCCAGCAGTGACTATATTCAGTCTTATTCAGTGACTATATGTAGAAATCATTTCAATAATTTGCCCTTTACTAATCATTTTAGATTAATGTCCTTTTAAGGCCAAGCTGCTGTCCATCATCTTCTCTCTTCTCTAAATTCCAGCAATTAGGATTGAACAACCTGACTGTCTATTACCTTCTGAAGACTTCCATGCCTTCCAGAGGTCCTCCACACTGATGAGTTTATCCTCGCCGTGGAACGTGCTATGTTTCACCGTTGGGTCATGGTAATTGAGGTCTTCCCTCAGGAACTGCAAGGGAAATGCACACAAGTTACAAGAGATGCCTGGGAGCCAGCCCACCAAGATCCACACACAGGTCATCGGCCTCTAGCATTCCACCGCACATCCCATCTACCCAACCCACAAGCGCATCACATCGGTCATGGATCCTTCCATGCACATATGTCTTCGTTGTCAACTAGACTGTCTTTTCTTCTTTGTTATATGCTTCACTTGAAAAAAAAAAATGTGAATAAGAAAGTCCTTCCTCATATTGTTTTATTAAATTTTGGAAAGACAATAAATGACAGCCAACTGGACTTCAATAAGCAAGAAGAGGGAAGAAGGAATTTACAATTTTACAAAAACTTATTTATACATTAAGCAATATGCTGAGAACTTCCATAATATTTTTTCATCTAATCCTCGTAACCAATGAATTATCACACCCACTTTACAAAGGAGGACAGTAATATCTCTTGAAGATTATGCAATCTGCCCCACATCACTCTGGGTTTAGAGAGGTTAAATTATTTGCTATGTTAACTTTAAAATGTGTCCACACAGTCTTTGATACACCTCCCACAAAAGGTAGACTCCCCTCCGCTTGAATATAAGCCGACATTAGTGACTCATCCTCTAACAAATAAAACGCCACAGAAGTAACGTCATAGGATTTCGAAGGCTAGGTCAGAAAAGACAATATAGATTCCATCTGGCTCTCTCTCTCTTTGGGACATAATGCCTTGGGTAGCACTGAGCCAACATTTAAGAAGTCTGGCTACTGAGAAGCTACCATGCTGTAGAGATTATGTGGGAAGATTACACGGAGATAGAAAGAAATGCCTGAGCAGCCCCAGCTATTGAAGTCTTCCATGTCAGAAATGTGAGTTCATAGCCCTTTAGGTGATTCCAGCCCCCACCTTTCGAGTCACCTCATCTGACACCAAGTGGACACAGATGTGAGCTGTCTCTGTTGAGCCATGTCCAGATTGCAGATACACGAGCCAAATAAATGTTGGTTGCAGATACATGAGGTTTGTTATGCAGCATGAGATAACTGAAATACTTGCCCAAGGTTACACCCATTAAGTGATGGAGTTAGAATTCCAAACCAAGATGTTTGACTTCAAAGTCCAAATTTTTCTTTCACACTGCAAATCCTATCCCTCAATTATATGGAATGTTTCTTTCTATATTATACTTTTACAAGAAAGAAGGAAAACAAAGGTTTTAGAAATTTAACTGGTGGTTAACTTCATCAGTAATCATTCAGCCTGATTCTTAACATCGTTAGTATATACTGGACTGAACATTGATCAATGCTTTCCTAGATCCTCAAACATCAAAGAAATACGCAATTCTCATCACTGTATTACCCTTGCTCTCGCAAGAACACATTTTAGTAGGATTCTCAGAAACCATTTCTTATCCATCTGTCTTTATTCCCAGGTTCAGGAAAGGGTCTGGCCCAGAGTAATGTCAAAAAGTGTTGTTGACTGAATGAATAGGTGGCTGACAGAAAAGTCTCAGACTTCCTGGGCCCAAAATCAAGAGGTGATTTCTCCTCCTGGGTTTTGCAGACGTGAAGATATCCAGGCTTAATAACTCAGGAGAAAAGTTTGAAGACAGTCCACAGTGGAGCACTCTCAGGCTACCAGAGTGTATGCTACTGGGCACAAGGAACTTGACAACATCCACAACTATACTCTAATGCTGCACTGTCCAACAGAAGTTTCTGCAATGATGGAAGTGGTCTACATCCCCGTCGTTCAACATGGTAACTACTAGCCACATATGCCTACTGAGCACCGGAAACATGGCTAGAATGACTGAGGAACTGAATTTTCAAAAGTTCAAATAATTTAAACTTAAATGTGAATAGTCATGTGGCTAGCCACATATGGGACAGACAGTACCTTGGGTACTGGAAAGGGATGGCCTAGCTAGGCTCCCATTGAGGCTAGAATGGTGCAGGGAAGTCAAGACCTCTGGAGAGATGAGAAAGTGAGAGCATGTGCAGGTTTAACAATTCTTCGTGCCCTCCAGCCACAACTAAATTCAGATCTTTTTGACACCTGAGGGTTAGCTTCTGCAGCTCCCCAATCTCTCATTTGAAATGAATAAGAGAATCTACTTTCTAAAGGATTAAGTAGGTGACCTGAAGGACTCAGAGCAAGGAAATTTTGTCAATATTTAGAAAGGCAAATTGACTAACATATTTTATATATTCGGATTTTTTAATGGTCAGCCTTGTGGGCCACCTGACGTTTGCTATAAATTGTGAATCTCAACACTTTTTTTTTTCTCAAGTTGCTATCCAGTTATCCCAATCTCATTCATTAAACAGTATCTTTCATTAAAGACATTTTTTAAATGTTTATTTAATCATAAATTAAGTCCTTACATATAGGCAGATATACTTCTAGTTTTTCCACTCTTTTGCACTAAATCATACTTCTGTATTTGTGCCAGCACTTTACTATTTTATTACACTTTTTAAAATTTTCTAATGTCTGTGAAAAGAGAGAGTGGAAAGAAGAAGTATGCTGTCTCATTACGGGGAGAGCAACTAGGAGTATACAGCAAGGTGTATATAAACTTTTGTATGAGAGACTGACTTGATTTGTAAACTTTCACTTAAAGCACAATAAAAATTAAAAAAAAAAAAATTTCTAATGTCTCGACTCCCCCTTCCCATGGCTCTTCTATTTCAGAATATTTCTTGTCATTCTCAGCTGCTTATTTTTCAAAATGAATCTTAAAACTATTTCAGTAATTTTATTGGTTGCTTCTACCGGACACCTAAGTGATGAGATCACTGAACCTTAAATGTTAGACATTGGAACATCTCAAAGAAGACAGGGTCACAAGCAGTCTGAGACAGTCTGTCTAAAAGCAAAAATTCATTTACTCAGCCACTCATTCATTCATTTATTCAACAAACATTTAATGAGGATCTCTATGCACCAGCATGGTTCCAGGCTCTAGAGAGGCAGTAAGTAGTAAACAAAACTGACAAAGATCTTTATCCTCATTGAGTAACAGCCATTGGGATGAAAGAGAAAATATAAATAAACAGAAAGAGAAATAGGGAGTGCCAAGAGAAGTGGTATTACAGGCTTGCCATTTGAATTAGGGGAGTCAAGGAAGGTCTCATTAAGAAGGTGATATTTGAGCAAATAGCTGAAAAGGTGTAGGAGAAAGGAATGCAGAATAACTGGAAGAAGAGTATCCCAAGAATAGGGAATGGCAAATGAAAGGCCCTGCAATAGGAACATACTTGGTATGTTCAAGGAGTAGCAAGGAGGTCAGTGTGGCTAAAAAGAAATAAGTGAGGTGGTGGCTAGTAGGAAATGAGCTCAGAAAAGCAACAGGGGTCCAGATCTTAAAGGGCCTTGTAGGCCATTATAAGGTCTTTGGCTTTCACTCTGAGATGGAACCTTTTGGAGGAATTTGAACAGAGGTACAACATAATCACATCTACATCTTTAAAAGGATTTTCCTGAACACTGTGTTGAGACTGTAAGGAGGCAAGGACAGATGCAAGGAAACCTGTCAGGTGGCTACTGCAATAATCTAGGTGTGAGATAAAGGTGGCTTGAAACAAGGTGGTATCTGTGGAAATGATAAGTTGTCAGGTTCTGGACATATTTTAAAGAGATTAAATCTATAATCCTCATGCTTGTTTAGTTTTGATTAATTAGCTCCTGTAAGATATATCTTTCCTTGGTCCTCATAGGCTCTGACCCAGACCATCTTAATCTGAGACTAGAGAAACACATATCTCATACACACCTGCCACTACCACCAGCTAACTCCAAAAAACCATCCAGTGGGAGACACTAGCTGCTTACAGAGAACAAATGAGAAATGGGCTACTTTCATAGCTAAGTCAGATCACTATGGGAGTGAAGCACAGAGAAGTTCATGGAAAGAAAGTACACGGAGGATCTGCAAAGGGGCTCACACAGAGGCCCTACTGGTGCCACCAAGCTTGCAAAGGAGTGGGGTCAGAAAGCAAGATCAGTGAGAAGATAGTGCCAATTGAGAAAGGTGTGCTGACAGAAGCTCTATCTAGAGGAAGGGACTGATGCTGAAAGTAATCTGTTTGGAGAACTAAGAAGTGAAGCTGCAACAATCAGGCCTGAAGAGTCAAAAAGGCAGTGTACTATAAATACAAACAGCTCAGAATTTGTAGAATCAGATCATTTACCTCCTGTGTGACTTTTGGGCAAACTACCTAGCTCCTCTGAGCCTGTTTTCTCCCTCAGAATGAGGGCTAATAACACCTCTCACTCAGTTGTGATAAGGATTAAATAAGATACTTTCTCAGAAGCCATAAACTGCCTTTGGATATGCCTTTTACTAGCCTGCATGGCATTTTATGAAGTTGAATTTATGTTTAAAAATCAGAAAATTTTATGAAAAGGTTTTTTGAAAAATATTCTTTCTAAAATGAAGGATAAGTTGTTGCATCTAGCCCCTTCTACAACTAAAAAAGAGGCACAATGCCTGGTGGGCCTCTTTGAATTTTGGCGAGTTTTCATTTGGGTGTGCTACTCCAGCCTACTTATCAAGTCACTCAAAAAAACAGCTAGTTTTTTTTTTTTCTTTTATTGTGCTTTAGGTGAAAGTTTACCAATCAAGTCAGTCTCTCATACAAAAAGCCATACACGCCCCACCGTGCATTCCCAGCTGCTCTCCCCTTAATGAGACAGCACATTCTTCCTCTCCACCCTGTATTCCCTGTGTCCTTTCAACCAGCTCCTGTACCCCTCTTCCTTCTCATCTCGCCACCAGACAGGAGTCTCCCACATAGTCTCATGTGTCTACTTGGGCCACAAAGTTCACTCCTCACCAGAATCATTGTCTATCTTATTGTCCAGGCCAATCCTTGTCTGCAGAGCTGGTTTCAAGAATAGTTCCAATCTTGGGCTATTAAAGAGTCCGGGGACCTTGACCATCAGGGTCCCTCCAGTCTTGGTCAGACCATTAAGCCTGGTCTTTTTATGAGAATTTAAGATCTGCATCCCACTGTTCTCCTGCTCCATCAGGATTCACTCTCAGTGTTCCCTATCAGGGCAGTCATCAGTGATAGCCGGGCACCATCTAGTTCTTCAGGTCTCAGGCTGATGGAGTCTCTGGTTTATGTGGCCCTTTCTATCTCTTGGGCTCATAATTGCCTTCTTTCTTTGGTGTTCTTCATTCCCCTTTGCTCCAGGTGGGTTGAGACCAATTGATGCATCTTAGATGGTCACTTGCTAACGTTTAAGTCCTCAGACGCCACTCACCAAAGTGGGACACAGAACATTTTCTTAATATATTTCATTATGCCAATTGACCTAGAAGTCCCCTGAAACCATGGTCCCCAAACCCCCATCCCTGCTACTCTGACCTTCAAAGCTTTTGGTTGTATTAAGGAAATTGCTTTTGGTTCAGTCCAGTTGTACTGACTATCCCTGTGTTATGTGTTGCCCTTCCCTTCACCTAAAAAAATTTTTGTCTACTATCTAGTTAGTGAATATCCCTCTCCCTCCTTCCCCACCCTCATAACCATCAAAGAATATTTTCTTCTGTGTTTAAACTTTATCTGGAATTCTTATAATAGTGATTTCATACAATATTTGTCCTTTTGCAATTGACTAATTTCACTCAGTAGAATGCCTTCCAGATTCCTCCATGTTATGAAATGGTTCACAGATTCATCATTGTTCTTAATTGTTGTGTAGTATTCCACTGTGTGAATACACCATAATTTATCCATTCATCCTCTGATGGACACCTCGGTTGCTTCCATCTTTTTTGCTATTGTAAATAGTGCTGCAATGAATATGGGTGTGCATATATCTGTTTGTGTGAAGGCTCTTATTTCTTCAGGGTATATTCCAAGGAGTGGATCTGCTGAGTCGTATGGTAGCTCTATTTCTAGGTTTTTAAGGAAGTACCAAATTGATTTCCAAAGTGTTTGTACCATTTTACATTCCCACTAGCAGTAAGTGTTCCAGTCTCTCTACAACCTCTCCAATATTTATTATTTTGTGTTTTTTGGATTAATGCCAGCCTTGCTGGGGTGAGATGGAATCTCATTGTAGTTTTGATTTGCATTTATCTAATAGCTAATCATAGTGAGCATTTGCTCATGTATCTGTTAGCTGTCTGAATGTCTTCTTCTGTAAAGTGCCTGTTCATATCCTTTGCCCATTTTTCAATTGGGTTGTCTTTTTGTTGTTGAGTTTTTACAGTGTCACGTAGATTTTAGAGATCAGGCACTGATCAGAAATGTCATAGCTAAAAACTTTTTCCCAATCTGTAGATAATCTTCTTACTCTTTTGGTGAAGTCTTTGGATGAGCATAGGTGTTTGACTTTTAGGAGCTCCCAGTTATCTGATTTCTCTTCTGGTGTTTGTACAATGTTAGTAATGTTTTGTACACTGTTTATGCCATGTATTAGGGCTCCTAGCATTATCCCTATTTTTTCTTCCATGATCTTTATCATTTTAGATTTTATATTTCAGACTTTGATCCATTTTGCATTGGTTTTTGCGCATTATGTGAGGTATGGGTCATTTCATTTTTTTTGCAGATGGATATCCAGTTATGCCAGCACCATTTGTCGAAGAGACTATCTTTTCCCCATTTAACAGACTTTGGGCCTTTGTCAAATATCGGCTGCTCATATGTGGATGGACTTATGTCTGGATTCTCAATTCTGTTCCATTGGTCTATGTATCCGTTGTTGAACCAGTATCAGGCTGTTTTGACTACTGTGGAAGCTGCTAGTTTTGAGTGGAGCCAGAACACGAGAATGCTCTGCAACAGGTTCAGGCTGCCATGCAAGCCACTCTGCTGCTTGGGTCATATTATCCGGTTGATCCAATGCTGCTTGAAGTGTCAGTGGCAGATAGAGATGCTGTTTGGAGTCTTTGGCAGGCCCCTTTTGGTTAATCACATGCAGACACTTAGGATTTTGGAACAAAGCCCTGCCATCCTGTGAAGATAACTACTCTCCTTTTGAGAAGCAGTTTTTGGCTTGTTATTGGACCTTAGTAGAAAAAGAACACTTAACCATGGGCCACCAAGTCACCATGCAGCCTGAGCTGCCCTTCATGAACTGGATGTTGTCTGATTCACAGAGTCATAAAGTCAGACATGCACAAAAGCACTCCATCATTAAACTGAAGTGGTATAGAAGAGATCTTGCTCAAGCAGGACCTGAAGGCACATGAGGAAGTAGACCAAATGCCCATGGTCTCCACTTCTGTCACATTATCATCCCCTTCCCAGTCTGCAACTATGGCCTCACGGGGGGCTCCTTATGATCAGTTGACTGAGAAAGAGAAAACTCATGCCTGGTTTACACATGGCTCTGCACGATACGCAGGCACCACTCAAAAGTGCACAGTGGCAGCACGGTAGCCCCTTTCTGGGACCTCCCTGAAGGACAGTGGTGAAGTGAAATCCTCCCAATGGGCAGAATTTCGAACAGTGCATCTGGTTGTTCACTTTGCTTGGAAGGAGAAATGGCCAGATGTGTGATTGTATACTGATTCATAGGCTGGGGCCAGTAGTTTGGCTGTACGGTCAGGGACTTGGAAGGAACATGATAGGAAAATAGGTGACATGGAGGTATGGAGAAGAGGTATGTGGATAGGCCTCCCTGAATGGGCCAAAGAAGTGAAAATATTAGTGTCTCATGAACGCTCACCAAAGGGGGACCTCAGCAAAGGAGGATTTTAACAATCAAGTGGCTAGAAAGACGCACTCTGTGGAAAAATCATTCTCTTTCTCCAGCCACTCCAGTCATTGCCCAATGGGCTCATGAACAAAGTGGCCATAGTGGCAGGGATGGAGGTTACGCATGGGCTCAGCAACATGGAATTTCACTCACCGAGGTTGACTGGCTACAGCCACTGCTGAGTTCCCAATCTGCCAGCAGCAGATACCAATGCTGAGTCCCCGATTTGGCACCACTCCTCAGGGCAATCAGCCAGCAACCTGGTGGCAGCTTGATTACTTTGGACTGATTCTATCTATGGACAGCATTTTGTTCTTACTGGGACAGACACCCTGCATACAGATTTGGCTTCCCTGCACACAATGCTTCTGCCAAAATTACCATCCATGGACTTACAGAATGCCTTATCCACAACTATGTTATCACACACAGCATTGCCTCGGATCAAGGGACTCACTTCACAGCAAATAATGTGTTGCAATGAGCCCATGCTCATGGAATTCACTGGTCTTACCATGTTCCCCATCATCCTGAAGCAACTAGTTTGACCAATGCTGGAATGGCCTTCTAATGACACAATTACAGCTCCAGGTAGGTGGCAATACCTTGCAGGGTTGGGCCAATGTTCTCCAGGAGGTTGTATATGCTCTAAACCAGTGTCCAACATATGGTACTGTTTCTCCCATAGCCAGGATTCACAGGTCCAGGAATCAAAGGGCGGAAATGGGAGTAGCATCACTCACTATTACTCCTAATGACCCACTCACAAATTTTTTGCTTCCTGTCCCTGTGACCCTATGGTCTGCATAGGGGTCTTAGTTCCAAAGGGGGAACGCTCCCACCAGGAGACACAACACTGATTTCACTGAACTGAGAGTTAAAATGCCACCCTGCCACTTTGGGCTTCTTATGCCTCTAGATCAAGAGGCAAAGAAGAAAGTTACCATACTGGCTGGTATGATTGATCCTGATTATCAAGGTGAAATCAGATTGATATTACATAATGGAGGTAGAAAAGAGTATGTCTGGAATGCAGGAGATCCCTTAGGGCATCTCTTAGTACTAACATGCTCTGTGATTAAAGTCAATGGAAAACTACAGCAACCCAATTCTGACATGACTACTAAAGGCTCAGACCCTTCAGGAATGAAGGCTTGGGTCACCCCACCAGGCAAAGAACCACAACCAGCTTAGGTGCCTGCTGAGGGTAAAGGGAATACAGAATGGGTGGTGGAAAGAGGTAGTTCTGAACACCAGTTACGACCACGTGACCAGTGGCAGAAACAAGGACTGTAATTGTTTCTAGTATTTCTTCCTCGTTTTGTTACGTGTGTGTGTGTGTGTCTGTATATAAAACCAAAAACCAAACCCGCTGCTGTCAAGTCGATTTCAACTCATAGTGACCCAACAGGACAGAGGAGAACTGTCCTATAGGGTTTCCAAGGAGTGACTGGTGGATTTGAACTGCCAACATCTTGGTTAGCAGCCTTCGCTTTTAACCACTGCGCCACCAGGGCTCCGTGTGTGTGTGTGTGTGTGTGTACACACACATACATATAACCAAAAAAAAAAAAAAAAACCCCATTGCTGTCACTTCCAACTCATATCGACCCTATAGGACAGAGTAGAACCACGTGACCTACAGATCTTGGGATTCACAAGCCAGCTCCCAAAACCCACAAGCCAGTAGCCTTCTGCCTGACCTCCCAGTTTTGGGTTTCTTTAGCCTCTGCAACCCACAAGTCAGGAGAAGCCTCCAGTCTGATGCCTGACCCATGAATCTGGGACTTGCCAGCCTCTACATCTGCATGATTTATTTTCTTGAGATAAAACTATATATATATATATACTTCACTGATTTTACTCCTTTAGAGAATCCAGACTAAGACAATGTCTATCTCCCCTATCAAATCGCAAACCTCCAGTAGAAGGTTCCAGTTACCAGGACTTAAACATAACATAAAGTGTGTTGTACTGAACTGGAACTTTGTTATCCAATATACTAAGGTAAGCACTACCACATCTTACTCTCAACACTGTCTCACATACAGCTAATAGCTAAAGTCTGATTTTAGACAAAGTTTCAAAGCAACAAAAAACAAATACAAAAGGCAGCTTACTGTTTCAGACTCCTAACAAGCAGCTCCTCCCTCAAGAAGGTCTAAGAAGGCTCCCTAAAAGTCTTGCCTTACCATGGGAAATGCAGCATTGGCTAGAGCTGCAGCTCAATAGCTCTCTGAAGAGCCAAGGGACCAGCTGTCACTGGTATATTTAGTTCTCCAAGCTCAGAAAAGTGATCTCCCTGGCAGTGGCACAAAGCCTGCAACCTCATCCCAAGTGTCAGTGAAGGAGTATGGGTGGGAGCAGAGAGGAGGGGAGACATCTCTCTAGAATTCCCACAAATTTAGGCCCTCCAGCTCCATCTTCTGACATAAACTCGAAAGATGAAGAGCACATCTTTGGGTGCATGGATCTGGGCAAGTCTTTCACATTCTTCCTTAGAAATCATTATTCCTCTCTCCCCTTTCCAAGCTTATTTGCTGCTGCTCACCTTCTATGTCTCCCAAACTAAAACACACCACCTCCACTTCCACTTCCCTACACACATAATATTTACCACCCGTTTAGAACCCACAAATCACAAACCCCAGATGTGAGCGGTTTCCCAACTCTTGTTCAGCTCCTGAACATCTAGCAAGGACCCACATTTTGGTTATGACAGCTCTGAATGCCATTTATACAGAGTACTGGGACATGGATTTCATAGGATGAAGTATATGTATTCAATGAGATCAAAAGCCATTGCATGAGGGCAGAGACATTTCTCACTCATCTTTGTACATTTAGTCTTACTTTTGCTAGTCCATCTACCATACTAGTCACTAGAATGACCTTGTAAAGCACAGATCTAATTGCATCAATTCACATGCTTAAAATCTTTCATGGCTCTGAATTACATACAGGATAAAGCCCAACATCTAGGCCTGCCATTTAAGGCCTTTTATAATTTGGCCCATACACTAACTTCCCACTCTCATTCCTAGCCACTCTCCCTCCTACCAGATACCTTACACTCTAGGGATCAGGAAACTATGGCCATAGTCCAAATGCGGCCCACTGCTTATTTTTGTGAATAAAGTTTTGTTGAAATACAGCCACACTCGTTCATACATGTATTGTCTATGGCTACTTTGGAGCCCTGGTGGTACAATGGTTAAGCATTTGGCTGCTAACCAAAAAGTCGGCAGTTCAAATCCACCAGCTGCCCCTTGGAAATCCTATGGGGCAGTTCTACTCTGTCATATAGGGTCACTATGACTCAGAATCGACTTGATGGCAACAAATTTGGTCTGGTTTTATGGCAGCTTTAGTACTACAAAGAAACCTTGGTGGTGTAGTGGTTAAGTGCTATGGCTGGTAACCAAAAGGTTGGGAGTTTGAATCCACCAAGCGCTCCCTGGAAACTCTACAGGGCAGTACTACTCTGGCTTATAGGGTCACTGTGAGTCAGAATCGGCTCCACTGCAATGGGTTTGGGTTTTTTTTTTTTAGTACTACAAAGGCAGAGATGAGTACTTTTGACAGAGACTGTATGGCCTGCAGAGCCTAAAATATTTATAGTCTCACTCTTTACAGAAAAAGTTTGACACCCTCTGCTCCAGATACATCAAGCTACTTCAGACTCCCGGAACAAAGTATGCTCTTATATCTCCATCCCTTTGCACATGGTTCCCCATTTAAAATGATTTCTCTAGTGTGTCTGCTAAAAAAAAAAAAAAGTCACTGCCTCTGTGAAGTTTTCCAGACCTCTCCCAGGCAAGTTAATTGCCCTAACATACTTGTTCCCTTAGTTCTTAGGGTATACATCTATGACAGGACTTATCCCATTATACTATGTTTACTATTTAATTACCTACCTCTTACTCTAAGCAGCTCAAAAATAAAGATTATATTTTATTTATCTCTTTATCCAGCGTCTTGCATAATCTCTGGGACACCAAAAATGAATAATTAATTGATTCTGTAAGCCTACCTCCAAGTATACGGCCTGTCACAGAGAAGGTTATTAGATAACTGAAGTAATGTCTCCCCCACTTGAGTTTGCCCTACAACGCCCAGCGGAGTGCTTAGTTTAATTAAAGTAGCTAGTCAAGGCATATTATATCTACTGAACAGAAGAAAGAAAAAGGTCCCCAAATTGCCAGCCAATGTGAAACAAAGTTATCTAGCTAGAACCCCAAGGGTTACCCTTATTTGGATTCAGCGTACCTTGATTCTTGAGCCAGACTGACTACCCTCGGTTTGAATTCTGGTTCTACCACTTACTTTCAGAGCATCATGCACATCATTTGTAACGTGGAGATAACAGCAGTATCAAACCTCAAAACGTCCCCATACTGGAGGGGTGATTGGGTATTAAATCAGTTAATTTGCACAAAGAACTAAGAATACTGCCTGGAAAAAAATGAGCTCTTATGCTATTACTTACATATTTTTAATATATCGTAAGAAAAATATGCTGTTGTTGTTAGGTGCCATCGAGTCAGTCCCAACTCATAGTGACCCTGCAAAACAGAATGAAACACTGCCTGGTCCTGAGCCATCCTTACAATCCTCGTTATGCTTGAGCTCATTGTTGCAGCCACTGTGTCAATCCACCTCGTTGAGGGTCTTCCTCTTTTCCGCTGACCCTGTACCCTGCCAAGCATGATATCCTTCTCCAGGGACTGATCCCTCCTGACAACATGTTCAAAGTATATAAGACGCAGTCTCGCCATCCGTGCCTCTAAGGAGCATTCTGGTTGTACTTCCTCCAAGACAGATTTGTTCGTTCTTTTGGCACTCCATGGTATATTCAATATTCTTCACCAACACCACAATTCAAAGGAATCAATTCTTCTTCGGTCTTCCTTATTCATTGTCCAGCTTTCCCACGCACATGATGTGATTGAAAACACCATGGCTTGGGTCAGGCGCACCTTAGTCTTCAGGGTGACATCTTTGCTCTTCAACACTTTTTAAGAGGTC
The DNA here is from genome assembly GCF_030014295.1 of Loxodonta africana. Taxonomy (NCBI): domain Eukaryota; kingdom Metazoa; phylum Chordata; class Mammalia; order Proboscidea; family Elephantidae; genus Loxodonta; species Loxodonta africana. The sequence goes on from NC_087348.1 coordinate 86,576,033, forward strand.
CTTTGCAGCAGATTTACCCAATGCAATGCGTCTTTTGATTTCCTGACTACTGCTTCCATGGCTGTTGACTGTGGATCCAAGTAAAATGAAATCCTTGACAACTTCAATCTTTTCTCCATTTATCATGATGTTGCTCATTGGTCTAGTTGTGAGGATGTTTGTTTTCTTTATGTTGAGGTGCAATCCATACTGAAGGCTGTGGTCTTTGATCTTTATTAGTAAGTGGTTCAAGTCCTTTTCACTTTCAGCAAGCAAGGTTGTGTCATCTGCATAACGCAGGTTCTTAATGAGTCTTCCTCGAATCCTGATGCCTGTTCTTCTTCATATAGTCCAGCTTCTCAGATTATTTGCTCAGCATACACATTGAATAGGTATGGTGAAAGAATACAACCCTGATGCACACCTTTCCTGACTTTAAACCAATCAGTATCCCCTCGTTCTGTCTGAACAACTGCCTCTTGATCTATGTAAAGGTTCCTCATGAGCACAATTAAGTGTTCTGGAATTCCCATTCTTTGCAATGTTATCCATTATTTGTTATGATCCACACAGTTGAATGCCTTTGCAGAGTCAATAAAACACAGGTAAACATCCTTCTGGTATTCTCTGCTTTCAGCCAGGATCCATCTGACATCAGCAATGATATCTCTGGTTTCACACCCTCTTTCTGAAACCGGCCTGAATTTCTGGCAGTTCCCTGTCGATATACTGCTGCAGCCATTTTTGAATGATCTTCAGCAAAATTTTGCTTGCGTGTGATATTAATGATATTGTTCTATAATTTCCACATTCAGTTGGATCACCTCTCTTGGGAATAGGCATAAATATGGATCTCTTCCAGTCAGTTGGCCAGGAAGCTGTCTTCCATATTTCCTGGCATAGACGAGTGAGCACCTCCAGGGCTGCATCTGTTTGCTGAAACATCTCAATTGATATTCCATCAGTTGCTGGAGCCTTGTTTTTCACCAATGCCTTCAGAGCAGCTTGGACTTCTTCCTTCAGTACCATCGGTTCCTGATCATATGCCACCTCTTGAAATGGTTGAATATCAACTAATTCTTTTTGGTATAATGACTCTGTGTATTCCTTCCATCTTCTTTTGATGCTTCCTGTGTCATTTAATATTCTCCTCATAGAATCCTTCACTATTGCAACTCGAGGCTTGAATTTTTTCTTCAGTTCTTTCAGCTTGAGAAACGCTGAGCGTGTTCTTCCCTTTTGGTTTTCCATCTTCAGCTCTTTGCACATGTCATTTTAATACTTTACTTTGTCTTCTCGAGACGCCCTTTGAAATCTTCTGTTCAGTTCTTTTACTTCATGAATTCTTCCTTTTGCTTTAGCTGCTCGACATTCGAGAGCAAGTTTCAGAGTCTCCTCTGACATCCATCTTGCTCTTTTCTTTCTTTCCTGTCTTTTCAGTGACCTCTTGCCTTCTTCATGGATGATGTCCTTGGTGTCATTCCACGACTCGTCTGGTCTTCGGTCACTAGTGTTCAATGCATCAAATCTATTCTTCAGACGATCTCTGAATTCAGGTGGGATATACTCAAGGTCATATTTTGGCTCTTGTGGACTTGCTCTGATTTTCTTCAGTTTCAGCTTGAACTTGCATTTGAGCAATTGAGGGTCTGTTCCACAGTCAGCCCCTGGCCTTGTTCTGACTGATGATATTGAGGTTTTCCATCGTCTCTTTTCACATATGTAGTCAATTTGATTTTTGTGAGTTCCATCTGGTGAGGTCCACGTGTACAGTCGCCATTTATGTTGCTGAAAGAAAGTATTTGCAATGAAGAAGTCGTTGGTCTCGCAAAATTCTATCATTCAATCTCCAGCATTGTTTCTATCACCAAGGCCATATTTTCCAACTACTGATCCTTCTTCGTTTCCAACTTTTGCATTCCATTCGCCAGTAATTATCAATGCATCTTGATTGCATGTTCGATCAATTTCAGACTGCAGCAGCTGATAAAAATATTCTATTTCTTCATCTTTGGCCCTACTGAGTGGTGCATAAATTTGAATAATAGTCGTATTAACTGGTCTTCCTCGTAGGTGTATGGCTATTATCCGATCACTGACAGCGTTGTACTTCAGGATACATCTTGAAACGTTCTTTTTGACGATGAATGCAACATCATTCCTCTTCGAGTTGTCATTCCCAGCATAGTAGACTATATGACTGTCTGATTCAAAACAGCCAATACCAGTCCATTTCAGCTCACTAATGCCTAGGATATCGATGTTTACGCGTTTCATTTCATTTTTGAGGAATTCCAGTTTTCCTAGATTCATACTTCGTACATTCCAGGTTCCAATTATTAATGGATGTTTGCAGCTGTTTCTTCTCATTTTGAGTCATGCCATATCAGCAAATGAAGGTCCCGAAAGCTTTACTCCATCCACGTCATTAAGGTTGACTCTACTTTGAGGAAGCAGCTCTTCCCCAGTCACCTTTCGAGTGCCTTCCAACCTGGGGGGCTCAACTTCCAGCACTATATCAGACAATGTTCTGCTGCTATTCATAAGGTTTTCACTGGCTAATGCTTTTCAGAAGTAGACTGCCGGGTCCTTCTTCTTAGTCTGTCTTAGTCTGGAAGCTCAGCTGAAACCTGTCCTCCATGGGTGACCCAGCTGGTATCTGAATACCGGTGGCATAGCTTCCATCATCACAGTAACACGCAAGCCCCCACAGTACAACAAACTGACAGACATACGGGGGAAGAAAAATATAAAGATACTAAAAATGTATAACCCATAAGTAAGGGAGATCCATAAAGGAGATAAAAGATGGATATTTCTTGAGTGCTTCCTATATAAGGAAACCCTGGTGGCATAGTGGTTAAGTGCTACAGCTGCTAACCAAAAGGTCAGCAGTTCAAATCCACCAGGCACTCCTTGGAAACTCTATGAGGCAGTTCTACCCTGTCCTATAGGGTCACTATAAGTCAGAAATGAGTTGATGGCAATGGATTTGCTTTTTTTTTTTTTTAGTTTTCCTATATAAAGGCCATGTGTAATGAAATCAGAGACAGAATTAAAACAAGGCACTGTATTTAGTCTACTGATGTCTAAGGTCCTTCCTGTTTTACTTTATGATTCTTACTTTGAAAGCTCTAAATCCTTTTAAAATCTAAACTTTACGACCTTAAGCAAGACCCTCTCTGGGCCGGCCCCTTCTAGACACATCAACTTCCACTTTCTCCCATACCCAAGGATAATGAATTACTTGAAATTACCATGCTCTGCACCAGTCCAATATCTTTGCACACCATATTCCCTCACATAGAATGCTCTCCTTCTCCTGCTCACTCCTGGTCATCTCTTCAAACACAGATCACTTATCAGTGACTCTGTACACAGATAAAGCTAACTTAGGTCCTGCTCTTCTGTGACTCTCTCACGGTAATCACTTATCACACTGCAGTATCCTCATCTGTTTACATGCCTGTCTCCACCACTAGGAGAATTCTTTCCAAGGCAGCAACTTCACCTTTCCTCTTAAATCTGTTGCCGTAGAGTCGATTCTGACTCATAGCGACCCTATAGGACAGAGTAGAACTGCCCCCATAGTGTTTCCAAGGAGCAGCTGGTGGATTTGAACTGCCAAGCTTTTTGGTTAGCAGCCTGAGTTCTTAACCACTGTGCCACCAGGGCTCCACCTTTCCTATTACTCCTATACTTTCCAGCACCCAGCACACATGCAGGTACAGCGAATCCCTCTGGGGTTGATAAGAAAGCTCAGTCCATGCATGGCATGGAATCATCTTTGATGTCCTCAGACATCATACTGGGCACATGACACAGGTCAAATCCTAGAGGCAGCATTTAAAGTTGCAGCTTTGCCAGGTACCTGACCAGGATGGCAAAGACTAAGAAATTCTTATACCTCCATGCTTGCAAACTATCAGGAGGACCAAAGTATCCAAGCTAGCCAAGGGTTACCAGTTAGGGAATCTTTGTCTTATGAGAAGAGGATGGAAATAGATCACTAATTAGAAATGATTTCCTGAGAGAGATGGGATTATCTTTTTAATTTGGGTCAATACTGCCACATTCACACAGGATAAATACACAGCACTGGGACAGAATGCATTATGGGAAAGAACGCTTACAAAAATTAATGGGTTAGAGAGAAGTTCTTGCATAACAGTGTGAGGAGCTAGGTGGGCCCACACCCCAGAAATAGTTGTGAAAATTATTTTTTAGAAACAACCATTTAAACTCTCTAGTAGTGTTCCTAAAGACATATGGCAAATGAAGAAATATTTATTCAAGAAAATCTACTAAAACTCAGCAAGAATGAACCAAGACTTGCTCCTTTCCTCCCCACTCCCAGCTCAGCAAGATGAAAATTCCACTCAAGATTTACATGGCCAAAAATATAGTACCCCTCTCTCCCCAGCTCCCAGGTGGAGGTTTATCTTCCCAGAAGGGGCTGGGCGTCATCATTTCTCATCCTGCCCCCAGCTACCTGCTGCCAAGGCTAAATCCTGAGTAAAGAATGGCTAAGAGGTGGGGGCTCCCTTCTTCCACCCAGCCCCTACTCATGAAATAGAGGCTCTACCTTGGACCTGATTCCACTGAAAATACTGGGATGCCAAGTGCCCTTGCCCCTAGTTCCTAAGATGTCAATTCCACACTGGGTGGGGCAAGTCAAGAAGACCTGAGGCTATTGTCCACACCTTCACCAGGCACTCAGCTCCAAAAGCAGAGGTATTACTCAGATAGAAGCATGTCATTGTTCCCACCCTCAGCTTCAAAGCCCTGGCTTAAAATTTTGCCTGGGTTTTAGGTAAAAGTAGACCATAAAACAGGGAGCTCCATAACACTTCTCAAAAGAACTGACTTAATTTGCAAAACAGTGTGGAGAAGCGTAAGGGTACTCTCAAACACAGTAAAAGTTGTGGTAATGGGCAATTAGGAAGGGATTGGTAGATTCATTGCAGATATAGGCTAAATTGTAGGCTGGCTAGTTTACCAGAGAGAACCAAGGAGAGAATGAATCTCAAACACTGACTTCAAGAACTATCCCTTCAAAGACGCATAGATTTGATTGGATCAATTTGTGGAACAATTTATGCTGCAGGGCATTGTTGAAAGCAATAAAAAGCAATCAGCCAACAATTTTAGTGGAGCTTAGCAGTTGGGTGTGGTGAAACAAAGAAACAGTCAAAGAGAGCCCTGCCAAAACCACTGTCATCCCGGGGTGACTATGAGCATACTAAGGCCGCAACCCTGAGGTGCCCCATCAGAGGCTTCATACTGCTGATTTCTCATCAGAAACCATGGAGGCCAGAAAGCAAGGAAATGACATATTCAAAGTATTATCAGAAAAAGACTGTGAACCAAGAATCTTATTATATTCAACAAAACTATCTTTAAAAAATTATGGTGAAATAAAGACACTCCCAGATAAACAAACAGTGAGAGAGTCCATTGCTGGCAGACACATGTTACAAAACACTAAAGAAAGTTCTTGAGGCTGAACCCCAGAGAGTAATTTGAATCCACATAAACAAAATCTGTTTCTTTTTAAGTAGATTTATTCACTCATTCAGTCATTCGTTCAACAATATTTTTGAGAACCTGCACTGTTGTAGGTGCGAAGAATGTAACAGTGAACAAAACACACCCATTGCCTTTATGGACCTTATAGTCTAGGCAATAAACAGTAAAATAATGAGCAAATGATAGAATGCAAAAGGTGATAAGTTCTTTAAAAAAAAAAAAATAGAGAGAGAGATGTGTAGAAGATCTGATTGCCAGGGGTGTGGTAGTATAGGTTCAGGTATCAAATAGAGTGGTCTGAGAAAGGTCTCATTGGTAAGGTGAAGTATAAGCAAGGTATAAAGTATTTGGTAGCATGAGGGAGTTAGTAAAGTGGCTATCTGGAGGAAGAATATTCTAGGCAGAGGTGGAGTGTCTGAGGACTCAAGAAATGTGGCTGGAGTGAGCAACCACAGGGGACAGAAGTAGGAGAGGAAATCAGAATGGTAACTGGGGACCAGATCACATAAGGCCTTGGTGACTCTTATGGTGACTTTCACTTTCACACTGAATGAAAATGGAGCTCTTCTAGGGTTTTGAGCTGAGGAGTAAAATTATCTGGCTTACATTTTTTAAAAAACAACTTTCTGGCTGCCACATTGAGAATGGACTGTAGTCAAGGTGATCTATTCAGAGTCTGTTAGGCCTCAGTGCCTGCAGTGGAGTGGTGATGAGAAGTGGATGGATTTTGTATATATTTTGAAGGTAGAGGCCACAGAATTTAACAATGGATATGAGATGGGAGGGGAATTACAAATAATTCAGAGTGTTTTTTGGCCCAGGCACTTGAAACAATGGAGTTGCCTTCAACTGAGGTAGGAAAGGCAGGTTTCAGATGAGGTGATGTTTAGAATCCAGTTTTGGGCACATGAAGCTTGAGATTCCTTTAAAGCTCTTTGAAGAAAACTTATGGGTAAATCTTCATTGGCTGAGTATATGATATCAAAAGCCGGAACAACAAAAGAAAAAAATAAATTGGACTTCACCAAAATTTAAAACTTTCTTACTTCAAAGAACACTATCAAAAAACTGAAAAAACCCACAGAATAGGGAAAAATACTTGCAAATCAAATATCTGATAAAAAAAAAAAAAAAACTTGTATCTAGAATACAGAGGAAAAGAGGAACACCCTTAACCAGATGGATTGACGCAGTGGCTACAACAATGGGCTCAAGCATAACAACGATTGTGAGCATGGAGCAGGATCAGACAATGATTCGTTCTGTGGTACACAGGGTGGCTATGAGTCAGAACCAACTTGACGGCACCTAACAACAACAACATCTAGAATATATAAAGAATTCTTAAAATTCAACAGGTAAGAGACAAATAAAAACCACAGTAACGTATCACTTCACATCCACTACAATGACTATATCGAAAAAGTCAGAAACGAAGAAGTATCGTCAAGGATGTGAAGAAATTTGAACTCTCATACACTGCTGATAGGAATGCGAAATGATGCAGCCACTTCAGAAAATAGTAGTTACTCTGGTAGTTACTCACAGTTAAACAGAGTTACCATATGACCTAGCAATTCAACTCCTTGGTATACACCCAAAAGAAAGGAAAACATATGTCTACACGAAAACTGGTATGTGAACGTTTACAACAGCATTATTTATAATAGCCAAAAGGTAGAAAAACCTAAATGTCAATCAACTGATGAGTGGATAAATAAAATGTGTTATATCCACGCAATGGAATATTATTCAGCCATAAAAAGGAATGGCATACAGATACGTGCTACAACATGGATGAACCTTGAAAGCTTTATGCTAAACACATAGATTCCTTTCAAATGAAATGTCCGTTGTTGTTGTTGTGTGTCAACAACTTGATTCCAACTCACAGTGACCCTATAGAACAGACCAGAACTGTCCCATAGGGTTTCCTAGGGTGTAAACTTTATGGGAGCAGACTGCCAGGTCTTTTCTCCCATGGAGTGGCTGGTGGGTTCAAACTGCCAACCTTTTGTTTAGCAACAAAGTGCTTAACCATTGCACCACAAGGGGTCCTATGAAATGTCTTAATAGGCAAACCTGTAGAAGTAGATAAGTGGTTGCTTAGGGCTGGGAGAGAGAGGTTAGGGAGACAATAGCTAAAGGGTATGGAGTTTATCGTTGAGGTGATGAAAATGTTCTAAAATTGACTATGGTGATGGTTGTATATACCTATAAATATATTAAAAACCACTGAATTGTATACTTTGAATGGGTAAATTGTATGTGATGTGAATTATATCTCAATAACACTGTTTTAAAAAATTGATAGGCTAGACCCAATTTCTATAAAAAGCCAGATAGTGAATATTTTAGGCTTGGCAAGCCATACCGTCTCTGTCACAACTACTCAACTCTGCTGTTCTAGCATGAAAGCGGCCAGACAATACGTAAATGATGGGAGTGGCTGTGTGCTAATAAAGCTTTATTTAAGGGTATTCAAATTTGAATTTTACATAAATTTCACATGTCATAAAACATTTTTTCTCCTCTGAATTTTTTTCCCAACAGTATAAAAACGTAAAAACCATTTTTAGCTCACAAGCTGTGTAAAAACACAAAGCAGGTCATAGCTTGCTGACCCCTGAGCTATATGCACTTAATTCTCTCTCCATTCTGCCTTCAGGGACTAAAAAAATCTTTCATCCTTACAAATCCCAGGAAAAGAGGGAGCCTTGATTCCCCTCGCAGATCTTCCCCATCACTATCTCTCCCAGCATGGCTTTCCAAGACCCCAGGACACTGGAAAACGCAGCCAAGTATTCAACAGCAGTAAATCCTCCCGGACTCCATTTCCAAAATAGAACACAAACTTTAATCAACTCAGTAAAAGAGTCAAGAGCTCACCATGCGTTGCTTCTAAATGCCACTCACTTTGGGCAGTGGAAGGGAAGAGACTCGGAAGCAGAGAATACAAGAGAATAAGACAAATTCATGGTCCCCTCAAGAAGCTTTTGACTCCTAATCAACTCTGAGAGGGAAAATTTAGGTTTATGCATCAATAAGCAATACAAAACAACATGTTCTTAAGAAGAAAATCTCCTACTAGACTGCCAAAGTACCATAAGAGAAGGCAGAAAGGAGTAGTGCAGACATGTGGGATTCCACAGGCCTTTATTAAGGAGCAGAGCTCTGGTGGTACAGTGGTTAAGAGCAATCTATTGCTGCTAACGAAAAGGTTGGCAGTTCAAATCCACCAGCCGCTCCCTGGAAACCCTACGGGACAATTCTTCTCTGACCTGTAGGGTTGTTATAAGTCAGAATCGACTAGATAGATGGCAACAGATTTGGTTTGGTATGAGTTGGAATTGACTCGACGGCAGTGGGTTTGGTTTTGGTTTGGTTTGGTTATTAAGAAGCAGTAATTGTTTATTCATTTGCCCAATTAGCATTTACTGAGCGGTTACTGTGTGACGGTTCCTGTGCTGGGATCAGAAGACAGACTAATCACACATATTGAGAACAACTAGGTGATACCAATATATGAGAGTCAGTCTTTGAAGCCAAGAATCACTGTTCTATTTGGAGGAAAGTGATATGGCTCAATCCCAAAGACAGAGCCTAGTAGTCCCTCCCCAACACTCCCACCTGCAAGCTGCCTGGGAATTCACAGGTATGGTGCAATGGATCACGTTTGTATGGCTTTTCTCGCTGTAGTCTTGTAACTCCTGCCCAAGTAATTGGGTGTGACTGTACAGATAAGACAACTGTGGCCCACCAAAGGGATTGGTCAGTTTTGCCATTCCACTAAGGGTTAAAATGAGCCATCCCACATAACACAGTTTATAAAGAAAATGTTCTACATTCTACTTTGGTGAGTAGCGTCTGGGGTCTTAAAAGTCTGTGAGCAGCCATCTAAGATACTCCACTGGTGTCACCCTTTGGGAGCAAGGGAGAATGAAGAAAACTAAAGACACAAGGCAAAGGACTAACAGACCACAACTACCACAGCCTCCACCAGACTGAGTCCAGTACAACTCGATAGTGCCCAGCTTCCGCCACTGACGGCTCTGACAGGGATCACAGTAGAGGGTCTCAGATAGAGCTGGAGAAAAAGGTAAAACAAAATTCAAACTCAAAAAAAAGACCAGACTTACTGGCCTGACAAAGGCTGGAGAAACCCCAAAAAATATGGCCCCCTGGTGCCCTTTTAGCTTAGTAATGAAGTCACTCCCAAGGTTCACCCTTCAGTCAAAGATTAGACAGGTCCATAAAACAAAACAAGATTAAGGGGCATACCAGTCCCAGCACAAGGACTAGAAAGCATGAGGTAACAGGTAAGCTGATAATAGGGTTCCCAAGGTCGAGAAGGGACAGTGTTGACATGTTGTGGGATTGTTAACCAATGTCATAAAACAATATGTGTATTAACTGTTTACTGAGAAACTAGTTTGTTCTGTAAACATTCATCTAAAATACAATGAAAAATAAACAAATAAAAATGAGCCATCCCATAGGCGAAAAAGAGAGATCTCATCACCACCAAGGAAGAACAGCCAGGAGCGGAGTATTGCACTAAGGTGCTCCTGGAACCAGGAAAAAAAAGACAGAGAAAAAGAGAGATTTGTAACACCAAGGATGGTGAGAAGCAGTGGCAGAGAAATGGCAGCAAGAGAGGTCAGCAAGAGACAGCGTGGTGGGCTTTCTGACCCACAGAGCAAGACAGCTGAGTGCCTTTGGGCAGGAGGCTTGCTGGTGGAGTAGGGTGCCTCCAAGCACTTGACAGAGTTAGGCTTGCTGACCCATGGAGTTAGGGCTAGTGCCTTCGGGCTGAGGCTTAGTGGCAGAGTGGGGTGCTTTTGGGCACTTACTGGTGGAACTAAAACAGCTTTGTTTTTTTTGTTTGTTTTTAATTTTTATTGTGCTTTAAATGAAAGTTTATAAATCAAGTCAGTCTCTCATACAAAAATTTATATACTCCTAGTTGCTCTTCCTAGTTGCTCTCCTCCTTACGAGACAGCACACTCCTTCTCTCCACCCTCTATTTCCATGTCCATTCAGCCAGCTTCTGTCCCCCTCTGCCTTCTCATCTCCCCTTCAGACAGGAGCTGCCCACATAGTCTCAGGTGTCTACTTGAGCCAAGAAGCCCACTCCTCACCAGTATCATTTTCTATCCCATAGTCCAGTCTAATCCCTGTCTGAAGAGTTGGCTTTGGGAATGGGTTCTGTCTTGGGCTAACAGAAGGTCTGGGGACCATGACCTCTGAGGTCCTTCTGATCTCAGTCAGACCATTACATCTGATCTTTTTTATGAGAATTTGAGGTCTGCATCCTACTGTTCTCCTGCTTTTTAAGGGATTTCTGTTCCTTGTCATGGCAGTCATTGGTTGTAGCCAGGCACCATCTAGTTCTTCTGGTCTTGGGCTGATGTAGTCTCTGATTTTTGTGCCCCTTACTGTCTCTTGGGCTCATAATTACCTTGTGTCTTTGGTATTCTTCATTTTCCTTTGCTCCAGGCGGGTTCAGACCAATTGACACATCTTAGATGGCCGCTTGCTAGCATTTAAGACCCCAGATACCACTCTCCAAAGTGGGATGCAGAATATAAAACAGCTTCATAATACTTGCCCAAGCAAGACAGAGGCCTATAGCCCCAGAGGCGTGCCTGCAGGCACAGTGAGAAGAAGCTGTCCTAATGAAGAACTGTATTCTAGTGTTTCTGAACCTGAATTGTAATCTGTTACTTCCCTAATAAACACCATAATCATGAGTATTGTCTGAGTGCTGCATGGCCATTGTGATCAATTATCAACCCAGCAGAGCAGAGAGAGCTGTGGGAGCGACACTGGTATCAAAATTGATAAAGATGCAGGAACAAGGAGGCGTATTTGACCTCTGCCTCATAGGAATCAGCCTTGAGGTGCTGATCTTGATTCTTCTTCCCCCATGTGAAGTTAGAGGAATCAGATGCCACCCCCACACCATTTTTACATGTTTCCATTCTCAACTGATCAGGGAGCTTGCTCACCACCCAGAGATAACAGAAGGCTTGTCAAGTATCATATAGGAAAAAGAATCTCACTAACACAGACTCAAAACTCTATCAGTTACTATCTATGTCACCTTGAGCTGTAAAATGCTAACTATCTCAGAGTTACCATGTGGAGAAAATGACATAATTTAAGGCACAGTCCATCACAGTCCCTACATACACAAAACCGGAAAAAAAAAAAAAAAACTCACTGCCATTGACTTGATTCCAACTCATAGCAAACCTATAGGACAGTGTAGAACTGCCCCATAGGGTCTCCAAGGCTATAAATATTTACAGAAGTAGGCTGCCACATCTTTTTCCCGTGGAGTGGCTGGTGGGTTCGAATCACCAACCTTTGGGTTAGCAGTAGAGCACTTAACCACTTCACCACCAGAGATCCTTCTATATGTAAAAGGGGCTTGCAAATAAATTTTTGACTATTCTGAGCCTGGGTCCTTTGGCAAGAGCGCTCATACTGTGGTGACTGGTTTATCCTGACCAAACTACCACTTAGCCTCTGGGTTCCAACAACTTATAATCTTAGCTCCTCTTCCTCAAGATGACAGGTGGCTAGATGAAAGAGGCCATGGCTCTCACCCAGCCAGTGCCAAACTGCTGAGGTGCATGCCTATCTGGACCTGCTTGGCATTAAACTTATTGTCACTGATCACATTCCAACCATATAAGACAGTGTAGAGCTGCCCCATAGGGTTTTCAAGGCTGTAATCTTTACAGAAGCAGACTGCCACATCTTTCTCTTGAAGAGTGGCTGGTGGCTTCAAACTGGTTAGTGGCCAAGTGCTTAACCACTGCACCACCAGGGCTCCTTCCTTAGCATTAAAAAATTAGCCTTCCTTTATTAGAGATGCCTGATGCTGCTGGGCACTGAGAGGAACAGAGAAGAAGCAATAACTATTTTGAAATATGCACACAACTCTATGGTTTACGAAACATTCTTTACATCCACTATCTTATCTGGGCCTCACACCAGCCACTGAAAGTATATATTAGTGGTGTCCCTATCTTGTAGATGAGGAAACTATTCTCCAGACATCTCCCTACTGATGTCTCCCAAATGTGCCATGTTTTTTCTCTCCCTGCCTTTACTCATAAAGTTCACCTTTCCCGGAATACGCCTCCTTACTTCATCTGGTAAACTCCTGCTCATCTTTAAAAACAAAGTTCCAGTTTCATCTTCTCTGAAAAGTCTGCTTCTGGCACACTTTTAGTCAAAACTGTAGCCAGCTCTGCTTACAATCCTTCTGGCTTATCATCTTTGGGACAAAATCCAAGTTCCTCAGTATGGCAAGAATCTGGCCAACGCCTGCCTTTCCAACTTCATCTTCAACCTCTCCCTTCCTGCCCTGCTCTTACAGTCTATGTTCAAGTTAAAAGTATCACTGATTTACAGGTCCCTAGGCACATCACACTCCCCCCTCTGCCTGGTATATCCTTCTCACCTCTTTCCCGAAGTTAACACCTATTCATTTCCCATAACTTATCTCAAACTTCACCTCTCTGGGTAGTCTTTCTTGACATACTAGCATGAGTTAAATTCCCTCTTCTGTACTTCCAGAGCTTATCTCCTGTCACAACACCTGTCATATCAGGATTGAACATGTATGTCCTTCTGCCTCACTAACACGTGAACAAAGAGAGTCCTGGTGGTGCAGCAGTTAAGTGCTCAGCTGCTAACCAAAAGGTCAGTGGTTCGAACCCACCAGCTTCTTCATGGAAGAAAGATGTAACAGTCTGCCTTCATAAAGATTTACAGTCTTGGAAACCTTATAGGGCAGTTCTATTTTGCCCTATAGGGTTGCTGTGAGACGGAATCGACTCGATGGCAACAGCAACGGGAATATGTGAGCCCTTGTGGGTAGGGAATTTGTCTCTGTTATTAATATTTGCATCCTCAGCACCTCACACACACTCAACATGTTTATGGAAGGAAGAAAGAAAAAGAAGGGAAGGAGAAAACACAAGAATGAATAACGGGAATGTCACTGATACTCAAGTCAAACAGATATTGTACTGGAAACCAATACTTCCTCATGCCATGATGTAAGGTGAACATGATGCACATGCAGAAACAGACATGTATATACAGACCATCTAAATACACATACAGACAAACCACACAGATACCAGTCAGACCTGAATGTAAGCAGAGCTTAGGGAGCCAGGCACTGATTTCCCCTTAGACAGGAAGAATCAGAAGCTTAATCTCTGATGCAGGTCTTTTTTTCTCTCTAATGGCTTGACCATTTCTGGATTCTATGTGACCCTTATGTTCCATCTACCACTTTTTAGGGGCCAGGTACTGTGTAGACTAACAGCATCTTTGGGATCCTGATTATATTGCTGGCTCTACTTTCACCTCCATATCCTGCACATTGTACTGCATGCCTTGGTCCTTGACCTGTGTTATGAATTGAATTGTGTCCTCTCAAAATGTGTGTCAACTTGACTAGGCCATGATTCCCAGTGTTATGTGGTTGTCCTCCATTTTGTGATCTGATGTGATTATTCTATGTGTTATAAATCCTAACCTCTATGATGTTAATGAGGCAGGATTAGAGGTAGTTATTTAATGAGGTAGGATGCAATCTACAGGGTTAGGTTGTATCTTGAGTCAATCTCTTTTGAGATATACAAGAAAGAAGTGAGCAGAGAGGAAAGGGACCTCTTACCACCCAGAAAGAAGAGCCAGGAGTGGAGTGCATCCTTTGGACCTGGGGTCCCTGTGCTGAGAAACTCCTAGGCCCAGAGGAAGAAATGATGTCAAGACCTTTCCCCAGAGCCAACAGAGAGAAAAAGCTTCCCCCTGGAGCTGGCACCCTGAATTTGGACTTCTGGCCTCCTAAACTGTGAGAAAATAAACTCCTGTTTGTCAAAGTCATCCACTTGTGGTATTTCTGTTATAGCAGCACTAGATAACTAAGATGACCTAGTTTATAGACTTTCTCTCAGCCTTTGCTTCCTTGGCTCAGTATTCCTCACTTCCTCCTACTTCTTGTTGAACACATAGGCACATCCGAATATAGAAATACGCATACCCCACAAGCAGAAAATGATGCACAGACACATACAAAGAAATACAAACACAAAGGCACATATAGACATATACACAAATACAGATACACGCACACCACAGAGAAGCCTTACAAGTACACCTAGCCCCTGTCATCAACAGGGTTCCCACCTAGAAGAGACAAGGCAGACTCACTCACAAAAAGGGAGGAAGAAAAGACAACAGTCTGCTTACTGAGAAAGAATTTCCCTGTCTGTCAAAGCAAGCCACCTTCTGGGTTTTCCTGGAAACATGAGGGGTACCATCTGGGGTTGCTGCTGCCTTATCTTTTATCTGGATGTTGCCCTGGGACAGATTACAAACTATGCCTACTGCCTCCGAGGGGTAGCTCAGCTTATCTGGCAACTGGCACCCTTGCCTGAGTGCCAGCTTATAATGTGTCTTCTGCTACACCAGCACATACTATATCAGGGCACCCTGATTCCCCTTGAAAATCCTACAGTCCCCTGTGCACATCACCATTACAGCCCTTAAAACATGCTATTGGCCTTGCCTGGTTACATACCTACCTCTCTCACTAGCCTGAGGGCTTCTCAAAGACAAGAAGAGTATCTTATTTTTAACTCTATTTTTTTGTTGTTGTTGTTAGTTGTCATCAGGTCAATTCTAACTCATGATGAAGCCATGTGTTACAGAGTAAAACTGCTCCGTAGGGTTTTCTTAGCTGTAATCTTAAGGGAAGCAGACTGCCACTCCTTTTCTTCCACACTACCTCTGGGTGGGTTCAACTCGTCAACTTTTAGGTTAGCAGTCGAGCACAAACTGTTTGCGCCACCCAGTAAGGCTTCAAATGACTTGCCCTTTCAGCTAGTACATCACGAGCTTGGATTTTAATGCAGGCCTGACTCCAAAGCTAATACTTGGACTTCTGAAGTCAATGTCCAAATAATTTATTCTAAGAAAATCACAAAAGTTAGAGCTGAATGTATGAGTAGGTCACAGAGCTTGGACTCAATGGGGTCGCAGCCTGTAACTGACAAGGAGCGACTCCTAGTAGGTGGATGCTACGATCATTCTATAATTATTTACAAGAATGAACACAGGATATTTCCTTAGCCTTAAGGAACAGGTTTCACCTGAAGAGTGATGCCATTCATGCTGTCAGTCATCTCTGTCCTGACCAATCTGGGCAGACTTCAATCTGCTTTGCCTGGATTAAGGGCAGGTGGGGGCTGGGGAGGCGGGGGTGCCAGAGTGTTCCATGAGGCAGGAGATAAGATGGTGAATACACCAGGACACAGGCTGGAGGCTATAAGGCAGAAAAAGGGAGATATGCCTCCAAAATGCAATAGCCTTTGGGGGTCAAAGAAGAATTACTGCAGCAAAAGAAATGTATACATCAGAAACTTACATTAGGATTATCTGGATAATTGTTTGCCATTATTTCTTTCTTGCTCTATTTTGTACATAGTAAACTTTAAAATATCTATAGATACATGAAAGATAGATAGATGATAGATAGATAAGACAAGATTAGATTTGATAGACAGATAGATAGTAGGTAGGTAGGTAGGTAGATGATAGATATATAGATAGATAGAAGATGGATGGATGGATGGATGGATGGATGGATGGATGGATGGATGGATGGATGGATGGATGGATGGATGGATGGATGGATGGATGGGTGGGTGGGGTGGATGGGTAGGTGGGTGGATGATACATAGGTAGGTAGGTAGGTAGATATAGCTCTAGCTTTGCACAAAGCTGTGCAAAGGGGAAGTGAGGAAAAACTCTATGTCCACAATTGGGTCCAGGACCAAGAGAGAGCACTGTTTCCAACCAGCCAACATGGTAGCAGCAGCAGGAATCAACGGAGGGCCCTGAACACAAGGTTAATCCAAGAAAAACAAAACCAGGACTACTTGGCAGCTGCATTTGATCTCTCCACACATGGAGCTCCATCTGGTAAGGGCCAAGAACTCAATGCATTCCCCTGGTATGTTGCTGTTGTGTTGTTAGGTGCCGCCGAGTCAGTTCTGACTCATAGCGACCCTATGCACAACAGAATGAAACACTGCCCGGTCCTGCGCCATCCTTATAATCATTGTTATGCTTAAGCTCACTGTTGCAGCCACTGTGTCAATCCACCTCGTTGAGGGTCTCCCTCTTTTCTGCTGACCCTGTACTCTGCCAAGCATGATGTCCTTCTCCAGGGACTGATCCCTCCTGACCACATGTTCAAAGTATGTAAGATGCAGTCTTGCCATCCTTGCCTCTAAGGAGCATTCTGGCTGCACCTCTTCCAAGACAGATTTGTTCGTTCTTTTGGTAGTCCATGGTATATTCAATATTCTTCACCAACACCGCAATTCAAAGGTGTCAACTCTTCTTTGGTCTTCCTTATTCATTGTTCAGTTTTCACATGCATATGACGTGATTGAAAATACCATGGCTTAGGTCAGGTGCACCTTAGTCTTCAGGGTGACACCTTTGCTCTTCAACACTTTGAAGAGGTCCTTTGCAGCAGATTTGCCCAATGCAATGTGTCGTTTGATTTCTTGACTGCTGCTTCCATAGCTGTTGATTGTAAATCGAAGTAAAACGAAATCCTTGACAACTTCAATTTTTTCTCCGTTTACCATGATGTTGCTCATTGGTCCAGTTATGAGGATTTTTGTTTTCTTTATGTTGAGGTGCAATCCATACTGAAGGCCACTTTCAGCAAGCAAGGTTGTGTCATTTGCATAACACAGGTTGTTAATGAGTCTTCCACCAATCCTGATGCCCCGTTCTTCTTCATATAGTCCAGCTTCTCAGATTATTTGTTCAGCATACAGATTAAATAGGTATGGTGAAAGAATACAACCCTGATGCACACCTTTCCTGACTTTAAACCAATCAGTATCCCCTTGTTCTGTCTGAACAACTGCCTCTTGATCTATGTAAAGGTTCCTAATGGGCACAATTAAGTGTTCTGGAATTCCCATTCTTTGCAGTGTTATCCATAGTTTGTTATGATCCACACAGTCCAATGCCTTTGCATAGTCAATAAAACACAGGTAAACGTCCTTCTGGTATTCTCTGCTTTCAGCCAGGATCCATCTGACATCAGCAATGGTATCTCTGGTTCCACATCCCCTTCTGAAACCGGCCTGAATTTCTGGCAGTTCCCTGTCGATATACTGCTGCAGCCATTTTTGAATGATCTTCAGCAAAATTTTGCTTGCGTGTGATATTAATGATATTGTTCTATAATTTCCACGTTCGGTTGGATCACCTCTCTTGGGAATAGGTATAAATATGGATCTCTTCCAGTCAGTTGGCCAGGAAGCTGTCTTCCATATTTCCTGGCATAGACGAGTGAGCACCTCCAGGGCTGCATCTGTTTGCTGAAACATCTCAATTGATATTCCATCAGTTGCTGGAGCCTTGTTTTTCACCAATGCCTTCAGAGCAGCTTGGACTTCTTCCTTCAGTACCATCGGTTCCTGATCATATGCCACCTCTTGAAATGGTTGAATATCAACTAATTCTTTTTGGTATAATGACTCTGTGTATTCCTTCCATCTTCTTTTGATGCTTCCTGTGTCATTTAATATTCTCCCCATAGAATCCTTCACTATTGCAACTCGAGGCTTGAATTTTTTCTTCAGTTCTTTCAGCTTGAGAAACACCGAGCGTGTTCTTCCCTTTTGGTTTTCCATCTCCAGCTCTTTGCACATGTCATTATAATACTTTGTCTTCTCAAGACGCCCTTTGAAATCTTCTGTTCAGTTCTTTTACTTCATGAATTCTTCCTTTTGCAATAGCTGCTCGATGCTCAAGAGCAAGTTTCAGAGTCTCCATTGACATCCATCTTGGTCTTTTCTTTCTTTCCTGTCTTTTCAGTGACCTCTTGCTGTCTTCATGGATGATGTCCTTGATGTCATTCCACAACTCGTCTGGTCTGCAGTCAATACTGTTCAATGCTTCAAATCTATTCTTGAGATGGTCTCTAAATTCAGGTGGGATATACTCAAGGTCATATTTTGGCTCTCGTGGACTTGCTCTGATTTTCTTCAGTTTCAGCTTGAACTTGCATATGAGCAACTGAGGGTCTGTTCAACAGTTAGCCCCTGGCCTTGATCTGACTGGTGATATTGAGCTTTTCCATCGTCTCTTTCCACAGATGTAGTCAATTTGATTTCTGTGTGTTCCATCTGGCAAGGTCCATGTGTATAGTCACCATTTGTGTTGGTGAAAGAAGGTATTTGCAATGAAGAAGTTGTTGGTCTTGCAAAATTCTATCATTCAATCTCCAGCATTGTTTCTATCACCAAGGCCATATTTTCCAACTACTGATCCTGCTTCTTCGTTTCCAACTTTCGCATTCCAATCGCCAGTAATTATCAATGCATCTTGACTGCATGTTCGATCAATTTCAGACTGCAGCAGCTGATAAAAATATTCTATTTCTTCATCTTTGGCCCTACTGGGTAGTGCGTAAATTTGAATAATAGTCTTATTAACTGGTCTTCCTCGTAGGTGTATGGCTATTATCCAATCACTGACAGCGTTGTACTTCAGGATACACCTTGAAACGTTCTTTTTGACGATGAATGCAACATCATTCCTCTTCGAGTTGTCATTCCCAGCATAGTAGACTATATGATTGCCTGATTCAAAATGGCCAATACCAGTCCATTTCAGCTCACTAATGCCTAGGATATTGATGTTTATGCATTCCCTTTCATTTTTGAGGATTTCCAATTTTCCTAGATTCATACTTCGTACATTCCAGGTTCCAATTATTAATGGATGTTTGCAGCTGTTTCTTCTCATTTAGAGTCATGCCACATCAGCAAATGGAGGTCCCGAAAGCTTCACTCCATCCACGTCATTAAGGTCGACTCTACTTTGAGGAAGCAGCTCTTCCCCAGTCACCTTTCGAGTGCCTTCCAACCTGGGGGGCTCAACTTCCAGCACTATATCAGACAATGTTCCGCTGCTATTCATAAGGTTTTCACTGGCTAATGCTTTTCAGAAGTAGACTGCAGGGTCCTTCTTCCTAGTCTGTCTTAGTCTGGAAGCTCAGCTGAAACCTGTCCTCCATGGGTGACCCTGCTGGTATCTGAATACCAGTGGCATGCCTTCCAGCATCACACAAGCCCCCACAGAGGACAAACTGACAGTCACGTGGTATATGGGTGAGGTAATTACCACCTAGTTTCTCCTACAGCTTCCTTGCCATCATAGATTCCCCAGAAGCAGTGCTATCAAAAAAAAAAAAAAAAAATTCTCCCAAAGGGAATGTTCCAGGGCCCTGCAGTCTAGTGTTCTCAAAAGCCAGCTACACCTGCCCAGAAACAGAGGCAACCTAGCTGTCAGTTAGCCAACCAGGAATCTAGGCTTACAGAAGTCATTGTGCTTCAGACTTGGAAGCACCTCTCCATTTCTGTCAAAGCTGGCAGTTGGGAAGTGGAGATAGGAATCAACATGATTTTTTAAATGTTTTTGACGGGCTCCCTAGGGATTCCTGTGGGATGACTTGCAGAAGGGCAATGGGGAGGTGATCACCACCCCAATAAATGCAACTCCATTTTTATTTTTTTAACAACTTTGTTGGAAATAATTTACATACCATTTAAAGTATGTAATTCAACTTTTTTTTAGTATATTCATAAGGTTGTGTGCAACCATTGGAAACCCTGGTGGCGTAGTGGTTAAGTGCTACAGCTGCTAACCAGAAGACTGGCAGTTCAAATCCACCAGGTGCTCCTTGGAAACTCTATGGGGCAGTTCTACTCTGTCCTACAGGGTCACTATGAGTCAGAATCAACTCAACGGCAACGGGGTTTGGTGCAACCATTACCAGAACAGTTCTAATTAAAGAACTAATCTAATTTCAGAACAGTTTCACCACCCCAAAAAGAAATCCTGGACTCATTAGCAGTCACTCCCTGTAGTCATGCCCTCCAACAATAGTTCCAGTTGTTCCGCCTCCTCCTTACAGCCCCTGGCAACTACTAATCTACTTTCTGCCTCTATAGATAGGCCTATTCTGGACATTTCATATAAATGGAATCATACAACACGTGGTCCTTTGTGACTGCTTTTTATCACTTAGCACAATGCGATTTTAAAGTCCATCCATGTTGTAGCATCTATCAATACTTCGTTCTTTTTATGGCTGAACAATATTCTATTGTAAGAATATACCATATTTTGTTTATTCATTCATCAGCTAATGGTTATCTGGGCTCTTTCCACTTTTTTGGCTATTATGAATAATTAGCAACCCCACTTTTATCTGTTTTATGTATTGAGCCTTAGTGTACAATTTCATTTGAAAGAAAAGGGGTTCCACTGCTTTAAAAAAAAAAAAAGTTGAAAACCACAGGGCGTAGGCCTTGTAGAATTCTACAAACTACATGAAAGAAGGAAATTGTGTGATGAATAATCCAAACCAACTGAAAATTGTAACCTTTCACAAAAGGTAAATTTTCCTGACATTTTACTGTAAAAAATTATTTTGTAGTGTAATATAAGGAATATAAGACTTAAAATCAGAAGATCTGGGTATAATTCTAATTAGCTGTGCAGCTTTGGGCAAGTAACTTAAAATCTTTAAACCATGATTACTTTTCATGTAAAAGAAGAGAAAATAATACCTCTTTCACAAGGCTGCAAGGATCAAATAAGATAATATACAGGAAAGTAACTTTTAACTAAAAAAAAATTATGCAGATGTGAGGTCTCACTTTGATTTGCACTTAAAAGTCAAGGCCGTCTGCCATGGGACTATTAGGGAAATAGGATGCAATCCTAAACCTTCGAAGGAGGACAAAGTAAAAGAAACCCCAACATGTCTCATACTAACACTTGGTCTTCTGGAAGGGTAGAAGCTTGGACCAAAAACCTAGAATATCCTCAGAGACACTGGGTTCCAAAGGTTGAGGAAGGGAGGGCAGGTGACCAAGGAAGTCAGCCTGATGCAGCTCTGGGTTGCAATAATCCAAAAAAACATGGATAATTAAGAGCCGACTCAGTCTCACTTTATCGACTATATGGAAAAATTCATATGTATCTCACAGATTTCCTGTAAAGATTACATAAGAGAGTGTATGTAAGAGCACGCGGCACAGGCCCAGCACCTTGTAGCAGTAATAGTAGGAGTAGAAATAGTAGTAACACCAGTACCGTAAACTAGACCACAGGCTGGGCACTTCATGTACATTTCGTTTAATCTTTGTCATAATCCTTCAAGGTAGGGATTATTGCCCCCAATTGACAGTGAGAAAACTGAAGCTCAAAGAATTTAAGAAAATTTCCAAGTTCATGACCTTGACAGTCATACAACTAATAATTGGCAGAAGTACATCTAAAACCCCCATCTTTCTTGCTTCAAAGCTTGCACATACTTTTGCTTAGCCACACAGTCTTTCATTTCAGCATTCTCATTGCCTTTTTTTTTTTCTTCTCTTTATGCCTCTCTAGCATATGTTTTTTTCTCTTTCCTGTTCTTTTAACTACAGTGATCTTACCTCCATCTAGATCCTGTATATGATTCACGGGAGTTGGGAATGGGTGTGGCCCACAGAGGAGACCAGACACACACTGACATGTTTACAGCCCAGACCTTGGTAACCCCAAACACTCCACTACTGACTCATCCTGTACCCTGGGTGGGAACTCACAAAGCCAAAGCACTCAGACTATTTTCCCCCACACCGCTGACCAGCCCATAATACCATTGTCCTCCAAATCACTGACCAGCCTTGCTATATCCCAAGGAACCAATTTAGGGAGCACAGGGTGATAAGATAAGGTCTTTGCTTTTAAATTAAAAAGAGAAAAAAATTTAACTCCGCACCTTTATGTGTAAGGTCCTACACCACGCACATTGAGAGAAGGAGTGATGTATAAGAACTGGTACCACAATCTAGTACGGTAGACTCAACTAAATACAGTACAGAGCACGGAAATATGCCATGAGACTTTCCTGCCAAGTATTAAGGATAGCCCCCACAACAAAGAGTTATCTAGCCCAAAATGCCAATACTGCTGAGATTGAGAACCCCAATCTAGGTCTTGATGGACAAGTGGAATTTTAACAGGCAAAGATGGGAAGTGAAAAATGCCAGAATGAGGATTTTTCTGGAGCAAAGGCACAGTGGTGGAATATGAAGAGCACATTTGGGATCACTGTAGCGCAGAGTAAGGGAATGTGAATGTGAACTAGCCAGGTGAGCCAAAGCCAGAAGGGTTTACACTAATTAAGTAAGCAAAGGTAAGTCACCCGCTTATAGCTTCTTCCACCCTAAAATAAAGTTAACACCTAGCTCACAGATCAGTTGAGGAGTAAATGAAACTGTACATGAAATCATCTGGCACAGGGCTTGGCACATGATAGGGACATTGCCTTTCCACCTTACTCCCTTTACCAGGTGGGAGTGACCGGATAAGAGTTGTGTTTTAGCAATTCTAGTATCAGTGCAGAAAGACAAACTTGCAGGCCAAGACAATACAGTCAAAATCTTTAGGGAACAAAGCAATACAATTTCTAATTAAATGCTAAATTAGGTGATACAGACTGTGCTTTGGGAGTTAGTGCTGAGATGAGAGAGATCAGCGGGGATGGTGAAGTCAGGGAAGGCTCATGAAAAAAGTGAGGCGGGAGCATTCCACAGGACAGCTAAAAATGAGACAAAGCCAGAGGTTGGGGAGTGAGGTATGAGAGGTTAATTCCAGGTAAGGAGAGCTACCTGAGCAAACAAAGGAGACTGGAAATGACTGTGGCATGACTATGAGACAAACAGCCAGATCAAAGTGATGTTTGGAAGGAAGCATCTCTAGAGAATTTTAAGGAAGGCTAAAGCCAGATTTGAAAGGATGGAGCTAGGCACAAGAAATGAAATGGAATAGGAAAAGGAAATCATGGAGGAGAGACTGAACCAAAATGTAGTTTAGGAAGATCACTGGCAGCAGGTGGGGCTGGTGGGGAAGAGACTAGAGGCAGGGGAACAGTGAGAGGGGCTCTGCAGCTATTTAAATATGAGGAAATGAGGTCCAAAGCCTGAAGAGGGAACACAAAGTATTATTAATTGTGATAATAACTTTTGGGCATAACCCAGCTACTTAAAAAAAAAAAAAGTTGCCATCAAGTTGATTCCAACTCATAGTGACCCTATAGGACAGAGCAGAACTGCCCCATAGGGTTTCCAAGGCTGTAAATCTTTACAGAAGCAGACTTGCAAATCTTTCTCCCACACACAAAATTAGTCGACACAACTGGGCTTCCCTCTCCTCCCTATATCCACATTCTTCCTGCCCCTTTGGATATTGAAGTGGGCTTGTTAGCTGTCCCCCTCAGGGCTTAGTTCCCCCAGCCCTGATTCCACCTGGTCCCAGCTTCTGCTCTTCCCCAATGCTCACAGCCTCTCAGGACCTAACATGGTTCTACGTGGGACAATAGAAAAGGATGGAAAACAAGCTAGTCTCTACCCTACTAAAGTCCAAAAAAAAAAAAAGCAGACCTGAAAACAGTACTATAACATGGCTTTGTTGTTCGAAATCCTCTAGCCCTCCAGATGGGTAGGGAAAAAAAATCAGAAGTTCTCAACTCAGACCTATTTTAAAATACACATGCAGAGACAGGAGGTTGGGTAAGCCGCCAGAGAAATTGCAGCTCCTAGAAATGTGTGGCCCTGCCCTATTCGGAATTGACTCGACGGCACTGGGTTTTGGGGGGCCCTATTTTTTTTTTATTATGGAGCCCTCCCCCATCAGCCACTCAGGCAGAGATAGAACTGCCCCCTACAGCGTCCCAGCTCCAGTCAAGTCAGCCAAACAGCTGGGGTTGGCTCCCATAGCTAAGTGCTGTGGTACCAAGGGATAATGAGAGCGCTGACTTGGAATTCTTGCTATCCAGGCAGCCCTCCCTCTCTGCACCATTCCATTGAGGGAGGGAAAAACATGGACTTAGCACCTACCATGGGCCAGGCATTGTGCTTGGAACTTGTCATTAAATTCTAACAACACTAGAAGGAATTGTTGCTGTGTGCTGACAAGTCAATTCCAAGTTATAGGGACTCTGTGTGACAGAGAACTGTCCCTTAGGGTTTCCTAGACTTTAAACTTCACAGGAGCAGATCACCAGGTATTTTCTCCCATGGAACCACTGCTGAAGACACCAAGGCCACCCCCCTCAAATTGCTGAAGAAACCAAGGCTCAGAGAGGTGAAGTTATTTGCCTAACGTCACATAGCTAATAAGTGACAAAGTCAAGTTTTGAACAAAGTCTCTCTGACTCATAACGCATGCTCTTACTGATAATAACAAAAAACAACAATAAGAACAACAGAAACTAACATTTACTGAACCTCTGCTATGTGCCAGGCATTGTGCTACTTGTTTTATATGCATTATTTCATTTAATCTTCACAACAACCTCCTAAGGTGTCTACTATTATTATTACTTCAATTTCTAGTGAAGAAATTGAAGCTGAAAAAGATTAAGTAACTTCTCTAAGTTTACACAGCTCCTAAAAGGCAGAGCCAAGTTCAAACCCAGGTCTGTGTGGCTCCAAAGTTAAGGCTCACAAGCTCTTAACCCTGTGCTATACTTCTACACCACACACCACAAACACTAACAGGACCATAAGTAGATCTTGCAGGCTCATAGATTCTTGTGGAGTCTTCCCGGGCTCATACTGCTAACTACCCATCCCCACTCCCACCAATGTATGCTCACCCCTTTGCTCAGGACTCCCATATCAGCCTGACACCACGCTGTTAGAACAATACTGGTCAGTCATTCAACAAGGAAATGAAGTACATATTCTGGACCAAGGTCTGTTGGGGATTGGTGAAACAGAAACAAAGCAGATAAGGTCAGTCCCTGCCCTTAAAGGACTCACAATTTGGTGAGGAAAACAGACATCAATCAGACAACCATTAAAATACAGTTGTCAGATGCAGGAGGATTTCCTGGAAACACAGAAGAAAGAGAAAGGAGATTGTCTTATGAGTCAGATACAAGACCGGAACTTTTTAAAATTAACATAGCATTAAATTAATTTTTGTGTGTATGTGTGTATAGCTCTATGATTTTTAACACATATTCAGATTCATGTAACTGCCACTACAATCTGGATACAGGGAAGTTCTTTCACATGAAAAAATTCCCTCATTCTGTCCCTTTGTAGTCAAACCCTCCCCACACCATCAATCTGACTGACCTACCCTCTGTGCCTATAGTTTTTGCCTTTCTCAGAATGTCATATAAATGGAATCATATAGTACATACCCTCTTGAGACTGATTCGTTTCACTCAGCATAATGTCTTTAAGATTCATCCACACTGTGTGCACCAACAGTTCATTCCTTTTATTGCTGAATAGTTTTCCAATATAAAACTGAATAGATGATCATACCATAGTTTGTTTATCCATCACACCGTGAAGAACACTTAGGTTGTGTCCAGTTTTGCACGATTATGAATAAAGTTGCTATAAACATTCAGGCACAGGTTTCAGTGTGAACATAAGTTTTCATTTATCTAGAGTAAATACCTAGGTGTAGAACCGCTGGGACATATAGTTAAATTATGTAACTTTATAAAAAACTGTCAAACGTATGCTCCATAAAAGCAGGGATCTTATCCATTTTGTTCACTCTGGTATCCTTAGCCCTAAAAACAGTGTCTGGCACATAATAGATATTCAATAGGAATTTGTTTAATACCTGAATAAATCCCCATGATTTTCCATGTAGGCTCCAAAGAAGAAAACAGCAGTGCTCTTAAAGAGTCTTGTCCAGTCAGGTAACAGTGGTTATAGACAGGCCCTTGTCGGTCCACCTCAGACCGTCAAGACAACCTAACAGTACCAAGCCACTGCAGCAAAGCCTTTGCTCATGGCAGTGTCCTGACCTAAAGGTCTGAATAGAATGCATGTCATGAACTTCCACGCTGCCAGCCTAGTAAAACTCCCTGCTCGCTTTATAAAAAGTGTACCGTCACCAATACTGCCATCTTGCTCATCTGAAGGGCCCACAATCCACAGCCTCTGCTATCTTGAACAGAAGCAAGAAAAATGGCACTTGAGCAGTCAAACTGGCCAACTTATACACTAATGACTATATATTTTCTATAAAATGCCTGATGGGTCTCAGTTTACCATTTCACAGCTCATAGTGGAGTAGATACAGCAATTAGAAATGAGAATGAATCAAAGAAGAGACAGGAAAACCATAAGAAACAATCACAACAATGCATATAGGAATCTAGGCACTGGAGTCATAGTGTAAGAAGTACTGAAGACATACTGTAAATTATTCAAAGGAAGTCAACACTGTTCACAATAATATGTAAGAAGAAAAAGTTCTTTCAAAAATGGCTAAGGTTTTAAAAGATTTAGCACTGAGATTATAATTCAGTTATCTGAAAAACTCACCAATATGAGACTGAATAAATGATCATCCCTTCAGACCTCTGCTAAGGTCCCTGGGTAATCAGCAATGCTTTTAAATGGGTCATAAAAATCTCAGGTGCTTGATGGCCAACTGAAACAGGGTTTCATTACTGGTACCTCACAGTCCATTGCCCAAAATTCTAAGCCCTGAGCTGTCCACCCAACTTTCTAGTTAGATCCTAAACTCAAAAGCTGTCTCATATATGTTCGGAATGACCTAAGCACACACAATTTGCTGCCCCTACTTTCTTTGTCAAGGACAATAGCTTGCAACTGATCATGAAAACCCAGACTAGCGGGCCTCTCTAACCACCAGACCTGAGATGGCAGGGAGAACACCTGCAGCCAACACAAGACAGAAGCTATGCTGAAAAAGAACAGCTCACCACTGGCGCAAAGAAAAGCAGGGTGGCAGCTTTTGTGTTATTTTGGAACAGTTTGTGCTGATGAGCTTTTTATTGTGGTAACATATCTCTAAAAGGAACATTTTCTTCCTCCCTTCATTGACAAAGCAATTCAGTAGAAAGTGAAAAAAAAAAAAAGGAGAGGACGACAAAGATATCCAGGAATTTGTAAATCTTGGATCATATTGCCATCCCTCCCTGTCATGTGGCCAGACCCAAGGGGAGAGAACAGGACACATCAAGGCCTCATTTGCTACCAAGATTCACCACCAAAAAAAAAAATTCTTTTTTTTCTTTGTCCTTTGAGAGCCAATGACAGTTCTAGATTTGACCAAAAATTCAGGCACTTTCATCATGGTTGCTCTCCTTCCTTAAGAAGCTATAATTGTCTTGTTCAACAAGCATACATATCTCAGCCTGGTTGCCTGGGCCTCAATTTCCTCTCCAGCTTTTTGTCCCGCGGTTTTCTATCACAGTCTGCCTAACCAAACCAACCCACCAGGCGTCTTACTATGTCCACATCTTTGTCCACTCAGGATGCCCCACCCCTTCCACTCTATCCCCATCCTACCTTTCCTCCAGGAAATCTATTTTCCTCCTACTTTGAATTCCTTGGATATTATCCAGTTCAACTTAATATAAATCCCTTCTGTTGACCAGTCAGTGGAGTTTTGTATTCTATTCGTCCACCTTCAGTGACAAAGTCCGTTATCTACCAAAGTAGACTCTTCTATGATGAGATAGCTCTGATAGGTAATTCTTTATTCTAGAAGAGTATGCCTGTTATGGATTGAATTGTGTCCCCCAAAAATGTGTGTCAAGTTGGCTAGGCCATGATTTCTAGTATGGTGTAATTGTCTACCAATTTGTCATCTGATGTGATTTTTCTATGTGTTTTAAATCCTACCTCTATGATGTTAATCAGCAGGATTAGAGACAGTTATGTTAATGAGGCAGGGCTCAATCTACACATCTACAGGATTAGGTTGTATCTTGAGTCAATCTCTTTTGAGATGTAAAAGAGAAGCGAGCAGAGAGACAGGGGGACCTCATTACCAACAAGCAAGAAGGGCCAGGAGCGTGAGTCCTTTGGACCTGGGGTCCCTGCACT
This sequence comes from Loxodonta africana, assembly GCF_030014295.1. NCBI lineage: Eukaryota > Metazoa > Chordata > Mammalia > Proboscidea > Elephantidae > Loxodonta > Loxodonta africana. The sequence goes on from NC_087348.1 coordinate 86,604,559, forward strand.
GAGAAGCTCCTAGATCAGAGGAAGATTGATGATAAGGACCTTCCCCCAGAACTGACAGAGAGAGAAAGCCTTTCCCTAAAGCTGGCCCCCTGAATTTGGACTTCAAGCCTCCTAAACTGTGAAAGAATAAACTTCTGTTTGTTAAAGCCATCCACTTGTGGTATTTCTGGTACAGCAGCACTAGATAACTAAGACAATATCTATTCTTTTCTTTCCCCACATTGGTCCTGGTTTGCCCTTAGAATAAGGGAAACAATACAGGAGTGCTTGAGAGCATGGGCTTGGAAATCAGATCTGAGCTTAAATCCAGTGTGACCTTGAACAAAATGCCTAAACTTTCCAAGGCCCCTCCAATCCTTGGTAATAATACCAACTTCATAAGGCTGTCAAGAAAGTCAAAAGATAACTATACAAAGAGATTAATAACACTGAATCTGGCACAGAGTGAGTTAAATAAATGATAGTACTATGGTTTCCACTGTTATTATCATCTTTATTTGTTTGACTCCTCCACTTTTACATATTCGAAGACAGACATTATACTACCTGAATCTCTTCTTTTCCAGACTAAAGTTTCTTCACTAGACTGTAAATTATATGAGAACCGACTGTATCTGTCTTATTGACTGCCACATCCCCAGTGCCTTGCACATATATTACAGACATGAATAAATGTTTACTGAATTGTATCCAATTTTCTCCCTTTCATAGCTTCCATACTCTTCATCATTCAAGTCACTCTTTTCTGATTAGGCTCTCACTGTTCCAAAACCATCTGACAATATGAAATCCAAAATTGAATTCAAAACTCAAAGGTGGGCTAACAAACAGGGAAGAGAAACCAGGCTTTCCTCCTCCCTCATCTTAAACACCATATCACTACTGAAGGGTTGGCATAACACGGCAGCTTGACCAAACTGCTGGCTCAATCCAAACTCTTAGATCTTCTCATACATGATGACCATGTACTCTGGGCTCTGTGGAGTTGGAGCTATAGTAATGCCAAAAGATGAAACAATAACAGAGCTTTCTGCATCCTAGAGATCCCTCTAGCTCTTACTACCTGAACCACTCAACTGGCTCCTAGCACCTGCAACCTGGAATCAAGAATGATCTTCATAAAAACATTTGTTTCTTCCTCCAAATAGAGCATAAGCTTCCAGGGGTCAGGATCTGACTGCCTTGCTTCTCTCCCATATGCCAAGCACAAAGTAAGTACTAATCAATCACCTCCATCCAAGCAGGATTACAGTAAGGATCCAGGGAAACCTCGAAGTTCCCTCTCCCACCCAAGCAGCACACTCAGTCAGCGTCATGCTACTAGGCAGTAGGTGGGAGCCAGTCCAAGCACAGATACAGGCATAAGGCCTTCACTCTGACAAGCTAGCTCCTCGAGGGCTACTCTGCTGAGAGCCACCTCCCCTGACGAGGAGGAGCTCCTAGAAAACAAGCCAGCATCACAGGGCATCTCTCCACAGGGAACAGTGAGTGCATCTAGGCAGCTTTCAGGGACTGTTTCACCCAGGAAGAGAAGAACGCCAGGCAGGGTGAGAGAGCTCACCTCATCACTTTCCTCCACATCCACATCACCATTGGCATCATCGTCCATCAGTTTGTGGATGCTACGGACAGCCTCAAAGCTGAGCTTCTCATCCTCACTGTCGCAGAGGGGCTTGTCAATCCGGCAAAACTCTGTACAGGAAAAGCAAGAGACAACATTACTCAGGGCAGCCACCCAGCCTCCATCACCCACCAGTCTCTGAGTCCTTAGCTTCTAGCATCTGACTCCTCATGGAGGCCCTGAATGGGTTCCTTGTACAGTGACGGAAGTGTTTCATCTAACGTTTAACTGCCTCCCTAAGAATGTGCTGAGCTCTCCCACTAAGGGACAGTGCTTTATCATCCTGATAGTTCCCTGGCAGGGAAATCAAGCATAGGGCTAGGAATATGCTAGAATCTGGACAAAGAACACAGATAATTCACAAGAAAAAAAATAAAAATGAGAGAAAATACAAATGGCCAATGAACACAGGAAAAAAGTTTACCGCATTACTAACAAAAAAATACATATTCAAATGAAATATCATTGTTAATCAATCAAATAAACAAAGATTTAGCAACTCCATAAAGTCAAAGGTAGTGAAAATAAGTACTCCCATATAGCTAGTGGTAATGTAAAATAATAGTCTTTCTGGAAACAGGAAGAGAGGCAGTTAGTTCCAGTGCCAGAATAATGGGTAGTTATCCTTTTGTTCACTTTCTCTCTGCTGATATATACAATGCCAGCCACAGGCTTACTGGGGCAACCCCACAGGCAGTTATGTCCAGCAAATGTCTATTAGATGTCTAGAGGTCCTGAGCTCATCTGATATAACAGTTCGGGAAGTCTGAAGTGCAGCTTCTTCCGCCTATCATCACACAGCCACACAGCAACAAAACCGTCACAAGAGCATAGGCCACCCCAGCTCTTTCCATGACACTGAATTTTCTCTTACAAACCTAGAAAACACATAGCCTGACTGTTGCTCAAATACTTTTCAAGATAAGGTAGGGGTACAAACAGTGAATTTTAAAGTATTCTAGGTATGACTCAATAAAAATCTGTTGAATACTGAAGTTCACAGATGTGAAATGATATGTCCAAAGTCAAACAAAGGCAGATGAAGAGTCACAGCCAAGACCCCTGGTCTGTTGACTCCCAAACAGGCCCTTCACCTAGATTGCCTTTACGCTGTGACCAGATAGCTCTGGTTTGGTTCCATCTTCTGGAAGCCACAGATGGTAATATTGGTAAGAAATACACTGAATAAATGGCTTTATAAGAGAAAAAACAAAAAATGAAGACAAACGTGCATATAAAACAAATAACTCCATGTTTATATTGCTCTACATTTCATTCTGCCAAGTTGGAGAGGGAGTGAGAGAGAGTAAGTATGAGGGAGAGAGTAGAGTGTAGCAAAAGATTAAGGCACTGTTTTTCAACTTCCTCACCAACAAGAGCTCCTGGCATGATTGTTTCATTCAAGGACACCATTGCTGAAAAAATTATCTACTTCCTCCAAAAAAAAAAAATGTAATGAATAATGACTACTTCAATGGTTAGTTCACAGACAATGCACCTAACACTAAGATTAGCATAACTAACATAACTGTTTCCTTCCTTGACCTGTTTTTTATATTACTCAAAGGCATATCAGAGCTTTTTGATCAGCACATGATGCACTCATTTAAACAACACTTACTGAGTGTTCTTCCTATATCAGGCCCTATGATCAGGAAACCCTGGTAGCGTAATGGTTAAGTGCTACAGCTGCTAACCAATAGGTCAGCAGTTCAAATCCTCCAGGCACTCCTTGGAAACTGTATGGGGCAGTTCTACTCTGTCCTATAGGATCGCTATGAGTCGGAATCGACTCAACGGCAGTGGGTTTTGGTTTTATGATCAGAACGGAGCCCTGGTGGCGCAGTGGTTAAGAGTTTGGCTGCTAACCGAAAATGCTGGCAGTTCGAATCCATCAACCACTTCTTGGAAACTTTGTGGGGCACTTCTGCTCTGTCCTATAGGGTCACTATGAGTCAGAATGGACTTGGTGGCAACAGGTTTGGTTTTTGGTACCATCAGAATGGGGCCTAAAGAGATGAATCGGATCTCATCTTTGCTCTCAACAAATTCAATAATAAAAGTGGGGAGACAATCAAAGTGCCATGATGGAAAGAATCATGGTTACTGAAGCGGTCAACAAACTTTTTCTGTAAAGGACTGGATAGAAAATACTTCAGGATTTGTGGATCTGTTGCAATTACTTAACTTTGCAGTTGTAGCACAAAAACTACAATGGATATAAACAGTACATAAATGAATGAGTGTGGCTGTGTTCCAACTTATTAAAAAAAGACAGTGGCCCATATTTGGCCTGTGAGCCATAGTTTGCTGACCCTTGCTCTAAAAAACCGAAGTGGCACACCTGAATCACACAGAATTGACAGATTTCTAACCTAAAGTAAAGAAATTCGATATTTTCACTAGCCTGTATCCACATACAGGCTCATCCTAAGTAACGTACAACTTCTAGTAGTCTTTTAAAAACAGTTTATCAAGTTCTAAGGGCTGGGGACCTCCAGACTGGGCACCATGGGCCTGTCCCCAAAAGTCTCCCACAGGTCCAAGAAGTTTCGGCTTCAAACACCAGGCTCTGGTTTGTAACCCGATCAGATAGACAGATGACCTTTGCTGCTGGCATCATCTGGCACAGGGAAGGATTAAAGGGACTGCGGATCAGAGAGTACAAAAGCTTGATGTCCCATATGGCTGTAGAATCCTGTCCAGAAAAACCGTGTCAGTCAAAACTCACAAATAACTCCTTCAACCAAGTATTTTCTAAGCTGTCTCCTTGTCCTTCCTGAGACATTTTCTATCTTCTCTTGAACACTCCAGTCTGGCAAGGTTTCCCAGAACCATCTGGAAATACCTTAGAAGACCCACCAATTTAGCAACATATTACTGCAATGAAAGGGCCCTAGACTTAAGAGTCAGAACACATACGTCAAAATCCCAGCTTTACCAGTTACAAACCATTTGATATTGGGCAAATTATTTAACTTCTCTGGGCCTTCAATTTCTTGTTTGCAAAATGGGGGTGATAATCTCTACTGCATAGGTTTTTGTGAGAATTAAATAAGATCACATTTGTTAAAACACCTAGCAGAGGGTCTGGCATAAAGCTGGCATTCAATACATGGTAGTTTCCTTCTTTCCTCTCAGAATAGCAAGTCAACAGTTCCCATTCTTCTGCTCATTTCTGCCACTGTTCCCTGTCAGACTATGAAGAATCAGGTATAGGAGGTATACTCCAATCAAATTGATTAGTCGTATGTTCTCCATGATTGGACAGGGGGCTCTTTGTAGCACTGACAACGACCTGTGCTCCCCCAACATTTATGTCTCTATCACTAGTAACATTTATCATACTGTGTTGTAACTGTCTGTCTGCCTCCCCCATCAGATTGTGATCTTCATAAGGGTTTGGAACCAAGTGCCCAGCAGTAAGCAAAGAGCAAATTTCTAGATGAATGCTCAGTAAATGTTCATTCAGGAGAGTGAAAAATTAAACAGCAACTTCACAATTATGTGTAGGATTTCTCTAAGTAGGAAAGAGAGGAAGGATTCTAGGAAAAATATCATGCATAGGTCGGGGTTTTCAAAATTTTGGTTTCAGAGCTCCTTTATACATTTAAAAATTATTGAAGATTCCAAAGGACTTTTTGATAATTACCAAATGAGAAATTAAAACATAAATGTTAATATTTAGCTATTAATTCATTTTAAAATAATAATAAGCCTCTTATACATACATATAAATGACATGTTTTTATGAAAAATAATATTTTCTGAAAAAAATTGTGAGAAGAGTGGGATTGTTGTACATTTTTGCAAATCTCTTTAATGTCTGGCATCATAGAAGATAGCTAGATTTTTATATCTGCTTCCTCAATCTGTTGTGATAATGTTGCTATGATTGAAGATCAAAACATAGACATACAGTAAGGAAAAAGGGGGCGTATTTTAATAGCTTTTTCAGATAACGTGGACATTCTTCTCTGATTCTACACCCAAACTTGACAAATGGAAGGTTTCTTAAAGATTAGCTGCAATGCGAAATCTGAAGCTGTACGGATGAGCTTTTTACACCATTATATTAAAATTCATTGGTCTACCTTGCACTTTGAATGGATCTTTTCCCCACGCATGATTTTTAACATGACACATTGGTCATTTGGAAACTATTGGTTCCATGAGTTACGCAGGTCTTTCAAATGTTGATACTCATTTCTGCTTTATCAAAATAATCAAATTTATTAATATCACCACTGACTTTCTCCGAAAAGTTTTTAATTTGGAAAAGCTGTCAAACTCATGGTAGCAGTATACAAGCTGTCCAAAATTCTAACTTACACTTGAAAAGTGAATTTTATCATTGGCAACAAATACTGGCAGTTGTTCTCCTTAAAGGAGCAGGCTCATTTCATTCATTTTTAAGAAAATATCTCCCAAATACCTACGTCTGAATAACCATAGTTTGTCAGTCAGTTGTTTTTTCAAGTAGAAACACGTTCCAGGAAAAAGGAAGGTAGCTCAGCTTGCAACTCCATCACACAAGTGCTTTCCCTTGAGATAACTATCAAACATCTAGATGCAGCAAAAGTGCTTTATGTGTATTTCCTATTTCATCACTCAGAACACTAAAAAGACTTGTACTCAGGGATAAATGTAATTAATACTTTTAATACTTTATTAAAAACTTAAGGAAAAAAAGGGAGAGTGCATGGAACTGAGGAATACAATTATAATCAGTACAGTTTGGTGCCACAGCTTTGATTAGTGTTAAGGCACCAGCAGTTTTACCAAAGCACCATCAGGGCAAATGTATACACAGTGAAAAAGACAAGTAACATCTTAGTCTCCGGTTAGCATACATATACCAGGTAATACTATAAGCTTAGTATAAGATTAGTTTGGACCTTCTGGGTCCCCTGAAAAGATCTTGATGATTCTCAATGATCTGCAGAACACGCTTTGATAATCACCGGCACAGACAAAACCACAAAGTTTTTTCCTGCATATGCAGCAGTGGTGCACTGTTCTATGCACCAAAGTACTTTGTACACAGCTCTGTTATATTAGTTCTCATGTTCTGAGTTGCTCACATGCCATATTCAAAGTCACTCTATCCCCCAGGGCCCAGCATGGCACCACCACTAACATCCACCCTGTCAAGTATGAAATCAGCAAATGCTGGCTGAATGAATGGATGAATACACGAATAAACGCATGAATGAACAGAATCAAAACAAACTGTATCTTCCTCAAAGGGTAAAAGAATCCTCAGGTACAACCCACCAATCCACAATATTCACCACCTACCTACTGCTTATCAGATATGAGTAGCAAATGCCTAGCTCTTCTCTTGCAGCCACTTTCAGTTTCTCATCATCATTAAACAGTAATTCATTCCCCAGGGAACAGAGCAATCTGTAGGCATGCAAAGCAGAGCCACTACAGTCAGCCCGGCAATGGATTGTCTGATGGGAGACACAGCACAAAGGAAAAGAAGTCAGGGAAACAGCAGTCAAAGAAGAAGATACAGATAGGGGTAGAGAAGAGCACTAGCCAGACTACTCCTCACTGCTTGGCTGGGACCTGAGAGGAATCTGGAAACTACAAGTTTTATCAGCAAGGGCCTCATTAGTGAGAATAATTTATTCCACTTCACCCCCTGTACCCCAGACAGGACTGGTAACTCTGCAGCAACCCTCGATGGGATTAGAGCTCTTGGAAAGGGCTTGAAAGACTGTAGACTGAGAGCATTAGCCCTGGGAAGACTTTCTGATTTGGCCAAGAACCATGAAGTTCGAGACATAAAATAGCTTGGGACCTAATATGGGGATGGGGATGGGGATGGGGATGGGGATGGGGATGGGGATGGGGATGGGGATGGGGATGGGGATGGGGATGGGGATGGGGATGGGGATGGGGATGGGGATGGGGATGGGGATGGGGATGGGGATGGGGATGGGGATGGGGATGGGGATGGGGATGGGGATGGGGATGGGGATGGGGATGGGGATGGGGATGGGGGTGGGGGTGGGGGTGGGGGTGGGGGTGGGGATGGGGATGGGGATGGGGATGGGGATGGGGATGGGGATGGGGCTGGGGATGGGGCTGGGGCTGGGGCTGGGGCTGGGGCTGGAGTGGGGGGACCCTCTAGATAGAAATGCAGAAGCTGAGAAGGAGAACTGGTTTGGACCCCGGAGCTGGCAGGAAAGGCCCCCACTGGAATGTAACATCTCCGCTGAGGCACATAGTAGGCCTAGCCACTGAGACAAGATGGGTCAGATCTCTGGGCTGGATAAAACCCAGCCTACTTGCCACTGTTAGCACATCATGTCCTCATATCCGAGAAGAAGCCCAGCTCTTCTCAGCATGGGGCAGGCGTTCAGAACAGCATTTCTCTGGACAAAGCTGTCACTGGTTTCAGTTAGCCCAAACAGCAATGACACAAATAATCTCAGATTCTAAACTCTGACTCTGAGCAAGCTCACTTTACCCACCTGAAGTCACTCATCAAAATATAACCCATAGCACTGACAACATGTAAAGCTCTATGTTCAGCACTACAATCAGACATACCTCTAAGTTCCATCAGCACCTCTCACTGTACCGCTCATGGCACCTACCTCAGTCTGCTTACAACTGCAGTTATTTGAGGACATCTGAGGGCAGAGTTCATGTCTTTTTCATGTTTTCATAGCACTTACTACCAACTGGCATATAAAATATTTATTTGTTGATTTTTTTTATTGTCCATCTCCCTCTACTAGAAGTAAGGTCTTCAAGAGTCAGGACTTTTCTGTTCACTGCATAGTAGGTATTCAATATACATTTGTTGAATGAATGAATGCATCTTTGTCTTCCGTAAAGCGCAAGGCAGGTTTTTCCTCTCTTCCTGACATTTAATTTTGGAGTTTTAAAGAATCTGGGTTCAGCCCTAGGCCCTCTTCTCACACTACGCTCTCCTAAAGTGAACTCACCCTTTCTACCACTGTTTAAAGAAATTGCTAGCTATTACAAACTCCCAAAATTATGTTTCTAGTCCATGTCTGTTCCATAGAAACCAACACGATTTAACTTCCTACTAGACATCTCCACATGAGTGTCTCACAGGTACCTCAATTCATAATGTCTAAATCTGAACTCATCATCTCTCCCCTAAGCTTCCTACTTCTCCAGTTGCTCATGTCAGAAGCCTTGACACCTCACTCTCCCTTGCAACCAACATCTACTCAATCACCAATCCTAGTTCAATAATCATTCTCCACACAGCAGGTTACTCCCAGGTGAGAGATTCTAAATATTTAACGATCAGTCAGAACAAATGCTGGCTATAGGCAGTGCTAGTGCATACCAGCTAAATACCTGTCCTCATCACTTTCCTACTTGTAATCCTTCAAGAACTTCTCATTATTCTTAAGGTAAAGTTTGAATTTCTTTATGCGGCCTGCAAGGCCCATATCTTATACCTGCCTACCTTTCTGGCCTTATCTTCAGCAACTTCTCCTGCTTCCTGTGACCCTTCTTGGATGCACCAAGTTTTTCTCCTCCTCAGTCTTTCCACATAGAACCCAAAATCCACTGCCGTCGAGTCAATGCCAACTCATAGCGACCCTATAGGACAGAGTAGTACTGCCCCGTAGAGTTGCCAAGGAGTGCCTGGCAATTCAAACTGCTGACCTTTTGGTTAGCAGCCGTAGCACTTAACCACTACGCCACCAGGGATTCCTCACATAGAACAGTGGTTCTCAATGCTGTCAGCATATTAGAATCACCTGAGGAGCTCTTAAATTGCTTTTGCCCATGTCCTACCCCATCCCAATTAAATTAGTACGGGTGTGGGGGGCTAGACATGGATTTGGATGGGTTTTTTTTTTAATTGAGATATATTTTACATATAATAAAGTACATAAATAAACATATAGCTCAATCAATTTTTACACGTGTATATATTCGTATGACTACCAAAACCAACATATAGAACACTTCCAACACCCCAGAAGATTCCCTCCTTCATGCCCCTTTCCAATCAGTACTACTACCACCACCCCCTGGGGTAACTACTATTCTGACTTTGTCACTATAGATAACTTTTGCCTATTTTTCACTTTCATATAAACGGGGCATGGGTATTTTTTAAGGTATAGTTTACATACGATAAAAGTGCCTCCATTTTAAGTGTAGAGTTCAATGTGTTTGACAAAACATTTTCACCTGTATAACTACCACCCCAGTCACGATATGAAACATTTCCATCACCCTAAAATGTTCCTACATGCCCGTTCCCTGCCAACTTTCATCCCCCTCCCCACACAACTATTGATCTGATTTCTGTCACTAAAATTAGTTTTGCCTGTTTTAGAACTTCAGATAAATGGAATCATCAGTATGTACTCTTTTTTATCTGGCTTTTTTTGCTTGGCATGTTTTTGAGATTCAGCTATGCTGTTGCATGAATCAGTAGTGTGTTCCATTTTATTGCAAAGTAGTATTCCACTGAATGAATATAGCACAATTTGCTGATCTGTTCACCAGTTCTAGGCTCTTACAAATAAAGCTGCTGTGAGCATTAGTATACAAGTCTTTGCATGGGCATACATTTTGATTCTTCTTGAGTTAATACCTATGAGCAGAATTGTTGGGTTATATGACAGGGGTATGTTCAACTTCTTAAGTAACTGCCAAGCTGTTTTCCAAAGTAGGTGTATCACTTTACACTCCTACTAGTAATGTATGATTCATCTCTCCAGTTGATTCACCTCTTCTCTTGTATTTGCTGATGCTAATACGTAGCACAGCTTGAAAACCACTTAACAGTTACTTCTACATGTAAGGCTCTTCTTTCTTTCTTAGCCTGTAAACTCTGACTCATGCCGCTCATCTCAGCTTAAATACATTTTCTTCCCTTCAAAGAAGAAACTAGTTTAGGCCCATATTATACATTACATATTCTCCAAAGCACTCTATATTTCTCATTTATAACACTTTTCATAATTGTAATTATTTGTGTGGTAAGTTGCTTACCGTCTGTCTTTCTGACTAAACTCCATAGTGCACAGTGACAGGAACCATGGCTGTCTTGTTCATGGCTGAATCCTAGCTTCTAGCCAACAGCAGAATCCCTAGCACAACAGTCGGGCTTCAATAAACATTTGTTGAATGAATAAATGAATAACTAAAAGAACTTGTTGCAAGAAGATGCTAATTCAGAGATGAACAAACACATTCCTTGCCAACAAAAAGTATTAAGAGAATGGGCACATGAATGAATTAGAAAGACTCAAAGTAAGATACGGTTAAGGAGAGACAGCAGCAAGAGATAACAGTCTGAACAACAGGTAGAAGACAATGGAAGCAAAAAAGAGGGTACCCAAGTAAAGAAAGCCCAAGGGAAAGACGTACAGCATCTCACATAGCTTGGCTTATAAAGAACCAGGAAGTCAAAGGGTTCTTTTTACCAATCTTGCAAAAGCTCTTGGCACAGAATGAGAGTAAGGGGTGTTGAGGTCACTCATTCTATGCATAGATTTCAAATGGCAGAGTTGGAGTGGCTTTGGAGGGCATCAGGGGCCACTGCTCATTTCACACCTGGAGAAGGAAACTGAGGCCATAAAATGGAATTTTTTACCCTAGGTGGCCAGCAGAGTAGTGGCAGAATGAGAATGGAAGCCACACTAACTTTCTATGGCGTGTCCTGTGGCAAGGCTATGACTGGGATATTAGGATAAGCCCGTGCAACAGGGCTCTCTAGAACTAGGAACTCTTACTCTCGAAGATCAACTAAGGAAAAGGGGGGAGGGTTCCATCTAGTTCTTTCTGCCCATTAAGGGCAAACACAGAAGTCCTAACTGGATTTGTACCGTTCCCCAAGCAGGATGAGACAGAACTTCCTGGCTTTGCTTAACTTCTTCAATATCCAGCCCCCTGACAAAAAGTAGCCAAAGGCTTGGAAACAAAGTTAAAAAGTCACTAGGGAAGGAATATTGAGCCCCTGGTACACTGTGCTGGGAGGAGCAAAAAGAGCAAGAGAATATGCTTCTGTTGACACATAAGAAACCTGATCATTTGCAGGAGGAAATAGAGAAATCTTCAACCATCTCTCCTCAGGTGGCTCTCACCTACTCTTTCTTGTGACCCATTTCTCTCTTCTTCCTCTTCTCAGCACTCTTTTCTTCAAACTTTGATCGCACAAGAAGTCTCTTTCCAGAAGAAAATGGTGAATTCCTACAGCTAGTCCCCACGAAGGAGGCGATGACCTCAATAACGAAGGGATCTGATGCAGGTGCTTCCAGCTTTTCTGACTCCCTGTGCCTAATGCTTGGTCTTCTGCAGAACTTCGGACTCTGAGTTGCCATCGAGTCAATTCCAACGACAATCCTATGTGTTGCAGAGAAGAATTGCGCTCCATAGGGTTTTCAAGACTGGGGCCTTTAGGAATCAGATCACCAGGCCTTTCTTCAAGGTGTCTCTGTGTGGGTTTGAACTTCTAGACTTTTAGTTAGTAATCAACTGCTTAACCATTTACATCACAGAGGGACCTTGACCATCTGCTAAACAGCCTGTTTGCTGTCCCTTTTATTTCTATATCCTGTTTTAGTCATCTAGTACAGCTATAACAGAAATACCACAAGTGGATGGCTTTAACAAGATAAATTTATTCTCTCACAGTCTAGTAGGTTACAAGTCCAAATTCATGGTGTCAATTCCAGGGGAAGGCTTCCTCTCTTTGTTGGCTCTGGAGGAAGGTCCTTGTCCCCAATCTTCCCTTGGTCAAGGAGCTTCTCAGGCACAGGGACCCCAGGGTCCAAAGGACTCTGTTCCTAGTGCTGCTTTCTGGGTGATATGGGTTCCCCAACTCTCTGCTTACTTCCCTTTCCTTTTACCTCTTGAGAGATAAAGGTGGTGCAGACTACACCCCAGGGAAACTCCCTTTACCTTGGATCAGGGAGGTGAACTGAGTGAGGGTGGTGTTACAATCCCACCCTAACCTTCTCAGCATAAAATTACAATCACAAAATGAAGGACAACCACACAATACTGGGAATCGTGGCTTAACCAAGTTGATATACACATTTTGGGGGGAACATAATTCAATCCATGACACCACCTGACTGAATTAACTTAAAGCATCTGACCCCCAGTCCGGTGATCACATGGTACCATTTCAACACTCATTTATCACTTATCAAGCAGCTCTTTGTTAAACACTATATTAGGTACTGCCCCACACGTCTGTCAGGTTGTCATACCGTGGGGGCTTGCCTGTTGCTATGATGCTGGAAGCTATGCTACCAGTATTCAAATACCAGTAGGGTATTCGCTGCCTTCTCAAAGTAGAGTGGAGCTTAATGACAAGGGTGGAGTCAAGCTTTTGAGATCTTCATTTGCTGACGGGGCACAACTCAAAACGAGAGTAAACAGGTACAAACATTCATTAATAATTGGAACCTGGAATGTACACAGTATGAATCAAGGAAAATCTGAAATAGTAAAAAATGAAAGGGAACACATGAACATCAATATCCTAGGCATTAGTAAGTTGAAATGCACTAGTATTGCCCATTTTGAATCAGACAAGCATATGGTCTACTATGCCAGGAATGACAACATGAAAAGGAATGGCATTGCATTCATCGTCAAATAGAACATTTCAAGATTTATCCTGAAGTACAACGCTGTCAGTGATAGGATAATATCCATATGGCTACAAAGAAGATCAGTTAATATGAATTTTATTCAAATTTATGCACCAACCACTAAGGCCAAAGATGAAGAAACGGAAGATTTTTACTACCTTCTGCAGTCTGATATTGATGGAACATGCAATCAGAATACACTGATAATTACTGGTGACTGGAATGCAAAAGCTGGAAACAAAGAAGGGTCGGTAGTTGGAAAATAAGGCCTTGATGATAGAAATGATGCTGCAGGTCGCATGACAGAATTTTGCAAAACCAACGACTTCATTACAAATACCTTTTTCACCAACATAAATGGCAAGTATACATGTGAAACTTGCCAGATGGAATACACAGGAATCAAACTGGATACATCTATGGAAGGACAGATGGAAAAGCTCAGTATCATTTTATGGGCAAAATACCGAATGACTCAGGAAGCATCAAAAGAAGATAAAAGGACTACACACAGTCATTGTACCAAAAAGAGCTGGTTGGTGTTCAATCATGTCGGAGGTAGCATATGATCAAGAACTGATGGCACTGAAGAAGTCCAAGTGAAAAACAAGCTTCCAGGAATTGATGGAGTACCAATCAAGATGTTTCAACAAACAGATACATCGCTGGAAGTGTTCACTCATCTATGCTAAGAAATTTGGAAGACAGCCACATGGCCAACCAACTGGACGAGATCCATATTTATGCCTGTTCCCAAGAAAGGTAATCCAACTGAATGTGGAAATTATCAAACAATATCCTTAATATTGCACACAAGTAAAATTTTGCTGAAGGTCATTCAAAAGTAGCTGCAGCCAGAGATTGCATGATTGAATTTTGCAAGACCAATGACTTCTTTATTGCAAATATCTTTTTTCACCAACATAAACCATGACTATATAAAAAAAAATATATATATACATGAATCTCGCTAGATGGAATACACAGGAATCAAATCAACTACATGCATGGAAAGAGACTACGGAAAAGCTCACTATTATCAATCAGAACAAGCCCAGGGGTTGACTGTGGAACAGACCCTCAATTACTCATATGCAAATTCAAGTTGAAACTGAAGAAAATTAGAACAAGTCCACGAGAGCCAAAGTATGACCTTAACTTAGAGACCATCTTAAGAATAGATTTGACACATTGAACGCTAATGACCAAACACCAGATGAGTTGTGGAATGACATCAAGGATATCATACATAAAGAAAGCAAGAAGTCGTTAAAAAGACAGGAGAGAAAGAAGAGACCTAACTGGATGTCAGAAGAGACTCTGAAACTTGCTCTTGAACGTTGAGCACCTACAGCAAAAGGAAGAAATGATGAAGTAAAAGAGCTAAACAGAAGATTTCAAAGGGCAGCTCGAGAAGACAAAGTATTAAAATGATGTGTGCAAAGAACTGGAGATAGAAAACCAAAATGAAAAAGAACACACTTGACATTTCTCAAGCCGAAAGAACTGAAGAAGAAGTTCAAGCCTTGAGTTGCAATAGTGAAGGATTCTATGGGGAAAATATTAAATGACACAGGAAGCATCAAAAGAAGATGGAAGGAATACACAGAGTCACTATACCAAAAAGAATTGGTCAATGTTCAGCCATTTCAGTAGGTAACATATGATCAGGAACTTATCGTACTGAAGGAAGAAGTCCAAGTTGCACTGAAGGCATTGGTAAAAAAAACAAGGCTCCAGGAACTGACAGAATACCAATCAAGATGTTTCAACAAATGGATGCAGTGCTGGAAGTGCTCACTCATCTATGCCAAGAAATTTGAAAAACAGCTACCAGGCCAACCGACTGGAAGAGATCCATATTTATGCCTATTCCCAAGAAACGTGATCCAACCGAACGTGAAAATTATCAAACAATATCATTCATATCACATGCGAGTAAAATTTTGCTGTAGATCATTCAAAAGCAACTGCAGCCCTACATCAGCAGGGAACTATCAGAAATTCAAGCCAGATTCAGAAGAGGCGTGGAACCAGGGATATCATTGCTGACGTCAGATGGCTCCTGGCTGAAAACAGAGAATACCAGGAAGATGTTTACCTGTGTTTTATTGGCTATGCTAAGCCATTCAACTGTATGGATCATAAAAATTATGGATAATATTGCAGAGAATGGGAATTTCAGAACACTTAATTGTACTCATGAGGAACCTATAAGTAGATCAAGAGGCAGTTGTTTGAACAGGACAAGGCGATACCGCATGGTTTAAAGGAAAGGTGTACATCAGGGTTGTACTCTTTTATCATACCTATTCAATCTGTATGCTTAGCAAATAATCCGCAAAGTCAGACTATATGAAGAAGAACAGGGCATCGGGATTGAAGGAAGACTCATTAACAACTTGCGTTATGCAGATGACACAAACTTGCTTCCTGAAAGTGAAGAGGACTTGAAGCGCTTACTGAGGAAGATCAAAGACTATAGCCTTCGGTATGGATTACACCTCAACACAAAGACAACAAAAATGCTCACAAATGGACCAAAAAGCAACATTGTGTTCAACGGAGAAAAGATTGAAGTTGTCAAGGATTTCATTTTACTTGAATACACAATCAACACCCATGGAAGCAATAGTCAAGAAACCAAAAGATGGATTGCATTAGGCAAATCTGGTGCAAAGACCTCTTTAAAGTGTTGAGAAGCAACGATGTCACCTTGAAGACTAAGGTGTGCCTTACCCAAACCTTGGTGTTTTCAATTGCCTCATATGCATGTGAAAGCTGGAGAATGGATAAGGAAGACGGAAGACTAATTGAGGCCTTTAACTGTAAAAAAAAAAAAACTGTGGTGTTAGAGAATATTAAATATACCATGGACTGCCAAAAGAACGAACGAATCTGTCCTGAAGAAGTATAACTAGAATGCTCCTTAGAAGCAAGGATGGTAAGACTCCATCTCACATAATATGTTATCAGGAGGGATCAGTCCCTGGAGAAGGACACCATGCTTGGAAAAGTAGAGGACCAGTGAAAAAGAGGAAGACCCTCAAGGAGATGGATTGTCTGCGGTGACTGAAACAATGGGCTTAAGCATAACAATGATTGTGAGGATGGTGCAGGACCACAGGATTCCTTCTGTTGTACAGAGGGTCGCTATGAGTCAGAATGGACTGATTATTTAACAATAACAACATATTCCAAAAAACCAAACCCAGTGCCCTTGAGTCGATTCCGACTCATAGCGACCCTATGGGACAAAGCAGAACTGCCCCATAGCGTTTCCAAGGAGTGCCTGGCGGATTTGAACTGCCGACCCTTTGGTTAGCAGCCGTAGCACTTAACCACTACACCACCAGGGTTTCCAACAACACATTAGGCACTGGGAATTCAAAGAGAAGTAAGACACACTCTCTGGCCTCCAGGATCACCCTCCTGCTGCTTAATTACTGAAATTATGATACCGAATTGCAGAGATAGTAGATGTGAGTCTTTGCATTAGACACCATGTCCTCAGGGAAACATTCCCCTCTACCAGCTCATCCACAGCATTAAAAAAAAAAAAAACCCAATCCCACTGCCGTTGAGTCGATTCCGACTCATAGCGACCCTATAGGACAGAGTAGAACTGCCCCATAGAGTTTCCAAGGAGCGCCTGGCGGATTCATACTGCCGACCCTTTGGTTAGCAGCCGTGACACTTAACCGCTACAGCACCAGGGTTTCCCATCCATAGTATACAGATCTTTAAATGACGGCTAATGAAAATAGAGAACAGTTGAAAAAGGAAAGGCTGGGGGAAATACCGTGTGAGGGGAGAATATTTCATATAATCTTAAATCTGCACAGAAGACATGGAGTTTGGCCCCAGCCTGAGTCCACCCACCAAATCAACTCAGTTGGGATGTTGAGCCCCTAATAAGAAGGAAAATTACTTAAAATTTGTCATTAATTCATTAACTCAAGCTACATGGAAAGATCGACAGTCTAGAAATATACCAGGTTCTTAGGAGCAAGATAACTAACTCTCCCTTAGGGGTCAGGCAAAGGCTTCCCAGAGAAGATGCCACTGGAGTTTGATCGGAGACAATACGGAACATCGGTATGCTAGAATGCCGAGGTTGTTAAGAGCAGACTGAAGGGTGATGTAGGAAATAATACTGAAGTCATTTTTCCCTGTCTTTGAGCATAGAGAATGTGACCCAGCTGGAGCAGGGCTCACAAGGACTCATAAGGACACATCAACTGGGCCCTGAGGTATAAAGACAACAGCTACGATAATCTTGGAAAATATCTTTTAGGGAATCTTTCACATAAGCCAGAACACAAAAGACTTTCCACTCTTCTCTTTTTCTATTAACATTTAGTGAATAGAAAATTTGTTAGACCAATAAAGACCCTCCTGATTGTCGTTATAGAAACCTGTACCAATGATTGTTAAGAAAGGCAATTCAAAACATATGATCACAGTTTCTAGCCAACCTGTGAAAAGGTGATGCTTTCAATGGTTGTTCCCATTTTGTAGTGTTAACACATATGGATGACTCTGTAATGTCCCTTGGACTCAGGCAGACATTAGCTCTGGCAGCATGCTTGTCTGCTTCCCACTTTTGCCTTTTTGAATATATACTGAATAAAACTTTCTTTTTGCTTGACTAAACTGTATGATGTTTTGTTTTTACCCTACAACAAGGGTCCCAGGTTCCTAGCAAAAAAAGTTGTGTTGTGATAAGAGAAATATGCTATAGCCCAAAATATGCTACAGCCCTTGTTAATTTACCGATGATATCATCCCTCCAGAGCAACTTAGCTCTACTCTGCACTCAAAGAGACCCAGAGCTTGAGACTCTACAAGAAGTTCCCTCTATCTTGCTCTCACAAGCTTCTGCTTCCTGTCTTGCAAACTGGCTCCCACAGCAGCCAGAGTCACTTTATCTTACAAAGAGCTGTGCTTGTATGAGACAGAACCCACACAGTGCTGTATTCTTTACCTGGTTTCTTCCCCTGCAGTGTTGTATTGCAAAATCATTTCCTCTGCTGGGCTTCGCCCACCACTCCCCTATACCTCCTGCCTTCAGCTTTGCATTTGAATCCTGCTTTTGCTTGGAGGTTATGCATAAACCCCGTTGCGCCTGTGTAGTATGATTAAGACTGTTGCAGATGTAACTTGTATGAACTACCTACTTGTAAACCCCTTTAAAAGCAACCTGCCTACCCACCCTTGGGGAGCAGTACTAGCAGCAATAGCTGCAACCTCTTCATTTCCTTGTACAATGAAATAAAGGTGCCTTTCTTGTTCTCCCACCTCTGTCTCTCTTTCATAGGCCAATATGAGTCATGCCGAGTAAGAACCTGGGATTTCCACCCAGTAACATTTCTGGTGAGCCAGACAGGAGCCATCTGCTTGGTTCCTGAGGTGGATCGGAAAACAGAACAGCCCCAGTGACTGGTGCCACGAGGAAATTTTCACCTAGGGACCTTGAGGCAGCTCTGAAAGCCAGTCCCCTGTGGGACCCAAACAATGGCTCTGTGAGAGACATGAAACACACCTGGATTGTTTGCTAAGGGCCTAGGTAAGGCCTTAGAAGAGTCCCAAGAAGCTGGAGAAATTGATCATTGAAGGCATTAAGAATCTGAGGTTATTTGCGAAGTAACACGGTATTCCTAGGTGAGACCTTAAAAGAGTCCCAAGAAGTGGGAAGAATTGACCGTGAGGGCATAAAAGGTTCAGGTAACCTGTTAAATTGGTGCACCAGATTAAGTTCTGTAAGTTAAGTGTGTGTATCTAGAGAATGGAGAGCGTTCAAGAGATCCCAAAATGCGCCCAATAAGATGCACTCTTAAGAACTGGGAACGGAGACTTGAAAAGAGATGGCCCTGGCAGCATGCTTGCCCGCTTTCCACTTTTGCTACTTTGAATATATGCCAAATAAAACTTTTCTTTTTGCTTTACTAAACTTTGTGGTGTTTTCGCCCTATAAGAGTTAGTTGCCACAGGGATTCTAAAACCACGAATCCAGTCAACCTCGAGGAGACCTGGACTGCAGAGCAGAAGCCAGCAAAAGGAAAGGTCCTATCTTCTGGAGCCAAGCATTTGCACTCCAACTCCCTTATTGCAATGCCCATGGGGTGAAGTGGTCTCGGAAAATGAGCCTTTGCTTATATTTTTGTTCTTTTTCTTACATTTTCCTGTTTTGTTCAACATATTTGTTTGAAAAAACGATTGTTTTTGATTAAGGAGAATGTTACTTAGATTTTTGCTTGATCGTTTAAGAGTGATATCTAGTCACCCTTGGTGTCATAGATTGACGTATGTCCCCCCAAAACATGTGTATCAGTTTGGCTGGGCCATGATTCACAGTATTGTGTGGTTGTCCTCCATTTTGTGATTGTAATTCTATGTTAAAGAGGATTAGGGTGAGATTGTGACACCCTTACTAAGGTCACAGAAACGCTGTAGACTCCCGTGACACGATAAGGTGGTCGAGAGACAGGGTAGAGCACTAGGCTGCCAGCCACCCACAAGAAAATTCTCATGCAACGAAGGTACACATTGGTCTAAGCGAAACACTGTTCAAACCCTGCGGTGTTCCTCATTAGGTTACTTTTTATGGCCCAGAGAAAACCTGGAAAATTGTGCTCTGTTTTGACAAATTCTCAGGGAGATGTGGTAGTTCCATACCTGCTTTATGATACAGCTTCTCAATAAAAAATCACAATGATAAGATTAAAATCATAAGCAGATACTTTACTTTCCAATCAGAGAAACTAGTATATTTAAGGTCTAAAATAAGAGACTAGGTCTCTAGCTATCAGTATGAATTAAGTTCAAAAAGAAAGAAACCAAAAAAGCTCGAACCTTAGAGCTTAACATCTTTGATAAATGAACCTGGATTTCCCCCCTTGCTACTAAGACACTGGTTTGGGATTCATGTTTAAAAACACTATAAACTGAGTATACTAGAAATAATTTGAAATTTCAGTGACTACTTTGGGAAAATGAGCTTTCATTTGTGCTGTCTTTTCCTCTTTGAGGAACTTTGCTTGATGATCAGGTTTTGTCAAAAGGTTTGAAATTCCTCCATCTGAGGCTCTGGCAAGTTAATAAGTTTTATCTAGAACCTGTTTTTTCCATTGAATTGAGTCAATCTTACCAAAAATTACAATACATACACATTAAGAAACTAGAATCCACATATCCTTGTTTTGTGTGGTACTGTTTGTTGAGTTTATGTGGTCTTTCTGTCCCTTTTTGTTCTGAGAGCTTGCTTCTGGTCTACAACGTTTTGTCTAAGTTTCTGTCTTGTATCAGGTTGGAGGCTATGGCTGAGAATTGCTGTTTTCTTTGTAAGGCTGTCTTAGAACCTCAGTTCTTTCCTCATCCAAGAAAAGCTGTGTGTTATGTCTGTCTGATTTAGATTTTTAGTACCTATATTGAAAATCTTTGTTTAACTCAATCATAAAAACAAAGCCTTTCTATATAAGCTAGACATTATATGAAATGTGTTTTATTTAAAGAAGAAGGATAATTTTGTCTTAAAAGTAAAACTAACAGTTCCAGAGTGTGAAAAAGCAGAAAAAAAAAATTGCTAAAGGGCTTTGGTATTTAATAGCTAGGTAAAAGGTTTTGATAAAGAGAAAGCAAAACTGCCAAGGCAGTAATAAAAGGGAAAGAAATTAGTCATCTTTTGCCTTTCAAAAATGCCTAGATCAATTTAAACATATGTAAAGGAACTGGGATAACCGCCACCACCCCCCCCCCAGCCCCCAGTCTCCCTAGCTAAGAATTGATGGATTCATTTACAAAATTGCTAAAGAGTTTTGGTATTTACTAGGCAGATAGCCTTTCAATATAAATAAACATATGGCAATGAATCAGAATGGCCCAATCTTGTTTTCTACCACGAGTCAAAAAATAAAGAGGGTGGGACACTATCAGGGTTCCCCAGCCACCAGCCTCCAAGGTCACATAGATATCACAATGAGACACACCTGAATTGGGCTGAGAAAATGTATCCAACCCTAGCCAGACACTTTAGGTTATACCCATATCAATGAATTGGTCAGTTGAGCAGAGACTTTTTGATTTCTTAAGCCAGCTGATAAAATCTTTAACAGTTAAAATTAGATTTGGAAATTATGAGAAACAGTAAAATTTCAACGAAAACTTAGAAAGTTTAAACATTCTTTCAATAACAGTTTGTTTTATGGCATGTTGTTGTTGTTATTAAGTGCCGTTGAGTCGATTCCGACTCATAGCAACCCTACGCACAACAGAACAAAACACTGCCTGGTCCTGCGCCATCCTTGCAATTGTTGCTATGCTTGAGCCCATTGTTGCAGCCACTGTGTCAATCCATCTTCTTGAGAGCCTTCCTCTTTTTCACTGACCCTCTACTTCACCAAGCATGGTTTCCTTCTCCAGGGACTGATCCCTCCTGACAACATGTTCAAAGTATTGAGGCACAGTCTCACCATCCTTCCTTCCAAGAAGCATTCTGGTTGTGCTTCTACCAAGACAAATTTGTTCATTTTGGGGGCAGTTCATGGAATATTCAATATTCTTCACCAACACCACAATTCAAAGGCATCAATTCTTCTTCAGTCTTCCTTATTCATCCAGCTTTCCCATGCATATGAAGCAACTGAAAATACGATTGCTTGGGTCAGGCACACCTTAGTCCTCAAGGTGGCATCTTTGCTTTTAACACTTTAAAGAGATCTCTTGCAGCCGATTTGCCCAATGCAATGTGTCTTTTGATTTCTTGACTGCTTCTTCCATGGGTGTTGATTGTGGATCCAAGTAAAATGAAATCCTTGATAACCTCAATCTTTTCTCCATTTATCGTGCTGTTGCTTTTTGGTCCGCTTTTGAGGATTTTTGTTTTCTTTTTGCTGTGGTCTTTGATCTTCACTAGTAAGTGCTTCAAGTCCTCTTCACTTTCAGCAAACAAGGTTGTGTCACCTGCATAACATAGGTTGTTAATGAGTCTTCCTCCAATCCTAGTCCAGCTTCTCAGAAAATTTGCTCAGCATACAGACTGAATAGGTATGGTGAAAGAATACAACCCTTATGCACACATTTCCTGACTTTAAACCATGCTGCCTCTTGATCTACTTACAGGTTCCTCATGAGTACAATTAAGTGTTCTGGAATTCCCATTCTCTGCAATATTACCCATAATTTTTATGATCCATACAGTTGAATGGCTTAGCATAGCCAATAAAACACAGGTAAACATCTTCCTGGTATTCTCTGTTTTCAGCCAGGAGCCATCTGACGTCAGCAATGATATCCCTGATTCCACGCCTCTTCTGAATCTGGCCTGAATTTCTGGCAGTTCCCTGTCGATGTAGGGCTGCAGCTGCTTTTGAATGATCTTTAGCAAAATTTTACTGACGTGTGATATGAATCATATTGTTTGATAATTTCCACATTCAGTTGGATCATATTTCTTGGGAATAGGCATAAATGTGGATCTCTTCCATTTGGTTGGCCAGGTAGTTGTCTTCCAAATTTCTTGGCATAGACGAGTGAGCACTTCCAGCACTGCATCCATTTGTTGAAACATCTTGATTGGTATTCTGTCAATTTCGGGAGCCTTGTTTTTCGCCAATGCTTTCAGTGCAGCTTGGACTTCTTCCTTCAGTACGATAGGTTCCTGATCATATGTTACCTACTGAAATGGCTGAACATTGACCAATTCTTTTTGGTATAGTGACTCTGTGTATTCCTTCCATCTTCTTTTGATGCTTCCTGTGTCATTTAATATTTTCCCCATAGAATCCTTCACTATTGCAACTTGAGGCTTGAACTTCTTCTTCAGTTCTTTCGGCTTGAGAAATGTCAAGTGTGTTCTTTCATTTTGGTTTTCTATCTCCAGTTCTTTGCACACGTCATTTTAATATTTTGTCTTCTCGAGCTGCCCTTTGAAATCTTCTGTTTAGCTCTTTTACTTCATCATTTCTCCCTTTTGCTGTAGGTGCTCAACGTTCAAGAGCAAGTTTCAGAGTCTCTTCTGACATCCAGTTAGGTCTCTTCTTTCTCTCCTGTCTTTTTAACGACCTCTTGCTTTCATCATGTATGACATCCTTGATGTCATTCCACAATTCATCTGGTGTTTGGTCATTAGTGTTCAATGCGTCAAATCTATTCTTAAGATGGTCTCTAAATTCAGGTTGGATATACTTTGGCTCTTGTGGACTTGTTCTGATTTTCTTCACTTTCAACTTGAACTTGCATATGAGCAATTGAGGGTCTGTTCCACAGTCGGCCCCTGGCCTTGTTCTGACTGATGATAGTGAGCTTTTCCATAACCTCTTTCCACAGATGTAGTCGATTTGATTCCTGTGTATTCCATCTAGTGAGGTCCATGTATACAGTCACGGTTTATGTGGGTGAGAAAAGGTATTTGCAGTGAAGACATTGTTGGTCTTGCAAAATTCAATCATGCAATCTCCGGCATTGTTTCTATCACCAAGGCCATATTTTCCAACTACCAATTCTTCTTCTTTGTTTCTAACTTTGCCATCCCAATCACCAGTAATTATCAGTGCATCCTGACTGCATGTTCCATCAATTTCAGACTGCAGAAGCTGATAAAAGTCTTCAATTTCTTCATCTTTGGCTACAGTTGTTGGTGTGTAAATTTGAATAATAGCCGTATTAACTGGTCTTCCTTGTAGGCGTATGGATATTATCCTATCACTGACAGCATTGTATTTCAGGATAGATCTTAAAATGTTCTTTTTGACAATGAATGCAACACCATTCCTCTTCAAGTTGTCATTCATTCCCAGCATAGGAGACCAAATGATTATCCAATCCAAAATGGCCAATACCAGTCCATTTCAGCTCACTAATGTCTAGGATATCAATCTTTATGGGTTCCATTTCATTTTTGACCATTTCCAATTTTCCTAGATTCATACTTTGTACATTCCATATTCTTATAATTAATGGATATTTGCAGCTGTTTCTTCTTATTTTGAGTTGTGTCACATCAGCAAATGAAGGTTCCGAAAGCTTGACTCCATCTACGTCATTAAGCTTCACTCTACTTTGAGGAGATACCTCTTCCCCGGTTGTCTTTTGAGTGCCTTCCAACCTGTGGGGTTCTTTTTCCGGCACTATATCAGACAGTGTTCCCCTGCCAGTCGTAAGGCTTTCACTGGCTAATTCTTTTCAGAAGTAGATAGCCAGGTCCTTCTTCCTAGTCTTAGTCTGTAAGCGCAGCAGAAACCTGTCCACCATGGGTGACCCTGCTGGTATTTGAATACCAGTGACATAGCTTCCAGCATCACAGCAACACACAAGCCTCCACAGTATGACAAACTGACAAACACATGGGAGAATCTTGGTATATTGTTGGTATATCCTGACTTGTTATATCCTGGTATTATGTCTCAAGATTATTATGTATTATATCTGAAGCTCTTTAAAAATACAGTTAATGGTTATATACAGGGATATTTTTATCTGAAGTTGTATTTTTTTTAACTGATTTTATTTGGCCTTTATGTTATGTTTGTAATTAATTTCTATTAGGTCTTTCATTATAAGAGTATTATTTTTGTAAGTTAATCATGGGCATATTAAGTTTTGTCATCTGCAGATACATTTTTACTTTGTTGATTTGCTGAGAACATTTGACCAAAATATCTCAACAAAAAGATGGACTATACTGGACTTGTGAAAAGGACTGTATAGAACAGAACTCCTACACAGAAGCTGACTGTGGTTAATCTAGAATCACGTAGAAAAGAAATTAACTATACAAGACTGAGTAAACAAAAGGAGACTATGGCTTTTACGTGGGAATATTGCTGACGTTTAAGGTGCTACTTTCTACACATAAGAAACCATTTTCCTCTCTCCTAAATTATTTAACTAATGGGTTCAGGTATTCCAACTCCTGAATTAGAAGTTCTTCTCTCATAGAAACACTTTTGTGACACTACTGCTTCTGAGAAAGTGACCCATAACTGTTAATAGGTAAACCAAGGAAGGTAGCTTGCCTCAAGAACACTTGTTGTTGTTGTTGTTGTTGTTGTTGTTGTTGTTGTTGTTGTTGTTGTTGTTGCTAGGTGTCATCGAGTCGGTTCCTACTCATAGCAACCCTATGCACAACAGAAGGAAACACTGCCTGGTCCTGAGCCATCCTTAAAATCATTGTTATGCTCGATCTCATTGTTGCAGACACTGTGTCAATCCACCTCATTCAGGGTCTTCCTTGCACTCTGCCAAGCATGATGTCCTTCTCCAGGGACTGATCCCTCCTGACAACATGTCCAAAGTATGTAAGATGCAGTCTCGCCATCCTTGCCTCTAAGGAGCATTCTGGCTGTACTTCATTTAAGACAGATTTGTTCGTTCTTTTGCCAGTCCATGGTATGTTCAATGCTCTTCGCCAACACTACAATTCAAAGGTATCACTTCTTCTTTGGTCTTTCTTATTCACTGTCCAGCTTTCACACGCATATGATGAGATTGAAAATACCATGGCTTGGGTCAGGCACACCTTAGTCTTCAGGGTGACATCTTGGTTCTTCAACACTTTGAAAAGGTCCTTTGCAGAAGATTTGCCCAATGCAATGCGTCTTTTGATTTCTTGACTGCTGCTTCCACGGCTGTTGATTGTGGATCCAAGTAAAATGAAATCCTTGACAACGTCAATCTTTTCTCTGCTTATCATGATGTTGCTCATTGGTCCAGTTGTAAGGATTTTTGTTTTCTTTATGTTGAGGTTCAATGCATACTGAAGCTGTGGTCTTTGATCTTCATTAGAAAGTGCTTCAAGTCCTCTTCATTTTCAGCAAGCAAGGTTGTGTCATCTGCATAACGCAGGTTGTTAATGAGTCTTTCTCCAATCCTGATGCCCCATTCTTCATATAGTCCATATAGTCCTGATTGGTTTAAAGTCAGGAAAGGTGTGCATCAGGGTTATATTCTTTCACCATACCTATTCAATCTGTACGCTGAGCAAATAATACAAGAAGCAGGACTATATGAAGAAGAACACTTAGTATGTTTTAAACAGATTAACTGAAGACCTCCAACAGGAGAGGTCTATCCTATATTATCTTATTAATCACATACTCTCTAATAAATATCTGGTTGTGACGTGAATTTTTCTATACCTTCTGTTTCTTCTAGACAAACTTTGTGTGTGGTGGATCCAACTATACTGGTTGTAAATGATCCTTTTCTAACTGACAGTGAGTTAGATTCCTGGTAAATGCAGGGGCAACGCACTTTGAGAATTTTAATATTGCCTTTAGGTATTCATAGTAATGATACTAGTAAATACTGAAAAGGTAATGTTAAATTGTTACACACTATAAAACGAGGGTCAAAAAGAAACCCATTGGTCCAACACTCAGGGTATGGTTGGTAGCTTTAATTCCTAGTTATGATACAGTTGAATTGGAGAAATCCTTAAGAAATTTATCAATCATTATGGGACAAATAACAAAGTTGCTAATGAGATAAAGACGCAACAGTAATTTCTGACCTCATTAGCCAAAATGATATGAGATACATAAATAGCCTTAAGATTTCTTTATTAGCCCAAGAAAGTATAATCTGTGCTGTAGCAAATACCTCTTGTTGCATTTGGATAAATAACACAGGGGAAACAGAGCAGGATACACACAGAATTAGACAGCAAGCTACTTGGTTATACACTGTAACACCCTTACAAACACCAGATTTATTTGGTTGGTTACCATCAGGAATAAGTACATGGGCTAGATCACTACTGCAAAGGATAATAATATTCTTAGTTTGCATCCTAATCGTATTAGGCATAATAAAATTTACCTTCCAGTGTCTTACACACCTAAAAGGGCAAAAGGCGGCCTGGGGCTAAAATGTTGATGTACATTGAGTCTGCCCACTCCAGCAATGCAATTGGGAAAATCACTCTTAATATCCTGGTGAAGAACCAAATGGTTTCTGGTGGAAAACCAGCACCATGAGTTTAAGGAGCCTGCAATGGCTTCCAGTTAGGACCTCGACTAAGTCCTTTATTGATCATTGATATGTTATCTCCAATCTCTGATCAACAGGAAGGAATGACTTAGAAAATAATATTGGAATTATTATTCCCTGTCCTTGAGCACAGAGACTGTGACACAGCTGGAGCTGGACTCGCAAAGACTCATAAAGACACACCAACTGGGCCCTAAAGAATTAAGACAATCTAAAAAAAATCTTTAGGAAGACATTCACAAAAACAGGGCATAAAAGCCATTCTTTTTCTTTTAATATTTAGTAAATAGTTATAAACCAACAAGAGGTCAGTAGCTACAATGAAAGGCATAGGGTCCAATATTTGCCCCTCCCTGAAACTATGCCAAACAATTCTGAGCCAGGTTATAGCTCAAAATGGACACTGGTCTTGAATGACCAATGTCCAAAAAGAAATGAGAGTGAGACAGAACCCCCACAGTGCTGTATTCTTCATCTGGCTTCCTCCCCTACAGTGTTGTATTGCAAAATCCTTACCTTTGCTGGGATTCCCCACCCCAGCTTTGCATTTGAATCCTGCTTTTGCCTGAAGGTTATATGTAAACCACATTGCACCTGTGTAGTATGATTAAGAACATTGCTGATGTAACTTGTATGAACTCCCTACTTGTAAACCCCTTTAAAGGTAACCTGCCTGCCTGCCCTTGGCGAGCAGCCTTGGCAGCAACAGCCCCAACTGCTCCACTTCCTTGTACAACAAACTAAAGGTGTCTTTCTTGTTCTCCCACCTCGGTCACTCGTTTATTGGCCAATATGAGTCATGTCAAGTAAGAACCTGGGGTTTCCACCCAGTAACATTTCAACGCCACCATTAATGGTTCTAAGACAAAGCCACCCAAAATGAGAAATGGTTCAGCTCAAATGAAACCTTTCGTGGTTTAAGCTTGAGCTGGCCAAAGATAGAAAACAAAACAAAACCTGTTGCTATCGAGTTGATTCCGACTCATAGCGACCCCACAGGATAGAGTAGAACTGTCTCACAGAGTTTCCAAGGAGTGCCTGGTGGACTCAAACTGTTGACCTTTTGGTTAGCAGACGTAGCTCTTAACCACTACGCCACCAGAGTTTCCATGGCCAAAGATGAAAGTCAAAGTCAAAGCACAAACATACAGCAAAAGCAAAAGCTGGGAACAACTGACACCAAACCCCAATCCATTCACTGGAAGCCCAAAATCCAATGATCTATGCTACCTCACCCACCCATCACCAAAACCATGTTCCAATCAGGCCCTACCTAGACACACAGCACTGGCTGCATTGGAAAGAAAGGTAGAGGAGCAGGTCCTTAGGCCCTGGTCCTGTGGCACCATCCAAATGCAATAGAATAGCTGGGCACCCTTCCCACCCCCACCCCACAGAGAAGCTCAGCCTTGCCTTGCAGGACTTGCAAATCTGCAGAGAAGCTAGCAATGTGCCACCTAGGCACCACACAGCTACTATTTCCAGGAAATGGGAGCTACTTATGCAGCCTACCTGGTGAGATTGCCCCATGCAGTCTAGATATTACATGGCCATTTAAGGAGTGCTGTTCTGCAGAGCTCACTGGAAAGAGCACTGCAGGGAACACAGAAACTGGGTCGAAGCCTTGTCTGATTACACACCACACCAATTTTCACCTCCATACAGTCTCCCTTGATAATCAAATCCTACCCTACCCTGAAGCCCAATGCAAGTTCTGCCTTCTCTTAGGGGATGCCCCTACCTCCTACAGTTCTCAACGATCACCCTATTTGTATTTGAATATTTCATCCACTCAAAAAATACTTATAGATGCTTTTTATATGGCAGCATTGTTTATAACAGTATCACTGCATTTCTCTCACAGGAATTCATGTTTTTTGACAAGGCTGCCCAAGTCCTACACATCTGCTGCTAATCCCCACCAGAAATCACCTTCAAATACAACAAATGTATTATACTCCTAGATACGCCCTACCTCAAGATCGCCAGTTCTCCTCCCTGCAATCCATCCTGCACTTCCCTATCAGATCTATTTTGTTTAACACCACTTTATACAGGCCTCACCTTGCTCACCACTTTGCTGACTCCTGATCACCTACAGCAGAGGTCTTAAAACTGCAGGTATCAATCCCTTAGTCAGTAGGTCAGCTTTTTTTTTTTTTAATCAGAGTTCATCGTAAGGGTGTGTGCTATTTTGCAAAAGTGTTTCATTATAATAATAACAGCAGCTTACACTTACTGTGTCAGGCACTCTTCTATGCACTTTACGTTTGTTATCTCATTCATCCTCACAACAACCCTATGATGTATTATCATCTCCATTTTTTTTAAGTAACTTTTATTGTGCTTTAAGTGAAAGTTTACAAATCAAGTCAGTCTGTCACATATAAACTTATATACACCATACTACATACTCCCATTTACTCTCCCCCTAATGAGTCAGCCCACTCCCTCCTTCCAGTCTCTCCTTTCATGACCGTCTTGCCAGTTTCTAACCCTCTCTACCCTCCCATCTCCCCTCCAGACAGGAGAAGATGCCAACACAGTCTCAAGTGTCCACCTGATACAAATAGCTCACTCCTCATCAGCATCTCTCTCCAACCTATTGTCCAGTCCATTCCATGTCTGATGAGTTGTCTTCGGGAATGGTTCCTGTCCTGGGCCAACAGAAGGTTTGGGGACCATGCCCGCCGGGATTCTTCCAGTCTCAGTCAGACCATTAAGTCTGGTCTTTTTATGAGAATTTGGGGTCTGCCTCCCACCGTTCTCCTGCTCCCTCAGGGGTTCTCTGTTGTGCTCCCTGTCAGGGCAGTCATTGGCTGTGGCGGGGCACCATCTAGTTCTTCTGGTCTCAGGATGATGTAAGTCTTCATCTCCATTTTTCAGATCAAGAAACTGAAGCACACAGAGGTAAACTAAGTGGTGACATTTAGGTACTTGTAGTCTGGCTCTAGAGTCCAAGCTCTTATCCCCTACACTACACTGCAAAGTACAAGAAGGGCATTTGTATATGTATAAATGCACGTGTGTACAGTGTTTTAAAATACTTTCCATAAAAACACGTCTTTAACAACTCATCAGACATGAAAGGGACTAGACAATGGGTTGGAGAGAGATGCTGATAAAGAGTGAGCTACTTGTATCAGGTGGACACTTGAGACTGTGTTGGCATCTCCTGTCTGGAGGGGAGATGGGAGGGTAGAGAGGGTCAGAAACTGGCAAAACCGGCATGAAAAGAGAGACTGGAAGGAGGGAGCGGACTGACTCATTAGGGGGAGAGTAAGTGGGAGTATGGAGTAAGGTGTATATAAGCTTATATGTGACAGACTGACTTGATTTGTAAACTTTCACTTAAAGCACAATAAAAATTATTTTTAAAAAAACACCTCTTTAAAATAAAGCCCAAACTTCTGCCTCTTTAGCTTTACTTCCTACTGCTTCTTCCATGTACCCTCCACTTCCACCAAATTGACATTCTCACGGGATCTGCCTCTTCATTCATGGTTTGCCATTTCCCTTTTGCCCTCTCCTTCAAATCCAACTAACCTTTTAGGCTTCATTCCTCCAGGAAAGCTTGAAAATGGGAGAAAGAGAAATACACCTTTATTTAAAGCCTACCATGTATCAGTCACTATGCTGATGCCTTACACACATTATCTCATTTAATCCTCACAACCCCATGAGGCTGCTATTACCATCCCCATTCTACAGATAAGGAAAAAACACTTCAGAGAGTTCAGGTAACTCTCCCAATAGCCTACAGTTCTAAAGCACATGTTCTTTCTTATATGCCTTCTAAGCCCCTTAATGACCTATTCCTGGCATTTAAATACTTACATGTATACTATTTAATTTTTGCATTTTATTAAAAACTGTCTGAAACTATTTTCCTGTTTATATACGGGTCTTATTTTCCCAGCTGGATTCTGAGCTCCCCTTCCTCACCCTTTTCCCAGCTGGACTCTGAGCCCCCCTTCCTCACCCACAGCACCTACCACACGGCTTGGCACACAGTGGCTGCAAAGTTTTCAACCAATCAAAATAAAAGGTCTGGGCTCTGCTAGAAGAGGGGACTGTTGTGCTCTGAGTAAAACTGCTCAACAGCTGTGCCTTAACCATACGTAACTATTAAGTAGCTTCTTCTAGAGCTAAGGAAAAAAGCTCTCTAAACCAAGAAAATCATATAGTGAAGTCTATGAGTCACTCTTGTCAGCAATGATATGAAGATCCCAGAAAACAAGTAACAAAAAAAGAATTACAGTGGGTGGAGTGTTTTTTCTCTTCCCACTCTGTAGGGAACACAATTGGGATAATGCTCTTAAAGAGTGCACATAGCTTCAGCTACAGAATGAGGGTATCCCAAAGGGAAAGTCAGCAAAAACAGCCAACCCTAAAGATGCTCACAGAAGGCCCCAAGAGACTTGGGAAAATATGGTGGAAAAATACTGGACTAGGAAACAAAATCTGGGCTCTAGGCCTGGTTCATTCATTTATTCAACAAATATTTATTGAGAGCTCTGAGGACACCAGTCCAACTTGGTGTGTAATCTGCACAAGTAAGTTACTTAACGTCTCTGGAACTCAATTTCTTCAACTCTAAAATGAGCTCAATAAGCATGTTGTTTCACAAGATGCTAAAAGGGTCAAATGAGGAAAGAACAGACCTATGTTGTGGGCAAAGTATAAGGCTGTATCTCATATCTGTAGTTCTCTGGTCTAAGGGTAGAGCAGTGGTTGGGAGAAATGCGGAAATGAGATCAGTAGTAACCTCAACTGCATCACAGTCACCCACTTTTCTGATCCCACTGTTGAGCCTATAATATTTCCAAGAATCACAGCACAGAGTCAGTTCTAGGATTTGCAAGTTCGAAAAGCCTAGGAAAAAATCACAGAATCTCAGCTATAAGGACCCTGAGAGGCCAAATCATCCTAATTCACACTCATATCTCTTCCAGAACATAACCAGATGATCATAAGAGATCAAGCCACGTTTTGTAAGCGAGATTATTCAGTTTCAATAACTATGCTTATTTTTGTATTGTTATCCCTGAGTCTTTAGAAAATTCTTGCCTAAACATTCTACCCAAAGCTTCCTTATATGGAAGAACGCAGGAAAATTCCTGTGCCCAACTTGGGCCTAAACATAAAGGGAGAGCAAGCAATACCTTGCTGAAGTCTATATGGTGGTAGTGGAGATAATTAATAAGAGTCCCTCCATGGAAAAAGCAGATTCAAAATCCAGGTTCAGACTGTGTGGTTCAGCTGCCCTTCTCATATCTTCTAACGCAAACTTTGCTCATTCTGGATGGTGGTCTTATGAAGAAATTCAGCATTTCCTCACAGCACCTCCAGGCAGCTAGTCTCTGTTTAATAGCTAAAATGCCAAAGCACTCATATTTCTGGATGGCCTTCTCCAATGCTAGGAGTTCTAATAGTTTGAAAATTTTTCCTTGTATAGCAGGGTGCCCAGTTAAACAGGAATTCAAACTACTTTAGTTGGAGAAACTGTCATTTTAAAGTTGTCAGCCCTTCTCTGTCTTAGAAACATCAAGCCATCTTGGGGTAGACCTTTCTTCAAGGGCCCCCTTTTAGCCATGTAAGTATAATGCAAATTGGGTACACATTGCCCTGCGGGGCGGGGCGGGGGGAAGGATTCAACAGGATCTTTTGTGACGTGGAAATGACTGTTCTCAATATCCCTTTTTATGCAAAGCTGGGGAAAATGAATATGCACAGGGTCCAAACCCTTCCAAGGAACACAGATTGAAACCTTGACGCCCCCTGCCTTACTTTTTAAGCTCAATGCTATTAGAATTGTTCTCACAGGTTGGGATCCTAAGTGAAGTTAAAGGTAGGAAGGGACACTAACACACAACAGAAAGCTCACGCTGGGGTAAAGGAAAGTCTGAACTGATGTTCCAAGTTCAATACTGTAACCAAAATGAACATGTGCCAAGGCTGGTTCTGGAACTGGATTGTGGCTAAATCTAGAAACACTTCTAGACCCAGGCAACTAGAGACTGTAGGGATTCCCTCCTTAATGGATGAGCTTGTAAATATAAACTTAAGTGCATTCACCTTGAGAGCTCAAGCATGATGGACCCTAGGCCACGTGTGATACTGAAGGAGTGGTATCAACCTCCTTAAAGAACCACTGTGTCTTATGCATAACCAGGTCCTCATAGCACCAGTATATAAGCAATCAGTATACTGTGAGAGATCTGTTTTGAAAAAACCACACTGTTTAGCACTAACAGAAGCTTAAAAATGGGACCCTTAGCAGGCTGGTAAGATTCTCCAGTTTTCTATTTGGAAGTAAGACTGACCCCTCTGGACTAAATAAGCTTTTAGAATTCTTGAACACTTCAGAAGGAGCCAAAGACTGGGTCAAAGGCAAGTAGCTCTGCCTGCTTCCGTTGTGGGATTCTAGAGGTACTGTGATAGCTATTTTATGCCTTCCTCTGGGCCTCCTGATCTCAAGACCCCTTTAGTGCTTAGACTTTAGGCCTAAGTCATTTTACTTCTTGACGCACTTGCCACCAAGGCAAGAGGGGCAATGGCTAGACAACAATAAATGAAGAGATGTATTACTAGGAAGACAGTATAGCATAGGAATTAAGAATATGGGCTCTGGAGTCAGCTGGGTTCAAATCCTCGTTCTATCACTTAACTAGCCATGGGACCTTAGACAAGTCAGTTAACTTTTCTGTTCCTCAGTCCCCTCCTCTCCCTCTGTAGAATGAAGATAATTTTACCTACTGATGGAAACGTTCTATATCTTGATTGCTGCTGAAAGGTTACATAGGTGTATACATTTGTCATAACTGAAACCAAACATTTAAAACAAGCATATTTTATTATATGTAAGTTATATCTCAATAAAGTAGATTTTAAAAGTTAAGGAAAATTACAGTAATTGCTCATGGATTATTGTGAGGATTTAAAGCGTTTAAAAATACCTATAACAGTACCAGGAAACTTAGTAACCAAAACCTGAACCAAATTCATTGCCATCAATTTCGACTCATAGCGACCCTATAGAACAGGGTAGAACTGCCCCATGGGGTTTCCAAGGAGCACTTGGTAGATTCAAACTGCCAACCTTTTGGTTAGTAGCCATAGCTCTTAACCACTACACCACCAGGGATTCCAGAAAACAGAGTAAGCATAGTAAGCACTCAATAAATGTTATTTGTAACGGGTTTGCAATGCGGTACACAATCTGTGTCCTGTGGTTGCTGCTGAGAAATAAACGAAGGATCTGAGATCCAAAAGTGTCCTCAGGTAGTCCAGGTGTGATGATTCCCAGAAGTTCCATTACAGGCCTGGCTTTCACCAGATAAAACACCAGTGTTAGCGAGTGGTCATCGAAGCCACATCTACTGGTTCCATCAGATTTGGAGCAAATGAGAATGAAGAAAACCAAAGGCACAAGGAAAATATTAGTCCAAAGGACTAATGGGCCTCAACTACCATAGCCTCCACCAGACTAATGGTGCCCCATTACCACCACTGACCGTTCTGACAGGGATCACAGTAGAAGGTCCTGGACAGACTGGGAGAAAAATGTAGAACAAAATTCAAATTCATGAAAAAAGACCAGGCTTGCTGGTCTGACAGAGACTAAATGAACCCCTCAGACTATGGCCCCTGGACAGCCTGCTAACTCAGAACTGAAGCCACTTCCAAGTACACCTTTCAGCCAAAGATTAACCAAAAAAAAAACCAAACCCACTGCCATCGAGTCGATTCTGACTTATAGCGACCCTATAGAACGCAGTAGAACTGCCCCATAGAGTTTCCAAGGAGCGCCTGGCGGATTTGAGCTGCCAACCTCTTGGTTAGCAGCTGTAGCACTTAACCACTATGCCACAAGGGTTTCCAGCCAAA
This sequence comes from Loxodonta africana, assembly GCF_030014295.1. NCBI lineage: Eukaryota > Metazoa > Chordata > Mammalia > Proboscidea > Elephantidae > Loxodonta > Loxodonta africana. The sequence continues at coordinate 86,639,683 of NC_087348.1, forward strand.
GATTAGACAGGCCTATGAAACAATAACACACTCAAGGACTGTGCTGCTTTGTTCAATCAAGTGTATGAGACCAAACAGGCAACACCTGCCCAAAAACAAAGACGAGAAGGCTGGAAGGGTCAGGAAAACTGGACAAATGAACACGGAGAACCCAGTGTGGAAAGGGAAAGGGAGAGAGTACTGACACATTTTTGGGATTGCAGCTAATGTCACAAAACAATTTGTGTACAGTATTTTTTAATAAAAAGCTAATTTGCGCTGTAAACTTTCACCTAAAATACACACACACACACACACACACACAAAACCACACCTCTTCCATGTTCCAGCCAAGGTTACATTTAATGCTGGGAAAGCCAAACCACAGGAATCACCATCAATACCCAAGATGTTCCAGTGAAACTGTGAGGGATCTTCTTTCTTCAGTCTTAGTCTGGCTTAGATTATGAGGTTTTCCTGGGCCAACTTGCTGTTTTATTCAGTCCTTTGCCAAGTTTTCCGTGAATGCCCCTGTGCCCAGCCTGTGCAGGAGCCAGGAGGTGACAGAAGGGAAGGATATCAAGTTCCCTGATTGCCTCCCATTCACCAAGTTTATAATCTATAGGAATTACAAACAGAAAAAAAGACCCTGATATTAGAAGCAGCAAGGTATAGTTAAGAGAGCAACCCACAGGGAGTCAGAAGATCAGGGTCTAGCTTCAGGTGACACTAGTCACATGATCTTGAGTGAGTCACATCCATACCCACTGTTTCTTCATCTATAAAATGAAGGGGTAAGGATAAACAGTCTCAGTCTACGGCCCAAGGATTGTAGGAAAACAAGTGTAAGAGGACTTGTTTCATAGTCTCAGCCCTGTGAGGAATTTCAGGGAGAGCCAAGTGAGCTAATTTAGAAGAATTGATTCTGTCTTAGATCCAGAACACAAAATACAGGAGGAGTGCCTCCTTGTTGCAGCTGTTGCAGCACCAGTGATGGCAATCATAATCTGGAGGAGATCTCCTCCAGCTGCTATGCCAGGGAGCCAGTTCATTTCCATTTTCTCACCTTGCACTGCCCCACGGGGCCAAACCTGCAAACCAAGGACTCAGGATGCCAAGAGTGGCACATTTCTGGCATTTCCTCTCTACTCATTCACTGGGTCAGGCCCAGGGGCTTAGAAGAGCACTCTGAGGTGAAGGGCAAGGTAAAGCAAAGCAGGCAAAGATAACATCTGTGGATCACAACACTGTTCTCTCTGGAAGCCAGCTACTCCCATTCATGTTTGAAGGGCTATGGGGTCTGGGACATATATAACATGGTGACTTATGGAAGAGAATCCTTTTTAGTTTATGGAGGTACACAAGATAGTCATCCAGGTAACAACCATCTACTTCTAGTGTGGGCATCCAAAACCTGTTGCTGATAAGTCGATTCTGACTCACAGTAACCCTATAAGACAGAGTAGAACTGCCCCCATAGAGTTTCCAAGGAGCGCCTTGTGGATTCGAACTGCTGACTTTTTGGTTAGCAGCCCTAGCTCTTAAGCACTACGCCACCAGGGTTTCCGAATCAGTGTAATTCAATTCAACCACTATTAAAACTCCAGTATACCTAAGGCCCCGTGCTTGCTAAAGAAAGAGGGAACTGACTCAGTCTCTTGCTCCCAGGAGGTTCCAAGATGTGGACAGGAGGAGGGTAGACAGCTATGTATGAAGTGCTATGGAGGCACAAAAGGTGGGTGTGACTAAGCCCACAGAAAGAAGAGGTCCAAAGTGGTATCACTGAAAAGGTGACATCTAAACTGGGTCTTAAAGGATGAGTAGGTATACATGGAGCACAGAAGATGGCAAGGGCATTACTAACAGAATAGAATGTACAAAGGCCTCAGATAGGAAAAAGCCTGTTGTGCTTCAGGAATGGCAAGCAGTCTGGTGGAGCTGATATACAGGATAGGTAAATGGAACAGCCTTGTGTTGTTTAGGATCCTACTTCTCAAACCGGGCTGCAAAGCCTCCAAGAGAACAAGGAAGGAGAAAAAAGAGTGCTCAAAAGCAGATGAGGGTGCTGAATTTGGAAGCAAATACACATTCCACCTTCCACCTTTCTCCAGGCTCTGCCCTACACACATATCCCTCTCCCACCCCACACACACACCCCAGCAACTCTGGGAAGGACAAAATGCAAGGTCAGTAGCTCCAGAATGCCCAGTTGAAGAGGACAGTCCCCTATAGAATGAAAGAAATAAGAACCTCAGGCTCCCTGGAAAGGGGACCAAATGAAAAAAAAAAAAAAAGAAACCAAACCATTGCCATTGAGTCAATTCCAACTCATAGCGACCCTATAGGACAGAGTAGAACTGCCCCATGGGGTTTCCAAGGAACAGCTGGTGGATTCGAACTGCCGACCTCTTATTTAACAGCCAAGCTCTTAACCACTGCACCAGCAGGGCTTCTGGAAAGGGACATTAAGTGTTAATAACTTACAAAGATCCTACTGACTCTTAGCACCCACGCCACTTACAAAGGCTGAGGGAATCTCTTTCCCCACACAAACCTAGCCCCAATTCTTTTCATTCAAACTCAATTCTAGTAAGCCATCCCCAACTCCTACCTTCTTGAAAATGCTCTGGGAGCTGGCAAGAAAGGCAGCCCAACAAATGCAGAGCTGACTTACACTTTAAAAGTTATCCTAGAGTATCTCCCAAGCAGGACACACTCCTGAGCCTCAGTGGGGCTGCCGAGAGTCGTTAGGCGACTGACACAGGCCACACAAATAAGTCCAGTTAGAAAAGGCCAAAGAAGCCATGGAAATGAGACGAGAGGCAAGGCTTGAAGTCTGTACCCACACTGGGAAACACTGGGAGTGGGAGAGATGCACACACTTTAGAGTTAGATCTGGGCTCTAATCACAGACTGCCACTTACTAGCTTATTTAGTTCACTGAACTTTAATCTCCTCATCTGTAAAATGAATAACAATAGTATCTACCTCATAGCATTACTGGGAGTATTAAACAAAATAAAGAATATAAAGGGCCTAAAAATAAATAAATAAAATAATACGGAGCCCTGGTAGCGCAGTGGTTAAGAGCTCAGCTCTAACCAAAAGGTCAGTAGTTTGAATCCACCAGCTGCTCCTTAGAAATCCTATGTAGCAGTTATACTCTGTCCTTTAGGATCGCTATGAGTCGGAATTAACTGGACAGCAACGGGTTTTTGTAGCCTGGGGCACACAGTGTTTAAATAACTTCCCTTCCCTTTAACTAGAGCCACAATATTGCACTGTTGCACAATTGGGGGAAGGGGGTGGACACCAATCACAACACAGTCTCTGTGAACGGCACACTCTGGAGTTACGGAATGCACAGTTCAAGGTAGCCACTTGCTAAGACTTCTGTCTATAACTCAGAGAAACAGTTTACTAGAAATTAGTTTGACAGAATTCCTTAATTGGGGCTGGGCTTGTGCAGGGAGAACAGATTCCCTCAGCCTTCCTAAGTGGCATGGCTGCTAGAGTTGGTAGGATCTTTGTAAATACCACCTGAGGTGAATTCAAGACAATGAATGGGTCTGAAGCCACAAAACCAATGAGAATAACACACCAGGGAGATGAAACTGAAACCAGGGCAACTTCATCTCAGCCAGAAAGCCTTTCCTATGTTTCCTAGTGGGGCAAATGCCAATTTCTGGACCTCTATCAACCTCAAATCTATAGATGAGACCCATCAACCAAAGATCTGGCAAGCGTGAGGCCAGAGACGGGAGCAAATGCTACAAGTTTCCAGCTGAAGTCTATGTTCTATCTGCTTGACAGGTAAGCCAAACACTCAAGGGCAGGCAATTTCTTTAAAAATGTTAAGTCCTATCACACAAGACCCAGGAGACTGAGTCCAAGATCTAGGGTGACCTTAGTATCCTGGTTACCAAGGAGTGACATCACTGCTCCTGACTAAACTTCCTCATGGTAGATAGGGACCATGTCTAATTGTTTTCTACATCCCTACAGCCTAGCACAGGGTATGATGATATGCTACCAGCTGTAAATGGCTGTTGAATAAATGAACTGATACAGACATGGTTTTATCCCTATTGGTTTTCTTCTAGGCCTTTGCGTATACTCTTTCTGCTGCCTAGAAATACCTTTCTTAATTCTTTACTTAGCTAATACTTCTCAATTTTCAGGTCTCAATTTAAACATCACCCCCTCAGTGAGGCCTTTCCTCTCACCCTAAAAAAATATTAAGTTCCCCTGTTATATATGCCCTCTTATTACATCCCTTATTTCCCACTTCATGACATTCATCAGATTCCATTGTGATTATTGTTGTTGGTTGCCTTTGAGGCTCTGACTCATGATTACTTGTTTCATTTTCGCTATACTGTAAGTCCTTCTGGTGGGCAAATGTGAGCAGGAGCCATTATCTGTCTTGTTCATTGTACTCATTCCCAGTGTCTAGTACAGTACCTGGCACAGAGTGCCCAATATGTTAAAAGAATGACTGAATGAGTGAATGCATAAATGAATTAGAGTACTCCAGTCCAAAATTACTTTTGGGTCACTGGGAATTCAAAACCATCTACTCAGTCCTAAGCTGGCAAGTCACTTTTTTACTAGAACCTTAAAGCTTACGAATGCTCATGCATGGAAATGATGGCAGATCTAGTGTACAATATAACGAAGAATAGTTTGTATAACATGGAGTCCCTGGGTCGCACAAACACTAACCAAAATGTTGGCAATTCAAACCCACCCATAGGCTCCTCTGAAGACAGGCCTAGAGATCTGCTTCAAAAGGTCACAGCCTTAGAAATCTTATGGAGCAGTTCTACTCTGACACACATGGGGTCACCATAAGTCGGAATCAACTCGACAGCAACTAACTACAGCAACAAGTTTGTGTGATAGGAAGTACGGAGAGAGAAGGTGAGATAGTGAAGCAGGAACCCCGCCTCAGAGTGCCCTGTATGCCATGCTAAGGAACGTAGCTTATTAGCCTACAGGATAGCAACTATCTGACTTGGCTTCACTAAGGCCACAAAGGCCTATCGCCATCCTACTACACCCATCCACTGAGTTCCCTCTGCTGCCCACAGACTGATAGGCCTTCTACATCTCCCTTCAGGTTCGCCCCCACTCCTCTGAGCTATCTGGGAAAATTCAATAATGCAAGCACCTCCAGGGATAGCCTGCCCAAATTATCCTAGCGCAGTTTTACTAAAGAAAGATGCAAATAGGGAAGCTGTCGTTTAGGAAGAACAAAGTCAAAAGACCTGGATTCAAGTCTTGCTAGCTGTGTGACCTTAAGTTACTCAATTAGTCAATCTTTCTTAGTTTTAGTAATCTCTATAAAGTGTCAATAATACCTATCTCAGAAGGTTGTAGGGAAGATGAAGATAACACATGCAAAGTGCCTAGTACAGGGCCATTCATACAGTGACGGTCCAACCCAAAACCCAAACCCAGTGCCATCAAGTCGATTCCGACTCATAGTGGCCCTATAGGACAGAGTAGAGCTGCCCCATAGAGTTTCCAAGGAGCGCCCGGCGGATTCGACCTGCTGACCCTTTGGTTAGCAGCCGTAGCACTTAACCACTACGCCACCAGGGTTTCCACTCAGGACATAGAGGTATTTTTCATTTCTTCCTAAACGCTATAGGGTCACTGTGAGTCAGAACCAACTCAACAGCAACGAGCTTGGTTTTTTTGGTTTTGGCTAAGCACTTGGACTTGACCTGAAGTAGCACAGAGGCCCATGAGGCAGTGGCTACTCATATAGACTTGGGCCTGCATTGCCTCCTAAAAGGGGATGGGCAGATTGCCCTGTTTCCATTCTCTTTCCAGCTGTCTGAGACCTGGGGAAATTACCAGCAGGCAGCCTGCTCAGAGTGTTGAAGTAGGGGAAGAGCGGAGGCCCTCCTAGAACTTCAGATCTATTATTAGCCTGGTCACATATCTACAGAGGCTCAGGATTGTTGTCTGTAAATTTGCTAATCTAAGGCCCAAGACAGGCAATTTAGGATTGGGGTGTGTTTCAGACCAAAGATTGCCTGAGATCCACACTGAATAATAAAATGTGGGAGAAAACCAAAGCAACCAGAGGTAAGGTGGTGACCCTTCACAAGATGTAGAGAAGGAAACAGCAAAATAAATCCCTCGCCCTCACCAATCCTGCTAGCTTTACGTTACAATACACTTCAGACGGGGCTTAGCTTCCCCAGGGATTTCCAATTTGCCTTTAGAAATATCTTCAATATTCACTCTATCCCTGACTGATGTGTAACCTTGGACATGTCACAGTTTGTTTCTACATCTGAAACTCAAGAGGGCTAGGCCAGAAGACCCCGACATCTTGATAAGCTTGCTCAGAGATATTCATCTAAAAGTCCCAGCCCTGATTTATGAAAGCCAAAGTCTAAAACAATGTGTCATACAGATAGAGACAGGGATCTCAGATCAATTGCCCTCTGCCATCAGCCTCAGCTACTCAGCCAGGAAGAGAGACAAGGAACATAACGAACTGGGAACAAGTGATCCCAGTCTCTCCAAATCCCAGCACCTCCAACCACAGAATAACAACATCTTTTCATAGCATCATCAAGGAGCTCAGTAAATGCAAAGGAAATGACCTTGTGGAATCAGAATGTAGGTGTGAATTGCCAGTTCCCTTACAATTCCTTAAAGGGCAGCCTTGGAGCAAAGGTCTGTTTTAAAAATAAAAAAGGAAAGGGAAAATAAAGAGGCTATATTTCCTGCCTTTCCCAATCTCGGCGCTACCACCAGAAGCGCAAACTAGGACATCTGTAGGAAACTTATCGAGAATCATAAAGTTATTAGACAGCAGATCTGACATTTAAATACAGCTCTATATTTGTGTGTGTATATGTGTGTGTGTGTATGGAATTGTGTATGGGTGTATGGTCTTTTCTTTACCAATGAGCCCCATGAAAGGGATTCAAGAAGTAATAGCTTCCAGAATGCCAGGAAAGCAGTTAGATAGCCTTTTAACACTCAGAAAAGGACTCAAGATCTTGCCAATCCTTTGGGGCTCTGTGAAGTATCCCCCTACAACATAAAAATGAGAGAAAGAAGACACACACACTCTAGAGCTAAACTAAAAATATCCACAGGGGACAGATAAACTAAGTGAGTTTAAAAGACAGAATGGCTCCCAAACCATAAAATTTAACTGCTACACCAGATTACATCTCTATTAACACATCCAAAGAGAAAAATGTATCCTTCATCAGGAAGGTTGGCCAGCTGTGGAAACAAAGGCAAAGGAGAGTCACAGGTACATGTATTGACAGTGCTTATTATTCATTCATTCCAAAAAGGTTTATTGAGGACTATTATGTGCCAGACCCAATTCCAGGCCCTGGGAATACAGCGGTCCTAACACTCTCCACAGGAGAGGCAGGCTTAGCCAGCAAAATTCAAACATCCCAGTGGCTTTCCCATGACATTTCTATCCCTAATGTGAAACAAATGTATTAGGCTATTGTAGCCACTGTATCAGTCAGGGTTCTTAGTTTCAAGAACAACTTGGTTTGTAGGTTCAGCAATAGAAACTGGTTCTGGCTAGTTTCAAGAGAAGAAAAAACTTATTAAAAGAATAGCTCAGACTCACCTGAAGAAGTATAAAATCAGGCATAGATGCCAAGAACAATGCCTAAAACCATGTAGCAGAACTAGTCTGGTCAGGACACTGCTGCTTCCACTACCAACCTCCACTGTTCCTAGCCCCCATAATAACCACTGCCACTGTAGCTCCAGGAGCTCCATCTTGCCACATGCACCACCACCCCTGTAGGCCTTGCTTCTTTTATCTCCAGGTCTTCAGAGTCAAAGTCCATGGTGGGTGAATCAGACCAAAAGAACCTAGGACAAGCTGCACGAGAGGTTGAAAGTGAAGACCTGGCATTTTAGGTGAAGAGACACTTAAACCTAGGGAAGGATGATAAACACTCATTTTATGTATTTTGTCATTACACAAAATATTGGATTTATCTAACTAATGCCCTAATGCCCCTAATTCAGATTCTATATTCACCATAATCTTTATGATTAGGAGATGATGTTCAATAGTGCCACTCAAAGGTGGAAAATGTACTGATCACACCTACACAAGTATTCCAGTGTATGTAACAGTCCCATTTCTTGAGGTAAATATAAAAATTGGCACTCTAGTTTTATATATTACCCTCATAAACCTGGTTACTGTGAGTCTGCTCAAAGAAATAAATGTTGTCAGCGTGCTGACAAAATCTAAACTCCCAAACAGTTAAATAATAACACTCACTAAGCATACTATTCTAAACACTTCATATGGATTAACTAACTTTTCGTAACCATATTAGTGGGTACCATTACCCCATTTAGCATAAGAGGAAACTGAGGCACAGAGAGGTACTGAGAACTTGCCCTAGAATACGCAGCTAATAAAATAAAAAGCCCAGACTTTGAACCCACATAATGTGATTCCAATTTGAACTTTTTTGTCATCTCCCCAAAGTAAATTCTCTCCTAATGAGACCTCTTAGGTGGTGGCCTTGATCATTGCAGTGTTTCTGGTGAGTTGCAGATTGGCAGGAAGACATTAAATTCCTGATTTAATTAGTCACAGAAGCAAAATCTTATGGGAAGAGAGATAGCTGGCCACACAGGACAGGAACAGATAAAGCATCTAGGTGGGGCTTTGCTTGGCCCCCAGATTCTCTAACTATAGCTTCAGACAGTACTAGCCACACAGAGAAGTTTTTGCTGGACTCAGAGCTCAATTCTTGCTTTACTATAACTATTTATTTACATTTAGGAATTATGTCTGCATTCAGAAAGACTTTACACGAACAATTTATATTAAGACAGCAGTCTCCAAAGTGGGTGTGCAAGACTTTTCAACGCAGAACAGAGAGAAAAAATTTAAATTTTTATTTTATTATTGTTTTTAATTTTAAAATATAAGAATTATGTTCTGCCAATATTAACTGTACAGACTAACAATGGTGCCCTCCCTGGGTCTGTATATCAGATGTTTCCATATCATTTATCACATATGAGTTTCCCTGAGATTAAAGTGGCACTCCAGCGTGCAAGGGAGAGCATCAGTGTCCACAGTCACTCATTTGCTTTCAGGGCACTATGACACACTGCAATTAACACATGCCTGCTTAAATGGACTTAGGAATTATAGTTCCAATCTTTTTTTCGAACTAAACCAACCCTCACCATGTAGATAAATGACTCCAAAAGATTCTTGCAAATAAGTAAACGATAAAAAACAACCTCCACAGATGGGAGATAATATTAAAATTACCAACAAAAATAAGTAATAACAAAAGGACAGAGCTGACACTTCCAAGTTCTCTATCAGTTACATTACATGGTAAAAGCAATCTAATTGGTTCAAACAATAAAGTTGGCAAAAAATTCAAAATTATCAAGACTACTTAAAATACATATTTACATTTATTATTAACAATGAACTGCATCCTTAGTGTATACTGTGCCTTGATATATTAAATCAGGGGTCAACAAACATTTTGTGTAAAGGAACCAGACAGTAAATATTTAAGGCTTGCAGCCTACACTGTCTCTGTCATAACTCACCAGCTCCGCCATGGTAGTGTGGAGATAACCATAGACAACATGAAAACGAATGAATGTGGCTGTGTTCCAATAAAATTTTATTTATAGAAACAGGAGTAGTTTGCTGACCTTTGTATTAAATGATGATGAAATAAAGGTATCATGATTTGAAACACATTTAAAAATTAAATCTGAAGATAAACCTCCATCTATGATGTTTAAACTCTAGAGATACGCAATCTAGTACTAAGAAGTCTTTCTAGAGGTTTCCTGCTTAATAGTGAAAAACAAAAGGATGAAACATTTATTCCTTCTTATAATAAAAAATAAAATAAAATAGAAAATGGAAAGCAATACTTAGAAAAAACTGCATCTATATTCAGCAAATGCTGCTGAAAATATATACAAAATATTACTTTAGTTTTGAAAAAACAAATGTTATTACAAATTATGGAGCATGGGAGATTTGCTATATACAGTAGGACGTAACGCCACTTATTCCTTCCATCTTCTTTTGATGCTTCCTGCATCGTTTGATGTTTTCCCTGTAGAATCCTTCAATATTTCAACTTGAGGCTTGAATTTCCTCTCCAGTTCTTTCAGCTTGAGAAACATCTTCCCTTTTGGTTTTCCAACTCTAGGTCTTTGCACATTTCGTTATAATACTTTACTTTGTCTTCCTGAGCTGCCCTTTGAATTCTTCTGTTTAGCTCTTTTACTTCATTTCTTCCTTTCACTTTAACTACTCTACATTCAAGAGCAAGTTTCACAATCTCTCTTCTGACATCATTTTGGTCTTTTCTTTCTTTCCTGTATTTTTAAGGACTTTGCTTTCTTCACGTATGATGTCCTTGATGTCATTCTCAACTTATCTGAGCCTTGGTCATTAGTGTTTAATGAGTCAAATCTATTCCTGAGATGGTTTCTAAATTCAGGTGGAATATACTCAAGGTCATACTTTGACTCTTGTGGGCTTACTCTAATTTTCTTCAGCTTCAATTTGAACTTGCATATGAACAGTTGATGGTCTGTTCCACAGTCGACCCCTGGCCTTGTTCTGACTGATGATATTGAGCTTGTCCATCATCTCTTTCCACAGATATAGTAGATTTGATTCCTGTGTATTACATCTGGCAAGGTCTATGGGTATAGTTTGCCTTTTACATTGTTGAAAAAAGGTATTTGCATTGAAGAAGCCGTTGGTCTTGCAAAATCCTATCATGCAATCTCTGGTGTGGCTTTTATCATTAAGGTCATATTTTCCAACTACTGTCAACTTCTTTGTCTCCAACTTTCACATTTCAATCACCAGTAACTATCAATGCATCTTGATTGCATGCTTGATCAATTTCAGACTGCAGAAATTGGTAAAAATCTTCAATTTCCTTATCATTGGCATTAGTGGTTGATGCATACATTTGATTAATAGTTGTATTGACTATTTTCCTTGTAGGTGTATGGGTATTATCCTATCACTGACAGCACTGTACTTCAGGATAGATCTTGAAATGTTCTTTTTGACAATGAATACAACGCCATTCCTCTTCAATTTGTCATTCCCAGGGTAGTATACCATGTCATTGTCCAATTCAAAATGGACAATGTGTTAAATTAAAATATTAAGCAATGCAGGAAGTATCAAAAGAAGGTGAAAGGAATACACAGAGTCACTGTACCAAAAAGAATTGGTTGATGTTCAACCATTTCAGGAGGTAACATATGATCAGGAACCAACAGCACTGAAGGAAGAAGTTCAAGCTGTGCTGAAGGCACTGGCAAAAAACAAGGCTCCAGGAACCGACGGAATATCAATTGAGATGTTCCAACAAATGGATGCAGTGCTGGAAGTGCTCACTTGTCTATGCCAAGAAATTTGGAAGACAGCTACCTGGCCAATTGACTGGAAGAAATCCATATTTATGCCTATTCCCAAGATAGGTGATCCAACAGAATGTGGAAATTATTGAACAATATCATTATCATACATAAGTAAAATTTCGCTCAAGGTCATTCACAAGCAGTTGCAGCAATACATCAACAGGGAACTGCCAGAAATTCAAGCAAGATTCAGAAGAGGACATGGAACCAGGGATATCATTGCTGATGTCAAATGGATCCTGGCTAAAAGCAGAGAATACGAGAAAGATGTTTACCTGTGTTTAATTGGCTATGCAAGGGCATTTGACTGTGTGGATCATAACAAATTATGGATAACATTACAAAGAATGGAAATTCCAGAACGCTTAATTGTGCTCACGTGGAACACGTACAAACACAAAAAGACAGTCATTCGAACAGAACAAAGGGATACTGCGTGGCTGAAATTCAGGAAAGGTGTGTGTCAAAGCTGTATTCTTTCACCATACTTATTCAATCTGTATGCTGAGCAAATAATCCGAGAAGCTGGACTATATGAAAAAGAATGGGGCATCAGGATTGGAGGAAGACTCATTAACAACCTGAATATGCAAATGATACAACCTTGCTAGCTGAAAGTGAAGAGGACTGGAAGCACTTATTGACGAAGGTCAAAGGCTACAGCCTTCAGTATGAATTACGCATTAACACAAAGAAAACAAAAATGCTCATAACTGGACCAAAAAGCAACCTCATGACAAACAGAGAATACTGAAGTTGTCAAGGATTTCATTTTATTTGGATCCACAATCAACGCCCATGGAAGCAGCAGTCAAGAAATCAAATGATGCATCATATTGGGCAAATCTGCTGCAAAAGACCTCTTTAAAGTGTTAAAAAGCAAAGATGTAACTTTAAGGACTAAGGTGCGCCTGACCCAAGCCATGATATTTTCAATGGCCTCATATGCATGTGAAAGCTGGGCAATGAATAAAGAAGACCAAAGAAGAACTGATGCTTTTGAATTATGGTGTTGGAGAAGAATATTGAATATACCATGGACTGCCAGAAGAAAGAACAAATCTGTCTTGGAAGAAGTATAGCCAAAATGCTCATTAGACGCGAGGATGGCGAGACTATGTCTCATGTACACTGAATATGTTATCAGGAGGGACTAGTCCCTGGAGAAGGACATCATGCTTGGTAAAGTAGAGGGTCAGAGAAAAAGAGGAAGACGTTCAGTGAGATGGACTGACACAGTGCTGCAACAATGGGCTCAAGCAAAACAAAAATTGTGAGGATGGCGCAGTTTGTCATACTGTGGGGGCTTGGGTGTTGCTATGATGATGGAAGCTATGCCACCAGTATTCAGATACCAGCAGGGTCACTCATGGAGGGCAGGTTTCAGCTGAGCTTCCAGACTAAGACAGACTAGGAAGAAGGACCCGGCAGTCTACTTCTGAAAAGCATTAGCCAGTGAAAACCTTATGAATAGCAGTGGACAAGTGTTACTAAGCTCTTTTAGCTTTGCTGCTAAGTGCCCGGATGCACCCCACTCCGCCAATAAGCCTTGGCCTGGTTCCGTGGGTCAGTGAGCCCAGCTCCACTGTCAAGGGCCTGGAGGCACCCCACTCTGCCAGGAAGCCTCTACCCAAAAGCACTCAGCCCTCTCGTTCCATGGGCTAGGAAGCCCACTGTACCATCTCCTGCCAGTCTCCTGGTTCTGCTGCCTCTGCTGTTGCCACCATTTCTCTGCTGTTGCTTCTCGTCATCTCTTGCTGTCTCCAGTGCTCTCTCTCTGTCACCTCTGTCTAGGAAGTCTCAGCACACTGATCCTGGGTCCAAAGGATGTGCTCCATTCTTAGCTCTTCTTTCTCGGTGGTCATGAGATCCCTTCTGTCCGCCTCTGGGATGGCAAAACTGACCAATCCCCTTATTAGGGTTCCACACACCTTATTTTCATGGTCCCACTCCCCACAAGGGCTCTATGCACCATATTTGCATTATTAGCCAGCTATCCAATCCCCTTGGTGGGCCACAAGCATTCATTTGCACAATTCTACCCCTTTGGTGGGAGTTACAAGACCATAGGGAGAAAGGCCATATAAAAGTGATCCCTCACACTGCACCATCATAGCATTATCTATAATAGTGGAAAAACTGGAAATGTCTAATAGGAAGTTATATAATGTTATGAGATATAAAAAATATATATATATACACTATATAAAAAAATTAGCCATTAAAAATGACGTGCAGACCTATTTATTGAAATGGAAAAATATTCATGGTATGTTGCATAGTACGAAAAGTATGTTATAGAGTGGTATATAAACTATGATTTCATTTTAAAACTATAATCACACTTTTTATAAACTTAAACATATATGTCTCATACGTGTATTACGGAAAATCAGAATAAACACAAACCTTGAGGAATTCAGAGGTAAAAGACAGAAACTTCTGAAGACAGCATGACAACCAAAAAAACCAAAACTGTTGCCATCAAGTCGATTCCAACACATAGTGACACTGTACAACAGAGTAGAACTGCCCCCACAGAGTTTCCAAGGAGCACTGGGTGGATTCAAGATGCCAACTGACCTTTTGGTTAGCAGCTGTAGCACTTAACCACTATGCCACCAGGGTTTCCAAAAGCATGATAAGTGCTATATAATCGAGGGATATACTAAACATTGCAGAACAACTAGAAGATAGAACTATTCCTCCTGGAAGAGCAAGGGAAGGCTAGAACTCAGCACACTGTACTTTCACTGTTTATGTGCCCTCCCTTCCCTAGATTAGAGTGCCTCAGGGGCAGGAACCTTAAATGAATAATAAGGTCCTTAGGAAACTAGTGGTAGCAGGAATAGAAAGCATGAGGCATAACCAAAAGGAAAATGTCATGCAAGGTGAAGCTGTCAGGGAGTGAGGCAATGATCTTTAAGATCTGTTCTAGCTTTGTGATTCCATGATGCTACAGTAAGATTTCATAACAGAACAGATCTCAGCAATGAAAAACAAGTACCAAGACTTCACATTCACAAACATTTATTAAGTGCTTATTTTTTTTTTTATTTATGTGAAAGGCATTAGTCTAGGAACTAGGGATAAAAAGATGCGCAAGAAAAGCAAGGCCCTTAACCTCATGAAGGTTATAACACAGGAGCAAAGGTAGCCATCGAGCAAGTAACTGAAGTGTAATGAGCACTAATTATAAAGGAGATATATAGAGAGAAACCCTAGGGTCGCTATGAGTCGGAATCAACTCGACGGCTCTGGGTTTTGGGTTATATATATATAGAAACCCTGGTGGCGTAGTGGTTAAGTGCTATGGCTGCTAACCAAAGGGTAGGCAGTTCAAATCTGCCAGGCGCTCCTTGGAAACTCTATGGGGCAGTTCTACTCTGTCCTATAGGGTCACTATGAGTCGGAATCGACTTGATGGCAGTGAGTTTGGAGTTTTGGTTTATATACAGAAGAACTTATCCATTTAATACATTACTCTGCCCCCTGCAAAACTGGTGGATCCTAGAGAATGACAGTAGACTTCTTGCAAGCTCAAACTAATTAAAACCCCAGTTGTAGCTATCATGCTGGACATGGTATCTTTGCTTTAGCAGGTTAATATGGTCTTAGATACACGATATGTGGTCATTGATACGGAGAATACATTATTTTCTATCCCAATGAGAAAAGATTAAAAACAGTTTGTGCTTCATAGTGGGATATAAATCTTATGAATATTCAATTCGGAGATTGCCACTTTGATAAAGTTTTTAGGGGTCTCGTGGACAGGGCATTCTAAAACATCTCTTCCAAAATAAAAGACGAACTGTTAAATCGTACATCCCTAACCATAAAGAAGGAGGCACAACACCTTTAGATTTCTTTGGGTCCAGGAGGTAACACATTTCTAGGAATGTTACTCTGTAGGTCCATAGCTCTGAGTAGGGCCTAAGGCAGGAGAGGGCTCTATAGTAAGTCCAGGCTGACGTTCAAGTAGCACTGCTGCTTGGGCCTAAAGTGTTGGATACGTCAGCAGTGGGGAAAAATGCAGCATGAAATTTATGACAAACCCCAGTAGGAGAATCACTCCACAGGCTCCTGGGGCTTTGGAGTAAAGCCAAGCCATCTTCAGCAGAGAATAACAAACCTTTCAAGAAACAGCTCCTGGAATGTTACTGGGCCGTGGTAGAGATGGAACGTTTGACTATGGGACCTCAAGTGACCATGCATCCAGAACTGATCATTTTGAACTGGGTTCTGTCAGGCCTGGTTAAAACAGTAACTTTTATGTTATGTGAATTTTATCTCAATTAAAAAAAAAAAATGAATGGTTGTTGGCTGCCTAGTGAGCTGGCTGGTGTGCAAGGGCAGCTTCCACCCTCACATAACTTACCATATAGAATCCAGCTCACAGCTTCATACACTCTAACTTATATAACCCACTGCTGTTCAGAGTGACCTTATAGGACAGAGTAGAATTGCCCCATAGGGTTTCCAAGGCTGTAATCTTTATGGAAGCACACTGCCACATCTTTCTCCTATGAACCACTGGTGAGATCAAATCGCTGGCCTTTCAGTTAGCAGCCAAATGCTTAACCACTGCACCACAAGGGCTCCTAGCATATATATATACTCCTTGCCAAACGCTTAAGGTACAGATATATTTCATCACTCACATTAACCAACACATTGTAAAATGACTCCTTCCGGTTCTCTGTGAGTCCCTATTTAAATGTGACAGGCTCCTGGTGTCTTTAAAAAAAGACATAGTTTAGTATCAAGGCCCTTGGCATCTTCACCGTTAGGCAATAACGAGCTCTGCTACTTACCTCACTCTCCCTGACTACGAGGGAAATACAATTTCTACTATAAAAAGCAAGGAGCCCTGCTGGCACTATGGTTAAGTGCTCGGCTGCTAACTGAAAGGTTGGCAGTTTAAAGCCACCCAGCAAAGCCGTAGGAGAAAGCCTCCGCAATCTGATCCCATAAAGTTTACAGCCTGGAAAACCCTATGGGGCATTTCTATTCTTGTCACATACAGCCACTATCTGTTGGAATTGATTTGATGGCACACAGCAACACTATAAAAAGCCAGAGAGACAGGAAAAAATAATTCAGGGACTATCACACCCCAAACATATTTATTGGATAAACAGTCTAGCAGTTTTCAAATTAGGCCCTGAAGACTTGGGTTCCTTGACAATATCTCAGAGACTACTCGGTCAAGAGGCCTGGACGCCAGACCCTCCAGCCCTTCTTTAAGCAGAGTGGCTCTACTTTGGTTGAGTTTTAAATATTGGGAACATACCACATATGCTTTTAAATAAAAATGGCTCAATTATGTGTGAACATCTATGGATTTTGCTGATTTAAAATATCTCCCCCCGACCCTCACTTCCTAAACCCTTCTTTTGGTAAATACACCTTGATCTTCCCTCAGGGAGACACCCCTTCCCTGATCTCAGTCCACATGGTTCCAGTGGAGCTGACCCTGAGCCCTGGGTTCCATGAGTAGAATGTAACTCTACTGGCCAATGAAAGTCCAGCATCCTTCTGGCCATAGTGATTAGTTTAGGGTAGGCACATGATCCAAGCCAAAATCATACCCTAGAATGCCAGCATCATCAGGAGAGAGGTATTATCTTTCGATAATGGTTGCTCAGCTGGTAGAATGCACTCCCAAACTGACAGCTATCTTTGCTACATCAAGGGACGAGCCTACCTAAGAATGACACCAGAACAAAAGAAAGCAGAGCCAAGGGGAGAGAGATCAGGTCCTGGTGACATCATTCAATTCCCTGGATCTAGCTGTGTCTGAAGGTAGATCTACTTCTGAACTTTTCAGTTATTTCAGTCAATAAAAGCCCCTCTCTTGCTTAAGTCAGTATTTCTGCCCCTTGTAAATAAAAGAGACACAACAAATACAAAATTATTTGAAAAAAAACCAGAAGTCACCCACCTGATCAATAAACTCCAAACTTTTACTGTGATGCACAATCAGAAGGAGAACCTAAAAAAAAGCTCCTCAGTGACTTGGTCTTCTCTTTGACTCCCCACTAAATTATAATCACCTTCCCATTGATAACCTCATCAGATCTTCACGAAACAAAACAATAAAACCACATTCACATTTTATATTTGGGGACACTGAGGCTCAGAGAGAAGTGACTAGCCTGAAGTTATCCAAATTGAAATCAAGCTTCTGCCTCCAAATTACGGTAACCTCCATTACTCGTTACTGCCTCGCACAGTTCTCAGAAAATCACACAGAGGGCTGGGAACCTGGCTGGGCTCAGCACAGACTTGCTACCTGACTACATTACTCCTTTGACCCCTGGCAGCTCTGCCTTGCTTCAGTCAGGCCTCACCCTTCTCCCTCTCCTCCGCAGGCTGAGACGTAGACAAGCGCATGGCACAGAACCCCACTGCATGTGCATTAGGGTGTGCCACTGAACTGACCGACAGCCCTACAAGTCAGTGGCCTTATTCCCAAAGTATCCCCTAGACCTATCAAATGCACATCAGTGGACAGGATCTGAGGAGGAAGAAATGTTCTCTAGGATGCACTTTTGGTGAGAAGCTGTGCTACATACAGCCAGCACAGCTAAAATATCTCCGAACCACATTTCCCATAACTATTGGGGATCTAACGATCTAAAAACCATTACTGACTTAGAAAACTCCAACAACATACACCAATAGGTTTAAAGGTACATGAGAGAATTCAGAGAATCATCTGGACAGCAGGGATTAGGGTAGGAGGTAAGGTAAGGCAAAACAAGGTCAGGAACCCAGCAAAGAGTCTAAGAGATAATCTAGGAACACCAGCAAGAAGTGACTTAATACAGCCACAACCTGATGCCTCACTGTATTAGTTAAGGTACGAGTAAAGCTCCTGTAACTAAAAAACCCCTGTTAAAGACTGAATTGTGTCACCCAAAAATACGTGTTGAAATCCTAACCCATTTGCGAATAGGGTTTTCTTTGTTATGTTAATGAGGCCGTATCAGTGTGGGATGTATTTTAAACCAATTACTTTTGAGATATAAAAGGAGATAGGCACAGAAGCAAGCAAGTTCCAATGGCGGAAAGATAGATGCCATGTGGAGATCTCTAAGGAACCCCAAGAAGAATGCTAGAGAAGCTGAGACACAGATTTTCCCCAGAGTAGACAGTGAGAGCCTTCCCCTAGAGCCGGTGCCCTTAATTCAGACTTCTAGACTCCTAAACTAGTAGAAAATAAATTTCTGTTCTTTAAAGCCACCCACTTGTGGTATTTCTATTACAGCAGCACTAGCAAACTAAGACACCTCCAAGTACAGCGATCAGACTAAACAGAAGTTTATTTCTCTCTCATATAATAGTTTAGAGGTGAGCAGTCTGGGGCTAAAAGGGGAACTTGGCCATCCTCACTCAACATGAGGCTTCCATCTCTGGGGCCAAGGAAGGAGCTGCAGCTGTCACCATCTCCCAGCTAGCAGGAAGGAGAAAGGGGCAAGAGAGGCACTCAGCCATTCTTTTCAAGGACAGGACCCAGAAGTGGTAGACACATCATTTGAACTTAGATTCCACTGGTTACAACTTAGATATGTGGCCATACCTAGGTGCAAAGGCGGCTGGGCAGCTATGTGCCCTGCCAAAACTCAGGTGTTCTATCATTAAAGAGAGAAGTGGAGGGTTGATAATGGCAGAGGCAACTAGCAGTCTCAGCCAAACTCACGTCAGATATTATCACTTTTTAAATTTTTTATCCTTTTAAGTAAAGAACTTATTCCCAAGCTTGACTACCCTGAGGTTTGCACTTATTGTTCAGTGGAGCCTCCTGGGTAGAGTAAAAAGAAAAGAGAGAGACAGTTATTGATAGACACTCCCTGTTAGCCTCACTACGCTGATCAACACCAACGTATTCTAATATTTGCCTTTTGGAAGTGGTGTTTATGGAACAGAAATACAAGTTGCTCTGAAAAAAAAACAGTGAGAGCTGTCTCAGTGCAATACAAGCCAGGGATACAGGGGAAAAAAAAAAAAGCAGACACCTGTCTTTAAAGAACTCCCATCTTGTGTGGCAATCACACACAAAGCAATTACACAATAAAAAAAAAGATACAGTGAGATAATTACAAAGAGACATATAAAGTACAGTAAAAGAATAACTGTGAAATGAACTCCCTGCCCTGGAATAGGTAAGTTGACCTGAGAGGCCTTCAAAAAAGTAGTGACACTGGAACTGAGTCTTGAAGGATGAGGAGTTCACCACACAGAAAAAAGTAGTAAGACACTGCAAGCAAAATGGGAAGGATGGTACAGAGTTTCTGTTTAGGGTGATGAAAAGGTTTTGTAAACAGACAATGATGATGGTTGGACAACACTGTGGATGTAATTAATGCCAATGAATTGTACACTTAAAAATTGTTAAAATGGCCAATTTTATGATAAAACAAAAAAAAATCCGTTGCCATTGAGTCAATTCCGACTCATAGCGACCCTGTAGGACAGAATCGCCCCATAGAGTTTCCAAGGAGCGCCTAGTGGATTCAAACTGCTTATCCTTTGGTTAGCAGCTGCAGCACTTACCACTATGCCACCAAGGTTTCCTAATTTTATAATAGACATATATATTTTTTTTTAAACACGATAAAACACACACATACGCATGCACACACACACACAGAAAACAAGAATAAAAGCATAAAGAGAAGGTGTTTGCTGAAAAGAAAACATGCAGAAGCCACATCAGGGAATGCCATAAACCCCAGACTGACAAATTCAGACTTTATGATACTGAGGAACAAGGAGATAACAGAGATTTCTAAGCAAGGAAGAGCTGTGGTTAGATTGACTTATTAGAAAGATGGCTCTGGCAGCCAACTGGAAGGATGGGCAAGAAAGGGACATGCTTTGGGCTCATGTCCCTGCCCTATGCCTAGGACCATCCCTAATTCTCCAGTGCTACACTGATAAGCTAAGCCCTTGCAGAAGGCAGGCAGTAAAAGAAGCCCAGGCCAATATGACAATTCTGACAAGGGGCAAAGAATATGAACAGACATTTCACCAAAGAAGACATTCAGGCAGCTAACAGATACATGAGGATATGCTCACAATCATTAGCCATTAGAGAAATGCAAATCAAAACTACAATGAGATACCATCTCACCCCAATGAGGCTGGCATTAATCCAAAAAACACAAAATAATAAATATTGGAGAGGTTGTAGAGAGACTGGAACACTTATACACCTCTGGTAGGAATGTAAAATGGTACAACCACTTTGGAAATCAATTTGGCACTTCCTCAAAAAGCTAGAAATAGCACTACCATAAGATTCAGCAATCCCACTCCTTGAAATATATCCTAGAGAAATAAGAGCCTTCACACGAACAGATATACACACACCCATGTTCACTGCAGCACTGTTTACAACAGCAAAAAGATGAAAGCAACCAAGGTGCCCATCAACCGATAAATTATGGTATATTGACATAATGGAATACAATGCAATGACTAAGAACAATGATGAATCTGTGAAACATCTCATAACATGGAGGAATCTGGAAGGCATTATGCTGAGTGAAATTAGGCAGATGCAAAAGGACAAACATTGTATGAGACCACTATTTTAAGAGGTCAAGAAAAAGTTTACACACAGAAGAAAATATTCTTTGACGGTTATGAGGGAGGGGAGGGAGGGGAGGGAGGAAGAGGGGTATTCACTAACTGGATAGTAGACAAGAACTATTTTAGGTGAAGAGAAAGACAGCACACAATACAGGAGAGGTCAGCACAACTAGACTAAACCAAAAGCAAAGCAGTTTCCTGAATACAACCAAATGCTTTGAAGGCCAGAGTAGCAGAGATGGGGGTTTGGGGACCACGGTTTCAGGGGACATCTAGGTCAACTGGCATAACAAAATGTATTAAGAAAATGTTCTGCATCCCACTTTGGTGAGTGGCATCTGGGGACTTAAATGCTAGCAAGCTGCCATCTAAGATGCATGAATTGGTCTCAACGCAAAGGAGAAAGAAGGACACCAAAGACATATGGTAAAGATGACCCCAAGAGACAGGAAGGGCCACATAAACCAGAGACTACATCAGCCTGAGACCGGAAGAACTAGATGGTGCGCACCTATCACCAATGACTGCTTGACAGGGAACACAATGAGAATCCCTGATGGAGCAGGAGAACAGTGGGATGCAGATCTCAAATTCTCGTAAAAAGACCAGACTTAATGGTCTGACTGAGACTAGAGGGAGCCCAGAGGCCATGATCCCTGGACGCTTTGTTAGCCCAAGACTGGAACCATTCCCGATATCAACTCCTCAGACAGGGACTGGACTGGACTATAAGACGGAAAATAATACTGGTGAGGAGTGAGCTTCTTGGCTCAAGTAGATACATGACACAATGTGGGCAACTCCTGTCTGGAGGTGAGATGAGAAGGCAGAGGGAGACAGGAGCTGGTTGAATTGATATGGGGAATACAGGGTAGAAAGGAGGAGTGTGCTGTCTCACAAAAGAGAGAGCAGCTAAGAGTACACAGCAAGGTGTGCAAAAGTTTTTGTATGAGAGACTGACTTGATTTGTAAACTTTCATTTAAAGCACAGTTAAAAAAAAAAAAAAAAATCCCAGGCCAAGTCCTACACTGAAGCAGGATAAGGTTCCTACTTTTTGACAAGGTCCAGGAAAGCCTCTGTTGACAATTCCACTGAGGTCAGGCTTCATCCATTCTTCAGGCAGCTCTGCTCAGAATGATATGCCAGATACTTTTGGCTTTTGGTGAACATCTGCCTAGAGCCCCTAGACTGCCATACTCTTTTCTAACTTTTTCTGACCTCAACTCTTCTGGGTACACAGGGCATCTTGATCAGAAAGCAAATTTGACCATGTCTACCCTTATTTGAGCCCTGATGGTGCAGTGGTTAACAGCTGGGCTAACCAAAAGCTCAGCAGTTCAGATCCACCAGCCACTCCTTGGAAAGCCTACGGGGCAGTTCTACTCTGTTCTATAGGGTTGCTATGTGTCAGAATCAACTGGATGACAACAGGTTTGGTGTTTTTTGAATCCCTTACTTAAAACTTTTCAAGGGCTCTGCATTGCCCAAAGAATAGTCTCAAATCTTTAATATAACATACAAGACTCTTTATAATCTGGTATCTGCTTGTATCTCTAGCCTCATCTCACAAATATGCTGCCCTAAAATTCTTTCCTCTCATTACGCTTCCCTCCCTACTTGCTCAAAGATGCTATTTTTTTTTTTTTTCTTTCACTCTGGGAATGATGGTGTCACCCCACACACTTTTCCCCCAGGCTTATCTTACTTTGGGGAAAGTTCTTATCCTGTTCTCATTATTCCCTGGGAACAACTCTAATCCCAGTCTCATTTCACCCTGGGGACCATTCTGATCCAAGCTTCACTACTCACTATTCTTTAGATGCGTCATTGACCACATCATACCATGGGATGACTTTTTTCCACCTCTTGCTCTTCTACTCCTGTCATATTTCTAAGAACAGCCTTACCCTGAATACATGTGCCTCTGCTCCCTCTGTCTGGGTCTTGTATAGGTCCAGGATTTCACCAGTCCCCTCACCGCAAAGTTGCTGGTACCTGGGATTTACGAGGAACTACAATGATCCAGTCAGCTGGGAGCATGGATCCTGATCTTATTCTTTCTCCTTTACCTTCTTTTCTGACAGGATCCCTGGAATGACAGATCTGTATTAGGGTGGCACTTTAACTCAGCTTCACCTTATCCTAGAGCTATCTCTGACCCCAACCTCATCTCCCTTGGGAACAGCTCTGACCTACGCCTCCCCAATCATCCTACCATGGAGAAAGTCATATCCCAGTATACCCTGGGGATAGTTTGCACTCTGGCCTTGCAGACACCAAACACCAGGGAAGAAAAGTAACGTGAAACAGTTGGCCCAAAGCAGCCCTAATCCTATTCCAAACTGAAGAAAGAAGGTTTCTCCCAGGAGGGAGAAGAATCTCCAAATCATCACAAAACTTCCCTGGACTTTCTGTGTATAGAAACCAAATGTGTATTAAATGGTGCACAGAAAGAGCTCACACAAAGAAAGGCCTTTTTCCTGGTGTTTTACATTTCTAGCTGCAGCTGAGTCACAAAGATCAGTGCGTTCCCATGTAAGCAAGGGAGCAATGTCCAATTCAGGATACTCAGACTTTGACTTTTGACTTTTAGGTCCATGTGTGGTTTACACATTCAGTAGCAGTAATATTTGGACTCCATCATTCTATAATGTTTTATTTGGGCTTAGCAATGTACTGAGTAGAACAGGCCAAGGCTTCACAACTTTCTAGCCATGTGATCTTGGGCTAGACTTTCCTTGTTTGTAAAATGGCAATAACAATATTGGTACCTTGCAAGATTGTTGTGAAGAAAAACAGATGAATTTACATAAAGCACCTAGCAATGTGCCTGGCAAACAAAATAGGTTTTCATTCATTCGTTCTTCAAACACTTAAAGTATATACTATGTGCCAGTCACTATCCTAGGCACTGAGGATTCAACAATGAATAAAACTCTTACGAAACTTACAGGAGATGGGGTAGCACAGTGGAGGGCCTGATAAATAAATGTCAACTAGTGATAAACGCTATGAAGAAAAATAAAGAAAGAGGTTGGGGTATGCTATGGGGCAAGGACTACTATTTTAAACAGATGATTGGAGAAGCTCTCACTGAGAAGATAATATTCACCCAAAAGATCTGAAAGACATGAAGCAACGAGTAGTACAGAAAATCAGAGAAAGAGGGTAGAGCAAAGGCAAAGGCCCTGTGGCAAGAGCATATATGCCCTTTTGAAAGAATAGTGAAGAAGCCAATGAGGCAGGGTGAGCAGATGGAGAATAGCAGGAGACAAGGATACGACAGGTAACAGGGAGCCAACTCACATGTGGCCTTGTAGTGGTACCCCAGGTACTACTCTAAGAACTTTGTTTTTTTTTCTCTGAGAGACAGAGGAAGTCATTGAGGGATTTTGAACAAAGGAGCTATGTGATTTGGATTTACATTTTGAAAGGACCACTCTGGCTTCTCTTTTTGAACAAACAGTATGCAGGCAAGGGCAAACATCAGGGTAACCAGTTAAAGGCTATTAAGAGGCTGTTGTCTCTCCAGGCAAGGGAAAATGGTGGCAGTTTATTGGATTAGGGTGTTAGGAAAGGTGATAAAAATATCTGAATTTTAGACGTTTTGAAGGTAGAGCCAACAGAATTTACTGACAGACTGTAGGATGTGAAGTTAAGTTTAAAATGTCTATTAGACATCCAAAATGTCAATTAAGAGGTTGGATATACAAGTGTAAAGTTTAGGCGAAAGGTCTGACCTGGAAACAGAAGTTTGAGAGATGTCAGTCAATGAATAAAACCAAAAACCAAATCCAAGCCACAGAGTCAATTCCAACTCATAGTGACCCTGTAGGACAGAGCAGAACTGCCCTACAGGGTTTCCAAGGCTGTAATCCTTACAGAAGCAGACTGCTACAACTTTCTCCCACAGAGCAGCTGGTGAGTTCAAACTGCTGACCTTTCAGTTAGCAACTGAGTGCTTAACCAGTGCACCACCAGGGCTCCTTAGTCAATGAATAGATGAGGGATTGGGGAGGAGACTAGAGGCTGCACATTGAAGCTAAAGTCTTTGCGGTAAGAGTTGGCAAGTATCTCTAGAACTTTAAGAAAAATAGGGGTTATAGTTCATAGTTTTAATATCATCTTTTCATTGATGGTATGATTGAATCATGAACATAACTTTTAAATGCCATGAGATACTAAATAAATGAAGTACTCAATGAATGGTAACTGCTATCACAACCCCTGTTTTTCGTAAGGGTGCTAGAGATACTTACCAACTCTTACCGTGAAGACTTAAACTTCAAAACCCAACCTCTAATCTCATTCCCAACCTCTCAAGAAAATTTTACTTTTACTCTGCATCCTTCCTCATTCTCTTTCTTCCTTTTAAATTTTCGGTTTAAAAAACCAGGTAAGTGGAGGCATTATGGTGCTGAGTGGTAAAGGCACAATTTTAGGTAGGCTTGGGTTTGAATTCATGATCTTAGACATTTACTAGTTCTGTGACCTTTGAACCTGAATTTTCTTATTTGTAAGGTGGCCTAATAGTACCTGTCTAGTAGGATTGTTGTAATGATAAGACATCCATTCATTCATTCGTTTAACAAATACCAAGTATCTATTACATGCCCTGCCCACTCTGTTCAGCACTAGAGCAACAACAGTAAACAGGCACAGGCACTGTCCTCTTGGAGCTTACAGCCCAAAGGGCCATAATATTTATAAAGGACCCAGACAAAATTTAAAATTCTTTTTTAAAAACATCTAAATATAATAATATGTAAAGACTTTTACACAGTGCCTGGTGTATAGCAGTTGTTAATAAATGACAGAATTTATTACTTTATAATTAAAATCGTTGCCGTCAAGTCGATTCTGACTTATAGGGACCCCATAGGACAGAGCAGAACTACCCCATAGGGTTTCCAAGGCTGTAATCTTTACACAAGCAGACTGCCACATACTCCTCCCTCGGAGTGGCTGGTGGGTTCAAATCACCAACCACTCAGTTAGCAGCCAAGTGCTTCACCACTGTGCCACCAGGACTCCTTAAACTCTCATAGAACCATACACTTTTAGAACTGGGCAAGACATTTAGAAACCAAAAAGTCCAATTCATCACTCATTTAACAGATGAGCAGACTAACTTACTCCATAGCAAACTTTTAAGGACACCGATTCAGTCAGTCAGGTCAAGTATTCAGGATATAACGACAAATAAAGCACAGTTCCTACTTTATGGCAAGTGGATATTCTAAGGGCAAGTGACTTACCCCAGATAGCCTATATGATCACTTAGACTGGAAATTATGTCTTCTAATTTTCAGCGTCATGGCTCTTTCCACTGAACCAAAATTACTCAATTCAAATAAAAGTCTTTATCGAGTAGCATACCGTGTGCCCTGTGCCAAGCAAGTGCCATCCTACAGCCCAGCAATTCCTCACTGGTAGCTTGTCAAAAGGGAGCAGTCCCTCTGGGCTTAGAGGTTATCGTTTGCTCTGTAAACAGTCAACAACAGGCAGCAGCTGGGACCTCAGAGGCCCTGACAGGAAGTTGCAGACAGATGGAGAAAATAAAGTAAAAGCCTGGAGCCCACAAAATCAGTGGCTAAGCAGAGAGATGGCAGAGCAAGGACAGACCGAGACCATCCTCCCTCATCCCAGAGATTGTCATGTTCCCTCCAGGCTAGAACTAGTTTCAGAACTCTACCTTTGTCCCTCAGGCCTACCCATACCCAGCCCATTCAAGGGCCTCTTTAGAACCTCAACATTGAACTCCTCATGGAAAAGATAGAACTGTGGGCTAGAAAGAGCACACCCTGGAGTCCCACAGACCTGGACTGAAACTCTGGCTCCAGCACTAACCAGCCATATGTTCCCTTTTGAGTGCTCGTCTGCTCCCTCATCTGGAAAATGGAAATAATACTTACTTCTAGGAATTGTGGTGAGCATTAGAGATATGTCCAAAGCATCTAGAAAAGTTCCTGGCATACAGAGGTTTGGTACAATGAATTACTTAGCATGGCCCTTCTGGCCATTCATGGTCTTATGACTCCCACAAAATGATTGGGTGGGACTATGCAAATAAGGTACTTGGACATCCTGCTAATAATGCAAATAAGGTACGTGGAACCCCATGGAGGTGACTAATGCAAATAAGGTCTATGGAACCCAAACAAGGGGATTGGTCAGTTTTGCCATCCCACCAGGCTTAAAATGAGCCATCCCAGAGGCTAGGAGAGGCGATCTCACTACCATCAAGAAAGCAGAGCCAGGAACAGAGCATGATGTCCTTTGGACCCGGTTCCCCCCTCTGAGAACCTCCAAGGCCCAGGAGACAGAGCAGTAACACTGAAGACACTGAGAGACGGAGGCACAGCAGTAGCAAGAATGACAGCAGTGCAAAACACCTGTAGTAGAGCCTGCCAACCACAGAGCTAAGAGCTGTAACACTTGCCAGAGACGGCCCTGAGCAGGGCCCAATGGCAGAGGACAAGAAGAAGCTGTCCTGATCAAGAACTGTATCCTGAGTTGTTCCTGTTACTTCTGAGTCATTCCTGATTGAGAGCTGTATCTTGTTACTTTCCTTATAAACCACTTAACTGTAAGTACGGTTCATGAGTTCTGTGAGACACTGCAGTGAATTACTGAACCCAAAGGCTGGAGGGAGAGTACTGAGGGGAGGGCAAGTAGTTGATGTTAGATATGACGGAGTGGTACAGCACTTTAGTATTTTACTTTTGGGACACCTTTAACCTCTGCCTCATAGGTACCAGCTTTGTGCTAATTCTTATAAAAGAAATTATTCACTTAAGAAGCTACTCAAGAAATGGTACAATCGTTAACTATTATTATTAGGTAATTCAGGACACTAGTCTCCCTTGTCTATCCCACACTCTTTCTAACAACCACAGACCTCAACACATCGCCACAGTTTAGGGCTCCTACAATAACACGGAACATTAGGAAGATGTGGCACCTTCACTGGCTACATTTCTCAATCTCTCCTCCCCTCACCTACACCAACTCAAGTCTCCACTCCACTCCCCTAACTTTGAAAAAAAAAATTTGAACCTGCCTCCCCTTCAAAATACTACCCTCTTTTCTTCCTTCCCTTGCCACTGTATTTCTCAAAAGAGAAGTCTATACTTACTGCCTCTACTTCCTCACCTCATACTTCCTCCCTAAGCCACAGCAATCTAGCTTCCGTCCCCACCGCCCTATTAAAACTGCTCTCACCAAGCTCACCAATCACTCAGTGCTCACCCTGCTTGTTCTGTGCTGCAACAGGCACTATTGCCTTCTTTTAGAAACTCTTCCCATTCCTGGCTTCCCAGATACTACTTTCTCCTACATGTCTGATTGCACCTCTCTGATTGCTCCTCCTTAGACCCCTTCCCTAACTTTTCTGTCTACACATATCAGAGTTCCCCTAGGCTCTATCCTCAAGCCTCTCCCTTTCCCCATTTTACAGATTTTTACTCAGGTGACCTCATCTACTTCTATGGTTTCTGCTATTGCTTAGACATCACCATTCCCTTGTCTATGTCCTTACCTTTCCCGGGAACTCCAAAACTCATATTTTATCCTTGAAAACCAAAAAAAGACCCAGTGCTGTGATGATTATCCTTGAAGTGTCAGATATTTTCTCCTGGGTGTCCCCCATAGGCATCTCAAAACCAACATCAACTTTCCAAACCAGCTCTCCTTCCTGTATTCCATGTGTTAATAGCACCAAAATGAAATCCAGCCACCCAACACTTCCTCCTCTACCTTTCAGTCACACGGTTTAAATAACTCCACCACCAGTGCCCTAGTTTCAACCTCATCATCTGCTACCGCAACAGTCTTCTTGCTGCCTTCCTTGGCTCTAGCTTTATCCTATCCATCCTAAGTACACGCACCAGAGAGATCTCTCTAAAACACCAATCTGACCATGTCACTCCCCTTAAAAATCTACAGTAAAGCTCAACTCCATATAGGATTTAAGTTCAAGCTCTTTACCACGAAATACAAGGTCATTCAGGATCTGTCCCTTCCTATATACCCAGCTTCATTCATGCCTTTCCATCCCAAGTAACCCAACAGTTCAGCTCAAGGGACAACTCACCATTGCCTGAATATGCTATGCAACTCCAAACTACTCACACTGCCTAGAATGCATTTCAGAGCCCTCTGCCTAGCACACTTCTGGTCATCCTTAAAGATCCAGCTTAAATACCCTTGAAGCCTTCCCTGACTCTCTCATACTAAACATTTAGACCCTCCTTCCTTGTCTTTTCCCAGTACTTCTGTAGTAGCACTTGTGACTGTATTGAGTGCACTTGCTTATGTGATTTTCTTCTCAGTAATCTGTGGGTTGTTCATGGACAGGAACTATGTCTTTCATATCTCTATACCTCACTTGCCCAGCCTCTCAAGAAGAGCAACCAGATTGACCAATCAATCCTGATGGTCAATATTCCCTTAATGTCAGGAGAGCAAACTAATGGTAAAAGGAAGTCTCAACATGTTTAACTGTCCCTCTTGCAAGACCTTCTAGGAGCTACTTGGAGACTCTGACCTCAGAGGAGCTACTCCTGGACCTGATTCCTGGGCCCCTCTGCTTGGAACATCTTTGTTCAATAGAGAGAGGAGATCTTCTTTCAAATTAAAATTCTTTGGGAAACGATTTCTAAAATGTGCTGAGATTATAGGTGGGACTGGCAACCACCACGTCTATTTCAGAAGTAATTTGTAAAATAACTCGAAGACCTTTACATACTTTCAAAAGCAACTGGGACAGGTACTACAATGGTCTGTGGCTGGTCTTCTTGCCTTCAGTTCACCCCTTGGGAAACTGCCCTGCACCACACTACTTGCAAAAAGTTGCTTCACTAGTCAGAAATCTATGATGGCTTCTCACTACCTAAAACCATATAGCATAGGGCTCTGGAAACAGATCACCTAGGTCTGAATCTCAGCTCCATCCTTATTAACCATGTGAGTAGGGACAAATTAGGTTCCTGGGCCTCCATTTTCTCATCTGCAAAATAGGAAAATAATAGTACTTATCCTGGTAGCTTAGTGGTTAAGAGCTACAGCTGCTAACAAAAAGGTCGGCAGTTCAAATACACCAGGCACTCCTTGGAAACTGTATGGGGCAGTTCTACTTTGTCCTATAGGGTCTCTTGCTTTGAGTCAGAATCATCTCGAAAGCAACAGGTTATCCTCATAGGATTGATATGAGGGCTAAATAAGCTAATATGTATGAAATGCTAAGAATAGTATCTGGCACATGGTAAGAACTTAGTAAATTATATATAAATATAGTTAGATTTCAAGTCCCTTTGTAATTCATAGCCTGAGACTTAAACTGTTGCTCTGACCTATTTCACATTCCGCAACTCACCAGTTCCCAATCCTTTTAACTTCTGACTTCATCACCGATACCTTTCCTTTACCCACAACACCAATCCCCATCAGCCCAGCCCCTCCCTCTGTCCTTAGCTGCAAATTCTTCCTCTGGCAATGCTACCTTCAGCTGCCCAGGAAATAGCCCCCTCAGTGGAGTGCCCCATAGGTGGCGCCATGCCTAACAGCAGTACAGGATAACACCTCTCCTGAACATTCTCTTCTCTATGCTCACTCCTACCTGTACTCAGGTCATTTTCACAATCCAAATGCCTCCTTGAGCTTCTGCAGTATATGAGCTTTCAATAGAGTTTCAGAGGCTAGTTAAGTTTCACCATCTCCAGGAAGCCTGCTAAACTAGAGTAACTCATACAAATGTCTGCCTTCACTCAGCTTCTAAAGTCTTAATCTGTAATATACACTCACATTATCTAATCACCTCTACTAGATTAAGTTCCATGAGGCACTGTCTGGTTTTCTATGACTATGTCCCCATTACCCTAGAACAGTGACTGCATCATAGTAAATGTTTAATAAATATTTATTGAATGTAATCTAATCCACCCTTCTCATCTTTGAATGAGAAAACCTAGGTTCAGAAAGTAGAAGTAGCTCACTCAAAGTCATATAGCTGGTTGACAGCAGAGTGAGGGCTAGAACCCAAAACTCCCACTCTATCACAAGGTAACTAGGCAATCTGAAACCAAATCCTTTGCTGTCAAGTTGATTTCAACTCACAGCGACCCTATAGGACAGAGCACCTGATAGGGTTTCCAAGGAGAGGCTGATGGATTCAAACTGCTGATCTTTTGGTTAGCAGCTGAGCTCTTAACCACCATGCCACCATAAGACTAAAATATTGAATGCAATTCCCCCAAACCCCTACCCTGGCTTCTGGGCCAGCTGAAATTACCAAGGATTCAGAGAGTCAATGCATTGATTGAACTGGATGTTCGTTTCCTCTAGGCAGGAATTCACCACTCCCTCTAGAAGCACCTTTTCAAAGCCTAGGCCAACTAACTATAAATGCTCAGTTAGCTAAATCTACCACTGAGTCTGGAACATTACCAGGACTGGTGGATTAACCAAGATCTCCAACTTCTGTAACAATGACACAGTATGTGAAAAAAAGAGGAGCCCCGGAGGTACCCTGACAGCTGGAGGATAGCTCGTCATACTACTTCAAGCCCTAATAACAGAAAAGCCAGGGGCCACTTTGTGCTCATTTACCCAACTGCATTCCGTGGAACACTGGTGTCTTAGGAAATGTCAATAGGTGTTACTCGGGAGAAAAGAAAAAAAAAGACTCCACAATCAAAAAAGTCTAGGAAATCCTATATACTTTTCCTTATCCCTGCTCACCTCCCCCCCACTTAGAGATTCAGGATACTCGTTAACCTCTTAAAGATTCCCAGCTTTTTGAAACTTGATCTCAGAGCTCTTTTATTGCGTAGTACCTGTTGTCTTTTCATGTGATACTGGTGTTCTGAAGAACACTTTTTTAAAAATGGTGTACAATACAAATATACAAAGGTACTGTTACTCCAGGGTTGCCCAGAAGAGTCAGGACCCTAAAGTTGGAGAGAATGCCTGGACTACTAAAATTGCATTACTATCTCATCCCAATAAGCTTAGAGGGAAGGGCAGGGACAAGACCCATTTCCAGTCTGTCCAATGGAGAGGCGACCTTTACTAGAAAGAGGGGCCTTTATCAAACGTAGCATTTCTAGAGGCTGACTAGAGATGGCTTTAGGGGACCCAAGATTGGGTTGGCACTAAATACAAAGTCACCTGACAGGTGACCTCCTGGAAACATTAACTTTTCAGTTTTTACTTTCACAGAATCATAGGCCTGAAAGGAGTATTTTGAAATCACTTAGATTAAACCCCTACTATTTTTTTTATTGACAATAAGAAGCCCTAAGAGCCTAGCTTCGTTTGTCCCCATTTGAGCTAGATACGGAAGTGTAAAAACAGCATGGTGGAAGCATCTGACCTCCTCCTATAACTTCACAAGAGGGAAGGACAATTAAGATCAAAGCCCAAAGGCTGATTCCTATGAAGCCGAGGTCAAACATGCCTCCACAATTTTAACCAATTCTGATACTAACCGTTCCTTCCACGCACTCTCTACTTCTCTGCTGGGTTCGGTAATTCGTTGCAATGGCCACACAGAACTAACAGACAATACTCGTGATTATAAGGTTTATTAGGGAAATAACAGGTTACAGTTCAGTTTCAGGGGTGCTTAGGATACAGTTCTTCGATCAGGACAGCATAGTCTCAGCCATGCCTGCATGCACACCTCTCTCTGGCCCCTCAACCTCTGCCCTGCTCAGGCAAGTGTTACAAAGCTCTTTTAGTTCTGCTGGTAAGTGCCCAGAGGCACTCCACTCCACTAGTAAGCCTCAGCCTGAAGGTACTCAGCTCTAGCTCCAAGGCTTCTCAGCACAGGGATCCTGGGTCCAAAGGATGAGCAGCACTCCTGGCTCGCTCTTGCTAGTGGTGAGATCCTCCCTTCTTGTCTCTGGTATGGCTCATTTTGAGCCTAGTGGGATGGCAAAACTGACCAATCCCCTTGTTAGGGTTCCATACACATTCTTTGCATGGTCCCACCCCCACAAGGGTGCCATGCACCTTATTTACATTATTAGCAAGCTATCCAATCCCCTTGGTGGGTATAGGCACCTCATTTGCATAGTCCCGCCCCATCGTTTGGTAAGAGTTACCAATACTATGGCTAAAACCAAAAACCAAACCCACTGCTGCTGAGTTGATTCCAACACACAATGACCCTATAGGACAGAACAGAACTGCCCCATACAGTTTCCAAGGAGCGTCTGGCGGATTCAAACTGCCAACCTCTTGGTTAGCAGCGGTAGCACTTAACCACCACACCACCAAGGTTTCCAGACTATGGCTAGAAGGGCTATATTAAGTAATTCACTGTATCACAGGGAGAAACACAGATTAGACAATAATAATTACAATTGTTAACACTTAATGAAGGCTGATTATGTGCTTCTATCTTCTAAATGCTTAGTGTGGATTACCTTATTTTAATCTTCACAACAGTTCTATGAGACAGATAATATACTTATCTCCATTTTATAGAGGAGGAAGTAAATTCAAAGAGGTTAAACAACTTGCCCAAAGTATTAACAGCTAACAAGGGATGAGACCCTGGCAGGCTGACCCCGAGGGGCCATGCTCTTCATCATCAGCACTAGGCACCAACTACTCTGGGAAGCCTTCTCTGACAATTTCCCCCACCATCAATGACTAGAGAGGCCCCCTGAGTTCCCACTGCCCCCTATATTCCCTCTATCATAGCAGTGAGCCCCACCAAATTATGAGTTCCATGAGGGCAAAATTACGAAATCTTCTGTTTCCTTGTTTCCCTTGTAGCTAGCATTGCAGCTGAAACTCATTAAAGATTTCTTGGAATAAACAACTGTCAAGGAGTATAGTATAACAACAGAAAGACACAGGCTTTAAAGTCAAATAGACTTAGATCTAAATCCAGGTTTAGCCATTTCTTAGTCATAAGATCTTTGGTAACTCACTTAGCTACTCTGAGGCTCAGATTCCTTATCGTTGAAACAGAGATTAAAATTTTTTACTGCATAATATTGTATAAAAACTAAGCTAAGCACCTTACACACTGCCTGGCACATAAGTTACCGAGTTTTATTTGTTTACCATCCTCCTCTTTCCCCTTTTTCCTACATACACTGGTAAAAAGAGCACTAGTCTGGGAATCCAGCATTTAATTAGCTATAACTTTGGTTAAGTACTTCTTTCTGGGCTTCAATTTCCTCATCTACAAAATTTGGGAGACACTACCCACAATTCACAGGATCGTTAGTTCAGAGCAAATGAAATAAAACATACTTTAATGGCTAAAAAGTACTGCACAGGTGGAAGAAATTTTTGTCATCCTGCCTATCCGACTTTTAAAAGCAGCCCAAACCATGATGCACAGAAGCGTCTTGAAGTTCAAAAAGACTGACCTCTTAGAGGTCTAAAAGCTATAAAGGGAGGGAGTATTTGCACTGTCACTAGGAGAAGGCAGTCTCACAGGAAGGAGCTGAAGTAAGACACTGCCAAGTGGCTTTGCTCCAGAAGTCCCTAGCTAATTAAGGCCTTGCTCCCCTGCCCTGCCTGCCTATGACCTCCACAAGGGCTAGAGAACACCAAGTGCTCCACAGCAGCTCTTCTCTTGGCCAGAGTGACATAAGGTATTGCTGGCCAAGAATCAGCCAAAGCTAATGCTAAGGGGTTCCTGCCCTTGGACTTCTTTAGAATAAAGCCAAAAACAAGGAACTCTCAGCCTGTCCTGAGGTTATCAGCTCAGGATTCCTAGGAGTTGGCCCTAAACACAGGTACCAGGGCCCTGGGCCTGGGACATGTGCCACAACTGAAGCCAGGTCCTTTGGACACACTAGGGAGTTTCCTTAAAGATAAGGGACTAGTCCTCTCATGCTCAACAAGCAAGTGTCTAGTCTTAGGAGCTCCCAAGGCCACTTTTGAAGTCCTTCTTCAGGTTGCACAGGGCCCAGGGACTTAACCACTTCCTCTGCTCATTAGGGCAGAACCCCAGCTCCACCCCTTGCAGTTCCCTCCCTCAAGCCTGGTTCTAGGGTGGGACAGTCCATTCATCTCCCTCTTCGAAAGTTAAAAACTATGGGCCTTTTTTGTTGTAAGGGTTTGACCGTTGGGTTAAGAAACAATGCAAGCCTAAAACAACAAACTTGAGGAAGTAAAGAAAGTCTTACAAGATAGTTACAGTCACTGCCCCCACTTCACAGTTCCTGATTCCCTGTCTTAATTGATGCTGTGAGAGAACAGCTGCAGTTCAATGGCTTTCAAACCTTATTTTTAAATAATAAAACCTTTTTTAAATGAGGTTCAAATTAAATCTAAGTAGGAGCCCCAATATCTAATTAGATTCGTAATGAAATAATAGATCTAGCTATCAATGGCTCCTAAAATCATTTGGCAATAAGATAATGAGAAACATTTTAATGAATAAATCAAGCTGACAACATCTGAACCCACTTGTCAATCTAAACATCACAAAAAGTGAGACAACTAGATACAGCTGGACATTTTTCCAAAAAAAAAAAAAAACCTAAACTTGAATCTGATCAAGTTTCTAGATCCAACTACCAACTTGCAGAAATACATGTTGAATGACACTATTGGGAGAGAATACAAAATCCAGAAATTAGGAATCTCTTCAGGACAAATTAAATTGGATTAGAAGACTTAAGATTTGGATCAACCATTGTGTAGATCTGCTTTTGATCCCAATATGAACAAACCAACTTAGAAAAAAAAAAATCTATGAGTCATTATGGGAAAATTAAACATGACTGGATAGTTGAAGATAATAAGGGATTATTGTTTTGTTTTAGGTTTATAATGATATTTTGGTTATGTTTTCAAATACAGTTCTTTTAGAAATGTTCATGAATGAAATGAATTGGCTTCAAAATAGTCCAAGGGGGTGAGAGGGTAAAGATGAAGAAAGATTGATAAGATTGGTTATGACTGCATAATTGTAGATGATGAGTAATGGGCACATGGAGATTCATTATACTGCTCTCTCTAGTTTTAAATATGTGTAAAATTTTCCATAATAAGAGTTTTTTTAAGTTAAAAAATTAGCTAAGAGTAGAGGGGCTATGGTTGAGATACGTGAGAAAAGGGGCATAGAGCTCTTCCCAATGACTCACCTCTCCAACAGTAGTTCCTGAGGCACCTCTGGGAAGCTCCAGGACACCTGGTAACAGTTCAAAAACCACTAATGCATTGGAAGGACTACAGATACCTGAGTAAGAGGACCTGGCCTCATATCTTGGCTCTGCCACCTCAATAAGAGTATAACACCTTAAAAAAGCTACTAAAATTCTCTGAAATTCCTCCTACTCTTCTGTACATATACTCCCAGGAGAGCAAGGAGGATCAACTATTATAAGAGATTAAATAGCTTTTACATTCTAAAAGTATATGTGATCATTATTAGAACCACTTAGGAAACAATTTGCCTTCTATTCCTCACAATAAAGTTACTCAACCACCCCATCTCAACCCTTCATGCCAAGCCTTTCCAATCCTCAGGAAACACACATAAATAAATATTCCACGAAGATATGAGAGAAAGCAGGAATTAAGAGTCAAACTAAGCAGGCAACCCATATGGGCCTGGCTAGCTCTAGTGTGAGCATGCTGGGGAGGGAGAAGGTAGGGAAATGTGCTAGAGATTACTTGAACATTCACCCTCAGCCCAGGATCAGATCTCTAACCTACCAGACCCAAGAGATTTAAAAAAGAAAAAAAAAAGTAATCTGAAGGGCCTACCACGGGGGGGGGGGGGGGGGGGCGGGGCGGGGGAGGGAATCTTAATGACAGAGTTTAACTGCTTATTCCTGACTCAGAAATATACTACTTCCTCCTTCCAAAATAGTGGAGTCTATTCTTTTTATCAACACAGATTATTTTCCTTCACAATCCCTCATGTTTTGAGTGATTTTGTGTATAAACAAAGTGCATTTATTGAGTAATAATTCAACCTTTTCAGCTGTGTTTATTATCACTACTGCTGCTTTTCAAAATGCTGACCCAGACTTTAACCAAACATATACAATTATCAAAGATTCCTAACAATATTGTGAAATCACACACCTCACCATCCTGACTTTGACGCTAATGAGCAAGAAAGCGAAAGTAAACGCTTAGCTGTTCAAGCACTGGGCCGGCCCTGCTACCAGTTGCCTATTTTGGCTGTTGCTCTATACTTGTGTCCAAGGTCACTCACTCACTGGACAGGTTTACGCCCTATGATGCCATCAACTGCCAGTCAAAGCACCAATCCACATGAAAAAATTAATGTTACCATACAGAGCTGATTGAAGCCAAAAGCAAAGGCATTTTTATTACAGGTAAATGTACAATTTTCATTAGGCTTGTCGAAACACTTAAACTCATTTATTCATTCAAAAGCAAATATTTACTAAGCAATACCATTCAAGACCCTGGGCTAGCTAGGCCAAACCAAAAAAACCAAACCCGTTGCTGTTGAGTCGATTCTGACTCACAGTGACCCTGTAGGACAGAGTAAAACCCCATAGGGTTTCCAAGGAGCAGCTGGTGGATTCAAACTGCCAACCTATTTATTAGCAGTCAAGCTCTTAACCACTGTGCCATCAGGGCTCTGCTAGCCAGGTACTAGGGACAAAATAAATTAGATACAGTCCATAGCTTCAAGGGGTTCACACAAATACTCCCCTTTACTGCTTTCACAGATTCCTAAATTTCCAGAGACCATAGGTCACCAAAGTTAGAAGAGCGCCAGAAGGGATGACATCTTTATTTCCTTATGACCACAAACAACTTGTCAAAAGGCAAAACTGGCTTCAGGAAGTACATCTCAAAAGCACAGCCCTGCCCTGGAGAAGCAAGAGGTCTTATTGCTGGAAAATCAAGAAAAGATTAAGATTCTAAGATTAAGGTATTTGTCTACAGAACAACAAACATTTACTGAATTTCTATGCTGTCCTTGGACACTATGCTAGAGCAGCAGTCAGCAAATTATGGCCCTCAGGCCAAACTCAGCCTGACACCTGTCTTTGTAAATAAAGTTTTACGGAGACAACAAAATAAAGTTTCATTTACAAACTGCTATAACTTGCCACTTTAAAGGAGACTATACGGCCCACCACATCTAAAATATTTACTATCTAGCTCTTTACAGAAAATGTTTGTCAACCTCTATGCTAGACTCTGGAGATACAGAAAAGAATAGGACTCCATTCTGTACCTTGACCTGGGTGGTGGCTACAAGGGTATATAAATATGTAAAAATTCAGTCATTTTTTTTTAGTGTATGTATGCCATAATGCAATACTTTTTTTTTTTTTTTTTTGACGAAATAAAGAGTTCTCAGTCCCTGCCCTATAAAATACTCAAAATCTAGGAAGAGGACACAAACGTAAACAATTGCAATACAGTGATAATAAGAATCATAATGAAGGGCTACACTAATTATAGTGATAGCACAAAAAGAAAATAAGCAAACACGTAGATATGCAAGGCCAAGACTTCATAGAGAAGACAACTGAAGTACACCTTGAAGAATGAGTAGGTATATGCCAAGAGGGTAGTGGTAGGACAAGAGAGATGGAGGTGAACGACAGAGGTCATTCCAGACAGGGGGACAGCATGTACGAAGGTTCAGAAGTGCAAAAAAAAAAAAAAAAAACACACCTTTGAAAAATGACAAGTAGTTCACAGAAACAGGTAAAGTTTTAATGGGGCCATGCCAAAAGATGAGACAGGAGCAGTACAAAGAGGCCAGATCATGCAGGGTTTCTTATGAAGAGTGATCATATAATTTGTGATCTAAACAAAGTCACTTCTGAGAGTAAAAGAGGGCTGAAAAGAACTATCCCAGGCAAACATGATCACCCTACTTATATGCCATATTAAAGAAGCTGGATTTAACCTATAAGACAGGACAAGTTAATAAAGTAGGCTTTAAAAAGAGGATACCAAGATTCATGCTTTAAAAAGAGTTTGCTTCATCTATTTATTTAACATACATAGTACCTTTTTTTTTTTTTAGTACTTACTATGTGCCAGGAACTACCTTACAAATATTATTTATTTAATCCTCATAACTACCTTGTGAGAAAGATATTATTATTATGCCTATAATTCAGATGAAAAAAATCAAGGCACAGACCAATTAAGTGACTTGCCCAAAGTCACACAGCTAACAAATGGCATAGCTGGTATTTGAATCCAGGTAGTCTGGCCCCAGAGTCTGTGCTGTTCCTGTTCCATCTCAAATCCCACCCTCAACATTTACTCAAAGAATCCTGAGCCTTCACGCAGCATTAGGTCCCCCTGTCAACAAGCACCCACAGCACTCTGTACTTCTTCACAGAATTCATATTTCTAATCATTTGTTTAAAAATCTATCTTCTTCACTAGATCATAAACTCTGTAAGGAAAGAGTTGTGTTATCTTGTTTACCACTGCATTCCCACAGCCTGATACATTTATTAGTCCTTAATTTAGAAATACTACTAATATTAGCTAACATTTACTGAGCGCTTATTCTGTGCCAGGTACTATTCTAAGAGCTTTAGGCATATTAATTTATTTAAGAGAAGTTGGATAACTTGTCCAAGATCACAAAACTAGTAAGGAGTGGAGCCAGGGTTCTGGATCTAGCTCCAAAGACTATGCTTTTAACTTTATGCTATATGACCTTTTTTATTGAATAAATAAAAACAATGAATAAAATTAGTACTCCTGGTATGTAAACACTGCCTGGTACTCAGCAGGCATTCCAAAAATTGATGACTTACTGTCATCCAGGTGCTGAAGAAGAGATGGCCTGTAATCACATCTCCCTCCTCCCAAAGAGGCAGCCTGGCCCACGGAAGTCAAAGCACATATCCAGATCACTGTGCAGGACACACAGTGCAGTGGTTAAAAACACAGACTTCAGAATTAGAACTTCGGCTTTTGAAATTAGGTTGAGTCCCACTTCCAACAATTACCAGATATGTGACCTTAGGTTTCTCATCTATAAAAATGAGAATAACAATATCTATCTCAATCCTGGTCATTGCAAGGATTAAATAAGGTAAATAATGTAATTATACTTGACACATAAGTAACATATAAGTAAGTACTCAGTATGCATTTTTTATCATAAAAATTAACATTATTATTATTATTATTTGTCTGACTAGTGGTAAACAGCTGTAGCTCAGCATTCTTGTGATTTCCTGGTGGGTCCTTTAGGACCCCAAGTCTTATCAAAGTTGATTATTTTTCAAGTTTAGAGCTTAACTGGGTATATAGTACATAAACAGTTCCGTGGAGCTTTAGATTTCTGGCCCAATGCCTAGAGAGGTGAAAGTCTTCAGGGTAGGGTCTTATGCCACAATTCAAGCAACACCTTCCAGAAGCAAAATCAGGAAACCACTACCTCCAGTGTGGCGTAGCTGATAATGAAAGAAATCATCCTAGAAAACACATTTAATACAATATTCTCTTGAGTTTAAAAGCTCAGTCCAATCCTCACTGCCAGGCTGGAAAGGCTGATTTGGTCCAAAAGCCTGGCCAGGAGAAGCCAAGAGCCACTGTCAGTGCTCTGGATAAGCAGCTTTAACAGGAGTGAGGGAGAAAAATTCTGATGACTCCTGAGGGGCCATAAGACACCCTCAGCGATCTCTGTGACCAATTAACTCAAAAACTCTGGATGCCCGGCCCTGTATTAAAACCAGAAGGGTATGATCATAGAAATCATAGATTTGGGAGAATAGGGCAGACCTCTGGAGTTCACCATCTGGATTGGCCCATGCCTTCAGATTGTAATATACCTATTATCATTAGCTTCGTTTTACAGATAATGCAACTGAGGCCCAGAATGGGTAAGTGACATGGCCCAGCTGGCAAGAAAAAAAAAAGTACCTTGTCTCAAGGAGTAAAAGTCCTCGTGTAACAAAAACAGTTTGCAATCAACTACTAATCTAAAGTTTAGTGGTTCAAACCCACCCAGTGGCACCATGGAAAAAAGGCCTGGTGATTTGATTCCATAAAGATTACAGTCAAGAAAATCCTATGGAGCAGTTCTACTCTGTAACACATGGGTTCATGATGAGTTGGAATGGATTTAATGGCAGTGGGTTTGGGTTTTCAGTTAGTCTCAAGGAGTAGCAATCCTGATGAAAAGACAAGACTTATAATCATGAAACTGTCAAAACACATGGTTAGGTGGTATTGAAAATTCCAAAGAAGAGCTACAGGTATGGAAAGGAAGAAGAAATAAGATACAGAAGGCCTCAGAGTAAAAATCCCTGCCTATCCTACCCACTGGAAACCCTGGTGGTGTAGTGGTTAAGAGCTACGGCTACTAACCAAAAGGGCTAGCGGTTCGAATCCACCAGGTGCTCCTTGGAAACCCTATGGGCAGTCCTACTCTGTCCTATAGGGTCATTATCAGTCGGGAATCGACTGGACAGCAACAGGTTTGATTTTTTGTTTTTTGGGTTTTTTTTTCATCCTGCCTACCAAACCTCTCACAAGATAAAAGGGCCCCTCCTTGCTTTTATGGCTCCTTTAGCACTTACTGTCCTGTAATATCTGTTTGCCTATCTCACCTACTCAATGGTAGTCCTTCAAAGCCATGCAACTTATATTATCCTTATCTATATTGTTGTCAGCATCCAGCCTAGGGATATAGCTGCATCTCCTGTTGACTTTAAAAAAATTTGGACTTACCTTACTCACCTTCACAGTACTAAAACAAAATGCATGTACCCTGTTAGGCCTCTGACAGTCCCTCAAGAAAGAGTCTAGATAAGGCTGATAGAAAGTAACCTTGGCCAAGTAATTTAACCACTTATTTTCTTCATCTGTAAGATATTGGTAACAATAATCACCTCTAAGGACTGTTTTAAAAATTAAATGTCTGTGAAAGCACTTAACACAATACCTGACAGTAGATACTCAATGATTGCTAGCTCCCTTCCTGCATCCCGTTTGTCCGGGTTTCTGTAAAAAATATTTTACTCATTGGCCCAACATTTATTAAACAACAGGTATTTATTCATTTGTTGGCACGGTGGTAACCTTAGGGATCAGACTTTTCTTATAGAACCTCAGAACCTAGTATGATGCCCACCATAGCTGCCTTGCACGCAGTAAGCACTCACTAAGTGGGGAACTCCTGAAAACACTACTGAACGTGGACCACTGATGGGTCACTTGCCAGTACAGCAAGGCCGCTCCATCTGCTCTGCCAGCCCTGGAGGTGCACGGGCACAGCTCAGATCAAGTCCCCGGCCAGGAGCAGGTCCACACATTTGCAGAACCTCTCCCACAGTAGAGCCCAGCCATGGAGATGACAAGATAAGCACAAGAAGGAGGCAGACGAGCTCCTCAGAACTGCTCTAGAGACTACCCAGCAATGTTCCAGACCATGAAGCATCTCCATTTAGGACCTGAGTTGTAATATTAAAGTGAACGCCCACCTTCACATTTCCTATGCTCCCCATTGACAAGGAAGGGGAAATGCTCCTTCCTTTTAGCACTTGCTTGTTTGGAAAAGCTGATCTCCTGGGAAATGGCTGAGCCCATATCCTGGCAAAAGCATGAACCCCACAAAAACATCTCAATCATTTCACCTTGCTGGGCTCCAGGGCTGAAAATAGCCCCAAATGAAAAACAAGCTATGCAGACTACTTATCCAGTTTCATAGCAAAGGCAGATCTTAAGCTGGCTGAAAAGGACAAACCCCTTACTCCTTAACTCAAGCAGGGCTAGAAGGCTCACCTGTTTCCGGCCCCATAGCAACTGGCATAGCTCTGGCACCTCTCAGGCTTCATCTTTCCAAAACAGCAATGGAACAAGTATAGAATAGGAAAGGGCCTTCTGAACTCAGCCTAGCACTGCTTGGAAGGGATCGGGGGAGAGAGAGAACTATTCCTGGATACTTCTGAAGACCTGGACCCACCTGGACACAGCTGCAGATACCCTATTCCCTCATCAAATATAAGGGTGACATAAAAGGCCCAAAACGGCCCACACTCCAAAAGCAGCAGTCTGGACCTCTGCTTCACCTTCTGCTGATAACCTTAACAGCTTCCTCCATCAAGGTCCTACCTCAATGCCTGTTTACAGGCAGCCTTACTAATTCCAAGTAGAGTTAATCTGTAGTCTCAGAAACCAAGTCCATTCCTGTCTATTACACACCTTGACCCATGCCATTAGACTCAGTAGGTTCTGAGTCTGTCTCCTCCAACACATTAACAACTTCTAAGAGGCAGGGCCCAGGTCTCATAATCTGTGTCTGCAGCTTTGCCCAGTGCAGGGCCAGGCTCAGAGCAGATGCTCAAAGGCCTACGTATTACAGAGCAAAAGTGAGCAGGTACAGAGACAGGACAGGAAGAATAAGGACAAGAATGTATCCTGCCTTACTCTCCCTGAAGATCTCCACCCCGTAAATGCTGCCCTCAGATCCTGGGCTCAGGCTGCGTTTCCTAGTTTCCTCTCTTGTAATCAAAATCACAGCCATCTCTCCCTCCTCTAACTATGCACAATCCTATCTGAACCATTCCCAGGGCCCCTGGTATCTTAGAGGTCTGTTCACCCTGTGGTTATATTTGGGGGCTCCCTGAGGACAGGGCCCCATATCTCTCTTCTTGCAGCACAGAACACAACACTAGCCACAAGGAAGTCCATAAAAAATTATTTACAATAAAAAAAATCATCTTCCCTAGAGTTTTCAATTGCTCATTTGTAAAAAGATAAAAAAGGTGAATGACTGTCCCTGGCCTCTCTCACCTGGCAGCTCCCACATGCTTAGGTTCTCTCTCTCTCCACATCCTCAGCTGATTCCCAGGGAATTATCCATAAAGAATTCAGGCCAAATGGCTCAGCACCTATATTTGGCCTACAACTATGTGATACTCGAGATGTCATTAGAACAGATGACAGCTCATTCTTCACATCCCACATCCTTCAGACTATAGGGGGTGACTCATCCACGCCAATCTCAGCCAAAGGCAGGAAAAGTCCCCTTGCACCAAAGTAAGACAATGCTGTACCACCCACTGGTGGGCCCATGCCTATAATTATGTTTGGGAGCACGTCTAAAAGTGGGAATGGGCTCATAGGTCCTCACCTGTACGGGCTGAACTCCTGCGGGAAGGCTTGCAATCAGAAAAGAAAATAAATGATAGCTTTCTACCACTGTTAAAACCAACAGCTCTCAGTAAACCCCAATTATCTTTTTTAAAATATACATAATTCATATACCAAGTAGTTCACCATTTTAAAATGTATAATTTGGTGGTTTTTAGTATATTAACAAGGTTGTGCAACCATCACCATGATCTAATTATAGAACATTTCCATCACCCCGGAAAAAAACCCCAGACCCATTAGCACTGACTTCTCATAGCCCCCTCTTCCCAACCCCTGGAAACCACTAACCTACCTTTTGTCTCTATTTTTTAAAAAAAAAAATTTTTTTTTAATTTGTTGTGGAGTCAATTCTGACTCATGGTGACACCATGTGATTCAGAGTAGAATTTTCAATAGCTGTGACCTTTTGGAAGTAGATAGCCAGGCCTTTCTTCTGAGTTACCTTGGGGTGGACTTGAACAGCCAACCATTTGGTTAGTAGCAGAGCACTTAATCATTTGTCCCACCCAGGGATTCTCTTGTCTCTATAGATTTGCCTATTCTGGACATTTTATATAAATGGAATCATATAACATGTGACCTTTTGTGACTGGCTTCTTTCACTTAACACAATATTTTCAAGATTCATCCATTTTGTAGCATGTACCAGTACTTCATTCCTGTTTATGGCTGAATAATATTCTATTGTATGGATATACCACATTTTGTTTATCCATTCATTAGTTGACGGGCATTTAGATTGTTTCCACTTTTGGCTATTATGAATAATGCTATGAAGCATTCATGTACAAGTTTTT
Source organism: Loxodonta africana (assembly GCF_030014295.1). Taxonomy (NCBI): domain Eukaryota; kingdom Metazoa; phylum Chordata; class Mammalia; order Proboscidea; family Elephantidae; genus Loxodonta; species Loxodonta africana. The sequence goes on from NC_087348.1 coordinate 86,684,635, forward strand.
GTAAGAACATATGTTTTCAATTCACTTGGGTATATACATAGGAAAGGAACTGCTAGGAAATATGTCTATGTTTAACTTTTTTAAGTCAAATTACCTTTTAAAACATATTAACTCCTCTGCCTTCTTCACTGTCAAGACCTTCTATAATCAGTCCTACAATCCAGTACACCTGCAGGAGCCCAGTGGGTACTGCCTTGGCTGGTGGCTACTGTACTACACAGCACAGAATAGAACACTTCCATCATCGCAAAAAGTTTTATTAGGCAGTGCTTGTCTAGAAGGATAAGATGTTTAGAATGGTTATGTTGTTGTTGTTATTAGATGCCATTGAGTCAATTTCTGACTCATAGCAACTGTGATGGTTAAGACTGTGTGTCAACTTGGCTGCGCCGTGATTCTCAGTGTTTACAAGTGATCAGCCCCATGATGGGATCTGCTGTGAGTAGCCAATCAGCTGAAAGGGAGTTTCTTGGACGTGCAGCCTGTATCTGAATATAAGTGGATGTTCTGGCTTTTGCCCTCTCTTGATCCCATAGCTGCCTCCTATTCGTCTGACCTCCAATTCTTGGGACTTGAGCTAGCAGCCTACCTGGCGATCTTGGGATTCATCAATCTTCACAGCCCATGAGCAAGAGTTCTGCTCTCCGACCTGCCAATCTCAGGCTCACCAGCCCCTGCAGTTACGTGAATCAGGAGAAGCCTTGCAGTCTTGCCTGCTGATCTTGGGATTCATCAATCTTCACAGCCTGTGAGCAAAAGCCCTGCTCTCTGACCTGCCAATCTTGGGTTTGCCAGCCCATGCGGCTATAGGAATCAGAAGAAGCCTCTATCCTAACCCACAGATTGGGGCATTCCTGCCTCTACAATCCCGTGAGGTATTTCCTTGATATAAATCTCTCTCTCTCTCCATATACATATATATATATATATATATATATATATATATATATATATATATATATATATGGAAACCCTGGAAATCCTGGTGGCATAGTGGTTAAATGTTACAGCTGCTAACCAAAAGGTCCGCAGTTCAAATCCACCAGATGCTCCTTGGAAACTCTATGGGGCAGTTCTACTCTGTCCTGTAGGGTCGCTATGAGTTAGAATCGACTCGACGGCAGTGGGTTTGGTGTTGGTTTGGTATATATATATATATATATATATATATATATATATATATATATATATATATATATATATACTTTACTGGTTTTGCTTTTCTAGGGAACCCATCCTAAGACAGCAACCCAATGAGACACAGTAGAACTCCCATAGGGTTTTCTAGGATGTAATCTTTTTTTATCTTTATCTTTATGGGAGCAGATGCCAGGTCTTTTCTTTCCCAGAGCTGCTGGGTGAGTTTAAACCATCAACCTTTCAGTTAGCAGCCAAGCATTTACCCATTGTGCCACCAGGGCTCCTTAGAATGGTTAATAGCTAACATTTAATGAATGTTTACAATGGGCCAGACACTGTACCAAGACCTGTACAGGAATTATCACTTTAAATCATCCTAACAACACTATGTAAATATTATTCCAATTTTATAGACAGGAAAACTGAGGCTTTCAAGAGTTAAAATATTCCAGGAGCTAGGGAGCTGGTCCAAGGTCACATAGCTAGTAAGTAGACCCAAGATTTAAACCCAGGAAGTCTGGCTCCAAAGTCTTCTTAACCTTCTGCTTCTTAACCACTGCATTACAAACAAATGATTGTAATAAAGGCAAAATGTGTTTAACTGCCACAAGTGAGGTCCAGAAAGAGAGCTAAGGGACTTCAAAAGACCAAAGGAGGGAAAAAAAGAAAAGGCTTAAGTAAAGAAGCATACAAAAAGAACCTGAATTGGCAAAAGGTATGATAAATACATTTACAACTTTAAAAAAAAAAAGAGTAGCTGCTGAGGCTGCTTATGGTCAACCAAACACCTCATGAGATTTGGTTCCTAGGTCTGGAGGTTTAGGGTCATGGTTTCATGGAACATTCCAGTTAACTGGCCTAATAACGTGCTTCTGCTCTTCATTCTAGTTCTCTGCACATTGCCTGGGGTCTTCAAAGCTTGCAAGAGGCATCCAAGGCACAATTGGTCTCTAATCACCTGGAGCAATAAATGAAGAAGAGTCAGAAACAGGAGGAGTATATGGATGTGTGGCTAACTGCCTCCATGAACAACTGCCTCCTTTGCCATAAGACAAGAAGAACTATATGGTACCCAGCTACCATTACTGAAAATTTTGATCAAAGATTCTATAGAAGAATGCTAGTCCAAGCCCATTGCCATCGAGTTGATTCCAACTCATAAGGGCCCTATAGGACAAAGTAGAACTGCCCCACAGGGATTCCAAGGCTGTAAATCTTTACAGAAACAGACTGCTACATCTTTCTCCCATGGAGCAGCTGGTTTGTTAGAACTGCCAACCTTTCTGTTAGCAGCCAAGCACTTAACTACTGTGCCACCAGGGCTCCTGAGACTCCTGATCAAAAGGGAGAAACCTAAAAAAAATTCAAATTCTCATGGAATCCAGACTTTCTGAAGCCAAAGAAGCTGGATGAACCCCTAAAACTGCTGCCCTGAGATAGATAGTCTTTAAACCTTAAACCAAAAATATCCTCTGAAGTCTTCTTAAAACCAAACAGTAGTTAAGCTTACTTAGTAAAGAATGTCTGCCATAGGATCAAAGAGCATCCTGAAAATTAAATAGGAACTTTAGGCAGCAGTGAGTTTATGTTAATAGGGAAGGAAGGGCTCAAAAAGGGAGGGTGAAAGAGGTTGCACAACCCAAAGAATGTATCAGTATCACCGAATTGTACATGTAGAAACTACCGAATTGGTATATGTTTTGCTAAGTATATCCTCAACAACAAAAATAAATAAAATAATTTTTTTAAACTAATGTAAATCTACTCATTCTGTACTTAGCCCACTCAAGCAAACACAATCTCCTTCAGAAAGTCTTCTTGGATTACTCTAAGTCCAGTCTATTCTCTCCTTTCTCTAGATTGCCTGTAACATACTATCTTATATTTAGCTGTTCTCAAGCTAATTAAGAAGTTAACTGATTTGTAAGTTCTCCAAAGCAAGGATAAAGACTATGTTTTAGGCCCTTGTATGGCCCATAGTGCAGCAAAGAACAGAACTCAGAGCAAACTGGTTCAATCTAAATATTTCCAGAGGACTACTGATTATTACTTAGGTTAGATTCAAACATAGCAAGAAACAAAACAAACAAGCCCATTGCCATCTAGCTGACTCCAATTCATAGTGGCCCTATAGGACAGAGAACTGTCCCATAGGGTTTCCAAGGAGTGGCGGGTGGATTCTGACTGCCGACCTTTTGGTTCCCAGCCATAGCTCTTAACCACTGCACTACCAGGGCGTCAGCAAGGAACGAGGTGGGACTAAAAGAGAGAGTGGAGGAGAGTGGTCTCCACATTCTTATCTTCTGGGGGCTGAGCAGAACAGGCTCCAAGTTACCCTTTTGCCAATTCACACGGAGCTCCACTTGGGGCATGGGTTTCACTTAACCTCTGAGTCAGGGCTGTATCAGTCAGTGTCCAAGGGAGGTGGCATAAGAGTTTCTAGTAGAAGTCAGTTTCTTTGGCATTCAAGCTGCTGAAAACATTTGGCTGGTCCCCACACAGCTCACTCATCTTCTTGACTTAGGAAAGGGAGAGCCAGGCCCCACACTACTCACTATTTAAAAAAAAAAAAAAAAATCACATTAACTCCCTGAATCTTTACAACATCCCCTACAATCCCAGGGCAGAGATTCCTGCTCCCATTTTATAGATGAAGAAACTCCAGCCTTAAAAAATTTAAGTCATTTTGCTATAAAATGATACTGGTGACGAGTGTGCTTCTTAGCTCAAGTAGATACATGAAACTATGTTGGCAGCTCATGTCTAGAGGTGAGATGAGAAGGAAGAGGGGGACAGGAGCTGGTTGAAGGGACACAGGAAATACATGGTGGAGAGAAGGAGTGTGCTGTCACATTGTAGGGAGAGCAAGTAGGGCCACATAACAATGTATGTATAAGTTTTTGTATGAGAAACTGACTTGAATTGTAAACTTTTACTTAAAAAAAAAAAAGCACAGTAAAAAAAAGTTAAACACAGAAAAAAAAAACACGTAAGTCATTTTGCTAAGTCACACAGATAGAGAGAGAGAGGAAGAACCCAGGCCTCTGATTCTTGGTCCAGACCCTTGTGAGTCGACATTAAGGCCCAACCAGTGACAGGCCATCCCTGACCACTCCACCTAAAATAGCACCCTCATCACTCTCTAACCCTTTGTCCTGCTTTATTTTCTTTTCTAGAGCTTATTATTACCTAACATTATATTATATGGTACTTGTTTATTGCCTATCTTTCTACGTGAATATAAGAGAGCAAGGAATTTGTCTTATGCTCTATGGTATAAGAAGGGCCTAGCAGAGTTCACGACACAAGTATACACCAGCCAAATATTTGGCCTCGAATATTTATTATATCAATGAATGAATCTACTGCAGACCCCAACTAATCCCCTCTAACCATTTATGCTAAGTCAGCCTTCAGTCTATGCTCAAATTTCCTGTCTATGTTCAAATTTCATTCAGTGTTTATTAACATCCACTATATGCCAGGCCATATGCTAGACGCAAGCATATATGACTCTAGAAGCACAACCTAGTGGTTTGGGGCAGACAATAAAAAAAGTGTTCCATTACACAGACTCAGAGAAATAAAAGAACTAAGTATATTTAAAGACTAATGAGTGATTTTTAAGCCAAGGAAGGTTTGTCCCAAAATTATGTTCTTAAAAAAGAATACCGCCATAGCACTAAACTCTAAAAGGAAAATTCAAAAGCCACTAAAACTTCCACCTCCAGCTGCTGCCCCTGCTTGAGTCTCTCTTCCTCCAGGAACTCTGTCCTCCCATCCCACAGCCATCCAAACCTGCCATTTTAGCATTGAGTTATGCTCCCTTTCTCTCATTTTCTTATCATTTCTTATATGTCAGGCAGTCAAAAGTCCCCAGTGAGAAAGCACGCCCCATGTGTTCTGGTCCTGTTTCCCCTATAACATAGAGCTGGTCATGAGTGGGGAATAGGCAGAGAAGGGCTGAATGACCTCTCCTGAAGCAGACGTTTGAAGTGGTGGTAACTCTCAGAAGGAAGCTGGAGGCTAGATGGCCAGGGAGACCAAAGACACCACCATCATACAATGGTCTGAATCTGATCTATTTTTCTTTTGGAGAGACATAGGGGTTCAAGAAGAGTAAAAAAGTATTTAACAAACAGCTTTAGAGCAATATCTGGTTTCAGAAATAACTGAAATTTCACAATAACAACTGGGTTCTTGACTTTCCAGAAGCAACAATTCTAATGCCAAAGTCTTGCAGAAAAACAACAGGAATTTTACTCCCAATGTTTGACACTGAAACCACCACCCCCAGCTATCCACGCACTATTTTCATTGCCTTCAGGAGGCAATGAGATCTGGAGACTAGAGACTCTGGGCACAGCATTCAAGCTCAGCCCCTAACAGCCAGCAGACTCCAGTGTAGTATTGCCATCACTGATGCTTGGAACTCAAGTCACAAGGACCAACCTTCAATGGTCACTGGCACAACCTCCCCAGGCACCTTATGCCCCTCAGGTGCCCTACACTTATAGTAGTATTAACAGTAAAAATCACCCACAAATACTTCCCTTTTTAAGATCAAAGACTACAGCCTTCAGTGTGGATTCTACCTCAACATAAAGAAAACAAAAATCTTCACAACTGGACAATAAGTAACATCATGATAAAAAAAGAAAATATAGAAGTTGTAAAGGATTTCATTTTACTTGGATCCACAATCAACACCCAAGGAAGCAGCAGTCAAGAAATCAGTCCTGAGGTTCACCTTTCAGCCAAAGATTAGACAGGCCCATTAAACCAAATGAGACTAAAGGGACACACCAGCCCAGGGGCAAGGACAAGCAGGCAGGAGGAGTCAGGAAAACTGGTAATGGGGAACCTAAGGTCAAGAACTGGAGTGTTGACATGTCGTGGGGTTGGCAACCATGTCACAAAACAATGTGTATATTAATTGCTTAATGAGAAGCTAGTTTACTCTGTCAACCTTCATCTAAAGTACAATTTTAAAAAATGGGGAAAAAAGAAATCAAACGACATATTGCTTTAGGCAAATTTGCTGCAAACGGCCTCTTTAAAGTGTTAAAAAGCAAAGATGTCACTTTCAGGACTAAGATGCACCTGACCCAAGCCATGATAGTTTCAATTGCCTCATATGCATGCCAAAGCTGGACAATGAATAAGGAAGACCAAAGAAGAATGCCTTTGAATTATGGTGTTGGCAAAGAATATTGAATACACCATGGACTGCCAGAAGAACAAACAAATCTATCTTGGAAGAAGTACAGCCAGAGTGCTCCTTGGAAGGGAGGATGGTGAGGCTTTATCTCGCTTACTCTGTACATCAGGAGGCACCAGCTCCCGGAGAGATACATCGAGCTTGGTAAGGCAGAAGGTCAGCGAAGAAGAAGAAGACCCTCAACGAGATGGACTGACACAGTGGCTGCAACAATGGGCTCAAACATAGCAACAATTGCAAGGATGGTGCAGGACCAGGCAGTGTTTTGTTCTGTTGTACACAGGGTTGCTATGAGTTGGATCCGACCTGACAGCACCTAACAACAACAACATGACCCTCAAGTACCTTCCACAATAGCCCTAAGGGTCAGAGAAATTAATGATTTACTCAGGGTCATGAGGCTAATAACAATAAATCCAGATTTTAAACCCCGATCTGCCTTCTTCCAAAGCTCATGCCATTATAACACGAAACTGACTCATACCACATGCGTCCTGCCCCAACTATTTCCTGGATCTCCGTGAGAGAATGCTCTGACCATTCAGAATAAACCAGTGCTTTTTTTTCTTAATTTAACATTAATCCTAGTAGCCACAGGGACAGAACCTCTCTCAAGCAAAAGCAACCAGAGCACTGACATCACAGAGAGGTATCTGAAATTGTTATCTGGGTCACTCCACCACTCCTGAGTCAACAACCAAATCTTGTAAAAGCCCACAAGGTAGAAGTTGTGCCATGGATGGCCCCTGAAGGCACAGAGGGGAAATGGCAGGGAGAAGCATGTGGAAGGCATGGCAGAGGAAACACTAAGCTGGAAAGCAGGAGACTTAAGATCTAGTCTCAGACCTGCCCCTGATTAGCTATATGACCTTTGGAAATTGTCTGCTTTCTTTGCACTAGTTTTCTCTGCTATAATATGAAGATAATCCCCTCCCGTCATACCTCACAGGGTTGCTGTGGGCATGATAGGCAAAAGGACAGGTCCTGAATAGGAAAGTGCTTTGTGAAGTGCAGGGCACAAACCAATCTGAGGGGTTATTATGATATGACTACCATCAGCTGACTGGGGAGAAGGTTACTGTCCATGGAACCATTAGGAGGTGAAACAGTAGATAACTAGGTGTCAAATTATATGGTACAGACTAAAAAAATTATAGAAAAGGAATGTCTCTCAAATTAGGCAGAGAAAAGGACAGACACGATCGGAGGGTGATGGAGAGCAACGGTGGGAGTGAAAGTATGTAGCCAGGGAAAAGAGGGATGAAGAAGCAGGAGAGTAACACTCCTGGATCAGATGCTGCATGGTGGGGGGTCCAGAAAGTCACAACGGGTAGATAGGGTCAGGCCAGACTGTGGAGGGAAGATGAGCAGGATGCAGTTGGCAACAGAGAGCCACTGCAGCATGAGCTATGGGGAGAACAGCTCTGGATTTCACAGTAAACATTTATTGACATTTATAGGCACTGTCATAGGCTTTGGGGATACAGAGATGAATAAGACACAACCCCTGTTCAGGGTCATGGCTATGTGGGTCTATGCAGTTAATTGACCTAATACTGTTTTTGAGAGTTTTTGCTCTAGCTCCTAGTTCGATGAGTAGCACCTGAGGTCTTAAAAGCTTGCGAGAGGACACTCAAGATACAATTGGTCTTTATTCTCCTGGAGCAGCAGAGGAAAGAGACCCAGGAATCGGAGAAGGAAATGGACTGCAGGTCTAACTGTCTCCAGGAACTACTACCTCCTTTGCCATGAGACCAGAAAAAAATGGTTAGTATCCAGCAACCAACTGAACGTTTTAATTTAGGACTCAATAGATGGATTATGATCAAAAGTAGGAAAAACATGGAACAGAACATCAAATTCTTATGGAAACCACTGGTATAACCACTTTGGAAATTGATTTGGCACTTCCTTAAAAAGAAATAGAAGTACCATATGATCCAGCAATCCCACTCCTTGGAATATATCCTAGAGAAGTGCCATCACACGAATATGCAAACCCATGTTTGCTGCAGCACTGTTCACAATAACAAAAAGATGGAAACAACCTAGATGCCCATCAACAGATGAATGGATAAACAAATTATGGCATATACACACTATGGAATATTACACAACAATAAATAACAATGATGAATCCATGAAACATCTCACAACATGGATGAATCTGGAACGCATTATGCTGAAATTAGTCAGTTGCAAAAGGACAAATAGTGTATGAGACCACTATTATAAGAACTCAATCAACAGTTTAAACACAGAAGAAAACATTTTTTGATGGTTATGAGGGTGGGGAGGGAAGGAGAGAGGAATTCACTAACTAGAAAATAGACAAGAATTGTCTTAGGTGAAGGGAAGGACAACACACAATACAGGGGAAGTCAGCACGACTGGACTAAACTAAAAGCTAAGAATTTTCCTGAACACAGCCAAATACTTCGATGGACAATGTAGCAGGAGCAGGGGTCTGGGAACCATAGTTTCAGGGGACATCTAGGTCAACTGGCATAACAAAGTTTATTAAGAAAATATTCTGCAGCCTACTTTGGTGAGTGGCGTCTGGGGTCTTAAAAGCCAGCAAGTGGCCATCTAAGATGCATCAATCGATCCCAACCCACGTGGAGCAAAGGAGGAAGAAGAATACCAAAGACACAAGTAAAATATGAGCCCAAGAGACAAAAAGGGCCACATAAACCAGAGACTCCATTAGCCTGAGACCAGAAGAACTAGATGGTGCCCAGCTACCACCAATGAGCACCCTGACAGGGAACACAACAGACAGTCCCTGACAGAGCAGCAGAAAAGTGGGATGCAGAACGCAAATTCACATAAAAAGACCAGACTTAATGGTCTGACTGAGACTGGAGGAACCCCAGAAGACATGGCCCCCGGACTCTCTGTTAAACCAGAGCTAAAACCATTCCCGAAGCCGACTCTTCAGACATAGACTGGACTATAAAACATAAAATGATACTCATGAAGAATGTGCTTCTTAGTTCAATTAGATACACAAGACTAAATGGGAAGCTCCTGTCCAGAGGCAAAATGAGAAGGCAGAACAGAATAGGAGCTGGTTGAATGGATGTGGGAAATCTGGGATGGAAAGGAGGAATGTGTGGTCACATAACAGGGGTAGCAGCTAGGGTCATGTAACAATGTGTGTATAAATTTTTATATGAGAAACTAACTTGAACTGTAAACTTTCACCTAAAGCACAATAAAAAAAAAAAAAATTCTTAGGGAAATCAGACTTACTGGATCCACTGAGACTGGAGAACCCCTGAATCTACTGTCCTGAAATAACCTTGAACCAAAAGTATGCCACAAAGTCATCTTTAAACTAAACAATAGTTTAATTCAATTAATACAGAATATCAGCCTTGATCATCACACTCTTAAAGAAGTATTTATATGAGATCAAATTGACAAAAGTAACTCTAAAGCAGAGAATTTTTTTTTATTGTACTTTAGATGAAAGTTTACAGAACAAACTAGCTTCTCGTTAAACAATTAGTACATATATTGTTTTACGACACTGGTTAACTACCCCACAGTATGTCAACACTCTCAGTTCTAGACCTTGGGTTCCCTGTTACCTGCTTTCCTGTCCCCTCCTGCCTTCTAGTCATTGCCCCTGGGCTGTTTTGCCCCTTTAGCCTCGTTTTGTTTTATGGGCCTGTCTAATCTTTAGATGAAGTGTGAACCTTAGGAGTGACTTCATTACTGAGCTAAAAGCGTGTCCGGGGGCCATACTCTTGGGGTTTCTCCAGTCTCTGTCAGGCCACTAAGTGTGGTCTTTTATTGTGAGTTAGAATTTTGTTCTACATTTTTCTCCAGGTCTGTCCAGACCTTCTATTGTAAAGCACAAAGAAGAATTTTAAGGGGCATAGAGAGTAAAAGTTAATGATGGTAAATGGGTAGCTACAATGAGAATGGTGACACAATGTGAAGAATGTAACCAATACCATTGAACTGTATATGTAGAAATTGTTGAGTGGGTGTATGTTTTGTTGTTTCTTCACCAAAAAAAAAAAAGACACAACCTCTGCTCTAATGACTGTGTTTGAATCCCAGCTCTTCCATTTGCAGAGTGACATGGACATCAAGGGAACAAGCTTTGTAACCAGATAGACCTGGGTTCAAATCCCTGCGTTGCCACTTTCTAGATGAGTGACCTTCAGCAAGAAACCAAAGCTCTCTAATTCCTAGTTTCCTCATTTGCAATCCTTAAGTAATAATAATCCTTCATAGAATTACGGTGAGTACTAAATTATAAAAAGCACATTAAAAAAACTGGCATGTGCTTTCACCAGACATACAATAAATGGTAATTATTATTATAATGAGGAGCCCTGGCATCGAAGTGGTTAAGAGCTCAGCTGTTAACCAAACATCAGCGGTTCAAATCCACCAGCCACTCCGAAGGAGAAGGATGTGGTGGTCTGCTTCTGTAAAAGATTTATAGCCTTGGAAACTGTAGGAGCAGTTCTACTCTGTCCTATAGGGTTGCTATGAGTCAGAATCAACGTGACAGCGATGGGTATTGTTTCATCATCTGCAAAACAGGGCTAAACAAATCTGCAAAACAGCCACCTCAACAGGTTGTTCTGAGGATTAAAGAAAATAGTGTAAAGCACCTAGCATAGAGCAACAGCTCAGCAAAATTCCCTTTTCTTCCATCTCTTTTTTTCTTAACTCTCCCCTTTTCCCTTCCCCCAGCTCATATTTGAGACATCCTCTGTGGCAATGGAAACCCTGGTGGCATAGTGGTTAAGAGCTATGGCTGCTAACCAAAAGGTCAGTAGTTTGAATCTACCAGCCACTCCTTCGAAACCCTATAGGGCAGTTCTACTCTGTCCTATAGGGCCACTATGAGTCAGAATCGATTCAACGGCAATGGGTTTGTTTTTGGGGTTTTTTTTGTTTGTTTCTGTGGCAAAGGAGGGCACTCAGGACATGGCCAGTGAACTTACTGACTCCACTCCTAGAGGCACAGGACCCCTTAACCTTCAAACCAACTCTAATTTACCAAATCCCTGACCGCTCCCATGCAGGAAGTTGTTCTTTACCTTCTTCTTGCCAAATGGCTTCAATTCACAAGCAAGAAGCCCTTTCTACATCACAACCAGGCAGTTCCTCCCTCTTATTCATCCTCCCAAGAAAACCAGAAGAAAAAGCTCAGAAGTCAGAAATGCTGATCAGAGAAAGTAGAGTAGTATCCCCAAGGCCCTAAAACCACTGGATAAAAGGAAGAGACGCTGGGCACCCTTGCTGAAGGGCGGATAAATCCCATGGTCCTTGTGCACACAGGACAAGGGCAGGCAAACTTGCTGGAACACCCAACAGTTCCAGGAATGCCTGGAAACAAGGCCCTCAGCCTGCTAGAGTTAGTCAGGCATGAGGGAAAAATTAGGTTTTCACAAGTAAAGGTCAACTCATAAATGCCTGATTAACCCAAGCAAACACGCTCTGCTTTACCTTCTGTGAGAATTTACAACTGATCCAGAACCAGAGTCAAGCTAGTACACGTTTTTCAAAGCTATAACTAACAATTATTGGGCGGGGGGGCGGGCGTAATAGCTGGCTATAAAAGCCCAATTCAAACCAGCTGAGCCCAGACACTAGCTGCATAAATTGAGAACAAACTCTGCATAAACCTGCAATGCAAATATTACCTTGCCTGAAGAAACAAGAACCAGTCCTCCCATGGAGACCAGGGAAAGGCAGGGAATCAAAGCATACCAATTCCGAAACCCTTGCTTAACCCCAGGGAGCTCCTATTGTAAGGAACTAACATCAGTTAAAAGAAACCACTGTTGTCGATTCTGACTCACAGCAACCTCATGACACGCAGCGTTTTCAATGGCTGTAACCTTATGGAAGTAGACTGCCAGGACTTTCTTCTGCAGCACCACTGGAAAGATTTCGAAGACAGGGCTAACACCATAGAGCCATTTTTCTTAGCCTCAAGACAGCCCCTCACCCGGTCCATTTCCTAGAGTTCTTTCTTTTTCCTCCTTAGAGCCACCTTAAAGAATAACAGCCACCAGGTAGCCAGAATCAGCTGAAAGAGGTCTTGCCCTCCATCCTGGCATTCCAGATGACCTTTAGCTCATTAACTGCTTCATGCATGGTAAATTCTCCACCCCGGGTGGATTTTGCTGACATGCTAATGAACAAAAATGACTAAGTTCCTCCTGCACAGGGAATCGAACCTGGGCTTTGGAAAATGCTTACTCATTCTAAAACACTCTGCACCTGTGTGCATACCATTTTGTATTCTGAAACTGATCCTGCCTATATAAACCAGTCTCAATACGCTGCCTGCGACGCAGTCTTGGATGGCACGCAGCCCTGTCCGCCTCCTTGCTTGGCCAACCGATAAAGTTGCCTTTCATTCTCCCCAACTCGGTCTCTGTCTTTTTGGCCCTGGAAGGAGTTGTATCAAGCAGAACCCAGAGTCCCAGCAACACAACTGCCAACCTTTCAGTTAGTAGCCAAGTGCAAACCGTTTGCACTACCCAGGGACCTATAACATCAGTAATCCCCCTTTAAAAACCTTATACATTAGGAAGACATCATCAGATCAAACCTGTGAAACCATCTTCTAGGTTCCCCCCAGCAGACCTAACTGCTTCTTCCTCTGTGTTGCCATCGTACTTTGCAAACCATGAAGGGAACTCTCTTTTTATTAAGCACTTACTATATTCTAGGCTTTGTACAAAGGCTTGTAAACTTTTAATTTTTTTAATCTCCCCAATAATCATGTTTGATAGCTAATCCTAGCCCCATTTTATAAATGACGGAACTATCAGAAAGATTAAGTGACTTGTTCAGGAAAGGGGCTGGTAAAGGACAAAGCCCAGCTATGAATCCAGTCTGCCTGATTCCAAAGCTTAACCTCTCTTTCAACAAATATTTAATAAGAGTCTACTATGTCGACTCGACGGCACTGGGTGGTGGCTATGTGCTAGGTACTATTCTTGGATGGATATATAGCAGTGCATAAAACAGACAAAAACTCCTGTCCTTGTGGATCGTTATTCTAAGCCAAACTGCCTCCCTATTTTAGCATACCACACAATTTAACAGGTACATAGCTGCATTTCTTTCTCCCCCATCAGGCAGGACTCAATAAATATGTGCTAAAGGAATGAACTAGGTTCTTTCCTTCACCTCAGAGGAATTCCTCTCTGCTGCTACCCAAACAGCATTCAACTGTTTATCAATCCCGCACCCTTCTTCCCACCGAGGTCAAGCCACATCTTAAACCAAAAGCTTCCCTCAAGTGCCAGCAAAGTGCCACCTGCCACCCAATGAGTATGAAAATAACAGTACTTCAGAGTTTACAAAATATTTTCACATATATTATTTAATCCTCATAAAATTCTGATTTAACAAACAGGGAAACATAAGACAGACATACCCAGGCTGTGGAAAATTCCACTGCGTCAAGCAGCTTGCTTGGCACTCCCCGTAGTTTCACGTTAACATCCTAGTTCCCTTGCTTGACATACCCAGGGTTTTACATTAATATCCTGGCTCTCCTCTCCTTAACTGCTGGCCAAAACTAGAGAAAATCGTTGGAAACTGGCTTAAGCACCATGTTGACATTCTGGATAACCTTTTAGCTCATTAAGTATCTCATACATAATAACTTCCCCACATCTGGATTGAGTTTAGCCGCAATTTTCTGAACATATGATGCATGAAGTTATATGTAAACTCCATCGCACCTGCACAGTATGATTAAGAATGTTGCTGACATAACTTGTATGAACTTCCTGCTTGTAAACCCCATAAAAGTAACCTTCCCTCTTGCTCTCGCTGGGCAGTCTCAGAGGCAGCAGCTCCAACTGTTCCTTTCCTTGCGCAATGAAATAAAGGTACATTTCTAATCTCCCACCTCATCGTCTTGTTTATTGGCTGTGATGGGTCATGCTGAGCAAAACCTGGGGTTTCCACCCAGCAACAAACGACACCCAGAAAGCACAGTTACTAGCCTAAGGACACAATTGAGTGGTAGAACTCAGCTAAAGAACAGTTCTCCCTAATCCCACAATACATTCTTCTCCCCTTCTCCTAAGAACATTTCAAAATCTTTTCTCCAAATCAGAGAAGCCAAAAGGGGTGTGGTGTTGCTGTCCATTTCATTCACTCTGATTAAGCTATTTCAGATTTCCTACTGTAGCAAAACAAAACAAAACAAAAACATTGTGTTTCACCCTATTGTTGGATTTATTTTGATTGTTACTAATATTTTATCATTTTTCCCATTGAAGATATTTTAACTGTATTTCATTATGTACCAATTTGCCATTTATTCCCAAAAGAACAAACTTCCAAAGTTAAACACTAAGCACATATGATATATGCATAGAAAAAGGCTTTAAAATATTTTTTTCACTTTTTTTTTTTCAAGTCAATGAGAAAGGTAATTCAACTTACAAAAATGCCTTTATAGGCTTGCCTTCTCCAGGAAAGCCTTTATCCTATAATGTGACACACAGTCAGCAGAGTTGTAGAAAAGTGTAGCCCCAAGCCCCAAATGCAGGGTTAATAACTAGGCACACTCTTTGCAAAAAAAAAAAAAAAAAACCCAAGTACCCACAGGCAAAGGCATAATCCAGCAACCAAGGCCAAGCTGAGAGCTTGTCCCACAACTCCACTTCAGGCAGCCTAGCTCTCTGGGTTGCAAGGAGGTAACAAGAAAGAAACAAACTCTAAAGCAGGATGCCAAGGAAAAGAACCTAAGGGAAGAGATGCCTGCTCCTTGGGTGCCCAAAAGACACTTTGCCTAGAATGTCCTACTGCTTCCAGCACACAACAGTTTACTCTGGGCAAACTAGGAAAAAGCAGACCTGGCTTTGTTCAGGGAGCTAGCCAAGACTCTGCAAAAAGCCGTTCCTTTAACCAGGCTGTCCTGACGCCTGAATTTTCAACCCTACAACTTCACTCAGTTCACTTTAACAAATACACCCTGAATGACACACTTTGCTGGAGTGGGAATAGCCAAATGAAAGAGGTAGATCCAGACCCCACTGACTCTGTTATCAGCCAGATTAGAGAGAGAAGGGCAGAGTGCTCTGGGAAAGCAGGACAAGAAAGTAATTCTGGCTGAAGGAATCAGAGAAGATTTTCTGGAGGTAGAAGCTTAGCAAGGCTCAGAAGGGAGGATTGCAGGGCATAAAATTACTTGTGCTACCTTAGGAAGGTAACCAGAGGCTTTGAGAGAGATCTGGATTTGAATTCTGGTTCAGTTGCTGACAGGCTGTAAGGATAATCAGACAAATTATTTTCCTTCTCTGAGTCTATTTCCTCATCTGTAAAATGGCCATTATAAAGCATAACACAAAAGATGGCTGTACATACATGGATGCCCATGAGTCAGAGTGGGCTCAAGGGCAACTGGTTTGGTCAAATCATAGACATCTGATAACAATGCAAAATATTTCTTGTCTATAGACATAAAAATGAAATCCATCTGGAGGGCCAAGTCTCCCCCCATCGTCCCCTCACTCCCCACCGCCATGGTAAAACCAGTTTTGCCTCCTGAATACATTCATCTCTATATTCCTGATCTATAAATGTGTCTGTTCTTTGTATTCTCCTTTGAACTGGTTATAACATCAGCTTAGTTTCCTCAGTATGTATTAAATAAAATCTTCAAACACATACACAAAGATGGCTGTATAAAAAAAACTAGCCCAGTACCTGGCACATTGTGGGACTTAATAAATATCCTTTTCTTTACCCCTTTTCTGGTTAGAACGGGAGAACACACCAGGAAAGGATACTCCAGGACAATGGGAATTAACTTTCCAGTCAACACAACAAGGGCCCTTTAAGAGCAGTGGAACAGGTGACAGAGTTGAAAGGGTACCTCCTGAGCCTAGAGAATAGCAGTTCCAGGCAGATCTGGATTCACGTCTCAGCCTGCATCTCTCCCACTACCAGATGTGTGACAGCTCATTCTGGATAAATACTACATCATCACAGTGCATTTAGTAGATGAGGAAACAGAAACCAGCTCCTCAACTCCCCAGGAAAGACAGGCCTGTGCCAACTTCTGATACTCCAGGAGGATGGAGCAGGACCTAGTACTAGCAAAAGTATCAAGTCCAGCTGCCAACAACATTTTAATTAGTCCAAACTTAAAAGTCGATAATCACAGGAGATTAAAAGGAGCCCCCAGGGAAAGCCTCTGCCCTTCACACAGCTCAGCCAATTATATTTGCTCAAATGCCCTAATTTTCATCACTGAATTCTTGGGGGAATCAGGCTTCGCCAGGCTCTGACTTCTGGCTGAAAGTACAGGCACAAGCTCAGCTCAGGAAGGCAGCTGGGTGTGGGCCCTGAGGCCCTGACACCCTTCCTGCATCACTAAACTGAGCTGAAAGAGCTGCCCTCTTGCCAGGCTCCATCCCTCGCCCCAGAATCCAACTGCGACCCATTCTCCCAGCGGCTGTGCCCTAACCTAACTAGGCTGAAACCAAACGCATTGCCCCTGGAGTAGATTCAGACTCATAGTGACCCTATAGGACAGAGTAGAACTGCCCCACAGGGTTTCCAAAGCTATAAATCTTAAGGGAAGCACATTGCCACATCCTTCTCCTGAGGAGTGGCTGGTAGATGCTGAGCTTTTGGATAGCAGCCAAGCACTTAACCACTTAACCATGGCACCACCAAGGTTCCTTATGCCCTAACCTACTCCATACTAAAAGCTAGCAAAGGAATTTGTTGATTCTGAGTTCAAGAGTAACCTTAACCCAGTAATACCTGCATTTTAAAGGCGGCCTCTCAGAAATGGAAGTAACTTCGAGACTCAAAATAATGGAGCTATAATGATAAACCAAGAGGCAGATATGAAAACTGAGGCCCAATGGGCTAAACAGATTTGTTCAAGTTAATGACAAGAAGCTGCACTCAAATGCCAATGAACTTTACATTTCCCCAAGGGCTCAGCCCCTCTCTCTTGCGAGTGTACCAAGTGTAATGCCAATGTAGCCACACTTTTCCTTTTGTCATTAAGAGTTAAAAAAGTAAGGCTACAAGGAAGAGTGAAAGAGCTAAGAACCTAGGAGACATAAGGAGTAGTAAAGAGAGGTGATGAACCAGGGAATTCTACAGAATAGATCATCAGACAAGTCAGAGGAGAAAAACTAATAATTACTAAATTACTCGTATTTTTATAAGACCAAATGCCTGTCATATTATCTCATAAGCAAACCTTGTGAGATAGATTCTGTTTTCACCATAGTACTGGGCATGAGGAAACTGAGGCCCGGAAAACCCAAGAGCATCAGAACCCAAGCTAAACTATATCCACCTAATTCCTAATCTGGTGTTCTTTTTATTAAACTAGGTATGCCATAAAGACAGCTATAAAGGCTCAAGAGAACCAAGCTAGGAAGAGAGAAGAAAAAAATTTCAAAGGAAATATGGAGAAAGAAAATACTTAAAGACAGAAGCTGCAAACCAATAAGCAGCTATTTTATTAATCATAAAATCTTCCTCCATTCCCCTCTTTACTCTCAGAGAGTATATGACCAGACGTCAGACAAGACAGCCAGTTTAGACCTGCTCCCATGACAGAGAACAGACACAGGCCACAGCCCGGCTACCTGACAATACACCTATTTGAGCAGCGTAGTTTCACTCTCAAGAGGACTCAGGAACATGTGTACTAAACCAAAGAGATGACCACATGAGGACTCCAAGCACTAGCTTTGACTAGCAGCTGCACCCTACTACCTCTGTCTCAAGCCTGGGCTTAATCTAGTCTAGCAGAGGGTAAGCGTAGCCTAAATTGCCCCACACCTTGAGCCACCTGAAGGTTGGCAAAATATCTTTGGGAAAGGAATATTAATCATCTTCTCTCAGGACAGGAGCAGCTGATAGTGTACAGTCACTTAATGTTCCTTCAACAACTTCATTTCCCATTCAAAAATTGGAAACATGTGACAATGGGAAATTTGGGCATGTTCCCACACCAGAAAGCCCTGACCGCAGGTGAGTCAGTAGCCTAAACAGCCTACAAAGTGAAGGAAGACCTTCCACAAAAAACTGTTTGAGTCTGTTCTTATTTGACTAAAATACTCACTATATATATTGGCACCGGCCAGTAATTATCATTCCTGGAATAATACCTTCGCGCTGGCACAGCACTTAAGAGTTTTACAAAATAACGTAACTTCCGTGAGGTAGGAATTAACACTCTCTCTTTTTTTTGCAGATGTGGAAACTGCGGCTCAGAAACAACCTGTTCAAGATTTCATAAATAGAAAATGGCAAAGCCTGGAGATGAACCCAGGTTTATCTGTCTCGAAGACTCAAATGAAGTCTCATTAGAAAGCTTAATGGCTAAAAAGCAAGAGACCTGGATTCACTCTCAGGCTTGGATTCTACCATGCAGTGGTTATATGACCTTAGGCAAATGTTTCACTTCTGCTGGGCCCAGAAAGCTCATCTGTAAAATGAAGGAAGGTGAAATGAGTACAGAAGGAAGAGAATTCTTGGGTTCCTGGAGTGCTGTGGAGTGTGGCCCCTTGCTCAGCACTTCAAATAAATTCATCTAGCCTTCCACTCATTAACTCTTAGCCCTGATCCCCCTTCTAACTGCCATATATTTTCTGCTAGTGGCACCACCTTACAACATTGTTATACCTTTGACTCTTTTCTTCCCTCCTCACACTCAAACTCTTAAGTCCTATTGATTCCATCTCCACAACAGAGACCGTAACCTCCTCTGCTCATAAACAATTGCAAAGTCTACTATCTAGGCTCCCTACCTCCAACCTCACCCCTGCCAACGCATTCTGCATACTCTGTGACGTTAATCTTTCTAAAGCATAACTCAGCTTATGTCTCTCCCCTGCTCAAAACCTTCAAGGACTACTTACTGCCTGCAGAATAAAGTCCAAACTCTTTAACCTGACATTTGAGGCCCTCTGTAATCGTTCCTTGATTTTTTTTTTTTTTTTTTTTTTTTTGCCTTATTTTATAGTATTCTTCTTCACAGATGTTACTCTCCAGCCAATCTGGACTAACCAATGTCTGTCAAAGACTCTTTACTCATAACATTTCTTCTTACTGGAATGCGTCCTTCAACCTCCTTTATATTTCTGCCTGAAGCACCTCCTGAAGACTCAAAAAGTTGCTACCTCCTCCACAAAAAAAACCTAATCTCTCCAGGAGAAGGCGATCCCATCTTCCAACAGCACTACAATTATCATTCATAGAGCACTGAAACGGCACTGGGTTTTTGGGTTTTAGGGCACTGAACCTAGATTGCCTTGTACATAAGTTATAAAATGGGAGACCGGTTCTGAGGATTAAATAAAATCATGTATGTGAAAGTATCTAGCACGGTCCTGGCTTACGGTAAAAACCAAAATACCAAACCCATCACTGTTGAGTTGATTCCGACTCATAGCAACCCTATAGGACAGAGGAGAGCTGCCCCATAGTGTTTCCAAGGAATAGCTGTTGGATTCAAACTGCCGACCTTGTGGTTAGCAGCTGTAGCTCTTAACCACTGCACCACCAGGGCTTCTGGCTTACCGTAGGTGCTCAATAAATAGGAGCTCTTACTATGATAAAAATATAGGTGCAAAAAAAATTGTAGGTGTACATCTTAACTCCTCTACTATAGTGAATGCTTCTACTGGACAGAGGTTGACAAATAACAAACATTAAAAAAAAAAAAAAATTGCCGTCAAGTCAATTCCAACTCACAGTGACTCTACAGGACAAAGTAAAACTACCCACAGGGTTTCCAAGGAGAAGCTGGTAGATTTGAACTGCCGACCTTCTGGTTAGCCGCCATAGCTCACCATAGCTCTCGCCACCAGGACTCCATAACATACTAATCAAAAAAAAAAAAAAAAAAAAGTTGCTGTCAAGTCAATTCCAACTCATAGTGACCCTACAGGGCAGGGTAAAACTGCCCCACAGGGTTTCCAAGGGGCAGCTGGTGGATTCAAACTGCTGACCTTTTGGTTAGCAGCCAAGCTCTTAACCGCTGCATTACCATGGCTCCATAACACACATAGTAAATGTTAAAAAAAAGAAGTAAAGAATACTAATAGAAACAGACCCTATCCCAGGGGTTAAATCTAGACTAGCTCAACCAGAGTGCTATTTTGGGGAGATACAAGCTGAACACACACCACTCTGTAGCCAGACATTTCCCGATGTGATATTATTCATTCAGAATTCACAAGTGAAATATAGCCTCTCTTTCTTTCCCCCACTCCCCAACTCCAAATTCCAGTTTCTTCCACACCACTTAGGTGATAAAACAAACCAATGCCACTAATAGTCCCATAAGATGTACAATTTTTAATCAAAGCACACGTTTCTACCTAAAGTCAGGCAGCTGTTTCTTTCCCTCCACACAAGTTATCACACAAAAACAGAAACTGTACTGGCATTGGGGTCAGAAAGACCTGAGTTCAAATCTTAGTTCGGCCATATCTAAGTTTTGTAACCTTGAAAAAATTACATAAATTCTTGGAGTTACAGTTTCCTCATGTGTAAAATGAGAACAATATTTACCTTTAAGGGTTGTTGTGCAGATATAAAGGACCTAGCCCTGTGCCTAGAACACAATAGGTGCTCAATAAATAGTAGCTATATCATCATCATTCTTATCACTGAAGTCATTAGAGTTGTCTTACATATTTATTTCTTCAGAGATAAGAAGTGTGAGTCCTAGTAACCTTTGCCCTTGTGAGGAAAAGTTTCTGGAAATAAGAAGTCCCCCTCCCCCCCACCCCTCAACTACTCAGGAACAAACACACAGACACATACTGCTTTCTAACCTGGGTAGGTATCATACCTGAAGGACGCTGCTCTCCCTGGGCCACGAGTACATTTCAGAAGCTGGCTCTGGGAACTTGGCAAAGACGGCCACATTTGTTTTAACATACACTGTAGTGGTGAGAGTTCTAAGAGCTTCCTGAGAGGCCTGAGATAACTCAGAGAGGCCAAACAAGAGCAGAGCTACTGAATCACACTAGAGAAAATTAGAGGCATAGGAGATTAGAAAGCCTGCCTGTCTGCCAGTCACATTTTTGGTTATCACCTAGGCCAGAGCTCAGCACAAGACAGCCAGGAGCTGTGTAAATGTGGCTAACAGAGGAAAGGGATAGGTTTGTCCTAACTGGGCCATGCTGACAGCACAGATGATACTCCTATGCTGGCCTCTATGAAAGCCCCTCCCTCCTCAATGCCATGAAGGAAAGCAGGAGTGAAGTCTGCTCACGCTGGAGCTCTCTGGAGCCCAGGGAGTTCTGAACACCAGAGATAACATTTAAAAAGCCGGTGATCTTCACAGGGCTATCCCATCCCCTGCTGCAAAAAAAGCCCAGAAGCAGGAACCATGAAAGAAGGCGCCCTCCTCCAACCCACAAGCCAGGCTAAGAAAAGCAGTTAAAGTTCACTCTGTTCATTCTGCTGCCTCAAGTTTTGCCTGAGGTAAATCCATCTAGGCTGTGGAACCAAAGACAGAGGAGTGGCAGGACCCAAGGATGTCTTGCCCACAGGTCTCCTGCCGGCCCTCTGCAAGCACAGCCCTACTCCACTCCTACTGCAACCACCTGCTCAGGGCAGCCGCTGCTGTGGCAAACAAAAGCTGCCAGCCAGAGCCAACGGCCAAGCCTTTCCCCCGTGTGACTGGTAACTGTCACTGAGCACAGCCTCGGCAGGTGCTCAGTAAATAGGGATGAGGTGCTAGGTCAGGCAGAAAAGAGGGTACACAAAGAATGCCTCAGAAAACCCACCATGTGAATTCTACCCCCAATTCCAGGGCATACTTGTCTAAGCTTTTCACAGGAACTGATGTCAATTTACTTGGTGCTCCCCCTCCCTGCCTACTCAATCCAAGGATCAACTCATTGTCATTCATTCATTTATTCAACAAATATCTATTAAGCACATACTCTCTGACCAGCACTGTGATGGATACAGAGGATAAATACTCTGGTCAGCAAAACAGAGATGGTTCTTGACCACAACAGGGAGAAAAAAAGGAGGGGAATAAAAAGCTTTAGAATTTATACAACCTTTCACATACATTAATTCCTTTAACCCCATTTTCTCAAGTGAGGAAACTGTAATCATACTGTCAATAAAGACTCAAGCCAGCGGTAACCATTGCTCCTGATAAGTCAAGCTGCCTCTTGCCATAAGAGGCATAAGCAAAGTGTGAAGTGCATAGTGAGTGTTACAGACAGAAAGTGCTACAGGAAGGGTTTGATAGGAGATAAGAGGGATCTCATGGCTAACATTAGTGTCAGGGAAAACATCACAGAAGACCGAGAGATTGGGTAGGAAGGAGGAGAGGGGAGGACATTCCGGGAGAAGAGTAAAATGACATGAGGCAAAAGGCAAAGGAGAAGCAGTATAAAGTGTGTTCTGGGGACCAGGACAAAGAAAAAAGCCTGGTTGAGCCAAGAATTCAGAGAGGGAAACAAAGGGAGGTGAAGTGGGCAAAGTGGCCAGGGGCCAGAGACCTGGGTGGGAAAAGCAACCACCACCCATAGAGGGATGTTAGAGTCTGTGCCTTCTCAATTCCAAGCTCCCCGGCAGGGAGTAAAAAAAAAAGGTACAGTGCTGTTGACTTATTTCAGGTTTTTCCTTACATGGCCTCTCACACAAAATAAATATGCTCCACTCTGACAGCATGACAGAGCCATGCCCATCCCTATTCAAGACTTGTCTGCCCTACCAGGTTGTGCCAGCACAGGCAAGGCTTTGTCAAATTCTCTGTGCCCTGAAAGCTTCCCCTTGGCACTTTCCAGGTAGCCACAAGTAACCCCAAAAGCTTTAGATGCCATTTACCCTGCTGCTGAAGGCCCCAAATACACAATGCAGCCAGCCTGAATCAAACAATAGTAAGGCATGCAGTATAATGCTCTAACCCGTCTCCTTCAAGAAACTTCCCCTGCACGTCCCAACACACAGAGATTTCTCCTTGCGATGGACTGAGAGTAACAAGAAAGTCGTACAGAGTGTAGATATTAGTTACCATATTCTACAGATGTTACTGGGGCTTCTTTTTCTGTGCCTATATAAAAGCTTTCTGGAAACCCTGGTGGCGTAGTGGTTAAGTGCTACAGCTGCTAGCCAAGAGGTAGGCAGTTCAAATCCGCCATGTGCTCCTTGGAAACTCTATGGGGCAGTTCTACTCTGTCCTATAGGGTCGCTATGAGTTGGAATCAACTCCACAGCAGTGGGTTTGGTTTTTTTGGTTATACAAAAACTTTCTAGCTGGACTCGAAACTCCTCAGAAGTAGCACCTAACACTGACTTTATATACCCCCAATTTTGCCCAGACCAATTTCTGTGACCATAATACAACATTGTGTACTGCTTTCTTGATCTCCACTGTATGGGTCTCAAATACCCTAACAATCCAAACTGGCTGCATTAAGGTAGTGAGGGTCCACAACAGAGTGGGAACAACATGTAAATGAGAATCAGGAAAAACTAAATTCTAGCCCTGGTGAAGCAAAACTTTGGGTAAGTTTGTCCCCCTCATACGTAAAATGAGAAGTTTAGGAGAGAGAGACCCTAAAAGCACTTCCAGGTTTGATGTGCTAGGATATAAGTCCTAGCATCTAACACCAATGGCCTAAAAGGTCAAATTAAGTTTTCAGTCTCTCAGTCGGTATCTTAGTCATCTAATGCTGCTATAACAGAAATACCACAAGTGGATGGCTTTAACAAAGAGAAATTTATTCTCACACAGTCTAATAGGCTAAAAGTCCAAACTCAGGGCATCAGCTCCAGGGGAAGGCTTTCTCTGTCAGGTCTGGAGAAAGGTCCTTGTTAATCTTCCTCCGGATTAAGAGCTTCTGAGCGTGAGGGCCCCAGGTTCAAAGGACATGCTATTCTCCTGGCTCTTGCTTCTCGGTGGTATGAGGTCCCCATGTCTCTCTGCTTGTTTCTCTCTTTTATATATCAAAGAGATTGGCTTAAGACACTATCAAATCTTGTATATCTCATCAATATAACTGCTGCTAATCCATCTCATTAACTTCATAGTGATAGGATTTATAACACATAGGGAAATCACATCAGATGACAAAATGGTAGACAATCATACAATATTGGGAATCATGACCTACCAAAGTTGACAGATATTTTGGGGGGACACAATTCAATCCACAACAGTGGGTAAGTCCCAATTCAATACCACCTATAAATCTAGCTCTCAGAAGCCAAGTTGGTGCAGTGAAGGCTCCAAGGCTAGTAGCTACACAATGGGGTCCAGAATCAAAGTCACCAAACTAGGCACTGGGAGGCAGGACTAGAGCCTCAGATAAAAAGGTAATTTAGGATTGACCTAAGACAGGGGAGGAGAGGCCAGGAGTCCTCTGAGAGTGTAAAGGGCACAATACCAAACCAAACCCCAATACCAAAGGGAGTACAAAAAGAGTCCACAAAACCCTATGTGGCATGTAGACCCCAAATTCTCATAAGACCAGACTTAATGGTCTGACTGAGACTAGAAGGATCCCGGTGGTCATGGCCCCCAGATCTTCTGTTGACCCAGGACAGGAACCATTCCCGAAGCCAACTCTTCAGACATGGATTGGACTGGACAGTGGGTTGGAGAGGGATGCTGGTGAGGACTGAGCTTCTTGGATCAGGCGGACACTTGAGACTATGTTGGCATCTCCTGCCTGGAGGGGAGATGAGAGGGTGGAGGCGGTTAGAAGCTGGCGAAATGGACACAAAAAGAGAGTGGAGGGAGAGAGCGGGCTGTCTCATTAGGGTGAGAGTAATTGGGAGTGTGTAGCAAGGTGTATATGGGTTTTTGTGTGAGAGACTGACTTGATTTGTAAACTCTCAAGGCACAATAAAAATTATTAAAAAAAAAAAAACCCTATGTGGCAAACAAAAGAAGTCAAAGAAAAGCTAAGAGCCCACAACACCTAGAAGCCCTTGTCCCCAAAATCATGGCCCCAGCGTAACATCACAGGCAGCATCTAAGATGGCCCAAAATGATCCCTGCCCTCTCAATGTTCATACCCTAGTATAACCCCTACCCATGAGGGTGAGGTGCACTTATTGACTTGCTTCTAAGAAATAAAATATGGCAGAAGTAACCGCTGATCATTTCCAAAATTACATGATTAAAAAGACTGTGGCTCCCATCTTAGGTCTCTCTCTCTTTCTCTCATTATCTCTTGGCTCACTTGCCCTGAGGGAAGCCATCATAAGGCAGCCCTATGGAGAGGTCCATGTGGCAAGGAACAGAAGCCTGCCAACAACCATGTAAATTAGCTTGAAAGAAAACCCCCTCCCTCCAATCAAGCCTTCAGATAAGACCATAGGCCCAGTCAACAGCTTGACTGCAACCTCATGAGAGACCCTGGCACCCAACTAAACAACACTCAGATTCCAGATACACAGAGGTTGTGAGATAACAAACATGTGTTGTTTTAAGCCCCTGTGTTTTGAGATTATTTGTTACACAGCAATAAATAACTAATACAGATGGGGACCAGTCTTACATGCTCAGCTATCTGGAGCCTGCTGGTGGAGCCAGGGAAGTGGTTATATCCAGTAAAAGGAAGGGGGTACAGGCCAGAAATAAGGTCAGATACCAGCACCCAGGCTTTACCAACAGCTTCCCCAGTGCCTAGCGTAAGCCTGGTTTGACCACATCCAGAGTCTTTACATGTATGGCATAGGTCGTCTGTGGCTGTGGAATTAGAGAGTTTCCCAGCTCCTGTTAATTGCATTCTCCTGGTAAGAACTCCAATAATAAGAGTATGGCCTCATAAAATTCCTAGACAATCTTCTTCTGAGTGAAGTGAGACTGAAAGACCCAAACTAATCTGATTGTTTCCCCCGACAAAGACAGCAAGACTTCGTTTATCTAACATTAGCAGGGAAAGAGGAATTCTAAAAGAGTGAACTTTCTAAAAAGATGAAGCTATTTCTTTAACTTTACCTAACTCTTCCCAAGAAAAATCCTCAACTTCTAATCAGTGCCTAGTAAACCTCAGTTGAATTAAAAGCAGGGAGGAACCAATCTCCTTAGGTTCAGTTCTCCAAACTTTACAGAGAATCTACTATGTGTCAAGCCTTTTACTAGGAGCTAGGAGTATAAAGTTGAATAATTGCTGTCTTAACCCTTAAGGAGCTTATAATACATCAAGGAAGGCAGGCACATAAACAAATAACTCCAACAATGTAGCACGGTTGTTAAGACTGTAGACTCTCTCTCCTCCAGAGCAGCACAGCATTGTGATAGGTACTAGAGTACTCAAATGCCTTTGTTATTTCCCTCAGGTTTATGGCTATGGCCAGATCATTGAGGTTACAGGCTCTGAGTGCCAGATCAGTGAGGCGTCCCCCTCTTTGGGACATACTGACAGATAATGTGGTCTGATAAAAAAAAAAAAACACACAGGCTTCGTGCATAGCATAGATTCCCAGAGTTATAGTTCTAAGTCTACCACTGTTTAGCAACATGACCTAGAACACAAATTTCTCAGTTACAAATCATCATCTTTAAAATGGGAATAAATAATCACAGCCCTACCTAATTCCAAAGTTGAGGATAAAAGAATAGGCTGAAAAGAGATAAAAAGATCTGAGTTTGAATGAAACTTAAGAAAAAGTAACCTGAGTGAGCAACACCTCCAAGCATTGAAGAAAGACCCAGAATTTGTACCAAGACATATGAGATGGTTTGAAAGAAAGAGAGAAAAAAGGATCCATTCATATAGGTCCTAAGTCCAGCTTTTCCCACAAACTTAAGGGAGGCTTCATGATTGGCACCAAAAAAACAGCAACAAATAAAGTACAGCCCCGCCCTTTACAAAGAGCTTACACTTGTAAGGGAACAAACATATATATATACAATGTGCTACGTGTTACATTAGAAATTTATAGGAAGTGTCCTGGGAGCAAAAAAGAACACTCTCTTTTGTTATTATCTTATTTCTTAAACTGTGTTGCAGGCATATGGGTAGTCAATGTATTATTCTTTATGCTTTGTTGAATATCTTAAATATTTCATAGTTTTTTTTCTTTTTTAAATCAGTAGCAACAAAAAAAGAACGCTCTGTTGGAGGCCCAGTTTGGTGTCTTTCTCACTCCCTAAAAGTCTGACAGCCAGAGCTGCTGGGTTTCCTGGAGGATCATTTCCCAAAAGTACCACAGCAGTCCCAGTAATGAGTCCACTCAGCAATATATCTCAAAAGTCCCCAGCAGGAAACCAGAGGGGCCCCTTGGTGCTCAAACCCAAATCCTGTGGAGACCTAGAAAACCACTACCCTCCACAGGGCCTCATCTCTTCTTGCCAGAGAGCATAAGAGTCTTAACAGAAAGACCCCAGGCCCCTAGAGGGTCCAAAGACAGAATTCAGTGGGCCTATGCTATGAGTAGAAGAGCTCTGATGGTGCAATGGTTAAAGTGCTCAGCTGCTAACCAAAAGGTCAGCGCTTCCAATCCACCAGCCACTTTGCGGGAAAAATGTAGCAGTCTGCTTCTGTCAAGATTTATAGCCTTGGAAACCCTGTGGGGCAGTTCTACTCTATCCTGTAGGGTCACTATGAATCAGAATTGACTTGACAGCAGTGGGCTTGGTTTGGTTTGGTGGGTGCTATGAGTCAGAATCAACTTGATGGCAACGGGTTTGGGTTTTGTAGTTTTTTTTTTTTTTTTTTTTTTTGGTGAATGTGGAGGGGAAAAAATTACATATTTTTTTTCAATATTCTCTTATCGAAAGTTAGCCTTTCCTTCAATTATATATGTAGGCAACCAACCACAATATTATTAGCAGTAACTATGATTTTTCACCAATAGAAATAATAGCTATTTCCACGTCACACTGCATTGTTGCAGATATCTCAAAATATTATTTACAATTTATGCCCAACATAACTTCAAAGTTATGGCAGTTATTAGACCCGCCACTAGATCACAAACGATTGCAACCTTCCTGTCTACAAGCACTCAGGCAAGGTAGCTGACCAACTATGAAGCAACTCTAATTATTATTCAGTTGCCAAACAGTGAGATACCATGTGCTCACACTGATGAGCTAGACATCTACAGTGGCCCTTTCCTCCAACCTCCCCAAAGTCAGACATACTCTCCTCCTTCTCTCCTGCCTGCTCTCACCCACTCCTTCCAGGAAGCCCTCCACAGCCACCTGAGCCCAGCCCACACAGATCTCTCTTAACTCTCAGCATACACCGTCTATTCTGCATGTTTGGCCCTTCACTAAGGCTATGCATTATGTTGTACTCAATATTCTCTAAATATACATGGTCCCACCAGACTTAGACTTCTTTGGTAGCCCCAAGTTCCTTCCACAGTGCAAAGCAAGCAGTAAGCACTCATTATGGACTTGTGGATTGAATGGCTGATTAAGCCAAGGTCCCTGACTCAAATGACTATGTTCTACCAATAACCTACTGTGGAGCTTCTGTTTGATGCCTCTCTGGGCATCACTTTCTTCATATGTAAAAACAAGTATGTGGAACTAATTGATGTTTCCACCTCTTAACTTTGAATTAGGCAGTCATTTTTGATCTCCCCAAGATGTGAGAAAAATTTGGGGGGAAACTGTAAAGCCTCCCCCAGCTTTCCCAGGCAAGGTTAGTCACTTCTTCCCCTTGGCCTCCCACGCCTTTTTGTATACATATACAATACCTCTATTACAGCATTTATCACCAAGTTTTGAGAAAGTGTATATTCTCATGACTGAGGGAGGATAGGAACTGGGTAGGGAGAAGAGTCAGACTGCCTGGATCCAAATTCTGGCTCTATGCCTTATTATCTGTGTAACCTTGTACAAGTTACTTAACCTGTCTCTGATTCAACTTTATCATCTATAAAATGGGGATAATAATACCTATCACAGAGAATGGTTGTAAGAATTAAAAAAAATAAAATGTTTGGAATAATAGCTGGTATATAGAAAAAAGCACTCAAAAAAAAAACATAATTTATTATTATTGCATTAATCTGTCCTACTAGGCATTGGGTTCCTACTTTAGCTAGTTCTCCTCTTCCTAGTCTCATCATAGCACCTCGTTTATGTTTTCTTTCATAGCACTTACCACATGACAATATTTTTACCTATGTGTTCATTGTTTCCCCTACTAGACTGTAAACTCTATGAGGGCAGAAAACATGTCTGTTTGGTTTACCCTTGGATTAAAAAAACCCAAAACCAAACCCACTGCCATCGAGTCAATTCTGACTCATAGCGACCCTATAGGACAGAGTAGAACTGCCCCATAGAGTTTCCAAGGAGCACCTGGCAGATTAGAACTGCCAACCTCTTGGTTAGCAGCCATAGTACTTAACCACTACACCACCAGGGTTTCCACCCTTGGATTACCAACACAAAATACAGTACCCGTCCCAGGCAAACACTCAAATATTTGTTGAATAAATAGCACATGGGCTGTTACTGTCCAATGTTTGCTGAATCAATTAGCCTAGCTAAGAGTGATTGTCAAAGCTGAGGCCTGGGAGCAAATGATGTCCCAGGATTAGTATGACCCTTTCCCCAACCCTTAGTATTAGCCTCAGCCAAGCCCCACCTACCTACCCTTGGCCCCAGCCCAGTTCCGGGAGCCACCCTCAGCTAAAAATAGCATTGCTACCAAGATGGCCAGACCATTTATAGCCTTGGAGGCAGCAGCAACTAGCTGGGTGGGTAGGCAGGGCTCAAGCCCTTCACTCCAACAGGGTCTCCTCACACTGCCCTGATGCCTATCCTCCAAGGCCCTGTTCTAGCTGTAATGAGCCAAACCACAGGTCCTGATCAGAGGCCCCCAATACCTCCAACACTGGTGGCCACAACTCTAGGCTCCATCTGGGACTCCTCACACAATTCTGCAGAAAACATTTTGGGCTTCTGGAGGCAGTAAGCCCAGAGCCTAAAGGATATTTCAAGAATCAACTTTAGGCCATCTCCAGAAACACAGGCCCCAGCCTAACACAGCCAGGCACAGGTCTTTGCTGAGACTGACTTAACATGACTAGGTAGGCAGGCATCAAAAGAGGTGACAGAAATGCCCTCTCCAACATCCAATGAGAGGGTCTTGTAGCAGTGCACCTGCCTTCGCAGCAGGGTCAGTTTTTTAAGTGTTTAGTGTACACGTGGTAAATCCAAAAGCATTCTGACTAAATCATTTTTAGAATCAAATTTTCTAACTGACTAAAAAGAGTCAGAAGGACATATACATCCAACAAGAGAAAAAAAATGCAATTTTCTGGGTCCCTGTAGAAGACTCTGAAGAGGAGGAAAAGACAGCCCTTTTCTTGGATTTCAGCTAAAGAGTCACCAGGGCCTCTGCCTAACTCACCAGGAGGAAAACTAATTCTCCTGGCCCGCCTAGTGCTCCTTTAATAGGGTAGGGCCTGAGAAGATGGAAGAAATCCAGGACTTAAGCATTAGAAGACCTGCCATAAGATGGAACACAGGACCCAGTTTTATTATCCATAAAAATGGAGATAATACTACCTGTCCCACCATCTAGTCTCACAAAGGCTATTGTGAGATTTTGTAGGAAAAATAGCTGTATAAGTAAAATATAAACTAAAGGGAACACACAAATTGACTTGGTATGTTGAATCTGATTTAGAAAAGTGGCAACTTTAAGGACAAGCAAAACTGTCCCGGTGCTCTGGAGATACAGATGGGCTGGAACGGCCAAAAGAGTTCCTAGTTGCGTAGAAAGCTTCTCCCCAAGTCCTTTGGCAGAACCCAGACCATGAGCTACCTCTCTGCAAAAATGAGGCCCTGTCTTAGTCAGAGACAAGGTCCCAGACAGGTCCAAGGGGACAATATACCAGAACAATAGTGTGGGAGCCCCATGGTTCCCACAAATTATAGCCATTCCCAGCACCTTCGGTCTCTCTCTGAGACTGCCATTCCTGGGGTTCAACATTATTGCGACAGCAGAAACCAATTTCTGAACCGAAAGTAAGAAAAGACCAAAAAAAAAAAAGGTCTGAGTGGTATAATCAGCACAGCCAGATCTTTGAAATTGCATGGAGGGCTGTGTCCTTAAGTTCAAGTCATCGGGTTGTTCTGAGGGATGCTAGAATGCCTCTTATCTTGGGCCGGTAGGGATACAAAAACTTCCTGATAGCTAGCTAACCAAAAAAAAAACCAAACCAAACCCAGCACCATCGAGTCGATTCCGACTCATAGTGACCCTATAGGACAGAGTAGAACTGGCCCATAGAGTTTCCAAGGAGCGCCTGGTGGATTCGAACTGCCAACCTTTCGGTTAGCAGCCATAGCACTTAACCACTATACCACCAAGGTTGCCTCCTAAAATTCAAAACTAAAATACAAAATACAAAACACTCCCACAGCCCCCCAAAACATGCATTTTATGTCAGGTACTCATAGTTTAGAGTGTAGAAAGGACATATTGACAGTTATAAACAGGGATGTCACTGGGACAGCAGAGATGCTCCTCAGGCCTTTTCCACTGTTCAGTCTACATCTGCCTACTATCCTTTTCCTTCACAACCCAAAGAGAACCAAGGTTTGAGCTAGATTTTAGAGGCCAAAAAGAGGAAATTCCCTATGGAGAGATAGGATTAATATGCAGAAAGAACCTATCTTCAAAGCAACAGCCCAGATGCCATGCTTTTTTATACACAAGGTAACCCTGGTGTCCTTTGAAACCCAGTCCTTGAGGCTTCTGGCATCACAATGAGCCCAGTCAGGGATGCTAAGAGGGAGTTGCCCAAGAAAGAGCCAGCCTCTGAATCCATCCATGAAATACAGCAACCATGACCTGTATTTCCTTTTCCTACTTGTATCAGTGGGTACCCACTAAGCTGTCTCTGTCACTTGAGCTTGCCTACCCCTAGAAACAACCCAGCTATATATTGTCCCCATGCTACAGCTCCACAGCTTTGGGCTGATTACAACAACAGAGTGAGAGAAGTGGGGAAGGAGAACTGATCTTTTCTCCTTCTATGCCTTGTGTAAAGCAACTGAATTTTAAAAGTGCTCTTTTCTTCCACAACAGAACACCGTGGCTTCTGTTGCCTGACAAGGCTCCACTAGTGCCTAGGAAAAACCAGGACAGATAAAAAAAAAAAAAAAAACATGGAATTCCAACCCTCAACAGTCGGAAGAAACAGAAGGCGTCAACAAGTGGTTTCGGGAATTGTGTCCATGTCAAGAAAAGGCCACTTAACTCCTTGGTGATAAATAGGGTTCTGTCTAAGGAACTGCCTTGATATTTCAAATGGGCCTAGAGACAGCAGGTTACCTAAGTGAAGGGAGTGACTAAGTTCCCATGGTTGTTGGGATAGAAAGGCCAACCTGAACACCAGGCTATCAGCCAATAGACTGGCCCAGCCCTGACTTTCCCTGCCCAACCCAAACAGCCTCAGCTTCCCCTGTGCTGCCAAATGCTGAAACTGGTCAGGAGCAATGGACTTATTATCTGGCCAGACCATTCTTTCAGACAAGTAGTCCTGAGAAGGTGTTTTGGCTTGCTGGTCTGAAAGACTGGGGTGCCAAAAGGCAGGCCTCCTCTCATTGCCATCAAAAGATATCCTGGGAAGGGATAAGGAGAATTGTTCAGGGGAAAAAGAGACACTAGCCATAGCTCCTCAACAGTAAGAACTTCTTGGACTTCTGGGAAAAGGCAGTGCCACGTGTGGATCTTCCACCAACCACTCAGGTACAAACCTAGGATTCAACTTGCCCACTCTGTGCCCCTCAGTTCTGAATTACAGCCCCCAGTCCAGCCGAGCCCTTGGCAAAGCCTTACCTGCTGCGGTGGACTCCTCAGAACTGGCCCCTGAGCCGGTTCCTGTTGCCTTCTCACTGTGGCTATGGCTGAAGCTCTGGCCCTGATGCAAGAGAAGCCCCCAAAGGAGCCACAGGGCAAGACGGGCGCACACATCCATGACTCCAGGTCTCAGTCAACATGCGCCTGATGTGGACACCTCGGGATCCCTGAGGCAAAGCCAGGAGCCCGGGAGTGCAGCCGACGATCCCGGAACTCTGGGCAAGATGCCCTCCCGGCGCCGCAGCTGTCCAACCACCCGCGGGCCTGCCTCCTCCGACAGCCAAAGGTCAAGTGCTCCAAGTTTGGACGCGGGAACCGAGCCCGCGCCTCCGGTCCAACCGTAGGTCCTCAGGGACTGTGGCGGCCTGAGCACTAGTCTACTTGGGCCGCTTCCGGAGAGTTTGGGCAGGGTGGCTGCAGGGTCGCTGTCAGCTCCGCAGCCGGCTACACCCCTGCGGGAGGGGGCGGGTAGGCAAGCTTTCCCGCGGGCACGGGTGGGGAGGGAGCGAAGAAGGGGGGCACCTGGCCTCGCCCCGCCGAGGAGCGGTGAGCAGCAGGGGTTCGGGGACGGCGTGCGACTCGCAAGCACCCGTGGGCGCGGGCGGCTCCGGGATCCCAGGCCTTCTAGGCCGAGGTCAGTGCCCTCGCCCAGTCCCGTGCCCAGGCGGCCGGCGGTGCCTAAGTCCAGCAGGCGGACGCGCTCCGGCCAGGCCCGGGACAGCGGCTCCCCGGCGGGCGGGCGGCGCGGGGCGGGCTCGGGGCGGGCGGGGGCGTGCTCTCCCGCAGGCCCGCCCCGCGCC
Organism: Loxodonta africana; assembly: GCF_030014295.1. Classification (NCBI taxonomy): domain Eukaryota; kingdom Metazoa; phylum Chordata; class Mammalia; order Proboscidea; family Elephantidae; genus Loxodonta; species Loxodonta africana. The sequence goes on from NC_087348.1 coordinate 86,718,606, forward strand.
GCCCGGCCCCCAGCGAAGCCCGGTCCCGCCCCAGCGCCCTGGTTTATCCCGGAATAACCGGTTGGAGGCGACCGCCCGGCGCCCCCCAGCCCCGGCGGGCTCTCCTGTCCCCCGGCCCGCGCCTGTCTGCGCCAGGACCCTCCTCCTGCACCAAGGGTCGCTACCGTCCTCCCTCTCCCCCACGAGCGTGTCTCCCGCGCTAACCGCCCGCCTGCCGGCCAGCGCCTAACACGCAATTGCTCAGGTAACCCAGGCCTGCGGCGGCGACGGCGGCAACAGCTGCTGCCCAGCCCGGATCTCCGTCCTGCAGCACTCGCCTCAGCTCTACAGCCGGGCTGGACAGAGGCTCCCGGCACAACGATGGTCACCCCGGAGCTGACACAGGCGACAACCACCGAGTCCGGTTCGGCCCGCGGCGCTCCCAACCCCCACACCGGGCAGGCTCTCCAGGCTCCGCCCTTCCGCACCTCGCAGCCAATCGGCTTTCTCCTCTCTGCAGCTTAGGAACCCGCGCTCTCGGTCCCCCGTGCGCAGCGGCCCCTGGCGAGCAAATCCAGGTGCTGCACGCAGGACTCAAGCTCTTGGGAGGCCCTGCCCCTTTGCAGAAGGCTGGGGAATGAATCGAGGACCCGCCCCAGGGGAGGTTCCTTTGAGTCCCGCGAATGTGTTCAGAGGAAATGATGCCAGAAAGCAAAATGAAATGTCTGACCAATTCTCTCACACATCCCTGAAGTCTCAGCTAAAGGGTCCTATCCGCCTTCCCTGACCACTCCTACCCCCAAACTAAGTCGGATGCTCTCCCTTAATTTTCACCACACATTTTCCTACATGCCTCTCAAACACCCTCCCCTTGAGGTTCTTGCAGGAAGGCCTGTAGCTGGTTCCTCCCTGCATCTCACTCTCACAGCTCTGGGTCTCGTCTGGAGGAGGTGTTTAGCGACTTGAGAATGCATGCTCCAATAAAGAAAGGGCCGAGCCTGGGCCTCCTTCTACAGAGCCTGCACTTCCTGTTCCCTTCTCAAGCATGCTGTCAGCAAATCTTAACTGAAACCTGTTCACTGCCTACCCTGTCCTTGGCATTGGAGGCAGGGGAAGGGATTAGACCCAGTCCCTCCTCTGGCAGTGCAAAGCCAGCTACCTGCTCTGAGCAAGCCCTGTGGAGACTGGGAACAAGGATTTGCCTAACAGCTGCTTGGCTTAAGGGTTAGGCTGTTGATATAAAAATACATGTGTGACGTCATCTACTACCACTCTCTTACTCAGCTCCAGTCACACTGGCCTTCTTTAAGTTCCTCAAACACATCGAACTCTTTGCCAGCTCACAGACTATATATTTGCTATTGCCTGAAACACTTGTCCTTGAGCTTCTCATATGCTTGAGCTCTCATTCCTCAAGATACAGTTCAATAACTCCTCCTCAGAGACTCCTACTCTGACCACCCCACCAAGGTCAGTCTGTGGTCAGAATTGGACCAGGGATGGAGCTAATAGTGAAACTGTGGTTTGGAAATTAAACATCTTTAAGTGACACTAACCAGCTCTTTCCAGTGTCCCCTTAACTAGAACATTTCCTGATGCCTCATGTAAAGTCTGTGGCTCCTTTCTTTTCTGGGCACTCATAGCAGAGTACTGTCTAGTTTGTGTTATTGTGAGCCATGCACATGTCTGTCTCCCCTCATAGGACTGTGAGTTTTCAGAAATTTTACTCATCTCTGTGACACCAGGACCCAGTTATAGACCCTATAGTCATAGACCCTACTTACTAGGTGCTCAGTAAAAGCTAATCAATATGAGTTAATTCATTTGATCATTCAAATATTTATTGAGGAGGCAGGGCCAAGGTGGCAGAGTAGTTAGACGAGTCCTGTGGTCCCTCTTACAACAAAGACCTGAGAAAAACAAGTGAATTGATTATACATGACAATCTAGGAGCCCTGGCCATCAAAGACAAAGTTGAGCAATTAGACTGAGCAGCAAGGGGAGAGAGAGATGGTTCAGAAGCAGTGAGGAGTTGCCAAGCCTGACCTGACCAGGTCCAGCACCCTGCAGGCTGGATAGGCTAGCAAGAGGGGTGAGTCAAGCAGTGGCACTCCAGGTGCATTTTCCACATCAGAAGAGACCGAGGAATGGACAGTCTGCTCAAGCCTCCAGAACCAGTGAGAAATGGCACTCAGTTGGCGAAAGATAAGTACAAGCATCTAACCTACCACACGATTCAAAAAAAAAAAAAAAAAACCCTGTTTTCAGGAAGTGCCTCTCTTCCATTTACCTACCCCCTCCCCACTCTGTTCCGGGTCCCAATTTGACTTCAGTGATTGCTGCACCCCATGGGCCAGAAGTAGGACCCATCCTGCACCCTGAGCCATTCTCCTGGCTTTGGAGAGGGAACAAATTAACAAACAGGGAAAAAAATAACTTGCCAGCTCCCCTAAGCCCGGAAGTCAGGGCAGGCACAGCTCCTTTGCCTAGGCACAGGAATAAGGGGTCCATGGACTTTGAATGCCTTTCACCCCTGCATACACCTGTGTGAACCCATTTCAACAGCATAGGCCTTCATTAGCACAGTACAACAGGGTATAAACCTGATGCCAGTTGTCAACTGTATCATCTATAAGGGGGAGTGGCAGATTCATGATATTTGACACCACTCTGCCCATTAAGCAGGGTCCTCACCTACCCACATCAGGGGCCAGAGGACTGGTGGCTCTACCCGCTCTACCAAGCCACCTGCAACAGGGGTCTGAGAATAAATGGTGACTCCCTGTTCTAACAGCCAACAGCATTGGGTGCCCATAGTCCAGCTGCAAAGCCCACCTACCTACGTGCTCTGGGGAACAGGGACATGCTTTCTACCCAGACACTCAGGGGCAGCAGTCAGCCCCCTGCCTTGATCAGCACATGACCTCCTACCGCAGCCAGATACCTGTGCCTACTCCAATCACCCTGCCCACGTGGGACTGTAGGTGTGAGTCTGCACTGCACACTCAGTGACCAATGACCTGGACACCTGAGCTGAATCCACACAAGAAAAGTAAATAGACTCCTGGACTCACATACCTAGTAGCAGCTCTAGCCCCTAGAGACAGGACATGGGGGCTTCAAAGACACCAGTAATCAAACTAGTTCACACAGCCAGCCTATTTGAGTATATCAAAACAAAAGAAGATGCTAGGATGCAGCAAGCAAGAATAAAAATAAATAAATAAATATAACAACTTATTGATGTTATTGAAGAGACAGACCATGATGATTTCAGCAAGCCACCAAAACAAAGAATCAAGAAACCTTCCAGAGGAAGATAACTTCTTGGAATCACCAGAGGTAGAATTCAAAGATGAATATACAGAGCTCTTCAAGAGATCAGGAAGGAGATCAGGCAAAACTCAGAAAGAGCCAAGGAACACACAGACAAAGCAATAGAGAAACTTAAGGTTATACAGGAGCATGATGAAAAATTTAACAGGCTGCAAGAATCCATAGAGAGACAGCAAACAGAAATCCAAAAAATTAACAATAAAATTTCAGAATTAGACAACTCAGTAGAAAGTCATAGGAGCAGAATTGAGGAAATGGAACTCAAAATTAGTGAGATTGACAATAAAGCACCTGACACCAACTTATTTAAGGAAAAATCAGATAAAAGAATTTTAAAAAGTGAAGAAAACCTAAGAGTTATGTGGGACTCTATCAAGAGGAATAACCTACAAGTGATTGAAGTACAGAATGGGGGGATAACAGAAAATAGTTGAAGATTTCTTGGCAGAAAGCTTCCCTGATATTGTGAAAGATAAGGAGATATCTATCCAAGAAGCTCATCAAATCCCACACAAGGTAGATCCCAAAAGAAAGTCATCAAGACATAGTATAATTGAACTTGGCAAAACCAAAGATAAAGAGAATTTTAAGAGCGACTAGGGATAAATGAAAAGTCTCTACAAAGGAGAGTCAATAAGACTAAACTCTGAGTACTCAGCAAAAACTATGCAGCCAAGAAGGCAATGGGATGACACATATAAAGCCTTGAAGAAAAAAAATAGCCAGCCAAGAATTATATATCCAGCAAAACTGTCTCTCAAATATGATGGCAAGTTAGAGCATTTCCAGATGAACATAAGTTTAGGGAATTTGCAAAAACCAAATCAAAATTACATGAAATACTAAAGTGAGTCCTCCAGTTAGAAAATCAGTAACATCAGAACACAACCCAAGACTAGAACACAGGACAGAACAACCAGGTATCAACCCAGATAGGGAACTCACAAAAACAAATCAAAGATAAAACCCTGAAAACAGGGAAACAGAGATGTCAATATGTAAAAGATGACAACATTAAAACAAAAAAGAGTAACTAATATAGTCATAGATCTTTCATATGCAGAGGAAGTCAAGGCAATATAAAGAAATAAAAGATTGGTTTAAACTTAGAAAAATAGGGGTAAATATTAAGGTAACCACAAAAGAAACTAACGATCCAATACATCAAAATAAAAAACGAGAAAAACATAAAGACTCGGCAAATACAAAATCAACAACAATGTAAAAGATGAAAAGAAAATCCATGAAGAAAAACAACTTAGCATAGAAAATTAAGTGGAACAAAGAAACTGTCAACAACACACACACACACAAATACATATACCTATCAATAATTATTCTGAATGTAAATGGACTAAATGCACCAATGAAGAGACAGAGAGTGGCAGAGTGGATAAAAAAAAAAAAACACGATCCATCTATATGCTGCCTACAAGAGACACATCTTAGACTTAAAGACACAAACTAAAACTCAAAGGATGGAAAAAATATATCAATCAAACAACAATCAAAATAGAGAAGGAGTGACAATATTAATCTCTGACAAAGTAGACTTTAAAGCAAAATCTACCACAAAGGGTAAGGAAAGACTATATAATGATTAAAAGGTCGATACACCATGAGGACATAACCATAATAAATTTTTACAAACCCAATGACAAGGCTCCAAAATACATAAAACAAACTCTAACAGCACTGAAAAGAGAAATACACAGCTCCAAAATAATAGTAGGAGACTTTAACACTCCACCTTCAGTGAAGGATGGGATATCCAGAAAGAAGTTCAGTAAAGACACTGAAGATCTAAATGCCGCAATCAACCAACTTAATCTCATAGAAATATACAGAACACTCCACCCAACAGCAGCCAAGTATACTTTCTTTTCCAGCACATGTGGAACATTCTCTAGAATAGACCACATATTAGGTCACAGAGCAAGCCTTAACAGAATTCAAAACATCGAAATATTACAAAGCATCTTTCTTTTCTGACCATAAAGCCATAAAAGTAGAAATCAATAAGAGAAAAGGCAAGGAAAAGAAGTCAAATACATGAAAACCGAACAACACCTTGCTTAAGAACTACTGGGTTATAGAAGTTAAGCACTGAATAAAGAAATTCACAGACTCAAATGAGAATGAAAACAATCCTACCAGAACATTTGGGACACAGCGAAAGCAGTGCTCAGAGCCATCACACGAATAGATATATGCACACCCATGTTTACTGCAGCACTTTTCACAGTAGCAAAAAGATTGAAACAACCTAGGTGCCCATCAACGGATGAATGGATAAACAAATTATGCTATATTCACACAATGGAGTATTATGCAACAATAAAGAACAAGGATGAATCTGTAAAACATCTCATAACATGGATGAATCTGGAGGCATTATGCTGAGTGAAATTAGTTGCAAAAGGACAAATATTGTATGAGACCACTATTATAAGAACTCAAGAAAATGTTTACACACAGAATAAAATATTCTTTGACGGTTACAAAGGTGGGGCAGGAGGGAGAGGGGAATTCACTAACTAGATAGTCCAAAAAAACCAAAAAACCCAGTGCCGTCAAGTCGATTCGGACCCATGGTGACCCTATAGGACAGAGTAGAACTGCCCCATAGAGTTTCCAAAGAGTGTCTGCCGGATTCGAACTGCCAACTCTTCAGTTGCAGCCATAGCACTTAACCGCTACGTCACCAGGGTTTCCAACCAGATAGTAGATAAGAATTACCTTAGGTGAAGGAAAGAACAATACACAAAATAGGGGAAGTCAGCACCACTGGACCAAACCGAAAGCTAAGAAGTTTCCTGAGCACAATCAAATGCTTTGAGGGACAGAGTAGCAAGGCAGGTGACTGGGGACCATGGTTTCAGAGGACATCTAGGTAAACTGGCATAACAAAGTTTATTAAGAAAATGTTCTGCATCTGGGTCTTAAAAGCTAGTGAGTGGCCATCTGAAATGCATCAATTGGTCCTAACCTACCCGGAGCAAAGGAGAATGAAAAACACCAAAGACACAAGGAAAGTATTAGCCCAAGAGACAAAAGGGGCCACATAAACCAGAGAATCTATCAGCCTGAGACCAGAAGAACTAGATCATGCCCGGCTACCACCAATGACCACCATGACAGGGAACACAACAGAGAGTCCCTGACAGAGCGCAGAAAAGTGGGGTGCAGAACGCAAATTCACATAAAAAGACCAGACTTAATGGTCTGACTGAGACTGGAGGAACCCCAGAAGACACGGCCCCCGGACCCTCTTTTAAACCAGAGCTAAAACCATTCCTGAAGCCAACTCTTCAGACAAAGAATAGACTAGACTACAAGGCATAAATGATACTCATGAAGGCTGTGCTTCTTAGTTCAAGTAGATACATGAGACTAAATTGGCAGCTCATGTCTAGACGCAAGATGGGAAGGCAGAAAGGAATAGGAGCTGGTTGAATGGACATGGGAAATTCCGGGGTGGAAAGGAGGGATGTGTGGTCACATTATAGGGACAGCAACTAGGGTCACATAACCATGTGTGTATAAATTTTTGTATGAAAAACTAACTTGAGCTGTAAACTTTCACCTAAGGCACAATTTAAAAATAAATAAATAAAGGGGAAAAAAAAACTAAATATTTATTGAGTAACATCTATGCACTGGGAAACTGGCCAGAACAGAAGTTGAACCACTGGCCTAGGTTCTACTAGACCTATGCTCTGAGGCAGGTATTTTTAAACTCAGATGGCAAAGGGAACAAGTAAGTAATACAACTGAGAGAAGTAGGTGGGGAAGTGGTGGGAACCGTGGCACACTGGAAAACAGGCAGAAAGGTAGACCCAATATTACCAGATCTTCTTTAAGAAAAGACATAAATCTGGCCTTTTATGAGACATCTTCATTTTAACATTAGCAACTGATTTTTTAAAAATTGTAAACCATATATAGGTCACAGAAAACACAGCTGCAGCCCAAATTAATTACTCAGATTGCCTAAGCCTCCCCACCTGCCTGTGTACTCACTTGGTTGAGAGAATAACAAGAAAAAAAGTAAAGCATGCTTAACACAACTTCCCTTAAACTCAACTGCATCATTTCTCATAGCTACCACACGATTTCTTTTGGTGTATGGGCACATAGCACATTTGCTAGCAAGAGCCTGGTTCTTGGAGGCGGGAAGCCAGGGCCTGTTACCCATTAATGCCAAGACTTTGAACAATTATTTAACTTCTTGGAGACTGTTGCATTTTCTGTGAGGCTAAAATGATATCTGGAGACACAGCCCATGGCCTGGACAACAGGGGGAACATTCTGGTCTCCTGTTCATAATGTGACATAAGAAAATCTAGTTCCCCTCTGGATCTTAGTTTCCCCAACCATAGGATGGGCAGATACCAGATTATTGATCCAGTTCAGCTCTAATATTATATTAGATAGGAAATTCTGAGACCTTTTAGATCTCTCCTGATCAGAAGCTATTATTCTTGTTTCGGTAGTCCCTGTGAAGAGTCCTCCTATGACTGTGGCCTCTACACAACTCCCTCACCACACATGGAGAGGAGTAAACAGCATTTTTTTTTTTTTTCATCTCTGTCTATTTTAAACCTATACTCCCAGTCTGGAAACCCTGGTGGCGTAGTGGTTAAGTGCTATGGCTGCTAAACAAAAAAGTCTGCAGTTGGAATCCGCCAGGCGCTCCTTGAAAACTCTACGGGGCAGTTCTACTCTGTCCGATAGGGTCGCTATGGGTCAGAATCGACTCGACGGCAGTGGGTTTGGTTTGGGTTTTTTTTTTTTGGTTAGTGAGTGTCTATCTTACCCCATAAGATTTTAAGCTCACCAAAGACTGCATTTTATTCGTCTTTACAGTCTCACAGACTAGCGCTTTGCCCCGTACGTAGCTGGTACTCAAACATTTTCCTAAGCAAATGAGTTAATAACATGTGCTCTGTCTAACAGCCTAGCTGTCCTTCTTTTACACCATGGGGGCTCTGATCACCAATAACTTACATGTGGAAAGTGAGAGAGTCTTCGGCAGAAGTGTAATCAGGGAGAGTCCTAAATCTTCTGCGCATAAAAGTTTAGGAATCCCATTATCAGTGGCGCTCTCTGGTGTCCAAAAATGGCAAATGCAGATATCACTGAGAAGCTGCCCAGGGTCTGGCTGAGTAAGAAATGAAGAGAAAGATCTTGGTGTCTAGCAGCTTCTCTTCCCAGGCTAGTTTCACACACAGAATCATTTCTCCTTTCAGAATCAGTTCTAGAATCTTCCTGCCAATGTTCATTCATATATTTAACATCTACCAAGCATCTGTTCAAACAGCCTAGTTTCCTTTAAAGAGCTGTTCTTAGGGGAAATAGATACATGAACAATTAGTACTAGTTGATAACGTCTTGAGAGAGATTAGCATAGAAACAGGTGAGGAAGCACAAAGGAGGGACAAGTGATTGTCTGAAGCAGTCAGGAAAGCTGTGCACAGGCACACAGATTGGGGTGTGGGGAAGAGGTTTTGAAATAAGATTGCATAGATTCACATCCTGGCTCTGCTATGTGACACTGGGCAAGTTACCCAACCTCTCAGGCCTCAGTTTCCCCACCTGCAAAAAAGGAGGATTCTGTAAAGCATAGGTGAGTTAATAAAGCAATTAGGACAGTGCCTGGCATATGGTAAAATGCTCAATAAATGTTGGTTTTTATTATCATTCTACAAGCAATTTCAGAGCCATTAAAGGATTACACCAAGATCTGATATCGGTAATTTGCAGAGATAGTTCTGTTGATAGCATTGAGGACGGATTAAAAAGTATTGAGAACGGATTAGAGGAGGTTAAAACCAGAAGCTGAGAGAAAAGTAAGGTGGTCAGACAGACCTAGGCTGAAAACTTGGCTCTCCCTGTTATTAACTGTGTGACCTTGGCCAAGGACATAAGGAGTAATTCTGAAGTCCAATTTGGGCAATAGCAGTGCAAACAGAGAAGGGTCCAGACTTGAGAAATATTTGATGATTTATTAGATGACCAGGAGAGAAGGAGAGGAAGGGAGACAAATCAAGTTTAATAATAACTGCTGTGATTTAGGGAGGTACTATTTCTGCCAGCTATTATGTCAAACATACTACATTCAATCATTCATTCCAAAAATACGTACTGAGCAACTACTACATACCAGGCACTGTTCTAGACACTAGGAATATAGCACTGAATAAAAAAAGCAAAACTTGTTGCCCTCATGGAGCTTACAAGTTATCTCATATAATTAATATTCACAGCAACCTTATGATGTAACATAGTTTAGACCCATTTTGCAAATAAGACTCCGAGAGGTTGTTTTCTTATCTGTAAAATGAAGATAGTAATATTACCCACCTCATAAGGTTTCATAAGGTTATTACCGTTATTAAGTTATAAATGTAAAGCCTATTTAAAACACATTGAAGTTTTTTTTTTTTTAATTACTATTCTCTTCTGTCAGTATTATGGTGGCTTGTGTGTTGCTGTGATGCTGGAAGCTATGCCACTGATATTTCAAATACCAACAGGGTTACCTGTGGTAGACAGATTTCACCAGAGCTTCCAGGCTAAGACAGACTAGGAAGAAGGACCTTGTGCTTTGCTTCTAAAAAAAACTGGCCAGTGAAAACCTTATGGATAGCCGTAAAACATTGTCTGGTATAGTACTGGAAGATGAGCCTCTCAGGTTCAAAGGCACTCAAAATACTACTGGTGTAGAGCTGCCACCTCAAAGTAGACCAAAAACCAAACCTATTGCTGTCGAGCCAATTGCAACTCATAGCAACCCTATAGGACAGAATAGAACTGTCCCACAGGGTTTCCTAGACTTAGGGAAGCAAATCAACACATCTTTTTCCCACAGAGCAGCTGCTGGGTTTGCACTTCAGACCTTTTGGTTAACAGCACAGCACTTAACCATTATGCCACCAGGGCTCCTCCTTAGAGTCAATCTTAGCGACATGGATGGAGTAAAGCTTTTGAGGCCCTCATTTGCTGATGTGGCACAACTAAAAATGAGGAGAAGCAGCTGCAAACATCCATTAATGATTGAAATGTGGAATGCACAAAGTATGAGTCTAGGAAAATTGGAAGCCGTCAAAAATAAAATGGAACACTTGAAGACAGATATTCTAGGCATTAGTGAGCTGAAATGGACTAGTATTGGCCATTTTGAATTGGACAATCATATGGTCTACTTTGCCAGAAAGACGAACTGAAGAGGAAAAATGTCCCATTCATTGTCAAAAAGAACATTTCAAGATCTATCCTCAAGTTTAGCACTGCCCCCCAAAAAACCAGACCCCTTGCCATCAAGTCAATTCCGACTCATGACAACCCTATAGGACAGAGTAGAACTGCCCCATAGGGTTTTCAAGGAGCAGCTGGTGGATTCGAACTATTGACATTTTGATTAGTAGCCCAGCTGTATAACGCTGTCAGTGATAGGATAATGTCCATACTTCTACAAGGAAGAGGAGTTAAAAAGACTATTATTCAAATTTACGTACCAACAACTAATGACAAAGATGAAGAAACTGAAGATTTTTACCAGCTTCTGCAGTCTGAAATTGGCATGCAATTAAGGTGCATTGATAATTATTGGTGGTTGGCATACAAAAGTTGGAAACAAAGAAAAAGGATCAGTAGCTAGAAAATATGGCTTTGATGAAAGAAACGATGCTGGAGATCTCATGATAGAATTTTGCAAGACCAGTGACCTATTCATTGGAAATACTTTTTTCACCAGCATAAACAGTGACTGTACGTGTGGACATCACCAGACGGAATACACACGAATCAAATCAAATACATCTGTGGAAAGAGAAGATGGATAAGCTCAATATCATCAGTCAGAATAAGGCCAGGGGCCAGCTGTGGAACAGACCATCAACTGCTTATATGCAAGTTCAAGTTGAAGCTGAAGAAAATTAAAACAAGTCCATGAGGCCCAAAGTACAAACTTGATAATATTTCACTTGATTTAGAGACAGTCTCAAGAATAGATTTGATGCATTGAACACTAGCGACCAAAGACCAGATGAGTTGTCAGATAACATCAAGGACATCCCACATGAAGAAAGCAAAAGGTCACTAAAAAGACAGGAAAGAAAAAAAAATGGATGTCAGAAGAGATTCTGAAACTGCTCTTGAACATAGAGTAGCTAGAGCAGGTGGAAGAAATGATGAAGTAAAAGAGCTGAACAGAAGATTACAAAGTAAAGTATTATAATGAAATGTACAAAGACCTGGAGTTAGAAAACCAAAAGGGAAGAACACATTCAGCATTTCTCAGGCTGAGAGAACTGAAGAAAAAATTCAAGCCTCTAGTTGCAATATTGAAGAATTCTGTGGCAAAATATTGAATGATGCAGGGAGCATCAAAAAATTGAAGGAATACACAGTCACTGTACCAAAAAGAATTGGTCGATGTTCAACCATTTCAGGAGGTAGTATATGATCAAGAACCAATGATATTAAAGGAAGAAGCCCAAGCTACACTGAAGGCATTGGTGAAAAACAAGACTTTAGAAATTGACAGAATACCTATTGAGAAGTTTCAACAAATGAGTGCAATGCTGGAAGCACTCAGTCATCTATACCAAGAAATTTGGAAGACAGCTACCTGACCAACTGACTGGAAGAGATCCATATTTGTGCCATTCCAAGGAAAGGAGATCCAATAGAATGTGGATGTTATTGAACAATATCATTAATATCACACATAAGTAAAATTTTGCTGAAGATATTTAAAAAATGGTTGCAACTGTACATCAACAGGGAACTGCCAGAAATTCAAGCCAGATTGAGAAGAGAACATGGAATGAAGGGTATCATTGCTGATGTGAGAAGGATCTTGGCTGAAACAGAGAATACTAGAAAGATATTTGCCTGTGTTTTATTGACTACCCAAAGGCATTTGATTGTGTGGATCATAACAAATTATGGATAATGTTGTAAAGAATGGGAATTCCAGGTCATTTTTATTGTGCTCATGAGGAACCTGTACATAGGCAAAGAGGCAGTCGTTCAGACAGAACGAGAGGACACTGCATGGTTTAGAATCAGGAAAGGTGTACGTCAGGGTTGTATCCTTTCACCATGCTTATTCAATCTGTATGCTAAGCAAATAATTCTAGAAGCTGGGCTATATGAAGAAGAATGAGGCATCAGGATTGTTTGAAGACTCATTAACAACCTACCATACATAGATGACACAACCTTGCTTGCTGAAGGTGAAGAGGACTTGAAGCACTTACTGATGAAGATCAAACTACAGCCTTCAGTATGGATTACATCTCAGCATAAAGAAAAAAATCCTCACAACAGGACCAATGTAAGCAACATCATGATAAATGGAGAAAATATTAGTCGTGAAGCATTTCATTTTACTTGGATCCGCAATCAAGCCCATGGAAGAAGTCAAGAAATCAAAAGGACATATTGCACTGGGCAAAGCTGCTGCAAAAGACCTCTTAAAAATGTTAAAAAGCAAAGATGTCACTTTGAGGATTAAGGTACACCTGACCCAAGCCATAGTATTTTCAATTGCCTCATATGCATAATTTTTTTTTTCATATGCATGCAACAGCTGAACAATGAGTTAGAAAGACCAAAGAAGAATTGATGCATTTGAATTGTGGTATTGGCAAAGAATATTAGATATGCTGAGGACTGCCAGAAGAACAAATGAATTTGTCTTGGAAGAAGTACAGCCAGAATGCTTCTTAGAAGCAAGGATGGTGAGACTTCATCTCACATATTTTGGACATGTTATTAGGAGGGATTAATCCCTGGAGAAGGACATCATGTTTGATAGAATAGAAGGTCAGAGAAAAAGAAGACCTTCAATGAGATGGATTGACACAGTGGCTGCAACAACGGGCTCAAATGTAGCAATGATTGTGAGGATGGTACAGGATCTAGCAGTGTTTCGTTCTGTTTTACACAGGGTTGCTATGAGTTGGAACCAAATCAACAGCACCTATCAATAACAGAGTTGAGATACTGCTAGAACACCAGGGCTAAGGAAAGAAAAATTGCCCGGAAGGGATTATACTAGATGGCCTGGATACCACCCACCTTGGAAAACCTTAAAGATTGAAAGATGCCCTGGAAGCAAACAGGACAACTAGTGTTCTGCCTGCCTGGGAGGAGGGACCTTCACAGAGGATAGGGTATGGCCTTTGTCTCCTTTTCCCATCCAGTTAGTCCCTCAAAGGGAGTCAGGAACAGTGGATCAGAGGACACAACTATAGAACTGTTACCAGTCCTCCAGGTCTCACGCCAAGCACTGCACTGAGACACGAGTTGGGTAAAAGTGAAAGAAGAAAACTTTATTTGGTTGGCCAAGCAAAGGAAGACACTGGGACCTGCATCCCCAAGATGGTTCCTTGATGGGCAGGCACAGAGGTTTATACAGAGAGGAAACAGAGTAGGGGTGGGCTCTTCTGCAGGGTGTGTTCAGGAGCGTGGTCCGTCAGGATTGGTGGACAGCTCCTGTGATGATGCCAACATCAGCAGGATGGTGGAGTTGCACTGGGGGAATGAGGGAGGGAAAATGGTGGCTTACCTCCTCCCATCTGCCATCCAGCAGCTGCCCACCTAAAACTGTAATTTGTCACTTCTATTGGCAGTTCTTTCTATCCACCGACTTCCCCATCGAAGCCCACAAAATGGGATGTTGGGCTTGTCTTTGGAGAGGAATGAAGGGTGACTGTGTTCTGCTTCTCAGGCAGGATGAGAAAGGGAAGACTAAGGGATTAGGAGGGGCTCTAAGAAGTCTAAATTGCTAGAGCCACATCAGAGACAAAGGAGAACACAGACTTAAGGTTAGACCGAAGGAGCTGGAGCTGGAGCTGAGCAGAAGATCCTTGTGGGGCACTTGTAGGCAATAGGAGATGGAGCTCAGAGAACTGTTCTGGGAAGACCCATTTGGAAGTCCCCAGGGCATGAATGAGATCAGTTCAGGGCTTTTCTCTTCCCTCTCCCTGTCTCTACCCTGCTTTTTTGGGGAACTGAGTAGGATTTCAAATTTTGACCTTGAGAAAGAAGGAAGAATTGGTCGGAGGGAAAACAAACCTGAGAACATCATGGTTGTGTGGAGAAATGAACTCATGCCAGGGCAATTTATTAGACCCTCCACATGCGTTGTCTAATTTAATCCTCACAACCTCACAAAGTAGGTAGTATTGTCATTCCCATTTTAAATGAAACAGAGACTGAGAAGTTAGCTCTGTTGTATGCACTTATAGCACCCTGTATGTTTTTTCCACTGCACCATTGGCATGTAACACTGTACCTGGTGCAAAAAGGCTTTTAATAAGTGTATGACGAAGGAATGAATGAAAGAGGTCCCGTTACTTGTCAAAAGTCACGCTGTAAGTGTGCAACCAGGATTTGAAACCTGGACTGTCTGGCTCCAAAATCTGTTCTCTCCCCAGTCTACCCCACCAAGTTTATCACCTCTAAATGCCCAGGCACAGTGTCCTTGTCTCTCAGTCGCTTGTTAGGACACACACACACACACACCCAGGGCGGATTAACCAGTAAACAAGGTTAATCTTCGATGTGGTGAAAAAAAGGACAGTGTGCACTATAGTACGTAAAACACAAGGAAGCCCATTTGTACCTTGCCGCCACACCACCTACTAAGAACTTACCTATTCAGGGAAAGCTAATGAGACAGTAGGAAGAAGAAAGAGCCCATGTGAGGCTGTGCCCTCTTCCTACCCTCTTCAGTTCAGCATCTTCTTCCTTCAAGAAACCTTTGGAGACAGCCCAGCCTTCACCCTATCTTCTTGTTCCTCTCTGTCTTATTGGCGCTTCCTAAATCTGTGCCACAAAAATGGCTCCAAGACAGAAAGGGCCACATAAACCACAGATTGCATCAGCCTGAGACCAGAAGAACTACATGGTTCCTGGCTTCACCAATGATGGCCCTAACAGGGGACACAACAGAGAGTCTCTGACGGAGCAGGAGAAAAGTGGGATGCAGAACTCAAATTCTAGTAAAAAGACCAGACTTAATGGTCTGACTGAGATTGGAGGGGCCCTGGAAGACATGGCCCCTGGACTCTCTGCTAGCCCAGAACTAAAACCATTCCCAAAGCCAACTCTTCAGACAAGGATTAGACTGGACTGTAAGACATAAAATAAGACATAAAGAATGTGCTTCTTAGCTCAAGTAGATACATGACACTAAATAGGCGGCTCCTGTCCAGAGGCGAGTTGAGAAGGCAGAGAGGGACAGCTGCTGGTTGAATGGACACGGGAAATACAGCATGGAAAGGAGGGGTTTGCTGTCACATTATAGAGAGAGCAACTAGGGTCACATAACAATGTGTGTATAAATTTTTGTATGAGAAACTAACTTGAACTGTAAACTTTCACTTGAAGCACAATTTAAAAAAAAGATTAAAGCAAAATAAGAGTGGAAAAAAAGAATGGCTCCAACTCATCTGGCCTCTGATGGTTCTACACATATTAGTGCTTTATTAAGGCAATCTAATTTAGGAGTCCCTGAGTGGTGCAAATGGTTAAGTGCTCAACTACTAGTCGAAACATTGGTGGTTGAAACTGACCCAGGTGCACTTAAAAGACAGGCCTGGCGATTTGCTTCCAAAAAGTTGCAGCTTTGAAAACTCTTTGGGGCGGTTCTACTCTGCATGCATGTGAACCAGAATCGGCTCAACAGCAGCAAACAACAACAAAGAAATTTAATTCTACAGATGTATACTGAAGGCAAATGTGGCCCAGCCCTGCCTGTGCCAGTGGGTGGACAGAGATATGAATCAGACATAACCTCAAAGACTTTTAGTCAGTGGGGGAGTCAGACATTAGGCACAGATACAATTAACTAGAGCACAAAAGAAGATGACCTAAATGGTATTAAAGAACTATGAGCAACACGCTATATACATAAACCTTGATTACTTAATTACTATTCTGAAAAGTGTATCATCTATCTTTTAGTCAGAGCTAAAAGGTATCATCTAGTTCAACCTCTTGTTTTCCACTGGAGTTGTCTGAGATGTGGAGAAGGGTGGGGCCTAACCTAAAGTCTCTCACCAGTCCATTTGGCTGAGCCAAGACTAGAACCAGTTTTTCTGAAGCCCAGTCCAGGGCTCTTTCCACCTCCTCTTGAAGTTCCATGTGCAATAGTCCCATCTCCCATGAGACCGTGTGAACCTCGAAGCAGAGTCAGGTTCTCCCACCCAAGCAAGCTAAGCTAGGACCAGGAGAGCTCAAGGCACCCAGGGATTCAGGATATGCAGCCTGACCACGGGCTGGCAATCCAGCCCTTTGATCTACTGCACCCCAGTGTGCACCCTACTCTTACCAATATGCATGTAAAATTTATTTTCTTCAAGTATTTTTTTTGCAGGAAACACTTTTTTTTTTTTTTTTTTACATGAAGTCTTTACCCAGAGCCAGATCCATTGCCATCAAGTTGATTCTGACTCATGGCCACCCCATGAGTAGCACTGCTCCATAGGTCTTTCTTGACTAATCTTTGTGGAAGCAGGATGTCAGATCTGTCTTCCACAGCACCAATGGGTGAGTTCAAACCACCAACCTTTAGGTTAGTAGTTGAAAACAAACCCTTTGTGCCACCCAGGGTCCTTTATCCAGGAAAAACCAAGCTTGTTGTTTTCAAGTCAATTTCAACTCCTAGCAACTCTAGAGGAAACCCTGGTGGTATAGCGGCTAAGAGCTATGGCTGCTAACCAAAAGGTTGGCAGTTTGAATTTACCAGATGCTCCTTGGAAACCCTATGGAGCAGTTCTACTCTGTCCTCTAGTGTCCCTGTAAGTTGGAATCGACTCAACAACTATGAGTTTGGTAACCCTAGAAGAGGAAGAAGGTCAAAGCCCCACTATTTTCCTGCCCTCATGTCCTGGGAAGGGAACTCTAGGAAGAGAGCTCAAAAATCTTTGTTCTGGAACGTAATTTTTAATGGCTTTAGAGAAGCCATTTTAAGTGTGGTCTTCTGCCAAATCCTGTCTTTTATGGAAACTCACAATCCTGTCTTCGTTCGTCAAACCCGGAGTACCAACCACGTACTCCCACTAGGCTATGGAGGGAATGAGGTTTTCACTTTGTCTCTCCTGTCCTCTCCTTTGCAGAGAGAAGTTGGTCTCAAGTGTTGCTGAACTGAGAAGAGGAACCCAAACTCTGCCTGGGACAGCAGGGGAGGCTTCCTGAGGAGGAGAATCTTGGAGAACTAATTCATCCACTCAGAGTCATTTACCAGCCTAAATCTGATAGCGTATCTAACTTCCCTGTCACATACCACCAGCCACATGTGCTGTTGAGCAGTTGAAATGTGGCTAGTCCAAATTGAGACATACTGTAAGTGTAAAATACATACCAGATTTCAAAGGTTTAGTACTTCTAATTATTAATTTTTATGTGGATTATATGTTGAATGATAATATTTTTGATATATTGTGTTAAATAAAATATATTACTAGAATTAATTTTACATGTTTCTTTTTACTTTTTAGCAAATGTCATTATTAAAAGATTTTTTTCTCGGTTCATTTTTTTTTCAAATTTTATTTTGTTGTCATTGAGAATATACACAGCAAAACATACACCAATTCAGCAGCTTCTACATGTACAATTTAGTGACACTGATTAACATTTTTCAAGTTGTGCAACTATTCTCATCCTCCTTTTCTGACTTGTTCCTCTCTCTTTAACATAAACTCATTGCCCCCCAAAGGTTCCTAGCTAATCTTTGGAGTTACTCTTGTCAATGTGATCCCATATAGATGTTCTTCAAAGACCACAATGCTCAAGGCAGACCTGTTTTACCAGTTAAGCTAAACTATTGTTTGGTTTTAAGATGAGTTCAGGTATACTTTTGGTTTAAGGTCTAAAAATTATCTCAGGGTGACTAGAAGGACTCCAGTGGTCGTGGCCCCCAGACCTTCTGTTGGCCCAGGACAGGAACCATTCCCGAAGCCAACTCTTCAAACATGGATTGGACTGGACAATGGGTTGGAGAGGGATGCTGGTGAGGAGTGAGCTTCTTGGATCAGGTGGACACTTGAGACTATGTTGGCACCTCCTGCCGAGAGGGGAGATGAGAGGGTAGAGGCAGTTAGAAGCTGGCGCAATGGACACAAAAAGAGAGTGGAGGGAGAGAGCGGGCTATCTCAATAGGGGGAGAGTAATTGGGAGTGTGTAGCAAGGTGTATACGGGTTTTTGTGTGAGAGACTGACTTGATTTGTAAACTTTCACTTAAAGCACAATAAAAATTATTTTAAAAAAATTATCTTAGGGCAATAGTTTCAGGAGTTCATTTACCCTCCCTGGCTCCAGAAAGTCTAGAGTCCATGAAAATTGGAAATTCTGTTCTACATTTCCCCCCTTTTGATCAGGATTCTTCTATAGCTCCGTAATGGTAGCTGGGCACCATCCAGCTCTTCTGGTCTCATGACAAAGGAGGCAGTTGTTCATGGAGGTAATTAGCCACACATTCTGTTATGTTGTTAGGTGCCATCAAGTCGGTTCCAACTTATAGTGACCCCAACCACAACAGAAGGAAACACTGCCCCATCCTGCGCCATCCTCACAATCGTCCTTATGCTTGAGCCCATTGTTGCAGTCACTGTGTCAGTCTATCTCTTTGAGGGTCTTCCTCCTTTTTGTTGACCCTCTACTTTATCAAGCATTATGTCCTTCTCCAGGGACTGGTCCCTCCTGGTAACATGTCCAAAGTTAACATTCCATATCCTTCTATTCCTGACTGTCCTTCTTCCTCTTTTGCTCCAGGTTAATAGAGACTAACTGTTGTGCCTTGGATGGCCCCTTGCAAGCTTTTAAGATCCCAGGCACTACTCAAGTTACTAGGAAGTAGAACAGAGGCACTAAACACATTATTAGGCCAATTAACTGGGATGTCCCATAAAACTATGACCCTAAATATCCAAACCAAGGAACCAAATCCCATGAGGTGTTTGGTTGTACACAAACTCAGCAGCTGCTTTTTTTTTTTTTTGTCATTGTCATTATTAGAAAATTTTGAATTACAAATGTGGCTTGCATTCTATTTCTTTTGGACAGCACTGGGAGAGTCAAACGCATGGCAGGGGTGGTTGGGGTATGTGTGTGCTGGAGGGAGGAAAGATGAAGCCAGGCAGGGAGTAGTTTAGTACAGCCAGATTGTGAAAGAATAAGCCGATCTCCCCCGGCCGACTACACAGAAAAGAAGTCAGAGGGAACAGAATGCGCAAAGATCCAAAGATGTGGGCAAGCCCGCTGTGTTTTGAGAACTCATAGTATGACATAAAAAGAAAAAATAAAGAAGCATTTATTGAGTGTTTACTTTGAGCCAGGCACTGACAGCAGGCCTTTTACATCTATTATTTTATCTTTACAACTAACGGGCGAAGGGGACCGTATTCTATTTTACCAAAGAAAGAGCTGAGGCTCAGAAAGGTCGAGCTATTTATTCCCGGAGCTCACCCTTTTTTATGTGGAAAACCTCTTGAAGACAGGGCGCCTCTACGGTCTTAAACGCCTGTGAGTTTCTAGAGCACCCAGCATGGGGTTCTGCACGTGGTTGGCGCTGGAAAGTTTGATTTGAACCAAGAATATCAGCTCCAAAGTCAGAGTTCCGTGCAAGGCGTCGGAGCAAAAACACCAGAGGGCGCCCACGAGTCCGCCAGTCCCCCGGGCCCGGACCCCGACCTCCGGCCGCGACCCCGCGGCCTGGGTGCGGCCCTTCAGCCTCTAGCAGCTGCGCGCCCCGGCGGGAAGATGGAGCGCGGGGAGCCCCACGTCCTCTGCCCGCCCCGCCCCCTCCCCAGGGCCCGGCTGAGCCACCGGGTGCGGAACGACGACACGACATCCTGTTTTTGGGCCCGCGGCTCCGCCTGCGCCTCTGCTGATCTTGTCTTTCCCCGTGTGCTGACGCCAGCTCCCCTTCCCCCAGTCTCCGCAACCCCCCCCAAAGGGTCTGGGGCCTTCCCACTACTGAATCATCACCACCCCGCAATCCCCCGGGGCTCGGGGCAAAGGTGGGGACTGCCCCAGCGTAACCTATTCTGCCCATTCCCCAGCTGCGGCCATTGCCCGGTCCCTGGGTTTGGCAGAAGTCACCAGGCCTAGGGGCGCCTTTTCTCAGCATCTTCCCGCAACGGGTGGAAGGGACGAGATACAGGCGTGGGGGACAAATGCCTAGCGCCTAGGCTTAGGCCTCTGATGGGACCGGAGCCAAGGAGGAGGCTAGAAGGCCTGACCTTGGCAGGCTTGACTTAAAAGACTCCGGCCAGTGGGCTGAAAGCGGGGAGCCTCGGACCGGGCCGGGGGCCAGGCCGTGGGTGGGGGGCAAGGCTGGGAGAGGGTGAGGCGGTGAGGGCGGGTCGCGGACTTCCTGGTCGTGCCCCGCGCTCCGCCCCCGCGCCCCGCCCCGCCGGCTGGCCCGCCCCCCCCACTTCCTCCGGCCTCCCGCTCTCACTTCCTTCTTGAGCCCGGAGCCGCTGCCGCCGCCTCCCCAGCTCCCCCGCGGTGGGGAGGGCAACAGGTAAGGCTGGGCCCGGGCCGGCGGACTGGGGGACCGGGGGAGGGGAGCCCGGCCAGCGCGGGACGGGGCGCAGGCGCCGGCCCAGGAAGTTTGCTTGCGGGAGGCCGCGGGCGGGAGGTTCTTAGTTCGCTCCAAGTTGGGCGGGCGCGGCCGGTCGGGCGGGGCGGAGACCGGGCCACTGCGAGCCAGCGGCGGCTCGGTCAGAGTGGATTCCCGGCAGCTGTACCGGCTCTCGGGAGCCGGGAGAACCCCCTTAGGCCAGCGTGTCTCTGGCTCAGGGAGGACAGCCTCTGAAGTGGAAGTGCTCAGAGCTAGGATGTGGAACTCAGAGGTGGGGGTGCCCACAGAAGTTGTCGGTGGAGGGCGGTGACCAAGTGTGTGAGGGGAGAGAGTCTCGGGCAATTGTGACATTTGTGAGGTTGAGAGGGGGTAGGTGTCTGGGGCCTGCGAACCCTGGAGACTGCACAGAAAGAGGTCCCGCCCTGGGAGAACTAGGTCACCCCATACCCACACTCTGCAACCAAAAGGACCCGGAGGGAACCCCGCCGACCCCAGTCCTTCTCTCTGTGTGTCTGTTTCTCTGAGGCCCAACCTCCCCATCCCTGGACCCAAGCAACAGGTATTCAGTGAGCAGACATCTGCAGTGCCCAGCTGACCAGTGTCTGGCCTTGCTCTGTGGTGGGTAAACTGAGGAAGGAAAAGGCCTGGTCTTGTCCTGTGGCTGGAGGTGGAAGGACTCTCATTCAGAGATACTGAGAGTTGGACAAGATGGCATAACTGAGATCAGGTCTGTTTTCAGGAAATGGAGAAAATAGGGCTTCTGAGAGGCATCAGGGTCTCTGGCCTTCTGGGAACAATTGGTAGCCATCTACTAGTCTTCCCCCCACCCCCATTCTTAGTCCCTGAATTCTACCCACTTTCTCATTCTGTCTCCCTCCATCCCTCCTTTAGTCTCCACCCACAAACTGGCCATCACTATCTCCTCTCCTCCCCTCTCCTTCTGTCTTCTTTCCCCCGATCACAGCCCTGACCTCTCCTTAACTACTCTAACCTGCTGTCCATCTCAGTCTCCTGCTGCATCCCCCCCTCCTTTCGCTATCCGGCTTCTGGCTCCCCACCATCTTGTTCCTTCCATCTCCTCTCATTCTCATAATCTCTCAGTTTGTCACCGTCTCTCTGTCACCTTCCCTTTCACCCACTTCTCTCCAGCTTTGGGGTCAGGATCTACTGTAGAAGACTTGGTGAGTTTGAGAGCCTTTTTGAACCTCCCAGAGACATGCCGCAACCTCTCGGTGATGGAGATGATTAAAGGGCTGGAAAATGTCTGTGTGTGTGTGTGTGTGTGTGCGCACATGTGCAAGTGTCTCTGTGTCCATATCTTTAACTGGAGACAGCCAAATAACTGCTCTCAGCCTTGAGAGGCCCCAGAGCAGGGGAAGCCAGCAGAATGAAGGGAACCTGCAGTGGATGAGTTGTGGTTAGGCAGGAGGAAGCAGTCCATAGCAGTCAGGGTACAGTAACACAGGAATAAGACTGGTGAGAGAGGCCACAGGAAATCAGAGTCGTCCAGACCCTTGACTGCTTAACCAAGAAGCCAGTCCTGAAGGCTGGGGGACAGTGAGTGGCCTTAGGAGATGAGTCCCTGGCTTCAGCACCTCCTGGTGGGAAGAATAGGATCAGGCCACCTAGGTGCAGTGGAAGAGAGCAAAGGCAGCTGATTTAACTTCAGTCGTAGGTGTTTTCATTTCAGTTCAGGAGAAGAAGATGGGTATGAGGCAAAAGTGTCTGCCCCTCTTCCCTCCTACCTTCCAGAGGCCATCCAGACTGGGCCTTGGTGACCGGGAAGCCCTCTGGAGTTCAGCTCTTGATGCCTTTAGCCATTCTTAGTATTCCCTCTATCACCTAGGACCCTACTCCCTCTCTTTTGTGAATTTCTTCCAAGTCTAATTTTAGCCTAGCCTGGCTCTATAAGCTCTTTTTGTTTCCATTCTAGAGCTCCTTTCTCAGGCCTTTGGGATGTATGCTAAGGGTTCCTGCTTCTCTCAAGCTCCTCCAGTTTGCTCTACTCCTATCCGCTAGAAAAAAGAGAAGTAGAGGGGAGCAGGCACTACTTTTTTGGGTTCCCAGGCACAGATAAATGTAAGGCTCTCCCCATTCCTTATCCCATTCTCTTCCCTTCTCACAGTTGTCCCTCTCCCATGAGTTGTTCCTTCTTCCAGTCCTGCTCTTCCACCTACCTGTCTCTCCTACTCTCATTTCTGGGAGGTGCAGGGAGTTTGGCCCCAGGAGGAAATCCCAGGGAGGGGCTAGCCTTGCATAAAATTCCAGCCCTGGGAAGGATGTGCATGAAAGACACTTTCTCGACATCAGGATTCAGTTTAAAAAAAAAAAAAAAAAAACTACCCAAGAGTTGTGACACACACGAGTTCAGCATTTTACATAATTGAGCAACTCATGGGACTCTGAGGGTGAAGATAGAATGGATGAGTTCTCCCAGTCAAGATCTGGCAGTACTAGAGGATTGTTAATTGCAAGAAAATCATTACTGGAAAAATACAACAGGGGTGAGGAGAATCTAATTGGGAAAATATCATGGGGGAGTCGAGGGGAGCGTTGCCTACAACCTAGGAGATAGCTGTTGAGGTCTTGACTAAAGAAATACTGTCAAGGTCATGGCATGAAAAGAAATGGCTGATGTGAAGTTGTTACAGATCCTGATTGGGAATCTGGGACAACAGGGGGTTGCTTCTGGCAAAGTGTTAGGGCAGAAGCGGCTGGTGTAAACTTTTAGGGGCTTATGAGCCAGAAGGTATGAGAGGCTGTAGTAGCTGGGGTACTGGGAAGCAGAGGGAACCCTGACAGTGAATTCAGCTTAATGAGGTAGGAACAACTCCAAAAAGGAGGGTGAGAATGGTTGCACATCTCAAGGAATGTAATCAGTGTCATTAAATAGAAGCTGTTGAATTGGTATATGTTTTGCTGTGCATATTCTCAACAACAGCAATGAAATAGAATTTAAAAAAGAAAACCCCATGGAGCACAGTTCCGCTTTGACACACATGGGGTCACCATGAGTTGGAATTAACTGAATGGCGACTAGTTTTTTTTTGAACATTTTATTGTAGTTTGGGTGAGAGTTTACAAAGGAAATTAGTTTCCCATTCAACAGTTTTTACACGTTTTGTGACATTAATTGCAATCCCCACTTTACCCGCTTCCACCCTGAGTTCCCCGTTTGCATTTACCCATCTTTCCTGCCCCTTCCTACCTTCTGAACTTTGTGTTTGGGCAAATGCTGCCCTTTTGGTCTGGTGTGGTTGATTGTTCTGAGGAGCATGTTCCTCACAAGCGTTATTATTCATTTTATAGGCCTGTATATTGAGTGGGTTCTGTTCCAGGTTTGAAGGGTGTCTTAGAGCCAGTCTCAGGGCTTCTCCCAGTCTCTATCAGACTAGTAAGTCTGGCCTTTTTATGATTTTGAATTTTGTTCTACATTTTTCTCCCACTCTGTCTAGGACCTTCTGTTGTGATCCCGATCAGAGAGGTTGGTAGTGGTATACAGGCACCATCTATTTCTTCTGGTTTCAGGCCAGTGAAGGCTGTGGTTCATTTGATCCATCAGCTCTTCAGACTAATTGTTTCCTTGAATCTTTGATTTTCCTCACTCTTTGCTCCGGACAGGAAGAAACCAATAGTTATATCTTAGATGGCTGCTTGCAAGCTTTTAAGATCTCAGTTGCTACTCACCAAAGTAGGATATAGACCATTGGTTTTAGGGACTATGTTATGCCTATTGACCTAGATATCCCCCGAGACTATGGTCCTAAGTCCTCAAGGCCAGTGACTCTGTCTCTCAAGGTGTTTTGGTTATGGCTAAGGAGTTTTCATAACTTTGTCCCCTGTGTGCTCTACGATATACATGGATATCTTGCAACACATACAACTGGTCTGGTTTGGGTATATAGTAGAGGAATATCCAGTCTCTAAAAAAAAAAAGAGGGGGTGGCTCAGACTGAAGACCTCATTCTCTATATAGAGTATAGACCCATTACTGGTGAAGCTTGTAGGGGTCCGTGAGAAGGTCCAGGGAGGGAAACTAAAGACACAGCCTGGGCCATCTCCACAGGCCAGACTGCTTTTCCTGTCCAGGGTCCAGCTTCCTCTTTTGCCCTCATTTCATATTGGGGGAGGGCATTTCCCTAGGAGCTAGCAGCCTGAGGAGGAGCTCCTCAGCTGGACCAGGGCCAGGGTGGCTATCTGTTCAGTAATGTTAGTTCTAGCTCCAGGATGGGATGGGTATGAGGGCCTGGGAACTTAGAAGCAAAAAGGGCTCAGATGTGAACCTGATCCTTTTGGCCTATTTTCGTTATTCTTAAAGGGATAAACTATGGTAAGGTCATTCTAAATGAGGTCAGAGAGATGGTGAACCCATTCCCAAGTGGGAGTAACAATCTCCACCTTCTCTCCTTTGTGGAAGTGACATCAGGCTGGAGGTTAGGAAACCCAGGTCCTTGTCCTGGGTTTGCTATCTACTCTCTAACCCTGGTCAAGTCAGTCTCTCTGGGCTAGGTTTCAGCAATAAGGAGTTGTATTATCAGTACTTCAAGGGATATAGTGAATACTGATACTCTTAACTCTCCCTTCCCCAGGAGGCCTCTCACAGCAGCGCCCCCCACTCTGGGCCCTCCTGTCTCACCAGCCTTGATCTGACAGTCCTGAGTATTCCCTTTAAGTTTTTGTCCAGAGGCAAGAAACTGTGTTCATTTCCCCAAAGCACAGGGGTTGTTATAGGTTGAGAGCTTCAAGAAGAGAGCAGAGAGTGTTGGGGATTTTGCCAGGGGGTTGCAAAGTAGGGGAGCACCTTGTCCCCTGCTCCAGCTCTGCCCCACTAACAGAAAATAGATGCTGGAGTTTCCTCCCTGATGTTTTTTTTCCCTTGTGGAAACCCCCTCAGGCCTCGGGCAGGGCTGAAGGGACAGAGCAACCCTAGGTCTCTCTGTGGGTATTTTCAGGTGGGAAGGCAAGATTGGGAGGGTGATATTTGTGTACAGCCTCATGAGAAATGAGCAGAGACAAAGGAAGTGCCATTTCACAGGCCTTTCATGGGGCCCCAGGACTGCTGATCTGCTGCTGGGTGGTGAGGAGGAAGCCAGTGTGGGAGCCTTTCTCTGTGCCACTTGAGGTGAAAGGAGTAGCCTTCTTGGCTCCCCCAAAGTTTTCCGGGCACTGGGGTTCACCCTGTGTGGAACACTCAGGGTACTGGGATGGGAAGGGAGGGAGCTGGTGAAAGGGCCCCAAAACCCCCACAGCCTTCCCAGCTGCAACTGTCTCGACGCCTCCTCTTCTTTGCCCCTCCTCTCCAGCCCCTAGTGGGTGGAGTCAACTCTTTTTCTTACTCTTCCTGCTGCCTTGCTGGATCCTCTGAGGGACTGAAAGGTGGGGAATGGCAAGTGGTGGCGAGTTCTCCAGCATCGATTTTTTTTTTTTTCTTTTTAAGGCTGGGAGCAAGGCTGTCTTGGGTTCTGTCCCTGTTGGTGGAGAGAAAGGGAAGACAGAGACTCAGCACTTGGCCTGGGGCCTGACCTCATGTCTTCCCCAGCTTCCTCCTTCTAGCCCAGCTGCAGCCAGCTGCAGTCCCTCTGAGCCTCTTCATATCACCTCTCTCCCCATCACCTCCCTTCAAAACAAACAAACAAAAAACTGGCAGGCTTCAGATGCTATTCCCAACACTGACCTTGCCCCTTGCCTCACCCTTGACCAAAGACCTTCAAATATTCCTGTCAAATAGCCTGTCGGGAACACTTTTCCTACCCATCCTCCTCACCGCCCCCTAGGCCGTGGTCATGTGGTAGCTAACCACTACCTGTCCCTCCCCTCTCACCCTTCCATTTGAGGACAGGGCTCTATAGTGTGTGTTTGTTACTCTAACCTTGTGCTCCTTAGAGGAGGAGGGCGTTGGTTACCCTTGTCTTGTGTCTCCTGGGCGTAGAGGCTCTTCCTTGTTCATAGCATCAAAGTCTGTGGATTGATGGGGATTTAGGGGTATGTCGGTTCACAACTTTTCCTGAGCCCTGTGCTGGGCTTCTGGAAGTAAGCAAGAGGACAGACTTTCCTCTCCAAGAGACATGCAATTTGTTCAGTACAGTGAACAGTATAGATAGTACTTGGGGAGGTAGGGCAGGAGAGGGGGTCCTGTGCTGTGCAGGAAAAGCTGGGGAACATTGTCTCTTGAAGGACAGAGGATCTGAAGGGAGCAAGCAGCATTACAGGAAGAGGAATTCATGTGCAAAGCATGAAGGACAGATTGAGTTCATCCAATTATTTTATTTATGGACAGCCACTGTGTGCTGTGCTCTGCCTAGGGAGACAGAAATCAGCCAGGACCTTGCTCTCTAGGCCTTCCCAGTCTAATGACAGAGATAATAGTCAGATCAGCCTCCATGTGATACAAGAGAGAGCATGCCTGTGAGTGCCACAGGGATCA
The DNA here is from genome assembly GCF_030014295.1 of Loxodonta africana. Taxonomy (NCBI): domain Eukaryota; kingdom Metazoa; phylum Chordata; class Mammalia; order Proboscidea; family Elephantidae; genus Loxodonta; species Loxodonta africana. Next base: position 86,745,954 of record NC_087348.1, read on the forward strand.
GACCTTGGGTGGGATAAGCCACTTGTGACTTGGGTGATTTGAGAAAACTTTCATGGAGGAGGTGGCAATAGTACTTGGTTCTGGAGGACAGAGGAAGGTCTCTTGAGGCAATTGGTGCCTCCTGAGCTGGGGGATGGGAGAGGGGGCAAAATGCTGGATTTCTTGGGGGACAGTGAGTACTGCCGCTTTGTGTTTTGGGGAAGAAAACAGCCTCGTAGAGGATCAGGATGATGTGGCCGGAGCTCAAGGCTTGGAATGACCAGAGAAGGAGTATAATCAGAATGAGGTTCAGGAAGACTGGAGAAGGGGAGCCGAGGGCAGGGAAGCAGGTTAGGAGGCTGTAATGAGTTTCTATTGCATCCACACTCCCCCATCTCCTAGGGCCCATTCCTCCCCTCCCCCACTCCCAGTTGGGACACTTCCCCTGCTGTAAAAGACCACAGAGATCTGGCAATCAGGCCATCAACTGCTTCCTTCCCAACCCCGTTCTGGGCCTGCCTGGGCCACACCCCAAGGCCAGGACCCACTGAGTACAGGCTGGGCACCAGGGACCACACTCAGACAGGGTTATCCTCCCCCATGACCTGTGCTCCCATGGACTATGCTTCCTGCTGGGCCCAGGTGAAGCTGGTACTGGGAAGAGGGAGATTTTTGCCTATCCCAGTCAGTTATAGCCTCGGGCTGCTGTTGCTGTCCAGTAAAATTCAGCACTGCAATGGGAGTGTTTGTCCAATCCTAGATTTTGGAGGGGTCTGTCAAGATCTCAGTAATGGGGGCTGGAGCAAGCAGATCAGAAGGCACAGGCTGCACACTCCTGTGTGCCCAGCTCTGTATTCAGCTTTTCAACGGGGAGACTAGAGAAGCCCAGGCTCCAGTACTGGGGGGCATCCACAGGCTGGGAAACTTGTGTGTGTCTATTGGAGGAGAATCACACAGAGCCAAAGCAGGGTTAAAAGGGATGGCTGTACAATGGAAGTTCAAAGGAAGAATTCAGTAGCTCCATGGGACTATGAGACTTAAGCTAGGCCTTGAGGGGTCAGGGAGATTTGAGAGAGGAAAGAGAATGGCAGCAGAGGGAAGAGCTAAAGTTCTAGAGCCAAGAATGGTCCTGACTTGTTGAGAGGAAATATTGAAGACCCCTCTGGAGCAGGGAACTCACATTTGCAAAGCACCTACATTGTGCACATAAATTGTATGTTAGCACACTTAATCCTGGTAACAACCCTGTGAGGTCGGTAGTATTACATTTGAAAAGATAAGGAAATAAAGAGATAAATCACAAGCTTAGGTTCACACAGCTGACAAGTGGCAAAGTGAGGATTTAAATCCAGGTCTGACTCCAAAACCCCTACCATGTACTTTTAATGCCAAGATGAGGGATCAGGCATGATCTGAAATAAGCCAGTAATAAAAAACCTGAACAAGTCATTATAATTTGGCTAATAACACCAAAAACAAAACAAACCCGTTGCCATCGAGTCGATTCCGACTCATAGTGACCCTATAGCACAGAGTAGAACTGCCCCATAGAGTTTCCAAGGAGCACCTGGTGGATTCGAACTGCCAACCTTTTGGTTAGCAGCTATAGCACTTAACCACTACACCACCATGGTTTCCTGGCTAATAATACACACATTAATTTCTTTACTAAAGAAAGGTTCTCCAAAAAAGGCCACCTAGTAAGTAAGTTACAGTTGAGCCCCCATCCCCAAACAGGCCACTCCTTGTTCGGCCTCCTGCAACACTAATGCCCCTTCTCATGTGGCACCACAGGTTGTTGTTAGTTGCCATGAGTCAGCCCCAACTCACAACAACCCTGCCTTTTTAGCATATGCCCTCTTAAATGGGCAATAGGAACTTACAGGACCTGGTTTAGGCCATGGAATTTGAGATAAAACATTTGTGTTGGGAGAGAGGATAAGAGTCTAAACTGGACCCTGAATAGGGTAAATTGGGGCTGATGCCACTGCAAAGACACCTACATACTTGTATTCAGTGCTTCCTGCCTCTTGCTACTGTCACCTCATGTGTGCGTAGCACTTCACACTTTACAAAGCACATTGATTTTCTTGATTTCATGGGACCCTTGCTGCTGCTCTGTGAGGCTGGGAGGGCAAGTATTATCACTCCTATCTCACAGATGAAGAAACCGAGGCTCCAGGAGGGGAAGTGACTTGTTCGTATGATGCATTGTGGAAAACACAACTTTGCATCAAAAAGCTGGGGTTTGTGTTCTGGCTCCCTCACTAACCAGCCGTGTGACTTCAGGTTGTTTAACTTCTCTAAGTTTGTTTCCACATCTGTGAAATAGTATTAGTACCAATAAGTTGTTAGAAGGATCTCATGACATAGTACCACGTGAACTGTAAAGGGTTATACTGGGTGATGGCTTTTTATCAAGTCACAGCTTCAGCAGGTGAACCCAGGAGGTCAGATTCAGGTATCCAGTGCTCTTGTTCCTACACCACACTGCCTCTGCCTTGATTGTTTCTGGACGCTACCTCACTCGTGATCCTTTTCCTGTGTCAGTCCCTGCTCCCTGCCAGCCCGGAAGCTACCCTCTCCCTCCCTTGCTCCTTTGTGGGCTGATTTACTGATTGCTGGTTGATAACTGCTTCCCTAGAGAGCAGCGTGGAGCCAGCTGTACTTCAGTTTCTTGGGCCTTGTGACTGCTGTCCAGAGTTCCCTCCTTGTCTTCCTGCCTGGGCCAGCCCAGTACTGGACTTGTGAAGGAGAGTTCCCAATCATACTGCTTTGCCTCTCCTCCTGCTCTGTGTGAAACTAAAGATTTACAGGCCCAGTAGTTCTGCTCTGAAATGCTAGGGCCTCCATTAATCCACTGAACACAAGTAACAGCACCAGCCCCCTCCCCTTTTCCCAGGGCTCTTTTTGTGTCATTTCGTCCACCTGGTACCCTTGTCAAGACTTTTTTCCTCTCCATTTCATTTCCCTACAGGGGAAGTGTCTTACGCTTGGTTGCAGGGAGTCAGCGGCAGAGCTAGAGCCAGAACTCAAGTGTTGCCTTCCAGTCTCAGGTTCTCTCCACTGCTCTTTTGTTGTTGTTAGTTGCCTTCGAATCACCGACTCATGGTGACCCTGTGTGTCCAGAGTGGAACTGCTCCATAGGTTTTTCAAGGCTGTGACCTTCTGGAACCAAGCCTGTCTTCTGAGGTGTTTCAGGGTGGGTTTGAACTGCCAACATTTTGGCTCATAATCAAGTGCTTCACCATTTGCACCGCCCAGGAACTCCCTCACCACTGCCCTAGAGGGCACTTACCTCCTTCCCCTACCCATTCCCCAAGAGTCTCTGTCTGTCTGGGGGTTGAACACACACATGTATTCATGCAAATAAAGATGGGAATTTGTTTAATGGGAACCAGAAAGACAACCTCATAGAGTGAAACCATTTCCCTTCCAGCTGGCCCCTAGGGAAGCTGTGGCCAGGGAAGGAGCTAGGACTAAGCCCTGGTCCTGTGCAGCCCCCAGACCACCAAAGTTACTTCACCACTTCCCAGTGAGGAAATTTCCCCTCCATCTTTGGTTCTCAAGGCTTTTGAACCAATAGTTAAAAGGTGAGGCTGTGGGGCTAAGGAGTTCTTAGAACAGGGTACAGCCTTGCTTTGGCGGGGGTGGGGGCAGATAGGCCTGTGGTGAAGGTTGGGTGGAGCCAGGGATACTTGGGGATTTGGGTGCATCTAAAACAGGGTTCCCGCCTCCCAGGGAGGAGGAACCTGGATGTGGGAGAGAGGCAGGGAAAGAAGTCACACTAGCCCACAAAAGTCCCCCATGGCCTAGAGGAAGTAGCTGATGAGAGGAGGATCCTTGCCACAGCAGTATAAATAATCACAGGGTTTCCGGAAGCTCTGTCCTGTCCCAGAACTCAGAAGAGCAGTTCCTTGCCCCAAGGCCCTGTGAGCTGCAGAGGAGATCAGGGTGGTGGCTGGTACCAGGACTTCCTCCCTCATACTCACCCCACTAATAATTACAGTAGCCTGTTTATTGGTCACTTCCTATGTGCCATGGCCTCATGCTAAACACATTAGCTCATTTCATACTCTCAGCAATCCTAATGCAAGATTATTCCCGTTTTTACAGATGAAAAAATTGAGACTCAGGGAACTTAGATAATGTTACCCAAGATCAGTCATGACTAGTTGGTGGAGCTGTGGTTAGAATCCTTGGCCGGTCTGACTCCAACATCTGCGTTCTTAGTGATAGTGCTTTAATGGCACTGTGCTCTCTACCCAAGAGACTAGAAGCCTCTGAAATTCTTCAGGAACACCCACTGTGGTCTCAGGAAAAGGGATAAATGATTAAGGGGAAAATCAAGTTTTTGTCTTGTTCTTCTGTTCATCCCTCCTGGCTGGGTTAGGAGGATCTGTCCCACCCTACCAAGAGCCTTGGGAGAAGATGCAGATGTCTGGGCACCCCTGCCTCATTCATCATCATATACCCAGATTCCAGTCCAAGTCCCAGCTATACTCATTCTCCAGTATTTGTCTGCACCGAGTTGCCATCCTGGGTGTGTGTAGCCAGATAGGATTTTCCATGCTTACAAGAATGATGGGGTGAGCTCTCCCCTGCTTTGCCGCATCCCTAGGGCGCCCTGGATTGGGATGGAGCAGCTGTCTAGAGAATTGTACTCCTTGGTGTACTGCTCGTTGTCCTTTTGGTTTGCATTCAGTAGCCAAGATGTCAGGTCTGGAGAAGTTGAACATATTGGTTTTTTGGGTAGCGCGGCCCTAAGTTGGTAGAGGTTCCACCCATGGCTGCATCTCAGAGTGACCTGGGACAGCTGCCCTATGCCCGAACCTCCCTCTAGGCTACTGGGTGAGAGGGGTCCCTATCTGGTAGAGGATCTGGTAGACCTCTGCACTTGAGCAGCCTCCTCCTGTATCTGTCCTGCTTTTACTAGTGCCCAAAGAAAATAATTTAGTACTTACTGAGTGCTTATCACGGCCAGGCACTGTGCTAAATGCTTTACATGCATTAACTTAATCCTCAAAACAACCCAGTGAGATAGGTCTTATTTTATCCCGATTTTACAGACAAGAAAACTGAGGCATGAGGAGGTTAAGTAATTTGTCCAGGGTCACACAGATAGGAAGAAACAGAACCAGGTTTTGACCTTGGTCAGTTTGGCACCAGAGCTTATATGCTTCACACTATACTACGTTGCCGGCCTTCAGGGTTCTCACACCTGAATACCTTTGTTCGAACTCAGGGCCTCTCTCATTGTGTATCTGTCTCTCTGTGGTCTGTCGTGATGGGATTGTGGATTGGTGTCAAGTTACAGGAGGAGGAGCTGGTTTCCCTCTGTGTGCCCCCATCCTTTGTTCCCAGTGGGTAGAGGACTTCCTAACCAAGAGTGCCCCTCTCATCTGTCTCCAGGTAACCGCATCCAGAGGGGCCCAGAAAAGGGAGGAGGCATTGCCTCCACTGCAGCAACTGCACGCAGGATGCAGAGCATCAAGTGTGTGGTAGTGGGCGATGGAGCTGTGGGCAAGACATGCCTGCTCATATGCTACACAACTAACGCCTTCCCCAAGGAGTACATCCCCACGGTGTTCGACAATTACAGCGCCCAGAGCGCAGTTGATGGGCGCACAGTGAACCTGAACCTGTGGGACACGGCGGGCCAGGAGGAGTATGACCGCCTCCGCACACTCTCCTATCCTCAGACCAATGTCTTCGTCATCTGTTTCTCCATTGCCAGTCCGCCCTCCTACGAGAACGTGCGGCACAAGTGGCATCCAGAGGTGTGCCACCACTGCCCTGACGTGCCCATTCTCTTGGTGGGCACCAAGAAGGACCTGAGAGCCCAACCTGACACCTTACGGCGCCTCAAGGAGCAGGGCCAGGCACCCATCACCCCACAGCAAGGCCAGGCGCTGGCCAAGCAGATCCACGCTGTGCGCTACCTCGAGTGTTCTGCCCTGCAGCAGGACGGCGTCAAGGAGGTGTTTGCCGAGGCAGTCCGGGCTGTGCTCAACCCTGCGCCGATCAAGCGTGGGCGGTCCTGCATCCTCTTGTGACCCTGGCGCTCAGCTTGGAGGCTGCCCCTGCCCCCCTACCAGCTGTGCCTTGGCGCCTTATCTGCCCCCAGCTGTGCCTTGAGGACTAATTCTGGCACCCCTTGCCAGGGGGCTCCCTGATTCCCATTCTCTCTGAGTGCCTTTTCCCTTTAAGGAGGCCTACAGGGAAAGGGGCTTTGGGCCCTGCCCCACTGCACTTGGGAACACCAGGTATTCTCATGAGCTCACCTGGGCCAAGGTTGAATCTCTTCCCAAGAGGCCAGCCCAGTGTCCTCTCCCCATTTTCCCCTACTGACCAGTTCATCCAGCTTCTCCACACAGGTGTTGCTGCCTATTGTGGTGCCTCAGGTTAGGGGCTCTCAGCCATCCCTAACATCTGCCTTCGCTGCTCTTGGAATTGCCTTGCCCCAGATGCTCTCTCCCTTCCCTAAGGAAGGAGCCACAGAATCCTGAGAAGATGAATGTGCCCTAACCTGCCCTGATGTGCCTTGGCCTTATGCATCTGCTGACTGACTTAGCCCCTGTGCTCCTGGGGGCCTTTCCTACCATCAGCATCAATAAAACCTCCTGTCTCCAGTGGCCCTGGCTCCTCCCTGTGTGCTAGGCAGTGGGGGTTGGGCAGGGCTGGGCATGGGCTAGGGCTCCCCAGAGACTGGGAGCCTTTTGTTTCCTGCAAGAGGGAACAGGAGACAATAGGCTTCATTGTGGTCCCCCCACCCCCCAATTTCCCTAACAAAGCTCTGGGCCCCCTTAGAGGTACCAGTCTTGCTCTGGGGCCCAGCCACAGATGCTATAGTGGACTGGGATGCAAAGCATGAGAAAAGGCATCGTGGTCTAGGGCTGAGGGAGGGAGGATGAGGGCCATTGGCCTGAAGGCAGGGTGACAATCCTGGTGCTCTCACAGTCATGCATCTGAGGGCTATGCCCTTAGAAGGTGGATTCCCTGGTCACATTCACCAGAGTGGGCTTAGGCCGGCCTCAGGAGACTCCAGGTCTAAAGGGGAGTGCCACTTGGAATCATACCCTGCCGTGGACTTATTCCCTCCATCCTGGAGCCTATCCCTCACCTCAGTTCCTATCAAACAAAAAGAGACCAGCCCCAAGGACTAGCAGGCCTAATCCATACTGTTTGCAAAAAAATATTTATTTTCTTTGAAATAAACTGTACAACCAGAAGAGCTCAGGGCCTGGGGCACAGAGAGGATGGGGGGACACCAGGGAGCCCATTTTAGAGTAGGAATCTGTGTTTTTGACAACTCCACCCACACCTTTGCAAAGAAGGAAGAGTGTAAGCCAGAAATTTCAGAGGGGAAGGGAAATTACATGCTGTGCTGGGTTCCTTTTTTGGAGCGGGTCATCCACTCAGATATGGATTACCACCTCTATCAGGTGATATCAAAACCACAGACTGGAATGGTCCTTGGAAATCATGTAGCCCACCCCACTCCCCATTATACACATGGACACACTGAGGCTCAGGTAGGGAAGGGCACACACCGAAGAGGTGAAGTCAGGACTAGAACACCTGGGCAAACTTAGCAGGGGACTGTGGCCGTAGGTCTGGATATGCACAGTAGATCTTAAGACATGTCAAGTGGATGACCCCATGGAGATAAAAGACTGGATTTCAGGTAGTGGCCCCTGCTCCATGGTCCCTAACCTTAGAGGTGGCTCTGTAAGGGTCAAAAACTAGGATGTGGTTGTGAACATCAGGACTTTTCTTTTTTAGCACCAGAAGGTGGAGCTCTCCTACCACACAGCTTCTTGAGGTCTCTCGGGCAGGGGTGATGCTGCTTAAAGGCCCGCTGCCCATATGGGAGGTGGGGGAAAGAAGCCAGCAGGGCTGGGGTAAAGCCTTCTCCTATGCCCTTCCTCCCTCCACCCCACCCCACCTCATCTCGGCTTCAGTAGGGCCCAAAGAGGACACAAGTAGGGAAGGCCAGCATGTCATCTTGTTCCTTGTTTCTGGGCAGTGGGCCTCCTCTTCCCCAGCAGGAGAGAGAGGGGTTCAGAATCGCTTTTCTTCAGGCTGGGAGGTAATGACCAGCTCCTTGTTCCCGAAGTCCCACCAGGCAGTCATGTGGAATGCCATGTTGGTTAGGACAACAGTGTACTCCAGGATGGCGAAGATTGTGTATACTGTCGTGAGGACACAGGAAACGGCATGGTGACTCTGCCACACCCTCAGGGGCTTCTTGATAAATCACTATACCACTAGACCGCCACAGGGAACACGATAGCAGTCAGCTCCCAAGACTACTGCCATATTGCACACCATGGAAAACAGCACAACTGCCCCACAGCCATTATGACCACCTATGGATCCCAGTCTGGCCTCACCTCCAGCCTCACAATACATGTTGTGCCGAAAGTAGACTGCCAGTGCAGAGAAGAAGGCGATGAAGTTGATGATGAAGAGCCTCTGTTTCCAGCTGTAGGATTTTCGCTCCTAGGGGATGGGCTGTCTGATGACCCTGCAGTTTGCTGGGTATGTGTGGGCAGCCTCCCGCTTTGGCCCAGGCTCCTAAGGACTGGGCCTTGCCTCCCTTGGTTCCCGACTAGTGGTCATGGGAGGGGACACAGGCAGGGGCAGCAGGTATAATGGAGATGTTCATTCTACCCCCATTGGAGCCCCCATATATATTTTATTCTCCAGTCCCCCATACTACCCAAACCCGGTCCTACACTCAGACAAATCACCTTGTTCCCAACCCCTAACCCCAACACCAGCACCCATCAGGGTTCCCATTAGGACTCCAGTTCCCACCTCACCGTTACCACATCCTGAGGACAGGTGTCCTCGCTTTTCTCCTGGGCCGCCTGGAGCCCCACTAGGGGTAGATCCGTACCTCCTGACTTACTTTGTGCTTCTTGGTCAGCCGCCAGAGAATGCAGGTAAGGAGCATATAACTGAGGGATGAAGCGATGAACACAATGAAAGCATTCTCATGGATGGCTGATGAGAGAGAGGAGGGTTGGGAGCACACATTACAGGGAGCACCCAAACCCCAGTGTAGGGTGAGGGGAGGGGCAGGGGGCACACCCTCCCTGAGCCCTTCCCCACTCCTTCGTGATCCAGGCACCCACTGAAGTCCTCGGAGGATGAGACGTAGGTGAGCACCAGCAGCGCGAGGTTCTCAATGACGTTGAGGCTGAAGTTGAGCCGGCAAAGTGGGCGGTAGCCAGGGCAAGAGCAAGCACAGCTGAGGTAGTGGTTCCAGTAGGCGAAGGCCACCAAGAAGCGGGGTGCTGAGTGCAGGCCAATGCAGAAGCGCCATACGTAGCGCTGAGGAACCTCCCCGCCGATGGCAGAGCTCACCGATGGCAGGTAATTGGGTACCTGGAGAATTGTTATCTGATCTGTCTAGGTGCAGCCTCCACCAGCCCTGCCCATCTGGAGGGCCTGCTCTCCACCTATCAAGATAGCTCTCATCCCCCAAGCTCTGCTCCAGCCCAACCCCTTCCAAGAAGTCCTCATTCAGGCTCCCACAGAGCTCTCCCAGGAAACCTTCCCATTCAAGTCCTGGGCACAATATCCTCTGTTTTCATTCCACAGCCAGCCTGAGATTTGTGTAGGGCCATGGTGGAGCCTTTTCCATCTCCCCTGAAACTGGAACCTACACATGGCTGGGTATCCATGCAGCCAGGTTCAGGTGCTCCCTGAACCCACAGTGCAGGGCTTTGCCACCAAGAAGGGCCTGTAAGAGGTAGGACCTCTGATTCCGTTATGGGGGCAAGGATGAGCCACAGACCATCTGAGTGAGCTTCCTTGTAACAATGCTAGATTCACTGCCCAGCTGAACTCTTCCTCTGGTTGCTCCCAGCTCCACTTATTCCTCTGGACAGGTGTGCCAAGGTGGCAGGAGGTACTGTGAAATCCTGAAGGAGATGGGCTAGATGGCACCCTCCAACTTGATCATGTTTAGGAAAGAGGGTGCTCCCAGCCTGGTGTAGTCTAAGAAAATGACCCTGTTCCTGTGCACCTCCCCTACCCACCTTTCTCAATGCCTGCAATTCTTCATTCCTTAAGGGTAAGGAAGGAGAAAGAGTTAATAATCACACAGCTAAAAGAATTGGTGTGTTGCCTGTATGGGGAGAGAGGAGTTCATATGGGGATAGGGAAGCCAGGGATGGGAGGAGAATTCCTTAGACTCCAGGGCCTAGAACAGTGCTTCTCAAACTTTCCTGTGCATACTACTCACCTGTGGATTGTGTTTAAATCAGGGTCTGGAGTGCAACCTGAGAATCTGCATTTCTGAACGATTCCAGGGCTGTAGAAGCTGCCAGTCCATAGCCCATAATTTCCATGGACTTTTTTAGACCCTTAGCAAGGGCCAGGCAATGCCAGAGCCCAACAAGGGAACAACGCAGCTCTGACTATGGAGAGACCAGCCTTCAGACATGGAATTCTGGAAGATTCCTTCCTTTCTCCCACTGGAGTGCTGAATGGGTACCTGGAGTCTCTGAGGAGGTGGGCAATGCTAATGCAGCTCATGGGGCAGGAGGGACCTCGGCAAGGACTAGCTAGGCGTTCTAGCCTCCACAAAAAAGGTGTATTCCCCTCAGCACTGTCAGAAGCAGCTACCTGCAGAGCTCATGGAGAAGGGATGCTACTCTCAAGACCATGGCTTGAGATACCATGGCTTGAGACCAGACTCAGAATGTTACTGAGTTATCAGTAAAGAAGCAGCATGGAGGCTTTGGAGCTATACAAATCTGAGTCTGCGTTCCAGCTCTGCGTTTGTTAGCTGGATTACCTTGAGCAAGTCACTTCACCTCTCTGAGCTTCAGATTTCCTCATTGGTAAAACAGGGATAACATCGCCTACTTTGCAGAATGATTGTAAACACAAATATAACAAATGTAAAGCATCTGGCATTGTCTGGCAGAGGGGGTATAAGGAGCGGTGGCTTTCAGAAGACAAACTTCCCCGAACAGATACATGGCCACTGAATATGGGAAGGCCTGCATCTGGGTCAGGACTATATATTTGTCTGATACTTGTGAGCCACCCAAGCCTCCTCACTTGGTTTTTTGCCTCTCTGGTTCCCTGACTGGGGTTAGTGGGAATGTCCCCTTCACTCCATGAAATGTTCATTCTGAAAATCCCCGCCCCAATTTTGACTACTTTAAAGGGAACGGGGCAGTATCTAAAGCTTGGCTGGGAAAGCCCAGATCATTAAAGGGCCCAGAGCTCTGACAGATGCTGGGGAACAGTTAATGGGTAGAAATGGCACAGAGGTGGCAGGAGGCCTCGGGAGGAAGACAGAGTTAAGGCCCTGTGACTACCAGTCCTGTCCTCACAAGCTTCTCTCAGATTAGGGGTAGGAGTGGGATTCCACAAGCTGGGATTGATCTCCTATCTCTCCCACACACAGACACACACACACACATCCATAATCAGGTACAGATAATCACATGTTCTCCACTCCCATCCCCAGCACACAAATTCCCCACTCACCAACTGTGCCAGGAACAAGCAACATCAGGAGCTATCAGAGACCACCAGGTATACAGCTCACCCAAGCCTCCCCATGAGCCCAAAGCTAAGGGGATTGACAGATGAGTACATAATTCCTTTCCAAAGAATAGAAACCCTTTGGCCTGGGGGACATGGTTCAGTAGTCCTGTGTGCAAGGCAGTATAAAGAGAGAGAGTAAAAAAAAAATCCCTTCCCCATCACATTGTTGTGTGTCTTTGAATCAATTCCAACTCATAGCGACCCTATAGGACAGAGTAGAATTGCCTCATTGGGTTTCCTAGGCTAAAATCTTTACGAAAGCAGATCACCAGGTCTTTTCTCCCACAGAGTGGCTGGTGGGTTCAAACCACCAACCTTTCGGTTAATAGCTGAGCACTTAACCACTGCACCACCAGGGCTCCTTTCCCCCATGACAGCACATTAGATATTGATTCCATTGGCCTCGGACAAAAATCTCCCCAAGTTATGAATGACTTCTCTATCTTACTGCCCCACTGGCTACCAATTGGACAAAAATCTCCAATTCCTGTTAGTTCTACTGCTACTCCTCTCTGACTCCATCACCTCTTCTCTATGTTTACAGTCCCCATCTTAGCTCTGCTCTCCCCAATAGCCTGAGCTACTGCATGAACCTCCTCACTGGTCTCCCTACCTCTACCCTTGCCCCTACCCTTAAATCTATTCTCTACTCAGGAGCTAGAATGATCTTCTGAAGCACAAATCCGATCAGGTCCCTTTCCTGTTTGGCATATTCATGGCTCCCCACAGTCTTCTGAATAAAGTCTGAAGTCATCAGCCTGGCATTCATTAGAACCTTCTTCACCCCCATAGCAACAATGCCCCCTCCTCCAGGAAGGAAGTCTTTCCCAACATTCAAGTGCCTACTCTGGGCCCCACAGTCCCTGTACTCCCTTTTAGCACAATAGGAATCCCATTCCACTGTCTGTATCTATGACTGTCACAGGAATGAGATGCTGAGGTCAAGCCCATGGTCAATCCCATGGTTCTGACACAGAACCTCTACTGCTGGGCCCTTAGGAAAGGCCTGGTGGTTTGATCCAGGAGGCAGGAAATCCATCTAGTCTCTGGCTGGCAGAGCCCTTAGTAGACAAAGGTTTTGGGACCTGGGGCTGCCAGGGGGATAAACAAAGCTTAAAGATCCCAGAGCAGGGGTGGGGATCCTCCAAGGTCAGGCCCCCAGACTGGGCTCTAATGCCACCTGTTACTTCTCCTGACCCCTGGCTTCATTTTACCTCCTCAGTCTAGGCTACTTTCCCAGTCTGGTCTTCCTTTTCTCTTATGATCTCTCTTGCCCATTCCCAGTTCTTTCCCCATTACCCCCCACTCTCTGCTCCCTTGCATTCTCTATGATTCTCTTATACTCTTGGAGGACTCTAACTGTACTCTCTGTGAATCTCTCCTCAAAAATGCTCCCTAATTCTAACTCACCCCCCCACCATTCTTTTATCCTTTCCTCCTCTCTGACCCTTCATCTTCCCTCCTCCTTTTTCTGATTCCACCTTATCACCATCTCCTAATGTGGCGCTGACCCAGGTGCTAGGGCGCCTGGCACTCACCCCACAATCAGTGGCCACTGTGTACTCAAAGTGGAACACCAGGGACCAGATGATGCAGAAGAAGAAGCCGAACACGGGGAAAGTGATGACCCACCAGACCATGGCTGTGAAGCGGAGCCGGAACACGGTCCCGTCGGGGTCCAGGGGCTGGGAGGCCGCAGAGAACATCCTGTGGGAAGTGTTGCCCAGGTAGGGCAAGGGATACAACTTGGGGCCTTATAGGATACCTGGGCCTTGGAGAGTGGAGCCTTTTCCAGAGCTGGCTCCTAAGAGAAGAGTCAAGGCAGATAGGATAGAAAGATTATAAGAGAAAAAAGTACAGAAGGGAAGCAGGGACAGTGAGAGATGGAGAGAGACAGACAGGCTAAGCTCTCAGGAGTCCTCTTGGTGCACCGGTCCTGTAGGTCCACCTCTTGAAGAGCCTAGAGAATAGAGGCTCCCAGTAGCCTGGACATGGGAGCTCTGATGGCCCATCTCACTCTCACAACCCTAATACCCTGGTCACACTCTCAGAGTTTGGAAGGTTATTATTCCCATTCCACAGGAGAGTCTGTAGCCCAGAATCATGTGAGGAGCAAACACTAACACTAAGGCCTCTTGCCACCTGACAGCTTAAGGCTCCAGGTTAAGGCTTCCTTCAGGCCAGGTAACCTAGATAAAGAACCTTAGCTCAGACTGGTACAAGCCCTCCCACTAACCTTGTCTGACCACATTCCTGCTCTTCACCCAGGTTCAACTAGGAACAGTGGGAGTGCTCACTTTTAATGGGGCCACAGGCTGCCAGACATCCCACCCATAGGCTCAGAATGATCCAAGCCTCAGGCCAGCAGTAAACTGATCTCAGGATACCTGAGTACCTGCCTGAAAAGACCTGGACCCCTCATCTCCTTCCCCTCTGAGAGGACAATGTTACCCAATGCAAGGGTCGGGGGAATCTGAGGGTTACAGGAAATATCCTCACTCAACTTGCACCTGCTGTGCTGTGCCAGACCCAGGGTAGCCTCTGTCCAGGTCAGACTCTGAGAGCTGGGCTTCTTCCAATCCATTCTCCCTCCAGGCAGAAAACCATCCCCCACACCCCCAACTACCATGAAACATAAACCAACCCCTCATGCTGGTTCCATTCTGGGGGGCAAAGACAGATAGTTTTGAATTAAAAGGCCTAAGACCAAATCTCCCCTTGGGGCTCATACCTCTCTCTACTAAAAGCACCCAGTCTACTAGTCCAGCTCAGGGTCAGGGATCGGGGGTGGTGCCTTAAGCAATACTCACACTGGGTGCTGAAGGATCCGAGGCTTGGCTTGCAGGCTGTAGCTGGACTGAGGCCGTACTCACTGGGGTCCCACCCCTGGCTCTCCAGGGCCTGCCCTCCCGCCCACAAAGCCCAGCTTGCCACGCCTGCCCAGGCACACTGCCTTCCCAAGATCACCAAGGCCATGTCATAAATCCTGGAACGCTCTGCAAAGGTAGAAATGATAGTGGTTAAGAGTTATGTAGGACACTATCAAGAGGAACAATCTATGCGTGACTGGAATTCCAGAACAGGAGGAGACAAGAAATAGCACAGAGAGAATTTTCGAAGAACTGCTGGCAGAAAACTTCCCCATGAAAGACAAGGAGGTTTCCATTCAAGAAGTTCAATGAACCCCATACAGGACAGACTCCAAAGAAAGTCACCAAAACATATCATAATCACACTTTCTAAAACCAAAGACACAGAAAGAATTCTAAGAGATGCTCATGAAATATGAAAGTGACACCAATACGACTAAGCTCTCACTTTTCAGTAGAAACCATGAAGGCAAGGAGGCAATGGGATGACATGTAAAACCCTGAAAGAAAAGAATTGCCAACCAAGAATCATATATCCAGCAAAACTGTCTCTCAAATACGATAGTGAAACTAGGACATTCCCAGATAAACAGAAATTAAGGGAATTTGTAAAACCTGACCAACCTTACAAGATCTGTTAAAGGAAGTCCTCTGGGAAAAAAAAAAAATTTCTTTTTTTTTTCAGACAGAGAACCAACATCAGATAACAGCCTGAGATCAAGACACATGACAAAATCACTCCGATACCAATCCAAACAAAGAACCCTCAAAATTAAAGCTACAAAATCAAAAGCAAAGAAGTTTCCTAAAGGGTGGAAAGAGGGAGTGTGCTGTCACATTATAGGGATGGCAACCAGGGTCACATAACTATGTGCATATAAATTTTTATATGAGAAACTAACTTCAGCTGTAAACTTTCACCTAAATCACAATTAAAAAAAAAAAAACTTATATTCTTAAAATTTGGATTTTCATCAAATGTAACAGAAGAATAAGAAATATCTGCTAATAATATTAAACACTCATATTCAAGCTGGAGTCGAAGCTAATATAGAATACACCTGGGGCAAAAAAGAATGTGGGCTGGGCTAGAATTATGACATTTCCCTTGGACACATTGGTCAAAGCGTTCATCAGTTCCCTAGTGAAAAAAATATTAGAGTTAATATCAGAACCATGTTGTACATAATTCAAGTGTGCTGAATTTTATATGTGCGTATGCACATATGTGTGTGTCCACACTTTAGTTAGCTATAAAGCATATCATTTAACTAAAAATAAAATAAAGGTACAGAACACGAAAGATACAAGGAAGAGAAAGACAAAGAAAAGGCCACATAAACCAGAAACTGCATCAGCCTTAGACTGGAAGAACTAGATGGTGCCCAGCTACCACCAATGACTGCCCTGAGAGGGAACACAACAGAAAATCCCTGATGAGCAGGAGAAAAGTGGGATGCAGACCTTGAATCCTAGTGAAAAGACCAGACTTAATGGTTTGACTGAGACTGGAGGGACTCCAGAGGTCATGGCCCCTGAACTCTCTGTTAGCCCAAAACTAAAACCATTCCTGAAGCCAACTCTTCAGACAAAGATTAGACTGGACTATAAGACATAAAATGATACTGGTGAGGTGTGTGCTTCTTAGCTCGAGTAGACACATGAGACTATGTGGGCAGCTCTTGTCTGGAGGCAGATAAGAAGGCAGAGGGGAACAGGAGCTGGTTGAATGGAAGACACAGAAAATACAGGGTGGAGAGAAGGAGTATGCTGTCACATTGTAGGGAGAGCAACTAGGGTCACATAACAATGTGTGTATAAGTTTTTGAATGAGAAACTGACTTGAATTGTAAATTTTCACTTAAAGCACAATAAAAAAATATAGCTACAAAACTAAAAACAGGGAACTAGAAATATCAATCTGAAATCAATGATGACTTCAAAACAAAAAGAGAGAACGCATGGAGTAGTTATAGAACTTCCATATGGAGAGGAAGTCAAGGTGATATAAAAAAATAACAAGCTATTTTAAACATAGGATGATAAAGGGAAGCCTCACAGTAACCACAAAGAAAATTAACAAAACTACTCACTAAAATAAAGAAGAAAAATACCCAGTAAATGCAGAATCAACAAAAACAAAGGAAGTCAAAAGAGAATCCATGAGCAAAAAGAACTCAGCACAAAAAATGAAGCAGAACAAAGAAACTGTTGGCATCACCAAAAAAAAAAAAAAAAAAAGCATAACAAAACGACAGCAATAAACTCATATCTATCGAGAATCACAGTGAACATAAACAGTTTAAACACACCAGTCAAGAGCAAAGTGACAGAATGGATAAAAAAACATGACCCATCAATATGTTGCCTACAAGAGACACACCTTAGACACAAAGACATAGATTAAGAATCAAAGCATGGAAAAAAAAATACATCAAGCAAACAGTAACCGAAAAAGAGTAGGAGCGGCAACATTAATCTCTGATAAAAATAGACTTTAAATCAAACTCCATCATAAGAGACAAAGACATTATATAATGACGAAGGGATCAATCTACCAAGAAGACATAACCATAACAAATATTTACACACCCAATAACAGAGCTCCAAAATACATAAACTGTAACAGAAACGAAAAGAGAAATAGTTCTACAATAGTAGTAGGAGACTTTAACACACCACTTTAGATGATGGACAGAACAACTAGAAAGAAACTCAACAAAGACATGTTGTTGTTGTTAGGTGCCATCAAGTCATTTCTGACTCATAGCAACCCTATGCACAACAGAACGAAACGCTGCCCAGTCCTGAGCCATCCTTAAAATCATTGTTATCCTCGAGCCCATTGTTGCAGCCACTGTGTCAATTCACCTCATTGAGGGTCTTCCTCTTTTCTGCTGACCCTGTACTCTGCCAAGCACGCTATCCTTCTCCAGAGACTGATCCCTCCTGACAACGTGTCCAAAGTATGTAAGACGCAGTCTCGCCATCCTTGGGTCTAAGGATCATTCTGGTTGTACTTCTTCTGAGACAGATTTGTTCATTCTTCTGGCAGTCCATGGTATATTCAATATTCTTTGTCAACACCACAATTCAAAGGCATCAGTTCTTCTTCGGTCTGTCTTATTCACTGTCCAGCTTTCACATGCCTATGATGTGGTTGAAAATAACATGGTTTGGGTTGGGAGCACCTTAGTCTTCAAGGTGACATCTTTGCTCTTCGACACTTCAGAGAGGTCCTTTGCAGCAGATTTGCCCGATGCAATGCGTCTTTTGATTTCTTGACTGCTGCTTCCACGGCTGTTGATTGTGGATCCAAGTAAAATGAAATCCTTGACAACTTCAATCTTTTCTCCATTTATCATGATGTTGCTCATTGGTCCAGTTGTGAGGATTTTTGTTTTCTTTATGTTGAGGTGCAATCCATACTGAAGGCTGTGGTCTTTGATCTTCATTAGTAAGTGCTTCAAGTCCTCTTCACTTTCAGAAAGCAAGGTTGTGTCATCTGTATAATGCAGGTTGTTAATGGGTCTTCCTCCAATCCTGATGCCCCGTTCTTCATATAGTCCAGCTTCTCAGATTATTTGCTCAGCATACACATTGAATAGGTATGGTGAAAGAATACAACCCTGACGCACACCTTTCCTGACTTTAAACCATGCAGTATCCCCTTGTTCTGTCCGAACAACCGCCTCTTGATCTATGTAAAGTTTCCTCATGAGCACAATTAAGTGTTCTGGAATTCCCATTCTTCGCAACGTTATCCATAATTTTTTATGATCCACACAGTCGAATGCCTTTGCATAGTCAATAAAACACAGGTAAACATCCTTCTGGTATTCTCTGCTTTCAGCCAGGATCCATCTGACATCAGCAATGATATCCCTGGTTCCATGTCCTTTTCTGAAACCGGCCTAAATTTCTGGCTGTTCCCTGTCGATATACTGCTGCAGCGGTTTTTGAATGATCTTCAGCAGAATTTTGCTTGTGTGTGATATTAATGATTTCGTTCTATAATTTCCACATTCGGTTGGATCACCTTTCTTGGGAATAGGCATAAATACGGATCTCTTCCAGTCAGTTGGCCAGGAAGCTGTCTTCCATATTTCTTGGCATAGATGAGTGAGTACCTCTAGCGCTGCATCTGTTTGTTGAAACATCTCAATTGATATTCCATCAATTCCTGGAGCCTTGTTTTTCGCCAATGCCTTCAGAGCAGCTTTGACTTCTTCCTTCAGTACCATTGGTTCCTGATTATATGCTACCTCTTGAAATGGTTGAACATCAACTAATTCTTTTTGGTATAATGACTCTGTGTATTCCTTCCATCTTCTTTTGATTCTTCCTGTGTCATTTAATATTTTCCCCATAGAATCCTACGCTATTACAACTCGAGGCTTGAATTTTTTCTTCAGTTCTTTCAGCTTGAGAAACGCTAAGTGTGTTCTTCCCTTTTGGTTTTCCATTTCCAGCTCTTTGCACATGTCCTTATAATTCTTTACTTTGTCTTCTCGAAAGGCCCTTTGAAATCTTTTGTTCAGTTCTTTTACTTCATCAATTCTTCCTTTTGCTTTACTGGCTCGACACTCAAGAGCAAGTTTCAGAGTCTCCTCTGACATCCATCTTGGTCTTTTCTTTCTTTCCTGTCTTTTCAGTGACCTCTTGCTTTCTTCACGTATGATGTCCTTAATGTAATTTCACAACTCATCTGGTCTTCTGTCACTAGTGTTCAATGCATCAAATCTATTCTTGAGATGGTCTCTAAATTCAGGTGGGATATACTCAAGGTCATATTTTGGCTCTAAAGATCTAGGAGATCTAAATAACATGATCAACCACCTTGACCTCATAGACATATACAAGCACTCCACCCAAAGGCAGCACAGTACATATTTTTCTTCAGAGCACATGGATTACTCTCTAGAATAGACAATATCCTAGGCCACAAAGCAAGCCTCAATAAATTAAAAACATTGAAATAATACAAAGCATCTTCTCAGATCACAATGCTATAATATTAAAAATCAATACCAGGAAGAACATGAAAAAAATTAAATACTTGGAAACTGAACAACACCATGCTTAAAAACCACTGGGTGGTAGAAGAAATTAAAAATGAAATTAAAATACTCTTAGAATCAGAAAAGAATGAAAACACAACATACCAAAACCTTGGGGACACAGCAAAAGCAGTGCTCAGAGGTCAATGTGTAGCAATAAACACACACATCAAAAACGAAGAGCACAAATCAATACCTTAACCCCAAAACTCAAACAAATAGGAAAAGAGCAGCAAAAGAAGCCCATAGCCACCAGAAGGAAATAATCAAGATTAGAGCAGAAATAAAAGGAACAGAAAAACAACCGAAACAATCAACAAGACTAGAAGCTGGTTCTTTGAAAGAATCAATAAAATCAACAAACCACTGGCCAAGCTGACAAAAGAAAAAAAGAAGATGTGAATAACCCAAATAAGAAATAAGATGGGTGACATTACAACAGAACCACTGAAATAAAAAGGATCATAACAAAATACTACCAAAAATTATACTCCAACAAATTTGAAAACCTGGAGGAAATTGACAAATTCCTACAAACACACTGCCTACCTAAACTAATACAAACTGAGGTAGAAAATCTGGACAGACTCATAACAAAAGAAAAAACTGAAGAGGTCATTTAAAAAACTACCAACAACAACAACAAAACCCCTTCCTGATAAAAGCTCTCACCAAAATAGGAATAGAAGGGAAATTCCTCAACATAGGTAAGGACACAGATACAAAACCAATAGCCAACATTATTCTTAATGGAGAAAGACTGAAAGCACTTCCCCTGAGGATGGGAACTAGACAAGGATGCTCTTTATCACCACTTTTTATTCAACATTGTACTGGAAATTCTAGCTAGAGCAATAAGACAAGAAAGGGAAATAAAGGGCATCCAAGTTGGTAAGGAAGAAGTAAAGCTATCCCTATTCACGGACAATATGATCCTATACACAGAAAACTCCAGAATATCCACAAGAAGTCTATTGGAACTAATAGAATGATTCATCAAAGTGGCAGGGTACGAGATTAACAGTTGGATTCCACTACCCTGATAAAGAGAACTTCAAAAAGGAAATCAGGAAAACAATACCATTTACAATTACCCCCCCCAAAAGATAAAATACTTAGGAATAAATCTAACAAGGGACATAAAAGACTTATACAAAGAAAATGACAAAGCATTACAGTAAGGAACCGAAAGAGACCCTTATAAATGGGAAAACATACCATGCTCATGAACAGGAAGATTTAACATTGTGAAAATGTCAATACTACCCAAAGCGAGCTATAGATACAATGCAATCTCGATCCAAATTCCAACAACATTCTTCAACGAGATGAAAAAGTAATCGCCAACTTTACATGGAAAAGAAAGAACCTCCAGATAAGTAAAGCATCACTGAAAAAGAAGAACAAAATAGGAGGCCTCACACTTCCCAATCTCAGAACCTACTGTAGAGCCATGGTAGTCAAAAGAGCCTGGTACTGGCACAATGTCAGACACACAGACCAATGGAACAGAATTGAGAAGTCAGAAGTGAATTCACCTACCAATGGATACCTGATCTTCGACGATGGGTAGAAGTCTATTAAACGGGGAAGAGATAGTCTTTTCAAAAAACGGTGCTGGCAAAACTGGATATCCATTTGCAGAAAAATGAAACAGGGTCCATACCTCATACCATATACAAAAACTAACTCAAAATAGATCGAAGACCTAAATGTAAAACATAAAACTATAGAGATTATTAAAGAAAACATAGTGACAATAGTAGTGCCCTAATTTATACCCTAAATAGAATATCAAGCCTAACTAAAAATGCACAAACTCCAGAAGATAAACTAGATGACTGGAACATCCTAAACATTAAATACATATGCTCATCAAAAGACTTAATTAAGAGCCTGGGAAAAAAATCTTTGGCAATGACATATCTGACAAAGGACTAATCTATAAAATACATAGAAAACTTCAACAACAAAAAGACAGACAACCCAGTCATAAAATGGCCAAAGGACATGAACAGACACTTCACCAAAGAGGACATTCAGGCAGCCAACAAATACATGAAAAGATTCTCGCTATCATTCACCATTAGCCCATTGCCATTGAGTTGATTCCGACCCATGGCAACCCTATAGGACAGAGTAGAACTGCCCCACAGGGTTTCTAAGGAGCAGGTGGTGGATTCTAACTGCCAGCCTTTTGGTTAGCAGCTGAGCTGTTAACCACTGAGCCACCAGGGCTTCATCACTCACCGTTAGAGAAATGCAAATCAAAACCACAATGAGATACCACCTCACCCCTGCAAGAATGACACTGACCAAAAAACAAAACAATAAATGCTGGTGAGGTTGTGGGGAAATTACGACTCTCATACACTGCTGGCAGGAATGTAAAATGGTACAACTACTATGGAAAACTATACAGCGCCTCCTTAATAAGCTAGAAATAGAAATACCGTATGATCCAGCATCCCATTCCTAGGAATATATCCTAGAGACATAAAAGCCATCACACGAATAGACATATGCATACCCAAGCTTACTGAAGCATTATTCACAATAGCAAAAAGATGGAAGCAACCTAGGTGCCCATCAACAGATGAATGGATAAACTATGGTACATACATACAATGGAAAACCACACAATGACAAAGAACAATGATGAACCCGCGAAACATCTCACAACATGGATGAATCTGGACGGCATTATAATTATGCTGAATGAAATAAACCAAAAAAACAAAACAAAACCCAGTGCCGTTGAGTCGATTCCGACTCATAGCGACCCTATAGGACAGAGTAGAACTGCCCCATAGAGTTTCCAAGGAGCGCCTGGAGCATTCCAACTGCTGACCCTTTGGTTAGCAGCTGTAGTACTTAACCACTACACCACCAGGGTTTCCTGAATGAAATAAGACAATCACAAATGGCCAAATATTATATGAGACTACTATTATAAAAACTCAAAAGAAGGTTTACATGCAGAAAGAAACAATCTTTGAGGCTTGACAAGTGGGGAGGGGAAATCATTAGATAGTAGACATTTGTTGACTTTGGTGAAGGGAAAGGCAATACACAATACAGGGGAAATCAGCACAACATGACTAAGGCAAAGGAAGCCACCGAGAGACAGAAAAACTGGCCCCTTTTTGTTGGAGCAGGACAGTATGTTTGTTGGGCCCCACTAGACAACTGAGTAATCCTGTGACAGTGGAATCAGGATCCAAAAAAGATCTAGATGGGCCTGGATACGAGGTGTCAGTGTCCACCCTGTGTAGAAACAGCTAATGGCAGCTCAACACGTATTAACGGAGGTCTAACTAACGCAAACCGTTAACATGTCTGGCTGCTAATTGAAAGGCTGGAGGCTTGAGTCGACCTAGAAGTGCCTCAAAAGATCTACTTCCAAAAGATCATGGCCATTGAAAACCTCATACTCTGCAACTCATGGGAGTCCCCATGAGTAGGAATCGACCTGCCCGCAACTGGTTTATTGGTGGTGAACAGTCTGAAACAGGAAGGGCACCAACCTGTTCTCACTGTACTGCCAGGCCACATGGAGTTCTACGCCCAGATCAAGGAGAGAGGACAGCGACCAGCTGGGCCAAGTCCAGGGTAACAGCAGGAAGGAGCCTGAAGACCATGTCCTGTGATGGTTGCCTAAAAGGACTGGATATGTGTTACCTAAGAAGAGTAGACTCAGAAACCTCCTTTACTGTCTTCCTGTCTCTGCAGGGCTGGCCTGAAGTCAGGAGGGGAGAGTAGCTTCATAGCCCCAGATGCAGAACCAGTACCAGAGAGTCACAGAAGGAAGGTGTACGCTCACTTTAAGAAATGGCTTGCTAACTGTTAGTTAAGTCTCCTTGGAAATAAGCCACCTGGGGAAAAAAGACGCTCCCCATCACTGGGTGCAAGCAGAAGCAAAGTCATCTAATCATAGGTGAGTGACACTAGGTTACTTCTTTTATTTCTAGGGTCAGCCACTTTTGGGATATTCTGGGTGAGAAAGTCAGGGCATATATGAAAATTCCCATGTGGATCCAACAGGGTGGTCCTAGGGAATGTGGACAAAAGGCCTCTAGGGTTGTATGTCTGGGCCTAGTCCTGGGGCCAGGTACCCCTCCAGCAACTACATATACCTTAGTTCCTTAACTGGTGTGCCAGTTGTGCTAAGGTTATTTATGCCATAAACCCCATAAGGGGCAGAGCAGCTCTGTTTAACTCCATATGCCATGCACATATTATAATTTTCTGTGTGCACTAAGACTATGGAGTCCTGGTGGCAATCGAACCCATCAGCTGCTCCACAGGAGAAAGATGTGGAAACCCTACCGGGCAGTTCTACTATGTCCTACAGGGTTGCTCTGAGTTGGAATCAACTCAGTGGTAGTGGGTTTTGGGATTAAAACTGCCTTACACATACCTTCCCTTTCCCAGGGCACTGAGCTGGGATCCTATCCATTTACTCAACAAGTTAGTTCTGACTCAGGTGCAGTACCCACCATCAGGGAGCTCCTTAGTGGGGAAGCCAGACACAAATACAATGTGATGGACCTGTGTGAGAGATAACACAAGAAACTGTGTTATCTGTGACACCTAGAGGAGAGTGATTAAGTTTGATCTAAGGAGGCTAGAGAAGGCTTTTTGGAGAACTTTGCAGGATGAATAGGAGTTGGCCAGGGTGATGGAAACATTTGGTTCATTTATCTGAGATGAGAGCTAGGTCAAGGAAGGCTGTTAGATAAATTCTTTCTGATTATCCCCCTCATATCAGCTGGTCACCCCCTTTTCTTCCAGTCCTATTCCTTCTGACAGCTTCCAGGTCCGGGGCCCCTCACACCTGCTGGCCACAGCTCAAGGCCCACTTCTACCCAGTGACAAATCAGGAGGGGAAACCTCAAGTCATATAAACAAAAGAAATGGGCCTCCACCCCATACTCCCTACCAGATCCTACTGTTAGTCCTTGTTCTTTAAAGGAAGGTGGGGAACCCAGCTGGCTGGGGGCCTTCGGAGCTCTTTCTGAGGCTAGTGCAAGGTTCCACACCTGGGCCCTGCTTCTTCGACTCCATCTTGAGCCCCTAGGGTAACATCATCTCCTGCCCTGCCTTCCAACCTGATAATCTCCTTTTCCTCCTCCTCTTTTTGCTCCTTATCCTTCATACTCCCCAAACTACTTTCCCATCCTCCCTTTACCTGGAGCTCTACGCTACCTCTGGGAAGGAGCAAGGTAGGAATTATCAGCCCCATTTTGGACATGAAGAAACTAAGGCCCAGTCTCTGTGTCTCAGGTCATACAAAGAGTCAGTAGATGAGCTAGGAGTAGAACAGAGGTCAACCCAAGTTTCATCCCATTTACTCCAAGATCCTACAGAGAGAGAACTCACATCTTTGTTCCTAGCCCAGGACCCCATACCCCTGTCTAGAGGGTACCTAGCCACCTATGGAACCTTAGAGGGCATAGGGCCCACCCTAGAACACACATATACATACATAATCAGGACCCCATCCAGACAAACACAGATATAGTCTCTCACACACATACCATACACAAAGTCATTAAATACAGTCATGTCCCTCACAGTTACACTCATATTTACAGAATCGCATTCCCTAGAGATAGGCACAAGCCCACAAAGCCACACTAAGGGGCCCAAAGTTCCCTCTAGCCTAGTCCTATTCTCTCTCCACTCCCCCACCACCCAGAAAACCCTGAGGTTCCTGAATCTGCCCCAGTGGGAAGTATGGATTAAGCTCTGAGTTCCACAGATGCCCAACTTCAGTGACCCCAGCCCCTGGTGGCCTCCATGGAAGGTGGAGGGAAGCCAATCCTTAAGACCTCAGCTTGCAGGCATCCCCCCAGCACCCAGTATGTTTGTTAGGTCCCAGTGGAGAGGTGGCTAATCCTACGAAAAAAGAATCAGGATCCAAAAAATGATCTAGGTGAGCCTCAGTGTGAGGTATCAGTGTCCCCTAAGCCCTACCCCACAGTGTGTGGCCGTTGTCTCCTTGAAGTGGAAGAGCAGGGACCAGAGGATGCAGAAGAGGAAGGCGACAAGTGGACAGCAGACCGTGACCAGGGCCACCAGGGTGAAGCGGAGCCGGACAAGGGTCCCATCCCGGTCCAGTGGCAGTGCGACCTGGTACATCTTGTCAGACCTGGGAACGGAGTGGCATGCTGTCAGCGCCCCAGGGTTGGGGCTCAGTGGTGAAGCCAGCTCCTGTGCTTGGTCCTAAGCTCGGTTGTGCTATAGGGTGGGGAATATGAGGAAGAGGCCACTTAGTCCTGGAGACAGCTCCTGACCTAGATGAGGAAGACTGACTTGGAATCCCAAAAGAACATTCACCCTCAGTTTCACAGGGAAGAAAATGGACCAAATCTGTGCTAGGAAGAAGTCTGAACAGATTGGCAGACCTTCTCCTTACCCCTATGCCTGCCTTGACAGGCCTAGGACTATAGGAGCTGGTTTAACTAGTCTCTTCTTAATTTAGAAATCAACCCTAAAACCTACCTGTGGACAGAATGGTCCATCTCTTCCCCCAGGTCTTTGAGCCTCAGGCCTGCCTTCCAGGTTTCAGGGCCTCTCATCAGCTCTTAGCACTTCACCCACTGGCCCATAGCCCTCTGCACCTTCAGTCCCTATCCAGGCTCCATGTGCTCTGGGTGTGTCTGCACCACAGTCCACAGCAGCAGGGGCTCCATGGAAGATGATAGAAGCTCAACTCCCTGTCTGTCCCTGCCTGCTGCCTCACGTGCTCTGAGGGTGAAAGGCTTTGCAGAATCAGGCCTGGCACTAGCCTCAGCTTGCTGTTGGCTGAGGAGAGCTGCTTGGTCAGCTTCTGGATGCTTCCTGACACCTAGGACCTGTTCACCACCCTCCCAAGACCAACTGAGGGTTCCTGAGGACTGTGACTGCCCCATCAGACAAGGACATCTAAGGTCAGGAACTACAGTAGCTGAGTATACACCAATAATCCTAGCCCATTCCCCTCTCAGTGAACAGGAGGGGCAGTTGAGGCCAACAGAGGGGCAGCAACGTGATCGGAGCCACAAAGCAAACAGAAGAGCCAGCACTGGGGAGATGGGGGCCCATGAAGCACCACACACTAAAACTCTGGCCTTCCTTGACCCCTCCCTCTCTTGGTCAGGGCCCTGGCAGAAAGGTCAGGTTAAAACTAGGGTGAGGGAGGGAGAAGTACCTATCCATAGGAGGAAGAAAAGTGAAAAACAAATCATATAGATGAGTCAGCTCAGCCTTGCGTCCATTGTAAAGAAACCAAGATGCAGAGAGGGAAAGGCCCTTTCTTCTTCAAAGCTGTATGCTGAGGTGGAGGTAAAGCTATCCCTTGAATTTAGGCTTTTTGTTGCCAGACTAGGCCTGGCTCCATATACACAAAGAACCTAACTTTCTGGCCTCAAGGACCTTGGCAGATCAAGTCCAAATTCTTCCTGGCTACACCCTAGCCTGATTCTCTAGCCCCACCCTCAAGAAGAGCACTGACCTCAAATCAGGTTGGCCTCCTGGCATTCCCTGGCATTCTAGAACAAGCCAGGTGGATATGCCTCTACATTTTCATCCATCTTCTCCCACTCACTTCTCTGTCAGGTGGGATCAGACAGCCTACCCCAATGATTCAAGCTCCTTTCTCCTTTTGGGGGCCAGGGGTCTCCCAGGGGAGCTGGAAGTGGCTCTGGTGACCCTCCCAGATAAACACATTCCATGGATCATCCCCAAATGGACTAAGTCTCTCAGGGTCCTAGAAGGGGAACACTTCCCCCACCCAGACCAAACCCAGATGCGGTTGCAGCATCACAAGTACCCCCTCCCAACATCCCTTCCTGAGGTCAGTGGGCTCCGGATCCCTCCCTTTCAGCTGTATGACCTTGGGCAAGTCACCTAACCACTCTAGGTACAGTTGTACAACATGGGAATCATGTGGTTTAGATTACTTCTAAGAGCCTTTCAACTTGGTCATTCTGGTTTCCCAGATCTCTGGCCAGGGAGCTTACTACCAGAAGGGCAGTTGTTCCATCCCTGGACAGCTCAAACTTCCTCATAGGTACTATTTAGCTGAAAAGTGCTTTCTTAGGAATATGCTTACCTCATCTCCAAAGGTCCCTAGAGATCTTATTGATCTCTAGTGCAAATCCATTCTTACTGAGTGCCTAATGGCTACTAGGAGCCCTGGTGGTATAGTGGTTAAGAACTCAGCTCCTAAATAAAAGGCCAGCATTTAGAGTCTACCAGCCGCTCCCTGGAAACCCTATGGTGCAGTTTCTACTCTGTCCTATAGGGTCACTATGACTCCCCAGCAATGGGTTTGGTTTTTTAATGGCTACTTGTAATGTCTGGTGCAAATGGTTAATGTGCTCAGCTATTAACCAAAAGGTTGGCAGTTTGAGTCCATCCAGAGGAGCTTTGGAAGAAAGTCCTGGCAATCTACTTCCAAAAAATCAGCCAATGAAAACCAGCCATGAGTTGGAGTCCACTGACAGCAACTGGTTACTGAGTATTAGGCACCCCTCTCAGCACTTGATATACATTGTCTCTTTTCTTTCTCATTATGATTCCATAAGTTAGGCACTGTAACCCCTGTATTTCTATTTTACACACGAGGGAACTGAGGCTCAGGGAGGTTAAAGTATCGCTCAAGGTCACAGGCTAGTAATGAGCAGAGCTGGTAATTGAAACCAGTCTGTGAAGTTCCAAGGGCCACCACATCTCTCATCCTCCACACCTAGGAGGCCCTGTGGAGTAAAGAAGCGTAGCTAGAAGAGCTCTATTTCTGCACACCTAGCCGAAGGTGGAGAAGGGGAGAGAAGAAGGAGCTCCTGGGATTCGGCGTGTGTGCGCGAGGGGTACAGGTACCAGGATCTCAGCACTTGGGGCCCGGCTCTGCAGAGGCCGAACCGCGTGGTCGAGCTCCCCTAACTGGGGCTGCCCGCCGATCCAGCGCACCCATCCTCAGTACTCACCCAGGAGGCGTCGGCGAGGAGGCGGTGCCGGTGCAGGCCCGGAGCCGGTAGGGGGGAAGTCGGGGTGTGCAGGGGGAGCCCCAGCCCCACCAGGGGCCAGCGGCGGGGCGGAGCAGTGACGACGGGGGCGGGGCTGGCGTGCTTGGGGCGGAACTTGGGGAGGAAGCGGTGCCCAGATCCTCTGCTGGCCCCTCCCCGCTAACCGGGAGCCAAACCCTGGGCTCTCTCCTTAATCTGTGTCCCTTCATGCCTTGCCTCTCCAACCTCACTAAATGCCGACTGCGTCGGGGCAGCCAGAAAAGCTCCGGACACCTAGGTTTGACACGTTGGACCAACCATCCTGTCACCTTACCTCTCAAATGCGTTCCATTACCTGTTGAAAGAACATAAAATTAACTCAACGGGCACAATTGCTTACTCCCTGGCCCCAGTCTCTCCTGCCCACCTCCATTCTAACCAGATTACTAAGCCCCACCCTTCTGAAACAAAAAGCCAGTTTCGTCCCAGCCTGGGCGCCTGTCTCCAAACTTTGCTCACTAGAGCAGGTTGGGTGCCTTTCAACAAAGGTAACTGCACCTAGCAAGCAGTGAGAACTGGTGAGGCCCACCTACAGGAACGCTGGAACAGAGCTGTTTCTGCCTTTGATCAGGAGAGGGCGCCCTGTCACACAAAGCACATGGAGAAGATTCCGTGCCCTCAGTCCTGGGCCTCTCCCCATCTTGAGACGCCGAATCCCCAGAAACCAGCTCCCAGGGTTCCCTCCCCACCCTGATCCTTCTGGACTTATAAAGGAACTTGAGGGGACCACTGCCTCCCTTCGCAAAGACCATCCTACTCCAACAGGGAAGGAGAG
Source organism: Loxodonta africana (assembly GCF_030014295.1). Taxonomy (NCBI): domain Eukaryota; kingdom Metazoa; phylum Chordata; class Mammalia; order Proboscidea; family Elephantidae; genus Loxodonta; species Loxodonta africana. The sequence goes on from NC_087348.1 coordinate 86,775,265, forward strand.
TGAGGGGGCCAGAAATCTTTCCTGCTGGTTGTCAGCACCTGCAGGGGATAGAGGAGTTCTGAGCTAGGCATATTACCATCACATTTGCCCTATTTAAATCCTCACAGTAATAACTAACAGGTTCTGATCCCTTACTATGCCTCAGGCACGTTTCTACTTTTTATATGTTATCTCATTTAATCCTCATAAAAATGCTATAAGGTAGATACTATTAATATTCTCATTTTCTCCATAGAAGACAGAGAAGGTAAATTACATATTCACAGAATAGTAAATGTCATAGTCATAATTCAAGTCGAGCATCTTAATCACTATAATTGCCATTTTGCAGATGGGGAAACAGAGGCTCAAAGTTGTTGATTAACTTGCCAGAGCTCTTTTTCATCTATTCACCTTTTTTTTTTTTTCCTTAGCAACAGCATAAAAGATATTAAGCATTGACTCTATGAGGAACTAAACTCTCCCTTCACAAGCCAGGGGCCAAAAAGGCTTGACGTGCCGTATGCCATGTATCTTAGGGAAGCATGGTTGTTTGTACAGTAGAATTTTATATGTCACAAATGATTCAGAATCATCACTTTCCATTTTCTTTCTTTTGACATGAATTGACTTTGAGGGAAGTTTTGTTTTGTTTTGTTTTTGTTTTTTAAAGCAAAAGCTGCACAATGATCCTTTGGCTTAAGCGAGGAAAAAAAAGTTTGGTACAACTAGATGCTATCAACATCCGTCAGGCACTATGTAAACATGGCCCTTTTTACAAAGCGGAGGACTCAGAAGGTACCAGATGCACAGTCCCATTACAGGCGAGGGAAGGCAGAGATGGGAGGTAGGAGTCTGTACTCCTGGCAGATCATGGGGTTCTGAAGACAGGCCGTGAGCTTTGGAATCAGTCAGGTCTGGGATCTAACTCCAGTCTGTCCCTTTACTGAATGGTGATGTTGGGCATGTTATTTAACCTTGGTTTCCTGAAATGAGATGGTGGTAGCCTGGGTGACAACAGAATCTGTTCGTATTCATTCATTCATTCATGCTTGGAAACTATTTGGGGCCCAAATAGGAAGATTCCATGAATTTCTCAGCTACCTCTGTTCACCCAGCACCCACTAGTACCAAAGCCATGGAACTGCTCTGTTAGGCAATCCTGGAACAGCGAGGCAAGGATAGGAAAGAGAAAGGGACAAGGGGGCAGATTCTTTTTCACATTCTTAGCTTTCAGAAGGCTATGCCTTCACTCTTGTTCATTCACTCAGCCTAGGCCCTCTCTGTGGCAGGCCCTGTGCTGGGCAACGGTGGGGAAACCAGAGATGTCTGATTCGATTCTGACTACAAGGGGCTCCCAATTTGGAAAGCAAGCGTCTTATTCTAAAAACTGCTTTTCTTAACTTTGAATTCTCTCTTGCTCCATCCTTTAAGGTTCTAGGACAAATGGATAATTAGTAAAACTTTACTAAAAGAACTACGTCCAACCAGTTTCAAGAAACTAGACAGGATTTCTGCCTTGGGACTGCATGTCTAGCTCCAACCCAAGGGTACACATCCCTGGCTCTTATTCTCTAAATACCATGTCCTGAGGCTGGGTCCTTTCTCCCTACCTCTAAAGGATCTCCAATGCCTGAACCCTGAGGTGCTCTAATCCTGCCTTTAATTCTCTGGTGGCCTTGGGCAATTCACCATATAGCCCTGAGCCTCAGTTTTCTTATCTGTGGATGGTATTAAGAATATCCAGTACAGGGTTGTTGAAAGAATTAAATGAAGTAATTCAGTGGCATGTCAGGCATATGCAAGCAACTGAGTACAGGATGGTTATTATGACTAGGAATGTAGGCTACAGCCTGAACTCTACTCCTGATGGAGCCTATTCTGAAATGTCTGACCCTGACTGTCACTGACTGTCTGAATCTGATTCCCCCACAGTCAGTTTGAAAGACTATGACCTACCTTGACTTACGTGAAGAAAAGCAGAAGGAAAGAATGAGGTCTTACTATGTGCCAGGGGCTTTACGTACACTCTTTTGATTCTCTTAATGATCTGGTGCAGTAACTCTGATGAAATCCATTTTACGGATAAAGAAGTTAAACATCTAGTTTCACCCAGATTCCGTAGGTGCTCAGTGTTTGCTGAACTGGTGTTTGTCCATTGTCCGAGTAGCTGCTGCTGTTAGGCTTTCTCCTGCCCTCCTGGTTGGTTTGCCTCGTGTCTGGACATACCTCAGGGAGGCCTGTGCCTGAGACAGTATGACCATTTTCCAGCTTCGGCCACAATCACTGCTTTACTCCCCCACCCACAGACACATACCAAACACCCCAAGCAGACAGTTTGTTCACAGGCATGTTCCAGCCTCCAGGATCATAGTGGCAGCATAGAGCTGGGGGACAGCAGAAGAGAAGTGAATGTGGGATATAGTTATCCAGGAAAACTTCCTATAGGAGACCTCCTTCACTGGTTTCTTTGCCCTCATGTCTGTCCACTATCCTTTATATAACAGCGACACTGGTTTTTCTTAAAACATAGATCTGACCATGTCCCACCCTCGCTGCAAATTATTCAGTAACTCTACAGGGCTTTAGGCTCAAGAGTAAATTCCTAGTGTGGTATTCAATATTCTTCATATCTGGCCATCCTCTACTTTAGCAACCACATATTTTACATTGTAGCTACATGCCTCTTTCCGTGAAAGCTTTGCTCAACTTCATCCTTATCTTCCCCTAGATGTCATGTTCTGCCCACTGCCCCACTCCACAGGCAGCATTGAATGGCCTTCCATCATATCTTTATTAGAGCTCTGACAACAATGTAGCAAAATAACTTGTTGCCTATGTATCTCTACCTTCCTGGGAAATCAGTTAGGATGAAATCCTGCCTGTTCTGTTGAATTTCTGGATTTCTCAGTTTAGCTCAGGGCCAGGCACACAGTAGAAGCTCCGAAAATATTTGTTGATTTCAATTGAATTGAACTGGGATTGGAAGGACGGGTAGAATTTAGATGTGTCAAGAAAAGGTCTAGGATTTGCAAGAAAGGCCTTTGAAGAAAGTCTGCTGGGGCGAGGGGAGCATAGGATAGGGGCAGGTAAAGAGGAGGGAATATAAGCAGGTAAATACGGCTAAAGTGTGACTAAAGCTTCAGGGCAAGCTCGGTCCCTGCCTCCTGGGCAGTCTCAGGAAAGTAAATCCTCTTTGACTGAGGAGTAGTAGTTCTTTGTTCTTCCCAGAGATCTTTTTCATGGCAGATAATCCTTCTTAAATGGCTTTAAACTACCCAACCCAAGCTCATCCATCTTGCCCCAGCCCTACTCCACCTCAAACAGTAATTAAATCCTTATTGTTCTATAGCACTTCCTGTGGCTTCCCCATTACTTCTAGGATGAAGTCCCAGTTTGCACTCCTGGAAACACTGAGCTCTTTCCTGATGCCACACCTTTGTTCTCCCTGCTCACGTGACCTGGAATGCTTTCTCTTCTCTGTCTCAGTAAACTCTATCCTTCCTATAAAGATAATGATTAATAGAATAGTTTGGTAAGAATACACATGGTAATTTCTAGGTTAATCACTAAAATATTAGAAAAGGAGAATTTAACTTCCAAACTGGCATAAGGATAAAAATAGAATAATCCAAAAGAATGCAAGAAAGGATAGATACAAATGGCCTTAGTCATTAGAGAAATGCATATCAAAACCACAATGAGATACCTTTTTACCCACTAACTATAATTTTTAAAAAATGGAAAATAAAAAGTGTTGGCAAGGATGTGGAAAAATTGGAACCCTCATATGTTGCTAGTGAGAATGTAAGATGGTGCAGCCACTTTGGAAAATAACCTGGAAGTTCTTAAAAAAAAAATTAAGCATAGAGTTATATGACCCAGCAATTCCATTCCTAGGTATATACCCGAGAAATAAAAACATATGTCCATAAAAAAACTTGTACACAAATGTTCATAGCAGCATTACTCACAATAGACAAAAAGTGGAAACAGCCCATCTGATGAATGGATAAACAAAATATGACATACCCAGCTATATTCGGCTATAAAAAAGAATGAAATACTGATACATGCTACAAGTGTGAACCTTGAGAACATCCTAAGTGAGAGAAGCCAGACACAAAAGGCCACATACCCCTGAAACTATACGCCAGAATTTCCAAGGGCCTGATGGGATGGGTTGTATCTTCCCCCCATGTGGCTAAAACTGGGGTTGATGCTGAATATTGCTGTACTGCCTAGTGTGCAAGATAAAAAAAAAAACAAAAAAACCCACTAATATTGTTCCTATGTAACCCTACCCAATCTGAATGGGAGTGAACTAAGGGGGAAGCACTTGCTAGACTGGTCTTGCTACCAGCAATCTGGACTGGCATAGCAGCTGGGCCTGATGCCCCTTTCCAAGGTGAAAAAGTCTGAGTAAAGATAAAGGTCAAATGAAGGGAAAGAGAAGTAATAGCTGAAGGTAATGTAACGAATAAATGAGTTATGCAGTAGGGGAAATATAACATTATGCTGATACCTCAAGAGAGACTGAGAGCAAGGGAATAATCTCTCAGATAAATTTTATCAGAAGCCAGAAAGGGTGAAGGTAGAGACGACTTTTGGAGAACCTGACCAGATCATATGGACACCTGCAGCAAACCTGAATGGCTGGTACCTGAGAAACCTCATGCTGAGGACTGTTTGCCCTACCGAAAGACTAATTGCTAATACCTGTTTTGGACTTGTAAAATGATTGGGAGGGGAAACATAATCCTTCAAGTATGAAAGGGCCAATGACTAGAAGAGTTAGGAGGTGGCCTGCAGTACAATGAATTGCTCAATATGGCCCTTCTAGCCATAGTTTCTGTGATTCACACACAATGATTGAATGCAACTACGCAATTAAGGTGTATAGAACCTGTGCTGGTTGGGGTTGTGTGTCAATTTGACTAGGTCTTAATTCTCAGTATTATATGGTTGTCCTCCATTCTGTGATCTGATGTAATTATCCTCCCTTTTACGATGCGTTGTGAATCCTAGCCTGTATGCCTGTGGTTGTGTTAATGAGGCAGGGTTAGGGATATAGCTTGAGAGTCCGCCAGGCACTTCTTGGAAACTCTATGGGGGCAGTTCTACTTTGTCCTCTAGGGTCACTAGGAGTTGGAATCGACTCAGTGGCAGTGGGTTTGGTTTTTTGGGTTTAACCACCTTACTAGAGGGTGTGACTCAAGACACCACCCTTACTCCAGTTACTACCCTTACTAAAGGGCATGACTCAAGTCACTGCCTTCTCAAGTAGGGGAGTTTCCTTGAAGGTGTGGTCTGCATCAAATATATATGAATGCTCTGGGGAAGTTCTCTCACTCTAGATCCTGCATTTGGGTCATGATCATCTAAAGTCTGATTCTTGGAGCTTGAGCCAGCAGCCTGATCTCTGACCTGCCGATTTTGGGATTTGCCAGCTTTCACAGCCCCTTCAGCCAGCAGCCTATTGTCTGACCTGATTTGCCAACTTCCACAGATTTGTGAGCCAGCACCCTGTTGTTTGACCTGCCAGTTTGGGTTTGTCAGCCCCTGCAGCCACGTGGGTCTGGAGAAGCCTCCAGCCTGATGCCTGACCCATGGATTTGGGACTTGCCAGCCTCTATAACCATGTGAGCTATTTCCTTAAGATATGGTTCCTGAGTTCTGTGAGATGTTGCAGCGAATTACTGAACCCAAGGATGGAAGGAACAGTACTAAGAGGAAAAGGAGCAGTTTATGTTAAAGATGACGGAGTAGGACAGTAGTTTGGAAAAAAGTTGGACATGTGTGGCATCTTTAACCTCCACCTCACAGGAACCAGCTTTGTGCTGATCCTCATAAAAGAAATTATTCATTCAACATTATTTACAAAACTTAACCTTCCTTATCAAGGTACAGGTGAGGAGGAAGAGAATCAGTATGAATCAAACATGTGCCCAGTCTCTGGCAAATTCCTTTATCTTTTTTGACCTTCAAGTAGCAATTATTGTATCCATTTAACAAAGAAATTAGGGCACAGAACAATTAAATAATTTGTGCACACTCTAAAAAGTAGCAGATCTAGAACTTGAACCTAGCTCTGTTTTACTCCAAGTTTGTTGCGCTTAGACTTTCCTCAGTTGTCCTTCTTAATCAGTGTAGGGTGTTGATCTGTGGATATCTCTGGGCTCCTGATGCTCAGAACAGGGCTTGGCTCAGCAAGCTTTTGAAAACATGTATCAAAATGCTTATCTTTAGAGTGGAAGAAGGAAGATGAAAATTGAAAAGGATGCTATGAGAGTTAGGCAGAGTAGGAATATGTGGGCCCAGGAAGCCCTGGATCCACAAAAAAATCCTCTCCCAGCCTAAGGTCCCTGGGAATGGGCTATATGTCTATCATAGTATCAAACAATACTACTTAGAAATCACCATGGTCTCAGGAAATTCCTCCTTGAAGCACTCCTTGTCCAATATGTCCACCTCCACTCTCCCCACAAGTGTGTGCTATTTAAGGATCCCAGCTCCTGCATACCTGATGTGTATTTCTGAGCCTCTTTTCTGCATCAGACCCCATGTCTTAAGAGTATGTAGAGTTAAGAATGGAAGCTCCTTGACATTAAGGAATACAAACAATACCTAACACTTATTCAGGGCTTATTAGGTACCAGGCACCATGCTAAATGCTTTATATGTAATATCTCATTTAATTCTCACAACAACCTTGTGAGGCAAATACAGTTGTTATCCCCGTCTTACAGACAAGGAAACTGAAGTTTAGAGAGGTTAGGAAATGTGTCTAAGTTCACACAGTTAAACCCAGATTTAAGCCCAGGGTTCTCTGACTCTAAAGCCCAACATTTTTACTATGATTTCCTCACTGTAGAAAATAATTCACTCATTCATGCATCAAACATCTAATGTGTATCTACTCTGTGCCTGATCCTACCAAAACCAAACCCGTTGCTATCGAGTTGATGCCGCACAACGACCCTATAGGACAGAGTAGAACTGCCCCATAGGGTTTCCAAGGATTGCCTGGTGGATTTAAACTGCTGACCTTTCGGTTAGCAGCCATAGCTCTCAACTACTACGCCGCCAGGGTTTCCTTGCCTAATCCTAGGAATTCCAAATTAAATTAGTAGAGAAAAGTCTTGAACAGAGTTGTGCTTGAGGAATGAAGGAGGAGAAATCAAAGGTTCAGGGGGGCAGTGAGGAAGCTACAGTAACTATTCCTGGAGAGTTTATGACTTTCTGATGTACAGCAAAGGTGTTGGTGGGGGGTGGAGAGCCGAGAGAGTAGGAACAGGTGGGGGGCCTGGTGCGGGGGGGATGGAGACAAAAGGAGGGATGTTTGGATGGAGTTCAAGGAAGGTGGCTCGAGTTAGCTGCTTAAACCAGCTTTACTATTTGGCAATCAATGTATATTTTTTATCTTCCTTTAAGCACATCCATCATCTTATTTCATCTATACAACCACGACACTTCCTGACAAATTAATCAAATATCCCTTTCTACTATTAAAAACTCAGGATTTAAGTTCACCTATGCTTTGGGCAGAGCCCATTTCCGTTTTGCATTGATGGAGGTGGTGGTGGAGGGTAGTCTGAAGACGTTTTCTGAGCATGAGCACAGCCCCTGCTTTTCTGTATGAGATCCTCAGCCACTAGATCAATCCAGTTTCTAGAACATTGCTCACCTCTCCTCCTTGTCATCAAGTTTTTTTCTGTTCTGGGCACAGAGGACAGGCAAGTAAATAATAGGATACAGTGACTGAGGCCTGTTAGGAACATTAGTCCAACTCTGCTTGGTGAGGTTGGCAAATGTATCCCAGCGAAGGCGGGAACATTTGAACGCGGCTCTTAAGAATAAGTTAGGGTTGTCTGAGAAGACGCCTGGCGGTACAGTGGTTATGCCTTAACCGAAAGGTCCGCGGTTCCAACCACGAGGGAGCCGCTCTGCAGGAGAAAGATGTGGCAGTCTGTGTCTTGGAAATCTTAAGGGGGAAGTTCTACTCTGTCCTATAGGGTTGCTATGAGTCAGAATCGACTCGATGGCAATGGGTTTGGCTTTTTTTTTAAGTGTAGCTGTTATCAGGAACGAAGTCCCTGGAATCCTCACTTGTACCAAGCTCTATGCTGGGCTATTTCCTTAGGGCATCTCAAATGTTCATAAAGTCTATTCCAGCGTATATGAGATAATTCTCCCTTCTCTTTTACGAGAGGTTACTGAGGTTCAGGGAGGGTGTACTACTGCTGGCATGGGTCAAGAGATGTGGGGGCCGCGATTTGGGGTTTCAGAGCCGTCGCAGCCAAGTTCTTCCGACAGACGGACCTCCCGGGAAAGACCTAGCTCCGCACGTGGTATGGCCAAGAAGTGTGAGCAAGGCGACAGGGCAGCCTTCCCATCACCGCCCGCGGACCTGGGGGGCGGGGGGGCGACGGAAGGGTAGAATAGTTACCAAGCCATCCTGGAGCCTTCCTTCTGATTGGCCCGAGCTTCCGCAGCCGGAGTCTTTGGGCCCCAAAGAAGGGGAGGAGCGTCGGTATGGCGTCACCACTCCTCTCCCACACCCCGCCCGGTCCACCCCAATCTAGCCAGTCACCAGCCCACTTCTAGGGGCCCTATGTGACGCCACGACTCTCTCCCAGCCAACCGCGGCAGTGTGGGGGCGGGACTCCATGATCCCTTCCACCGCTCCTCCCCTTTCCTCTCTCTAACTCTTTATGCCCCTCCTCTTCCCACTTGTCCCTTCTCCCGAAGACCGCCCTCACGTTCTGTTTCAAAAGACTAGTTGCCCAATGAATAACAGGGCGGGCCTAGAGTGGCGGCCTCGTCTGCCAATGTTCAGACAGCGAGGGCGGAGCGCTCAGAGCGAGCCTCTGACGGCAGGCGGCGTGTGACGCAGTCAGGCCCTCTGCGCTTTGCGCCCGGAGCGGCGGTCGGTAGCGGTGGTAGTGGCGGCGACGGTTTCGTGGCGGCCGCGCGCTGCTCAGAGAGCGGCGGGTGGCGAACGGGCCTGGGCTCTCACTCCTGACACTTCCCCTCGCCCACCGCATCGCGGTAAGTGGGGAGCCGGAGCAGCGGCGGCCGGGGGCCGGCAGGCTCCTCCCCTCAGGGCGGGCGGCTGCGCGGGGCGTCCCAGGCCCTGTCAGCGCCGAAGTCTCGCGCCCGTCGCGCACCTTCTACCCTGAGGGAGGGGGCGGGGCCCACGATCCTGCGGCCCCCAGGCTTAGCTTTTTGGGCCCTGGGAGGGAATCGATGTGGTGGGGTCTGGACCGGGGGTGGGGGTGGGGAGGGGGTGGTCTCCAGTTGCAGCCCATGGGGATAGAGCATCCATTTAGCCGGTTGTACTGGGTTTTTTTACTCATTCATACGCTTGGCGGTGATAGGCGCCGGCGGTGGGCCGGCCTCGCCTTAAGACCCTGAGTGTGATCTTCCCAGACTTTCTTGACGTTGGTGCAGAAATGGGTTTCATTTGCCATGTCTTTTCCACGAGACAAAGGTGGTAGGTGGGTGTGTTGGGAGTTTGCTAGCTTTCTAAGATAATATCTGGGAATTAGGATCGGTTCAGTGGAGTACAGGGTTATTTTCTGTTCTCCCACGTGTTCCGTGTAAAGCCAGATGAGAAACAACATTGGGTTCCTGGATAGTTACATAGAAATTATTTGAGCTAGTCACTCCCCTGCATCACATGCAAGCTGTACAGATGGAGAAACCGAGGCCTAGAGAAAGGACGGGATTAGCCAGACGTCCAGACTCAGTCTAGAAATTTTTTACTACACCACCCTCCTGGGAGGTCAGTCTTTGATTATTGAGGATTCCGGGGATGGGGAGGGGAGATATTCGATAGTTAGGAGTAGATGTAGTCTTAAAGAGCGTTTTGAATTTGAGTGTTGCTATCTCTTCAAAATAAGAGAGAAGCTTCATTAGTGGTACCCTTACCTAGACCAAGGGAACTAACCTTAAAAGTTGATTAAAGAACGTTTGTGGTGTTATGTATTGGAAACGAATTGATAAAACTACAAGTCGTTGGCTAGTTTCCCGTTTTAGATCTGAATTTTTGACCCGTGTTAGCGACTGTGGATTCTGAGGAGTCCAGTTAGTGACCCACAATAGCATTGGGAAATATAGACAAGACGTATAAAGCTAGGCAGCGGTCACTTTGTAATTCTTGTACCTTGGAACTCCATGGTTCCTGTTTGGTGCAAAATTCAAAATAAAGTATTCTGATAGAATAAAATGAGGGAATTAAACTCCGATTTGGAAGAAGCAGCTAACTGCAAGAAAAGAACAAGGATTATTCTCTTGGCAGTTTCATAAATTCAGAAAGAAATATTTGTTAACTGGGTGACAGATGGTATGTTTACTTGGAGAGAGAAGTTAGGATATCAAAGCCAGACGTTGGACAGGATGGAGGTAATGGACATAAATACTTTGATAAAATTATTATTTTTTACTGTTTATTTAAGATTTAGAAATGGAATTACTAGTTTTGCCCCTTTGGTCTATTCTAGTCAGTCAGATTGTTACTTCTTGTTTATATGACAAAGCAAAAACTGAAAAATTTCGTAGTGTATGAGAGCAGACAAGAGCTGTAGTCTAAATACTAAGATGTGGACAGTGTGTGTTTTCTGTGACATTTTCTCAGTTCAAGCATTGCTCTCTTCTGGGAAGACTTTCCTGGCATTCTGTCCCCCTCAAGCTTCCATAACACTTATTTGATACTTCTGTTTATAGCACATACAGTTTTGCATTTTAGCTGTTTAATTTTTTTTATTATACAGTGGTAAAATGTTGTTATCTTTGTATTCAGGTTGCTTGGCATGTAGTAGCCAAGCATGTGTTTGCTTGAATGAATAAACAAATACAGAGGAGTTACCTAAAAATAATCATAAGAGAGTCTGAGTATTTACATGCTTCTGAAATGTGAGGCCCAGATAAGAGAATTGATATAGCTTATATAATGTGTAATTTTTATTTTGGTACCTGAATTTATTCATGTCCATTAGCTCCTAGATTTAAAAAAAAGAAAAAAAACCTAGTCCAGTGCCATCGAGTCGATTCCAACTCATAGCGACCCTATAGGACAGAGTAGAACTGCCCCACAGTTTCCAAGGAGCACCTGGTGGATTTGAACTGCCAACCCTTTGGTTAGCAGCCATAGCACTTAACCACTACACCACCAGGGTTTCCTGGATAGCTAAGAGCAAGTAGAATTTCTAGGGAACCAAACTTGCTGGCAGATTAGAAAAAATCGGTCATATTATTTTATTGTATTATATTATCAGTTATATTATTTATTTGCTGACAGTTAACCTAGAAGTAAGGGATAGTAGCTCTGATGTTTATTTCCAATAAAGAGCACATCTGTAATTATGCAGTTTGTTGAAAGATTAGGGGATTTAGAAATTTAGAGATTTAAAAATAGGTATTAGAGGCAAGGATTGTGTTAGAAGTGGGATTAGAGCCCATGCCTCCATTCAGAGACCGGAATGCCTGCAGGCAAGGTGCGCACCTTGAGTCTGGTGCCTTACACTACTCAGCCATTCTGACAAGTACAGCCAGAATGATCCTTAGAAGCAAGGATGATGAGACTTTGTCTCTTGTACTTTGGACATGTTATCAGGAGGGACCAGTTCCTGGAGAAGGACATCACTCTTGGTAAAGTAGAAACAAACAAACAAAAAAAACCCTGCTGCTGTTGAGTCAATTCTGACTCATAGCAACCCTATAAGACAGGGTAGAACTGTCTCATAGAGTTTCTAAGGAGTGCCTGATAGATTCTAACTGCCGACCTTTTGATTAGGAGCTGTAGCTCTTAACCACTACTCCACCAGGGTTTCTGGTAAAGTTGAAGGTCAGTGAAAAAGAGGAAGATCCTCCATGAGATGGATTGGCACAGTGGACTCAAACATAACAATTGTGAGAATGGTACATAACCAGGCTGTGTTTCGTTCTGTTGTATGTAGGGTCGCTATGAGTTGAAACCAACTTTATGGCACCTAACAACAACAACATTAGAAGCAAGGAATTTGAATAATGTTTCTTGAGAATTTGGTATACCTTTTTGCGTTTGAAGTTGACCCAAACTATTTGACACAGTATGTCTCCAGAGCAAAGTTTCTCAACCCGCCACTATGAACATTTTGGGCCAAATAATTCTTTGCTGTGGAGGCTGCCTTGTGTATTTTAGAGTGTGTAGTAGTATTTTTTTTTTTTTTTAGTAGTATACTTGGCCTTTACCCGCTAGATGCCTTTAGTACCCCCACTCCCCAAGTTACAGCAGCCAAGAATGTCTCCAGACATTGTCACATGTCCCATGAGAGGCAAAATTACCTGATAGAGACCATTGCTCTAAAGAAAACATTTCCAGTATTTTAGTAAAATACCTTTATCTTGCCAGGTGTTTGCTTGTAAAGCTCATTAGTAAGTTGTATTTTTTAAAAATTTAACTTGAACCAAGGTGCCCATCAATGGATGAATGGATAAATTATAGTATATTCACTCAATGGAATACTATGCATTGATAAAGAACAATGATGAATCCGTGAAACATTTCATAAGATGGAGGAATCTGGAACGCATTATGCTGAGTGAAATTAGTCAGTTGCAAAAGGGCAAATATCGTATGAGACCACTATTATAAGAACTCGAGAAACAGTTTAAACAGAGAAGAAAATATTCCTTGACGGCTACAAGAGTGGGGAGGGAAGGAGGGGGTATTCACTAATTAAATAGAAGACAACTATATTAGGTGAAGGGAAAGGCAACACATAATACAGGAGAGGTCAGCACAACTGGACTAAACCAAGAGCAAAGAAGTTTCCCAGATAAACTGAACACTTCGAAGACCAGCGTAGTGGGGCGGGAGTTTGGGAACCATGGTTTCAGGGGACATCTAGGTCAATTGGCGTAATAAAATCTATTAAGAAAATGTTCTGCGTCCCACTTTGGAGAGTGGCATCTGGGGTCTTAGATGCTAGCAAGTGGCCATCTAAGATGCATCAATGGGTCTCATTCCACCTCGAGCAAAGGAAAATGAAGAACACCAAAGACACAAGGTAATTTTGAGCCCAAGAGACTACATCAGCCTGAGGCCAGAAGAACTAGTTGGTGCCCGGCTACAACTGATGACTGCCCTGACAGGGAACACAACAGAACCCCTGAGGGAGCAGGAGGGCAGTGGAATGCAGACCTTAAGTTCTTGGTAAAAGACCAGACTTAATGGTCTGACTGAGACTAGAAGGACCCCAGAGGTCATGGTCCCCAGACCCTCTTTTGGCCCAAGACAGGGACCATTCCCAAAGCCAACTCTTCGGACAGGGATTGGACTGGACTGTGAGATAGAAAATAATATTGGTGAGAAGTGGGCTTCTTGGATCAAGTAGACACATGAGACTATGTGGGCAGCTCCTGTCTGGAGGAGAGATGCGAGGGCAGAGGGGGTCAGAAGCTGGCCAAATGGCCACGAAAATAGAGAGTAGAGAGAAGGAGTGTGCTGTCTCATTACTGGGAGAGCAACTAGGGGTATATAGCAACTAGGAGTATTTGTATGAGAGACCGATTTGATTTGTAAACTTTCACTTAAAGCACAACAAAAATTAATTAAAAAAAATACATACTTGAAAAACCATTGAATTGCCAAGGTCTGGTACTTAGGAAGTAGAAAAGCAAAGAGTCCAAGAGTCACTTCCTTTAGTTTCTCCTTTCATTTTTGTGATAACCTCCTTTTCTGTGGGATAAGAGAAATCAGGGTCTTGTTTGAAAGGGGATAGGCTATTGGGCAAATACCTGTTTCTATTTTTGTGGAAGAGAGCAAAGAGCTTGTAGTTGAATTGATATAATTAAATGTGATGTTATGTGATTCCATTAGCCTTCCATTTTACTTATAGACTTGATGCCACATGAATATTAATTGATCAGAGTCTTGTCCCACTGTGCAAAATAACTTCATAAATACTGAGAATTATTTGTCATTTTGAAGAATTTGTACTTAATTCAGTATAATGGGAAACCATTGCAAGTTTTTTAGTAGGACAAAAATGATTTCCTGAAATATAGTTCTAATTAGGTAAGTCTGAAACTAAGAGTGATTTTTTGTTAAAATTTCTATTGTACTTTAAGGGAAAGTTTACAAATAAAGTCAGTCTCTCATACAAGAATTTGTCTAGTTGCTTTCCAGCTAATGAGACAGCAGGCTCCTTCTCTCCACTCTGTATTTCAGTGTCCATTCAGCCATCTTCTGTCCCTCTCTGCCTTCTCATCTCCCCTATAGACAGGAGCTGCCCACATAGTCTCATGTGCCTACTTGAGCCAAGAAGCTCACTTCTCACCAGTATCATTTTCTATCTTATTGAAACTGAGTGATTTTAAGCTGGTATGGCTAGTTGGGTAGGTTGGAAGATGTGAAACTGGAGGGAGGCAGATGAGTTAGGAAGAAGCTATAACAATAGTCCCACCATCCGTCTGTCAGTTTGTCATACTTTGGTGGCTTGCGTGTTGCTATGATGCTGAAAGTTGTGCCACTGGTATTTCACATACCAACAGGGCCACCCATAATGGACAGATTTCAGTAGAGCTTCTAGACTAAGACAGACTAGGAATAAAGGCCTGGTGATCTGCTTCCAAAAATTAGCCAGTGAAGACATTATGAGTCACAACAGAGCATTGTCCAACTTGCTTGCACTGGACAAATCATCAGGAGGGTTTGATTGCTATTGTTGTTGTCAGGTTGATTCCAACTTGCTAAAGGAGGACTTTGTTGAGTGAAGGAGAGGGTCAGTGAGGGTGAGAGAGACCCTCAGTGAGATGAATTGGCTCAACAGCTGCAACACTGTACTTAAACATGCCAGCAATGGTGAGAGTGACCCAGAACCAGGCAACATAAGGCCACCATGAGTTGGACTCCACTTGACAGCAGTTGTCTGTCTGTCTGTCTATCTATAACTGTAGTCTAGGATAGCAGTTCTCAAACTTTTGGGTCTCTGGATTTCTTTACACTTATAAAAATTACAGAGGACTCCAAACAGCTTTTGTTTATATGGGTTATATGTATTGATATTTGCCATATTAGAAATTAGAACAAAATTTTTAATGTGATCAGATTGATTTAATAATAAACTCATATTCAACATAAATGACACAGTTTTCATGAAAAATAACTGAAAATATAGAAAGGTGCATTATTTTACGTTTTTGCAAATCTTTTTAATATCTGGTTTAATAGAAGACAGCTGGCTTTTCAGATCTTTTGCATTCAGACTGTTCATATGTTGTTTTGATTGAAGTATATGGAGAAAACCTAGCCTCAGAAAGGTATGTATTTGGGAAAGGGTGGGATATTTTAATAGCTGTTTTGCATAATTGTAGATACTCTCCTTTGACACTATACCCAAACTTGACAAGTAGTTGTTTCTTAAAGGTTACAATTTGGAATCTGAAACTAATTTCATTGAATTTTTTGTACTCTGTTACATTAAAATCCACTGGTCATTTGGAAGTCATTGGTTCACTAAGTTAGCCAGATCTTCCGAATGTTAACAAGTTTCATTATACTGCTGTTGATACTACCACCCATCTCATCAGTTGTCATTTTTAAGAATTTGGAAGCAGCCAAGCTCATAGTGACAAATGCAAGTTTTCCAGAATTTGGATTTTTGCATCAAGACTGAATAACCATAGTTTGTCATTTATTCTTTGGAATAAAAATGGTGTTCCATGAAGAAAATTTGCTAGGTCGGCTCTCTAATGAAAGTAATCACACAAGTGCTTTTCCTTGAGACAGCCCTTTTATGTTACTGTGCAGAAGTGCTTCATGAGTTCTTCTCATTTCATCCCAAAGAGTAATGATGCCTGGTCCTGCATCATCCTCACAATTGCCAGCCTGTTCAAGTCCATTGCGGCTATTGTGCCAGTCTATCTCACCGAAGGTCTCCCATGTCCTCATAAGCCCTGTACTTCACCAAACATGACGTCCTCTGGCATCGTGTTTGGTGATGTAGAGGGCTAATGATCCCTCCTGATGGCGTATCCAAAGCAAGTGAGTTGGACAGTGTTCTATTGTGATCCATAAGGTTTTCACTGGCTGATTTTTGGAAGTAGATCACCAGGCCTTTCTTCATAGTTTGTCTTTAGTCTGGAAGTTCTGCTGAAACCTGTCCATCATGGGTGACCATGTTGGTATTTGAAATACTGGTGGCATAGGCTCCAAAATGATAGCAACACAAAGGCCCCATGGTGTGACAAACTGACAGGTGATGACTGACCTCATGGACCCCCTGAGAGGGATGTTGGGGACTTCTAGGAGCCTGTGGATCACACTGGTCTAGGACAGTGATTTTCCACACTGGTTCACAGAGCCCCTAAGCTTCCTTGGAGAGTTGAGCTGATGGGGCTCTATTGTACCCCGTTTATCTCAGCCAGAGCAGCTTTTGCTTTTGTTTGTGTTATGTATTGGGTTACATAACTAAAAATATTGGGAAAAAACATTGGTCAAGGGAAAAAGAATTGAGCTTTTGAATTAGGGCTGTCTGTAGCAAGAAGGGAACAGTTTGTCTTCCATGAACATGTTTTGCATTCACTCATCACTTCACACTTTGCTTGGTCTCACTTCCACATGTTCTTTTGATGCAAAGGTTACTGGGTATTTGTACATAGAGCCCAAAGAATAAGCTTCTTAAGGAATAGGCAAATTAATTTGTAAATTCAAAAGATATGAGTACTTAGGAATGAGGAGAGGGGTATGAGGTGAGTGGAAGAAAATGAGTGAACAGAGTGACAGTATATTGGGAGTGGTGGTGTTTGTTTTTGTTGTTTGCAGTGGCGCTTAATGGTTGTGCTAAGAGGTCAGAGGATGGCACTTAAGTATTAGGAAATAAGAAACCATATTAGGAATGACGTTCTAGTTAAGTGTTGACCGGCCAAGGTTTAGATTGAGGGAAAAAGGTTTATTACATTTTTTTCTAATTAAAAAATATTGTAAAATGTCAGTTGAAAAGCTAAACAAAAAGTCAGCTTTTGAAGACCTTTAGTTTGAGGCAGCTTTCTATTTCTAACAGTTGTTTGCTGTAGGCCACATAACCTCCATTGTTCAGATGTAGAAATTGAGGTTTAAAAGGTTAAATAGTATAACTTAGTACAATTACATAGTAGTAAATGGCAGAGAGTTTTTTCTTTTTTTATCTTTTTATTTTGAAATAATTGTAGATTTACAGAGAGTTGCAGTGATAGTGAGTGGCAGAGGGTTTAAACACAGATTTGCTTCATTCCAGAGGTCATGTATTCGTTTCACTATTTTTGTTTGTAAAATGATGGTCATGAATTAACAGGATGAGAATGATGCTACTCAGTATTACAAAGAAGCAGCTATATTACATGCTATGAATTATTTAAAATCCATTTATACCCCAGTAGGGAGAATTGGACAAGACAAGATGCTTTTTACCAGAGCAGCAAACAGCTTATATACTCGAATGGCAGGGATAACAACAAGTACATTGCATAACTAAAAACAGCTGGGAGACATTGGTTTATATAATAGGGATTGGAAATGGGTAGGAGAAGGGAAATGCTTTTGTTGTGATAAGAGTCTGAAGTGTATAATCTGGGACCATTTTGTGAAGCAGGAGAAGCTTGAACAGCAATATTTAGAAAGAAAAGGGGACATAGTTTTTAGAGAGAAGAGTGAATGTTCTAACCGAGGAAATGGCTTGATCAAGGGATCAGTCATAGGAAGGAAACTGTGAAACAGCTTTAGGGCAGCAGATAGTTTGGGGTGTGATATTAGGTAATTAAAAAAAAAAAGTTGTTGAGTCTATTCTGACTCTTGGCAGCCCCATGTGTGTCAGAGTAGAACTGTACTCAATAGGATTTTCAGTGCTGATTTTCTGGAAGTAGATTATCAGGCCATTCTTTCAAGTTGCTTCTGGGTGAACTCAAACCTCCAACTAACAGTTTGTGCCTCTGAGGGATGCCATTAGGTGATTAAGACTAGGCTAATCTCTTCTTGGAATTCTAACTATCCCTCCCTTCCCCTCCCTCCTTTCTCATCCAAGGTAAAAAAGTAACTGTGATTTTTCCATTCAGTTTAACTGTGGATGATAATCCTATGTTTTGTGAAGATTAAATGGAAAGAATGTATTGGAAAAAATCCTTTGTAAACTGCAAAGTACTATTCAAGTCCATTCATATAACAAATATTTTTTATTTCTGCTCTTTATGGAGTTTGATACAAAAGAACTCAGTGAAGTTGAAGGAGAAACATTACTTCCCATTTGGGTAACTTTCTGGAATTAGAACCAAACTGGGAATGTCTTGGGAAGCTTGTTTAGTTATTCATATAGCATGTAGCAATGGCAGCTGCTTGGTTGTCATCGTGTTTCAGGATCTGGTCTGTCACTTTCCTGGACAGAAATTGTACCTAGAAGTTTTGTCCTTGTACCCAGAGTTTACAGGCTTACAAAAGTTGGATGTATAAACTAGGACATCAGTTTATTGAGTATCAGTTGGGACGTTCTGAAAGAATAGTCCAATCCATTGACTGGACTGCTGGTCCAGTGTGAATACGAAAGGCTGCCTCTTTCTTATATCTGAGAGTTTGAATTATTAATTAGAAGATTGAACATAGAGTGCAAAGTAAAATTAAGGGCATTGTCTCTTTCGGTATAGCGCTATTTCGTTTTTATGTTTTCTTTCAGAATATGTCTTTTACGAAAATTTCAATGTGTGTATATGCAAATCCATCTATAAGGGAAATCTATGCAGGAAATTTCATCTAGGCCATGGGGTTGCCTGGTAAATTGTTATTAATCCATAGGAAGATTACCTCTCTGGTGACTAGAACATTCGTATTTGCAGAGAAATTTTCTTTCCCCTGACAGTGCTGATCAATATGGTCAGATTTTGGTTTTATAGATTTCTCACTGATAGTGAATGCAAAGTTACTTTCCTTTAGGTAACAGTGTTCTTTCTTAGGCCAGGTTATATAGGAAAGGGTAAAAACTGAGATGTATCATATGCGTTCATATATTTGGATGGATTTAAATGTTCCGTACCTTTCAATCTTGTATGATTACTCTGCCTCTATTTTTTTAGTTTACTTTTTTTATTGATAAAAATACAGATAACAGAACATTTGCCAGTTCAACAATTTTTACATGTCCAGTGACATTGATTACATTCATTACGTTGTGCAGCCATTACCACTATCCTTTTCTAAGTTATTTCACCACCTTTGAAAGAAACTCAGTGCCCCCTAATTCTGCCTTTTTTTTTTTTAGTGGATTTTACTACTTTATATTTTTAATGGAAAAATTGCCGTTAATACAAATATCTATGTTCTTTGGATCTTTTTTTAAATAGAGGAAATAAAACATTATAGAAAAATTTAGGTCCTTTGAATTCTCATTCCCCTTTCTGTCTCTAGAGGCAACTACTTTCATGAATTTGGTGTGTATTTTTCTAGTCTCCATTAATTTTACTGTATGTAGTGTACCTGTAAATAACTGTGTTATCTTTTCTGTTGTGCATAAATGTATCTTTTTGCAGCTTTTTTCAATAAATATGGTTTACTTGAAACCACCTTTCAGAGGATAACTTTGTCCAGATGCTCTGGTAGTGCCTTTGTACCATATTCTTGCTACATAGTAGAGTGCCCTGATTCACTCCTTTAGTCAGTTGTTACTAATATGAGGTCTTGACATCATAATGAACTGGTGAGGACATTTATTGTGTGCTTGCTGTGTGACAGAAACTGAGCTTGGTGTAGAAGTGTAAGGCCAGATAGGTGCACAAATACCTATCCTTAACTGTGTATTTTACTTATTTTACGTTCTTTCCCCTCTTCCTCTTCCTGATCCCTCAAGGTCTAGCTCACATTCTAAATCCTCCAGGAAGTTTCCCTCAGATTTCCTTCTTATATTCTGACCTGATTTTGATTTCTTATCTTGCTTCTTGGCACTTAGGTACTGTTGACATTTTAAGGCCTGGTCCCATCTCTAATTAGGTCAGAGGTCACATCCAGAGCCTACCAGGGCCAGGCTAGTTAACAACAGACACAAACACATAAACAGTTCTACGTAATTACATACATGTACATATAATATGCTGTAGCTGTTAGTTGCTGTTGAATTGATTTTAACTCATGGCGCCCCCATGCATATGTACCGTACATATGTATCATGGACTAAACAAAAAATGTCTACTGGTTGCATCCAGCCATTTTGTAATTGCTTTCTTTTTGCAGCCTCTGAATTAGATGATAAATTCCACCAGGAATCTTAATCTTTCATGGTTTCCTTTGTTTTTAATTTGGTGTGGCATAATTTTATTTATTTATTTTTTGTGACTGTTGCAACAGTGAGTCCCAGTTGCCCTAACCCCACCAGCTGAAGCACACTCAGGCACATCTTTTTTTTTTTAATTAACTTTTATTGTGCTTTAAGTGAACGTTTACAAATCAGGTCAGTCTTATACAAAAATTTACATACACCTTGCCATACACTCCTAATTGCTCTTCCTCCAATGAGACAGCACAGTTCTTCCCTCCACTCTCTCTTCTCGTGTCCATTTGGGTAGCTTCTTGCCCCCTCTGCCCTCTCATCCCCCCTCCAGACAGGAGATGCCAAAATATCCTCATGTGTCCACTTGATCCAAGAAGCTCATTCTTCACCAGTATCATTTTCCACCACCTATTCCAGTCCAGTACCTATCTGAAGAGTTGGCTTTGGGAATGGTTCCTGTCCTGGGCTAACAGAAGGTCTGGAGACCATGGCCTCTGGGGTCTCTCTAGTCCCAGTCTGACCATTAAGTCTGGCCTTTTTACAAGAATTTGGGGTCTGCATCCCGCTCCTCTCCTGCTCCCTCAGGGTTTCTCTGTTGAGTTCCATGTCAGTGCAGTCATCGGTTGTGGCCAGGCACCATCTAGTTCTTCTGGTCTCAGGCTGATGTAGTCTCTGGTTTATGTGGTCCTTTCTGTCTCTTTGGCTCATAATTACTTTGAGTCTTTGGTGTTCTTCATTCTTCTTTGCTCCAGGCGGGTTGAGACCAATTGATGCATCTTAGATGGCCGCTTGCTAGCGTTTAAGACCCCAGACGCCACTCTCCAAAGTGGGATGCAGAATGGTTTCTTAATAGATTTTATTATGTCAATTGACTTAGATGACCCCTGAAACCATGAGCCCCAAACCCCCGCCTCTGCTACGCTGGCCTTTGAAGCATTCGGCTTGTTCAGGAAACCTCTTTGCTTTTGGTTTAGCCCAGTTGTATTGACCTCTTCTGTATTGTGTATTGTCTTTCCCTTCACCTAAAATAAAACTTATCTGCTATCTAATTAGTAAATGCTCCCTCCCTTTCTCCCTCCCTGCCCCCTCTCGTAACCATCAAAGAATATTTTCTTCTCTGTTTAAACTGTTTCTCCAGTTCTTATAACAGTGGTCTTACACAATATTTATCCTTTTGCAGTTGACTGATTTCACTCAGCATAATGTCTTCCAGATTTCTCCATGTTATGAAATGTTTCATGGATTCATCATTGTTCTTTATTGATGCATAGTATTGTGTGAATATACCATAGTTCATTTAACCATTCATCTTTTGATGGGCACCTTGGTTGCTTCCATGTTTTTGCTATTGTAAACAGTGCTCCACTGAACATGGGTGTGCACATATCTGTTCGTGTAAAGGCTCTTATTTTTTAGGATATATTCCAAGGAGTGGGATTGCTGGATCGTGTGGTAGTTCTATTTCTAGCTTTTTAAGGAAGCGCCAAATCGATTTCCAAAGTGGCTGTACCATTTTACATTCCCACCAGCAGTGCATAAGTGTTCCAGACTCTCCACAGCCTTTCCAACATTTATTATTATGTGTTTTTTGGATTAATGCCAGCCTTGTTGGAGTGAGATGGAATCTCATTGTAGTTTTGATTTTCATTTCTCTAATGGCTAATGTTCGTGAGCATTTCCTCATGTGTCCGTTAGCGGCACTTAGGCACATCTTTGCAGAACTGATAGTCAGTTTTGAAAATGGCACATGTCTAATAATAACAATAACATTTGTTATCATTGTGTACATTTATAAAGTGTTTATGAAGCCAACCAGGTTATTCAGTAACACTACTAGAAAATATGGCTGTTCGGTTCCTGACCAAAGGGAGAACCATTTTGAGCTTGAGTCTCATTTGGAAGTTACCCTTCTCATAAAGAGGACAAAATACCAAGCATCACTCTCATCTCCCTTTAGTGATTTTTTACATTTTTTCTTATTGTACTTTAGATGCAGGTTTACAGAACAAACTAACTTCTCATTAAACAGTTAGTATGCATATTGTTCTGTGACATTGGTTATCAACCCCATGACATGTCAACATTCTACCCTTCTCGACCTTTGGTTCCCTTTTACCAGCTTTCCTGTCCCCTCCTGCCTTCTAGTCTTTGCCCCTGGGCTGGTGTACCTCTTTAGTCTCTTTTTGTTTTATGGGCCTGTCTAATCTTTGATTGAAGGGTGAGCATAATTTTATTTTTAAGTTAGACTTTATTTCTAAAGTAACTTAATCATTCAGTCTGTGTTTAAAAACACGGTAGTGGTGATCGTCATTAATTTAAAAGATGAGTACATCCGTATTTCATTCTCTGTCAGATTCTGGTATAGTAAAATGACCAGTACTGTCTTCTACCCTGGAGAAGCTCATTGTATATGATGAAAAGGACTGGTGGAAGAGGGGACTTGTTAGGTGCCATCCAGTTGGTTCTGACTTATAGTGACCCTGTGTATAACAGAGTGCCATCTTCACAATTGATGTTATGTTTGAGCCCATTGTGCAATCACTGTGTCAGTCCATCTTATTGAAGGTATTCTTCTTTTTCATTGACCCTGTACTTTACCTAGCATGATGTCCTTCTCCAGGGACTGGTACCTCCTGATAACATGTCCAAAGTAAGTGAGATGAAGTCTCATCTTCCTCACTTCTAAGAAGGGCTTTGAACTAGTCCTTCCTCAGGTTAGTTATGGCTAAGGAAGTAAAACCGGGACAGACCCAAATTTTTAAAATTTGGGTGAACCAGAACGGGAAAAATTACAGGTCAGAGCTCTGCCAGAAACCTGACCTCCCTCTTAGAAAACAAGGATGCTTATGCTTTGCATAGCAACCAAATCTCTTGCCCGTGGGATTTTGAGCAGAGTCAGAAATAGAGATGCCTGCCCAAAGATGGATGTTGGCCAGCTGTGCTGCTTTGAATGCTTGTTGCTCTCCATAGTTCTGGTAATAATCCAGCCTCACGCATCAGGCTCCTGAAAGGGTTCACTACGCCTCTTCGAGTCTCCCATTCCAGGGCTTTAGCGTGTAATTTTTCCTCTTAGATTATGATTCTGGATTACCCAAATTGTAAAAATTCAACTATGATTCCAGTTTTGCTTCGTCAGCCGTGACTGAACCAGTTCCAAGCCCTGCTTCTAAGGCTTATTCTGGCTGTGCTTCTTCCAAGACAGATTTGAGGGTTAAAACAAAAATCAGACCCACTGCCATGGAGTCAACTGTGAGTCATAGCGACCCTGTAGGACAGAGTAGAGCTGCCCCATAGAGTTTCGCAGATTCTCACTCTTTCTCCCACCAAGCAGCTGGTGGGTTAGGAGGTATCAAAGGTTGCATTCCCTGGGAAGCAAACTCTGAATTGGAGAATGTCTTGCAGATTTATTAGGGAGTGCTCTTGGAATCACAACCTATGGAAGAGAGGGGAAAAAGCAGGATTGGGATGAGAGAGAAATTGAGTTGTGATGTTGTCTTAATGAAAGTCTCATCCAATCCCATGAAGAGTGTGAAGTTGGGATCACCCTTCAGAATTTTCCTGAGTTGGGGCAGCTTTTGACCATGGATATAGGCTGTCACCAGAAGGAGGTGTGACCTTGGGTGAGGCCACTCTTCAGCTGAGGCAGTTCTGAAAAGGGCTGACAGCTGAGGGCTGTCTCCTGGTAGCACTTTGCAGCAGCTGGTGCGACAGATCCTTTAGTCTTTTCCTGTGTGTAAACCTTTTGTTGTTACTTTATAACAGTAGACTCATACAATATTTGTTTTTTTGCAATTGACTTATTTAACTCAGCATAACGTCCTCTAGATTCATCTGTGTTGTGAGATGTTTCACGAATTGGTTGTTACTCTTTCTCATTGTGTAGCATTCTGTTGTGTGTATGTACCAGTTTATTAGTCCATTCATCTGTTTATGGGCACTTACGTTGCTTTCGCCTTTTCGTTATTGTGAATAATGCTTCAGTGAACATGGGTGTGCGTATGTCTATTTGTGTGACGTCTCTTATTTCTAGGAGTGGGATTGCTGAATAATATGATATTTCTGTTTCTAGCTTTTTGAGGAGAATTCTTTAGCATTAAAGGGATGTCTGTGTAGTTGATGTATCACAGCGACTGCTGTAGAGAGCTAGGGCCAAGGTAAATGGTAGGTACGTGCAAACAAATAATGTGCTGCGGAAGCCCAGAGGAATGACTAATTGCTAGAGAGAGTTAGAGAATGCTTACAGAAGTGTTGACATTTAAGATTAGGGAGGGGACATTTTTCATTGAGTCAGTGACATTTACACAGAATTAGGAAAAGGAATGGTTTGTTTGAATAGGAAAGGGTGAAATATATTATCAGTTCTTTAGTTTCTAGCAATTAGGATAAAAACCATGAGGCTGTTTCTAAAATCTTGGTTTGCTTTCATGGTGATAATTCTGAAGAATTTCTAAGGAAATACTGTGATCAGGCTTAGAGACTGAGACAAGCTCATGTTTGCCAGAACCAAGAAGAAAGGCTTAGCTTGAGTGAGAAGCTTTTTTCCAGGGATCTTATTTGGATTTGCTCCCTGCACTGTCCCATGTTCTTGGGTCTGAAACTGATGAATTTCCATAATACTGTACATATTCTTGTTTGTAGTCTCACTTTCTTCCTAGGATTGAGGGTGTCCATGGGGAGTTAGAAGATAGGTTAAACTGTGGCTCCACCACTTACCAGTTCTCTGACCTTGGGAAACTTGTTAAATATCTGATCCTGTTTTCTCACATGTAAAATACAGGTAGTGATGGATAATACCAACCTTTTAGAGTTGTTGAGATAAATATGTACAAGAACTCTGAACTGTGAGGTGTTACCCAGGATATTGTTAATACTACTGAATATCATTTTGTGAAATATGTGATGCTAGGCTTCTGTGTTAGGATGAGGTTATTAACCAAAATTTGATTGCTAGGAGCTGAGGGTTTGGAGTAGTAGAGGCTATAACTCAAAACAGCAGTATAAGAGAGATTGTGTTCAAAATGAGTTGGTAGAGGAGAGCTAAGCCCCAACACAACTGTCAGTTCTGAATCTACCATTGAAAAGCAAGTGTAGCCAGAATCATAGATGTCTGGCCCAAAGACTTCAGCTAAGTGTTTCTAAGAGTATTTCCTCTGGAAAACATAGTCACTGGTTGATATGGTAAAGGCACAATCTGTCTCTTTGTGACACCTGATCAACTGGGAAGGCAGGAAACTTCAAGCAGATCTCATTACTGAATGATAAATGGTGATGAAATATAGCCTCTAGTTCTAAGTTGAATGCAGTAGAGTTACTTGGGGAGCCTTTTCAAAATGAAAACATCTATAGCCCAACTCTGGAGATTCCAGTTTAAAATTTCTAGAATGGGACCTGGGTGCATGTATTTTGAGAAAGCTTGCCAGGTAATTCTGACGTGGCACTCTAGTTAAGAAACACTGGTTTCAGTGAGCTTTGTTTAATTGAAGGAGTTACTCAATTTCTGGACGTTGGGAAAAAGAACTGTGTTGGGCTTTTTTTTTTTTTTTTAAGGAAAGTTTGGGGGAGAATGCTGATTTCTGTAAAAGCATTATGTATTTAGGAACAGCTTGATCTTTTCCAGTGTTTTCACACTCTTAAAATGTTCAGGTGTTAAGACACCTAAAAGTGCTAACAGGACACTTGGAACATTGTGGAGGGCCCCTCAAAATGTTACATTTAATTCTATTATGTGGACAAAGCGTAATTTTACTAGAAGACTACTTCATTATGTGTATATAATATGAGAATCATCATATGTGTCACAAAGTCCAAATAATAAGCATGATTGGGCATTTTCTGATTATTTACATTCAAAATAGTTTGCTCCTTATTATTATTTT
The DNA here is from genome assembly GCF_030014295.1 of Loxodonta africana. Classification (NCBI taxonomy): domain Eukaryota; kingdom Metazoa; phylum Chordata; class Mammalia; order Proboscidea; family Elephantidae; genus Loxodonta; species Loxodonta africana. The sequence continues at coordinate 86,801,390 of NC_087348.1, forward strand.
CTTGTTTGCCAGCAGGTAAGTAGTAGCAAGCGTCTTAAGTTTAAGAAAAATTTATGGAGGTGGAAAGCCTTTATATTTGAGTAAAATATACCAATAACTCATTTTTATTTCAACGGGGGAAAAAAACCCCAAACATCCTTTTTGTGGTTGTAGTTGCTGGAACACTTTTGTCCAATTCATGAAGTCACCAGGTACGTAAGTTTGGATACTGGAGGGAAATCATTCATATGAGGTAGGGGGTTTTCATCAAAGATTTCCCCTAATGTTCCCAGAGGAATTTAGAGAGATAAGTAGGGGTCATAGATCACAGTCTTAAAAGTCATCTCAAAGAGAATGTCCAGGCCCCAGCATCTCTGAGGTTTGGGGATGGGAGAAGGGGCACACATGCAGTGAAACCTGCGAAAGCTGGAAATCGGTGGGACTACCTTGTTTTTCTGGGTCTCACAAGTTTTCTGCCTTTGATAGGGTGCTGCAGCCTTACCACTTTTCTATCATTCTTTTTAGTGGAAAATATTTGAGTTTTCCTTCTCTGACAGGTTTTTGCCTTACACAGGTTCCCGTTTTCACAGGTTTTATTGTAGTTAGAAAAGCATTTAACATTATAACATTTATATCTGCAGAGTTGCTATGAGTCAGAATTGACTCAACAGAAGTGTTTTTTTTTTTTTTTTAGTATCTGAAAAAATAGGGAAAGATAATTTTTTATAATACAAACTCTAGAAAATAAAGCCTGACAAAATCTTAGGTATTTTAGTACTAGGTACTAGTATTTTAGGTGCTTGAAGTAGCAGAATATGGTTGTAATTTTTGATGGGTATGGTACATAACCTACGTGGCTCATATCAAAATTTGCCATAAAACAAAACAAAAACACTTGTAGTTGAGTCAGTTCTGACTTATAGTGACCCTGTAGGACAGAGTAGAACTGCCTCATAGGATTTCCAAGGAGCGGCTGGTAGATTCAAACTGCCGACCTTTTGGTTAGCAGCTGAGCTCTTAACCGCTGTGCCACTAGGGCTCCCAGATTTGGCATAGTGGACTTGAAATCTTTATTAAAAGGGGACTTAGGTAAAAAATGTCAAAAGACATTGTTTTAAAGGGTTTAACTTCGTATTAAAGGGTTTAACTTCATATTATGGTGCTGTTCAGCTCAGAAAAAGAGTATGGATGAAAGATCATTTTACAAGGTGTATTTTATCATATGGGGATTTAGGATAATGAATGAGAGTGAACATTATGCTACAGTTGACAACCCTAACTAAGTTTATAGAATGATTGTTATCAGCTGCCTACCCCCATGCACGATGGAACAAAATGCTGTCCAGTTCTGCGCCATCCCTATGATTAGTTGCAGATAGGGCTGCTGTAATCTGTAGGGTTTTCTTTGGCTGGTTTTTGGAAGTAGGTTTCCAGGCCTTTCTACCTAGTTTATCCTGGTCAGGAAGGTCCGCTGAAACCTATTCGGCATCATAGCAATATGCGAGCCTCTATCGATGCCAGGAATTAAACCGGGTCTGCACATGGAAGGGAAGAATTCTACCGTTGAACTACCATGCCCCCACTGTAGAATTATACATTTTCTGAAAGAGAATTATATTGCATTCTATGGTTTTTTAAAACAGTAATTTTTTTCTTTCCAGCATTCCGAAGCAAAGACTCATTTTGAGGATGTTTAATAAATCATTTGGAACACCCTTTGGGGGTGGCACAGGAGGCTTTGGCACCACTTCAACATTTGGGCAGAGTAAGTTTAAAAAAAAACAAAACAAAAGAAGGGAGGAAAATTTCTTAATTAAGCTTTCTTATTAAGGACAAATTCACTCTGATAGCTTCAGATCAGAGTTTTATTTCTGCTTTGAGTTTATAACGAAGTCTCTTTGAAAAAACTGACTGAAATATGGTCTTGTTAAAAATTTTTCAGAAAATGGAAGTAAGTTCTGAGTTTTCATGACTTTCTGACGATCAAGAGAAGATACTTAAAATATTTGTATTAATTGGTTCTTTTAGCAGAAAGTTGTCATTTGTTAAAATTTTCCAAACCAGGAAATCGTTTTTTAATGTTAAAGTCTAAAATGCAGTTATTGAACAACTGCTCTGGGATTTATTCTTTGAACAAGATGTGATATTCAGAGACATAAGCGTTAAAAATCACAGTCCTAATCCCCTACCGGCAAACTCCCCTCTCACTCAGTATTGTACATGATGCTGGCTGCCTATAGCAATTACTGTTTATTCACTTTTAAACTTATTGTTAAAAATTTTAAACTTACATAAAAGTGTAAAGAATGGTGTAATGAACACTTATGTACCTGTCTCCCAGCAGTTAGCATTTTCTAAATCTTATTTATTTATTCCTCTGTTTTTAAAGGGAGGAGAATATTTGGCCAGAGTATTTTAATGCAAATCTCAGGATCTTTCTATAATTGATAAGGATTTTTTAAAAACCTAACCACCAAATCTTAATCGTACCTTAAGAAGTTAACAATAGCAGAAATTTTTCCAAGTGTCCCCGAATACTCTGCTTCTAGGTCAGTGGTTTTTTAACCAGAAGTGCCCATCAGAATCACATTTGGAAGGTTTTTTTCCCCCAAAGTACACGTTTTCAATCATAGAACTATAAAATTTAGAATCTCTAGGGTTGGAACCTGAGGATATATGTTTTGAAAAAGCTTCCTGGGTCATTCTGATGTGCTTCCCTAATTAAGGCCCGTTCATCCTAGTAACTATGGGGTATAACAGTGTCTGGAAAGGATTTTAACACTTTAATGTTGACAGTTTTACTTTACTTGTAGCTCTTACCACTTGTTACCTTTCCCGCTGTTTTTTTTTTTTAACCTGTCAGCATCTATAACATTCATTGAAAAGTGATACATTTTGACTCCGAGTTTCCATACTTCCCCTGGGGACAATGAAATAAAATGTGTGTGGCTTAATTTTAATGCTATAATTGTCTGATGATATTTTGAAAGTTTTCAGATTAGACCGGTAGTCCTATCCAAATACAGAGTACGCAGAAACATTGAAACTCTTTTTCATTGGGTCACCTGAATTAGAATGCATTCTGACTTTGGATTTTGCTTTTTCAGATACTGGTTTTGGCACTACTACTGGAGGGGCATTTGGAACATCTGCATTTGGTTCTAGCAACAATACTGGAGGGCTATTTGGAAATTCACAGACCAAACCAGGTAGGGGCTTTATTTAGTATGTAGATGATTTATTTCTAACTGGTGTAGGACTTCATTTAGTAGCTCTGATCTGTCTACTCAATTTTTTTTTCTTCCCTCTCCATCTTGCCAGGAGGATTATTTGGTACCAATTCATTTAGCCAGACTGCTACTTCCACAAGCACTGGCTTTGGGTTTGGCACATCAACAGGAACGTCAAATAGCTTGTTCGGAACTGCAAGCACAGGAACCAGTCTCTTCTCATCCCAGAATAATGCCTTTGCACAAAATAAACCAACTGGCTTTGGGAGTAAGTAGGGCATTACTGGACTGCGGCATCTGACAATTTGGTTTCCTTATTAAATGTGTCCTTGCTTCTTCTTTTCCGTCTGTTCTCCCATCTCCCTTTCTGACCAAATGGCGAAAACATGGGGAGAGGAAGATTTCAAAAGTGTATAGAAAAGTTTAATAGACTGGGGTGTGGGGGCATATGTATATCTGTCTGAGGTTGGAACTGTGAAAAGCACTATTGAAGGAATATGCAGAGGAAAAGGTGCCTGATAAAGAATGGCCAGCGATAGGATGAAAAGCCAGGTCAGAGTAGTGTCCGTGTTCAGGCAGGAGAATTTCAAGAAGGACTGTGTTATAGTCAACGGTATTGTGGTGCAGAGGAACCTTGTCATGCCTCTGTCTCACATTTGGTATGAAGAGATTAGAGCAGGAAGGACAAATACTATATGTCACGTGGCTAACTTCTCATTCCTTGTTCATGGCAGGTGTTGCTTCCCGTTCCTTGTCCGTGGCAGATGTTGTTTATTGATCATGGTTTTTTTTTTTTCTTTTTAAGTCTAACTTTGGCCCAGGAATACTTCTGCACACAATACTTTGTGATAGCCACTACTAGTTGATCAAGTGTACCTATGAAAAAAAATGAGGTGATGGTATTTCCAGCTCAGAAATACAGAAGAATGAGTAGTTAGCTAGAAAGCAATGTTTTCTAAAGGGAATGTTGTTTGCAGGGATGTTGAAATAGGTGACAATATAAAATACAATTTAAAGTGCTATTCAAGAGAGATGTGCCCATCTACTTCAAACAACATATTAGGGCATGCTTTTAGAAAGAAATAGCAGTCTGTCTGCTAGGCAGAAATCACATTCTTCCTACCCAGGTAATTTGAATGTCAGTTAATTTTAAATATTGGCAGATAGCTTTTTTAGTCATTGACATTTCTGGTACCATATGTGTTAACTTCATTAGAGGTAGTATCCCTCTTATTTCAAGAAATATTCTTTGGCTAACAGTTAAATTCATTTATATGGGATAGTTTTTTAGAATTGCTGTTTGGAAAGGTAATCAGAGGATCTGCTGATTCATTATTAGTTCCTGTAAAATGATTCACAATGCCTACGAATTTTTCCAAATCTTTTTTTGGGTGAAAAGTTATCTTAACCTGTGTTTTATTGCCCTAGTAGGGTCATTCATATATTCTGAATATTTGGGTTTTGTGTGTGTGTAAATAAAATAATACATGTAAATAAAATATTCTGTGAGTCCTGTTGAAGTCTGTTGTGACCAGATGTTCTCAGAAACACAAGTTCATTCAACATCTAGTCTTAAGAAAAGGGTGAGATAAAATTTATGATGAAGGAAGTAGTACTACTTGTAACTTGTCTTCCAGGTATGCCTAGGGAGGGTTTCACGGATACCTAGATGACTAAAGGATTCAGACTTTGTCTCACCTGAAATTTGTAAACTTAGACTTATGTATGTGTCTGTATGACATATGTGTTTGAACTTAGTTGCTAGGGAGATTTGAAAGAGAACATTTGAGGATGTGAAAATAGCGCTGCTGTAGTGCCACAGCCCAATTGCAAAAGGAATTCTCAAATTCCTTTCTGGTTACCACTCTTTTTTTTTCTAATTCATAGATTTTGGAACAAGTACTAGCAGCGGAGGGCTCTTTGGAACTACAAATACCACCTCTAACCCTTTTGGTAGCACATCTGGCTCCCTTTTTGGGCCAAGTAGTTTTACAGCTGCGCCTACTGGTACTACCATTAAATTCAACGTAAGTATTTTTTTCTAATCTTTGTCGAATATGTCTCTTCCATGTGTATGTTTCTTTGCAGAATGAATTGTAAAAATTGCTCCTCTTTCCATTTATGGGTAACTTACTTTCACTCTTCCTGAAAGATGTGTTAAAAACAAAACCTGTAAATAGTCATATAGTAGATAGCAAGGGTTGTGAAACATAGTTCTAATTATAATGTATGTTTGAATTATGCTCAACCCAATCAAATTTGTATTTATAAGGTTGCTTATAATAGGAAGTATAAGGTTGAACTTGAATTTACTGTTTTCATAATTTGACCTCTGAGTGGTTAACCCTTTATTTCTATAAGGAGACAAACTGCAGAAAAGTCATTTAAAATAAGGCCCCTTTAAGGAGGTTTAGGGAATAACTTATCAATGTTCTGTGTCAGTTGAAAAATGAATTTTTAGTTGATGAAATGGCAAAGTAGGACAATAGAGTTTTGGGGTTTGTTTTGGTTTGTTTTTTAGAGAAGTTGGATAGAGGATTAGAGTGGAGGATTTTGTTCATGGAAATATGGAATACCACTTGCTATAAGTTGTTGGGAGATGCTTAAGATAGATTGGAGGTGCAGTTAGCCTAATGGAAATCTCTGGCAGAAATAGGGATTTACCATAGTTTTTATTAAACTTCTCTCCATAAAATAAAGAATTTCTCAGGTGATGAATTCATAATACTGAATTTAGAATCCTGAATTTAAAATAAAGTTAAATATAAGTGGTAGTGAAAAATACTCTGTGATGTCTCTTAAAATATACAGTATAAGTAGGACTCTTTAGTTTACTTATTGTGCCTTTTTCCTCATAAGGCTGTGGGGAAAAAAAACAGGCTTCCATAGTTTCTTAAATGTAACAGCAGTTATAAAGCAGACACTTCAGGGCAGAAGAGGGGTGAGAACTCAGAAATAGAGGTTTAAATGTGTATGCTGGATAAGTAGGGTAACACTTCTTATGCGTATAATATTAAGCATATTTTAGTAGATAATTTGATGGCTTGGGTTATGGGATTAAACCCTGGGTTTGTGATAACTTTGTTACTTAGTTTGACTTATTCAGATAACTTGGATGTAGGGAGAGATCGGGAATGCAATATATTTATGCAAGCATTTTTGAAACTCAAAAGACTAAGGGGACTAATTTTAGAGTTCAGTGATTGAGGAATTGTGTCTGAGAGAGTAGGAACATAAAGCTTGGACTTTCAGATTTGCCTTTGTCTTCCTTTGCAGCCTCCAACTGGTACAGATACTATGGTCAAAGCTGGAGTTAGCACTAACATCAGCACCAAGCACCAGTGTATTACTGCTATGAAAGAATATGAATGCAAGTCACTAGAGGTCAGTAAAATGCAATACAGAATATCTGTGTAGCCTTTTCATTCTATTGGAAAGCAGCTTTTAAAAATGGTTTTGATTATTTTTAGAATTAAGTGGCTCACATTGAGTTTATGTAAAAAGCTTTAATATGAACCAAATTGTTTAAAATTTTAATGTAAGTTTAGTAGTTATCTGATTTTTGAGATAGGGATCATATTCAGCTCTTATGTATTGGTGTAGCTCTACTGATGGTCTGTTCTGATTGGATGTTGCTCGCGCTTCGCTGGGCAACGTGTATATGTGTGCATGTGTTCTTAGTAAACTTGTTTTTGTTGAAGAATAGCATACATGCAGAAAAGTGCAAAGTCATAAGTGTACTTACTACTCGGTAGATTTTCACTAAGTGAACACACCCATGTAACCAGGATCCAGATCAAGAAACAGAGCATTACCAACATTCTAGACATTCCCCTTGTGTCCCCCAGTCACAGTCCTTCTCTTCCAAAGGTAATCACTATCTTGACTGCCCATTTTTTAACTTTATATAGCTGGAATCTTACATTATGTACTCGTTCATGTCTGTCTGTCTTTTAACATTGTGAGAGTCATGTAGTTGCATGAGGTTAGTTTGTTCTCGTTACTGTTCATTGTATAAACTTTTAAAATATTTAAACATTTAAACTGTCATCCTGATTATAGCTGTTACTGTTTCTTGCTTCTACCTGCATGCCATACTTGCTTTATTAGAGTGTGCAGAAACATGCCAACTTGAAAAATAAAATTGTTAAACTTTGTCCCTATTTTTCCTAAATTTTCCAAACTCTCCAGAATTCTTCATCTTTTATCAACTAATTTTTGTGTTTAAGGTTGGCGGTAAACAAGATTATTATATAGCATTTTACCAAAAGAAAGTATTTATTGTTTATAAAAAAAAAAAATTTAAGATTATGATAGGTTAGACCCTTTGGCCTATATAGTTTTATGGTAATGATGGTATGGATTTCAATGCCCGTTATAAAGTATTGGAAATTTTTTTGTAATGATATTGAAGTTAATGTCATCCTGTAGTTGTCTGTCTTTTAGTCATGTTTCCTGTGTGAAACTTGAGAATTAAGGTATTAGTTTCCTAAATAATTTTTTTGGCTATATATTAAGGTTGGAAATATGTTTTTACTCCCCTCAGGAACTTCGTTTAGAGGATTATCAGGCTAACCGGAAAGGTCCTCAGAACCAGGTGGGAGCAGGTACCACGACTGGCTTGTTTGGGTCTTCTCCGGCTACCTCCAGTGCTGCAGGACTCTTTAGCTCCTCTACCACTAATTCAGGCTTCGCATATCAGAATAAAACTGCCTTTGGAACGAGTAAGTACTTGCCACCATATTGAACCATACTGAGTTTATTTAAGGTGGGATTTGACTAATGTGTGCCTGATTTGCAGCTTGGTTTTCTTTTTCTCTTGACTGCTGTCAAAATGTCCTCAGACTTAACCATAAGAGGAGTACATTGTAGAAAAGTAAGGTTGTATGTTTATGAGCTCTCCTAAAATGGAGTGGGCTTCCCTAGGACTCTAGTATGACATGTAATTCAAAGAGAAACTATGCAACCTTTAACTTTTTGGATGTAGTAACAGGGATGTAACCAATGGATGCACTCATTGAACAAATTTATTGAAAACTTCCTACGTGCCAGGTACTATTCTAATTGTTAGATGTACAACAATGGACAAAATAGGCAATAACTGCTTCCCAGGCTTTACCTGTTAGTGAGAGAAGAAAAATAACAGAAAATAAAACATAATTATTACTTTGTGATAAGTGCTATGGAAAGAAATAATTTAGGGATGCTGAGGGAACATGGAATGCCTGGTATGTATGTTGAGATGGAGAGAAATACAGTTTTAAATGAAGGTGGTTAAAGAAGGCTTCACGAGAAGGTGATGTTTGAGCAACGATCTGTCTGAAGAAGGTGAAGGTGAAGGTGCAAGCTGCAAGCTGTTTCTAGGGGAAGAGCATACCAGCTACAGGAAACTAAGTTTAAAAACCATGAGTTTTTGCCAAAGAGGAGAGGACAAGGGAAAGTACTAGGGATTAGATTGTATGGGATTTTGTGGGTCAGCGTCAGGACTTGCATTTTTATTTGAGTGAGTTGAAAGACCATGAGAAGGTTTTGAAAGGGGAGTCATGTGATTATGAGTGAAGGATTTTTTTTTTTTAATTGTGCTTTAGGTGAAAGTTTACCGCTCAAGTTAGTTTCTCATACAAAAATTTATACACACATTGTTACGTGACCCTAGTTGCTATCCCTGTAATGTGACAGCACACTCCCCCTTTCTCCCGCGGATTTCCTGTGCCCATTCACCAAGCTCCTATCTCTTTCTGCCTTGTCATTCCACATCCAGGCCGTAGCTGCCCATTTAGTCTTATGTATCTACTTGAACTAAGAAGGACACTCTTCACAGTGTCTTTTTGTGTCTTACAGTCCAGTCTAATCTTTGTCTGAAGAGTTGGCTTTGGGAATGGTTTTGGTTCTGGGTTAATAGGGAGTCTGGAGGCCATGTCTTCTGGCGTTCCTCTAGTCTCAGTCACATCAAGTCTGGTCTTTTTATATGAATCTGAGTTCTGTACCCCACTTTTCTCCTACTCTGTCAGGGACTCTCTGTTGTGTTCCCTGTCAGGGCAGTTATTGGTGGTAACCAGGCACCGTTTAGCTCTTCTGGTCTCAGGCTGATGGAGTCTGGTTTATGTGGCCCTTTTTGTCTCTTGGGGTAGTATTTTCCTTGTGTCTTTGGTGTTCTTCTTTCTGCTTTGCTCCAGCTAGATTGGGACGAATTGATGCATCTTAGATGGCCACTCACTAGCTTTTAAGACCCCCGAGGCCACTCACCAAAGTGGGCTGCAGAACATTTTCTTAACTTTGGTATGCCAGTTGACCTAGATGTCCCCCGAAACCATGGTCCCCAGACCCCCACCCCTGCTACTCTGTGCCTCAAAGTGTTTGGTTGTGTTTAGGAAACTTCTTAGCCTTTGGTTTAGTCCAGTTGTGCTGACTTCCCCTGTATTGTGTGTTATTGTGAAGGATCATTTTTTTTTTTTTTTTAACTTTTATTGAGCTTCAATTGAACGTTTACAAATCAAGTCAGACTGTCACATACAGGTTTATATACACTTTACTCCGTACTCCCACTTGTTCTCCCACTAATGAGTCAGCCCTTCCAGTCTCTCCTTTCGTGACAATTTTGCCAGCTTCCAACTCTCTCTATCCTCCCATCCCCCCTCCAGACAGGAGATGCCAACACAGTCTCAAGTGTCCACCTGATATAAATAGCTCACTCTTCATCAGCATCTCTCTCCTACCTACTGTCCAGTCCCTTTCATGTCTGATGAGTTGTCTTCAGGAATGGTTCCTGTCCTGGGCCAACAGAAGGTTTGGGTACCATGACCGCCGGGATTCCTCTAGTCTCAGTCAGACCATTAAGTATGGTCTTTTTGTGAGAATTTGGGGTCTGCATCCCATTGATCTCCTGCTCCCTCAGGGGTTCTCTGTTGTGCTCCCTGTCAGGGCAGTCATCGATTGTGGCCGGGCACCAACTAGTTCTTCTGGTCTCAGGATGATGTGGGTCTCTGGTTCATGTAGCCCTTTCTGTCTCTTGGGCTCTTAGTTATCGTGTGACCTTGGTGTTCTTCATTCTCCTTGGCTCCAGGTGGGTTGAGACCAATTGATGCATCTTAGATGACCGCTTGTTAGCATTTAAGACCCCAGATGCCACAAGTCAAAGTGGGATGCAGAATGTTTTCATAATAGAATTATTTTGCCAATTGACTTAGAAGTCCCCTTAAACCATGGTCCCCAAACCCCTGCCCTTGCTCTGCTGCTGACCTTTGAAGCATTCAGTTTATCCCGGAAACTTCTTTGCTTTTGGTCCAGTCCAGTTGAGCTGACCTTCCATGTATTGAGTATTGTCCTTCCGTGAAGGATCATTTTTGAAGGTTGCTGTATTGAGAGTAGATTGTAAGGTAAGAAAGTTGTAAGCAGATCAGTTAGAAAGCTACTGTTGTATCCCTGTGAGGAATGAGATGATGGTGGCTTAGACCAAGGTGATGCTATAAAACCAAACCAAATCTGTTGCCGTGGAGTCGCTTCTGACTCACAGCTACCCTATACGACAGGGTAGAACTGCCTCCGTAGAGTTTCCAAGGAGCACCTGGTGATTAGAGCTGCTGACCTTTTGGCTAGCAGCCGTAGATCTTAACCACTGCATGGTTTCCAGGTGATGCTATGGAGGTGGTAAAAGGAGATGAACTCCTTATTTCTTGGTTTGCCTTTCCTCTGTCAGTTTGCTAACTTATTTCTGATGCATATTTGATTAGTGCAGGGGGCAGGAGAACAGGAAAATTCTTACTTGACCGGTGTCCTTTTTATAAGATGGATTTGTGTGTGGTGGGGGGGGTCAGATTCTGGACCCAGTTTTATATAAAGCTGATAAGATTTGCCAGTGGTCTGATTAGATGTGGCATGTGAAAGAGGAGCCTAGGATGATGACTAAATTACTTTAAAAAATGTTACTTTTGAAAAGCTAATACTTACGTATGGAACAGAATTCACAAAAAAAGCATATAATGAAAGATCTGTACCCCTCTCCCAGCCACTAGTTTACCTCAGTAGAGACTATCAAAAGTTAGTTTTGTCGTGCACACACATGCAAATACATACGTATTTATCTAAGTGATATTTAACATTCTTTTTCAGTCCTGGTATTCTCTAATTTAGTTTATTCATGGTTGAGTGCTATGTATTTGACCCTATACATCTAAAGAGGAAGTAGCTGTTGTCAAGAAAAGTGTAGTCTGACAGGGTGAAATATGTACACAGACTTTGAGTGTAGTGTGATAACATGTAAAATAGAAAAAAGCTATGGGCTCACAAAGGAAGATCACTTAGCCCAGGTAGGGTTCTTAGGGTTAAGGAACTGTTACTGTAGGAATTAAAGTCTGAAGCAAATCTGGAGTTAGGTGAAGGATGGGAATTGATATGGTCATTCAGTTTGAGTAATGAATATAATTTTGATATGTAATAGATAACATAAGACTACTGTAGCAACTGGATAATGTAAGGTTTTGTTTTGTTTTGTTTAATTTCTTTTTCCTTTTCCTGAAAGGTACAACTGGATTTGGAACAAACCCAGGTGGTCTCTTTGGCCCGCAGAGTCAGCAGACCACCAGCCTCTTCAGCAAACCATTTGCCCAGCCCACAACCACCCAGAACACTGGCTTTTCCTTTGGTAATACCAGCACTCTGGGACAGCCGAGCACCAACACCATGGTAAGAAAATACGCCCTTAGTTAATTCCGCTATCACATATCTATCAGTTTAGTCTCTTGTGCGTTGCTGTTTTACCAACTTCTGCAGTCTCAAATTGATCAAACATGCAATCAAGATGCATTAGTAATTACTGGCAATTGGAGTGTGAAAGTTGGAAACAAAGAAGGAGGAACAGTAGCTGGAAAATACGGCCTTGGTGATAGAAATGATGCCGGAGATTGCATGATAGAATTTTACAAGACCAACGACTTTTTCATTGCAAATACCTTTTTTCACCAACATATATGGTGACTATATCCATGGACCTCACCAAATGGAACACACAAGAATCAAGTCGACTACATCTGTGGAAAGAGGTAATGGAAAAGCTTAATATTATGAGTCAGAACAAGGCCAGGGACCGATGCTGAAACAGACCATCAAGTGCTTATATGGAAGTTCAAGTTGAAATTGAAGAAAAGTAGAACGAGTCCATGAGAGCCAAAGTATGACCTTAAGTATATCACACCTGAATTTAGAGACCATCTTGAGAGTAGATTTGATGCTTTGAACACTAACGACCCTAAGAAGGCCAGATGAGTTGTGGAATGACATCAAAGACATCAAACCTAAAGAAAGGAAGAGGTCATTAAAAAGACAAGAAAGAAAGAAAAGACCAAATGGATGTCAGAAGAGACTCTGGAAGTTGCTCTTGAAGGTAGAGTAGCTAAAGTGAAAGGAAGAAATGAAGAAGTAAAAGAGGTGAACGAAAGATTTCAAGGGTGGGTTGAGAAGACAAAATAAATTATTAGAATGAGATGTGCAGAGACCTGGTGATAGAAAGTCAGAAGGGAAGAATATGCTCAGCATTTCTTAAGCTGAAAGAACTGAAGAAAAAATTCAAGCCTTGAGTTGCAATATTGAAGGATTCTATGGGGAAGATATTAAACGACTCAGGAAGCATCAAGAGAAGATAGAAGGAAAACAGAGTCACTATATCAAAAAGAGCTAGTTGACATTCAGCCATTTCAGGAGGTACCTTATGTGCAGGAACCAATGGTACTGAAAGAAGTCCAAGCTGCTCTGAAGGCATTGGTGAAAAATAAGGCTCCAGGAATTGACAGAATACCAATTGAGATGTTTCAACAAATGGATGCAGTGCTGGAATCACTCACTCGTCTATGCCAAGAAATTTGGAAGACAACTATCTAGGCAACGGATTGGAAGAGATCCATATTTGTACCCATTCCGAAGAAAGGTGATCCAACAGAATGTGCAAATAATTGAACAATATCATTAATATTACACACAAGTAAAATTTTGCTGAAGAGCATTTAAAAGCAGTTACAGTAGTACATTGACAGGGAGCTGCCAGAAATTCAAGCTGAATTCAAAAGAGGACATGGAATGAGGGATATCATGCTGATGTCAGATGAATTACAGCTGAACGCAGAGAATACCAGAAAGATGTTTACCTGTGTTTTATTGACTATGCAAAGGCATTCGACTGTGTGGATCATAAAAAATTATGGATAACATTGCGAAGAATGGGAATTGCAGAACACTTCCTTGTGCTCATGAGGAACCTGTACTCATACCAAAAGGCAGTCATTTGAACAGAACAAGGGAATACAGGCATAGTGGTTAAGTGCTACGGCTGCTAACCAAGAGATCAGCAGTTCAAATCCACCAGGTGCTCCTTGGAAACTGTGGGGCAACTCTGCTCTGCCCTATAGGATCTCTATGAGTCAGAACTGACTTGACAGCAGTGGGTTTTGTTTTTTTGGTTTTGGTAGTCCATAAGTGTCGAGGGTATATAATATAGTGAATAGAAAAAAATTCTTGAAATAACTAAGAACTGAATTTTAGTCCACCTTCTGTTCTTTACTGAGAGGGCACTGAGCATGTCACTTATCCTTCCTGGGCATATTCGTTCATCAGTAAGTAACAGCTGGCTTAGTGGGCTAGAATTGGCCATCCTGAAGCTATACCTTGAGTCATTGACTACAGCTGTTCTAAAAGATAGAGGAAGAATATTTATCAATCAGTGGCAGTATTTCAGAGTGTTTATTCAGCTTGTTCCTGTAAATGGAAGCAGGCAAAGTCTAGTTTAAAAAAAAAAAAAAAAAGGTTGACCTAAAACTCAAAGCCATATTGGATAACTGCTACTTCTGTGTAGAAAGTGAAGGACAGTCCTTGCAGTCATTACCTATTTCTAGGGACCCCTTTAAGGAAGCATAAAATTAAAGGTTGATAGGAGGTGTGATTTATTAATTAGAAGTCTTGGGATTTACTTGATCTTTAAATTAGAGATGCTTTGCTCAATTATAAAGCAAATACAACTAGAACCCAAAAAATCCTCAAGAAAATATCAGCAAACCAAATATAGCTACATTTAAAAAACATACACCATGGTCAAATGGAGTTTATCCCAGGAATGATAGACTGGTTCAACATATGAAAATTAATCATTGTAATACGCCATAGTAGTAGAATAATGGACAAAACCTACCTGGTCATCTCAATAGATGCAGAAAAAGCATTTGACAAAGCTAATATCCTTTCATGGTAAAAAAAAAACACTTAGAAAACTAAGAATAGAAGGGAACCCAGAATAGCTAAAATAATCTCAAAAAAGAACAAAGTTTGGAACTCATACTTCACAATTTTAAAACTTAATACAAAGCAATAATAATCAAGCCAGTGTGGTACTGGCATAAGGATAAACATATAGATCAGTGGAATAGAATTGAAAGTCGAGAAATAAACCCTTCACATTTACAGACAGTTGGTTTTTTAATCAGGATGCTAACACAGTTCAATGGGGAAAGAATAGTCTTTTCAACAAATGGATATCTACATACAAAAGAATGAAGTTGGTCCCTTTCCTTACACCATATAAAGAAGTTAACTCAAAATGGATCAAAGGCCTAAATGTGAGGAATAAAGCTACAAAACTCTTAGAAGAAACCAGGAGTAAATCTTTACAACTTTGAGTTAGGAAATAGTTTCTTAGGTATAACACCAAGAGCACAAGCAACAAAAGAAAAAATATATAAATTGGACTTCATCAAAATTAAAAACTTCCATTCTTTAAAAGGTACCATGAAAAAATGAAGGGAAAAAAAAAAGCCCACAGATTGGGACAAATATTTGCAAATCATATATCTGATAAAGGACTTGTAGGCAGAATATATAAAGAACTCTTATAACTCAAAAGTAAGAAGGCAAATAGCCCAATTAAAAAATGGGTAAAGGCGTGATTAGATATTTCTCCAAAGATATACCAGTGGCCAGTAAGCACATGAAAAGATGCTTAACATCATTACTCATTAAGAAAATGCAAATCAAAACCACAGTGGTATACCACTTCATACCCACTAGAATGGCTGTATTAAAAAGACAGACAATAACAAGTGTTAGTAAAGCTGTGGTGAAATTGGAACCCTCACACATTGCCGGTGGGAATGTAAAGTGGTGCAGCAGCTGTGGAAAACAATTCGGCAGTTCCTCAAAATGTTAAACATAGAATTTCCAGTTGAGCCAGCATTTCCACTTCTATGTTATGTACCCAGGAGAAATGAGAACAGAAAAATTTGTGTGCGAGTATTCACAACAGCAATATTCATAATAGCCAAAAAGTGGAAACAGACTAAATGTCCATTAACTAGTGAATGTGCAAACAAAATGTGGTATATTCACATTATGAAGTATTGGCAATAAAAAGGAAAGGAGCATTGATACTTGCTCCAACACGATCAGTACGCCGATTGAGAAAAGACAAGTCATAAATGACCACATTTTGTATGATTCCATTTATAAGAAATTTCCAGAATAGACAAATCTGTAGAAACAGAAAGTAGACTAGTGGTTGATTAGGGTGAGGGATGGGGAGTGAGTGATAATGGAAACAGGATTTTTTGGGGGGTGATGAAATGTTTTAAACTTAGTGGTGATGGTTGTACAACTTAATGAGCGTACTGAAGAAATCACTGAATAGTATACTTCAAATTGATAAATTTTATGATATGTAAATTATATGTCAATAAAGCTATTTTAAAAAATAGTACAGTGAATTTTCAATTCAGCAATAGTCTGTTAGCACAATATTTCTCTCTCATTAACTGATGCTCAAGTAAAATATCAAGTAAAAACATTGGATAGAGCAAATGTCCATCATCTGAAAAGCATGTAGTGTTCTCATTTCAGAAGACTTTTTAAGAAGTCTCTGTTCAGATTAATTTGATTATTTTCAGTTATTTGATTTAAAATCCATTTAAAGAACAGTTAGCCGATTGGCCCAACTTTTTGAAAGTGAGGCACCCTATCATACCATTTTGTTTTCAGTGTTGCAACCCTGACATCTCTTAAAGCACCACATTCTTGAGCCTGTTCCCCAGCACAAGAGTTACTCTTGCTGTGGAGTTTTATTACCTGCTCAGCAGGATCTTAGAGCTTGTCATCTTGGAAACAACAAGGTCTTAGATGTGGTTATGAACTGGTGGTCCTTCCACTCAGGAGCTGTGATATTTTAGGCAAGATTTCAACCTCTCTAAGCTTTATTTTCATTTGGGAAATGGGGATTATCCCAGCTTTTCAGGATTGTTGTGAGGAAAAGAGATGCTCTTTATAAAGTAACATAGTATTTATCACATAATAAACTTATTTAAAAAAATGGTAACCATTATTATTAATCTAGTACTCTCCATGATTTGGAATCAACTTGATGGCAACTAGGTTTTTTTGGGGGGTGGGGGGGGACTCTAAAAAACTGCTGTAGATATCTTTTAATCTAGATTATTAACATTTTGCAGGGCTTATTTGGAGTAACCCAAGCCTCACAGCCTGGAGGTCTTTTTGGGACAGCGACAAACACCAGCACTGGGACAGCATTTGGAACGGGCACAGGCCTCTTTGGGAACACCAATACTGGATTTGGTGCTGTTGGTTCGGTAGGTTGTTACAGTTAACTGTAATTTGAAGACATGTATAAGTCTGTTAAAGAGCTTACTAAGTAAAGATTTGACTGTCTTTCAAATATATTAATTGGATGTGCTGTATGATTTGATACTGAGAGCAACTAAAAGCTATTTGATGTAAAATAAAACTAGGTAATTTCAGTAGGTTTGTTTTCTATTAGTAAATTTCTTTTAAAAACTTCTTTGTCTTAATGTTTGTGGCAGTTTACTTCTGATAGCAGAGTATCACTGCAGTGGGTTGAGTTTAAATTATTCAGTCTAAATTGAGATGCATTCACTCTCCTAAAACCAGGTAATTTTTAACTCCTAGTACTGCCCTTTGTTTTGGGTGATAAATTGGTATGGTATTTGGGAGTTACAAAAATGTTTTTGGTATTGATCAAATTGCTGAAATTGGGGTTCTCATGTTGTTGGAGGCTGAACTGAATTATTTACAGTTTAAGTAAAAATTTAAGTAAAAAGTTACTGTTTAGGAATGCACTTGACCTAGAAACTAGTGAATTCTGTGTTACTACTTGAAAAAAAATAAAACTGGTTATATGAGAATCAGTCTGAAACAGTCTATTGCAAATCCGTTTATAAGAAGCTTTGAACTTGCTATTGTTGATAGTTAAAAGAAATAAAATCCCTAAAACATATGGTCCCGTTTTCATGAAGATTTAAATCCGATATTTCTGAATTTAGTTTGGTGAGAAATTGAGACACGTATATAATGCTTCAGAAAGCTCTATGCAATTCAATAAGGTGTATTCAATGATTTTTAATATATTCACAGAGTTGTGCAAGTATCATACCACAATCAATTTTAGAGTATTTTCATTAACCCAAAAAAGAACTCCCTGCTTATTAACAGTCACTTTCCCTTCTCCCCAGGCCCCCAGGCCTAGTCAACCTCTAATCTACTTCTGTTTCTATGGATTTGCCTATTCTGGACATTTCATTTAAATGGGATGATACAATATGGTCTTTTATAACTGGCTTATTTTACTTAGCATGTTTTCAAGGTCATCTGTGTTGCAGTATGTTTAAATTTTTTATTGCAGCTGTTCCTACTGGCAAATTAAATTCTTGATACATTTCTGTTACAAGGTAAAAAATGTTTGGTTGCCTGGTTATTTTTTTTCCTTGACCTTACGAAAATCCTGTGTTTGCCAGAGGTTTTTAGGCTCGGACATTCTGTGTTTATACAGTTAACCCTGCTCAGATTACTTTGGTTTGTTTTTCTGATAGTTTTTATTTATCATTCTTCCATGTTTCTCATAAATGTTATGACATCTCTCTCTCAACCCACTCTCCCACCCAATCCACTATACCTGACATAATGTCTATTTACTTTGTGGGTATATCTTTTTTTTTTTATTGTGCTTTAAATGAAAGTTTACAGCTCATGTTAATTTCTCATACAATTTATACACATATTGTTATGTGACACTAGTTGCAATCCCTGTAATGTGACAGCACACTCCCCGTTTCCATCCCGGTTTCCCGTGTCCTCCAACTGGCTCCTGTCTCCCTTCCTGCCTTCTCATTTTGCCTCCGGACAGAAGCCACCCATTTGGTCTCGTGTATCTGCTTGAACTAAGAAGCACACTCAACGAGTATCATCTTATGTTTTATAGTCCAGTCTAATCTTTGTCTGAAGAGTGGGCTTCGGGAATGATTTTAGTTCTGGGTTAACGGAGCATCCGGGTGCCGTGGCTTCGTTGGGGGTTCCTCCAGTCTCTGTTAGACCATTAAGTCTGGTCTTTTTACATAAATTTGGGTGCTGCTGCACATTTTTCTCCTGCTGTTGTGTATATATCTTTATATTATTTAAAAATTTTCTGTATTCTGTTCTTTTTAGACCCTGTTTGGCAATAACAAGCTTACTACATTTGGAACCAGCACAACCAGTGCTCCTTCATTTGGTACAACCAGTGGCGGGCTCTTTGGTAACAAACCAACCCTGACTTTAGGAACCAATACAAACACTTCTAATTTTGGTACATATAAAAAGCAGGTTTGACTCTCTTAAAGTTACACTGACTATACCACACATCATTCTCCTGATTCATATTATTGGGAATATTTAAAAATTCTCAGGTAAGCCGTGGCTTGATATGAGGTACCAGAGGGAAAAGTTTAAAATCATGGACATGGGTTGGGAAAATTAGAAGAAATATACAGTAAATTTCCTTTCCTCGTACAGATTCTCTTGTCTTTCTACTTAAGTGTACTTGCAGGGTACCTGGAAGAAAGTTCATTCTCTAATTAAGGTAGATTTTTCTCGATATAAAGAAGCATCATTTTCTTTGGATTACTTGACTAATAACTGAGAAAGCATAAATGAGACATTTGGTTACTATAACACATTCTGTTAGGCCAGTTTTCAAATGAAGAAATAGTGCACAGGAGGTGATTTGATGATTCCTACTGAAAGTTGAAACCCTTCAGATTTTGAAGATTATACAACAGTTTTCTGGTAGTTTCAAAAATTTTATTCTCTGACTATATAGCAGTACATGTTCACTGTAAAAAAAAAAAAAATACAAATAAGATTGAATAACAAGTTAAAAAAAGAAAGAGGAAAAAAAAAACCATAAACTACTATTTGGAGATCGAACCAGTATAATGGAAATATTATTTTCAGTGTCATCTGTCACTAACTAATTAGGTTTTCAAATGAATTTAACATGATTGGTGTTAAATGAGATGGAAAGTTCATTTTATTTCCAAGGAAAATAGTGGTGCAAATATTTGTTGAAGATCTCATGGCCAGATGCATTACTAGGCACTGATTGATTCTCTTTGGGAGATGAGCACAAAGATATGGCCATATGGTATAGTCCAGCAGTTACGTAGTTCTTCAGGCAGTTTTTAAAGGCTCTTGTACTGGAGAAAGAGAACATATTAAACACCCATTTGAAGATTATATGTTTTCGCAGAAGTACATGAAGGCAGGAAATAGGTCTTTGTCAGGTACCAATTCCCAAATTTATGTATTTGATTTGATTTTTACAATTTCTTTTAGTCCTGTTGCTTGCTCACTCTCAATATGATTATAGTTATACTTTTAATTCTTTTTGGTTGTATCCTACTTGAAAGAACAGCTTTGAGGCAGTGGACTTGGTTAGCATGGGTAAGGTATCTAGTTTGTGTATTTGTGTTTCTTGGCAATAAAATTAGGATGGGAATGATACATAAGGATTAAGTCAGTATTTCTCAACCTTTTTTCGTCATTACTCCTCCTTCCCCAAGGAGACCTTTTTTCCCTAATCATTCTTTCTCCCCGTGAAATTTAGTACCTTCGATATACAGTGTATCTCTTTACGTACTATGGCTTTTTGGGCAATCACAAACCATTATAATACCTATGATTTTTTAGCCCCCGAGAACCAATTTTCGCAACTTTGAGAGTATGTGGGTTTAGCAAAAGCTTTTTTGTTGGCACAGTTTATTTCATTTCCGGAATTAAATGTTATTTTCATCTGACAGGGTGCTTGTATAGGATATACTTGATAAACTACACTGTACTTTTAAACTACATTTGATGTTATTCCGTGGTTGTAGATTTCTGATTTACTTGGAGGTTGTTGTTGTTGTATAGACTCATGCTCAGTAATTTGAAATTGAAAGTCCTCATCTTTATCTGACATGCCTCACTAGCTTGCGTACTGAATTTTAATTGTTCTTAATTTTTAATTTGTAAAATTGTTTTGAAATAACAGAGTTGGTAAACTTTTTTAAGTGAGAATCGGAGGGAATGTGTGGTATAAACAGTGTAAGTTGGGACTTACTTCCCTCTTGTGGGTTTGAGGTAGTTCACAAGTATCTCTTTTTCTGCTGCGTCTGGGGTTTGAAGATCCTTTCTGGTTAAATTAACTCAAAAAGAGATAGAATGTTTCCAAGTACACTTTGTTTATAGACAATTGATTGTGCTTGAGTAGGCAGCACTCCATTTTTGTGGCATAGCTATTAGCATAATTCAAGAAAAGATTTAATGAATGCATGAATCAAATGTATTGAGATTATGTCAGATTACCTGCTTGGATTTACAGTGACATTAGAAATATGTTTCTTTTAAAACTATTCATATTCCTTTACTTCTAACTTTTTCTCTTGATCTTTTTTATAGAGATAATCCAAATACTGAGCATAATAAAGTATGATATTCTTGGTTGGTGATGCTGTCTTACAGTCTAAGATATTCTCTTTGCTATCTTTTGGATTTATTTCTCTCCATGGTACTTTTAAAAATGATATCAAATGTTTGCCAAACATGGTTTTCTGGCCAGTAATTGATTTTTCCCCCCCTCTTATCCTGAGAGGAGTAATTTGTTATTTAGTTCCAGAAGGAGTGCAGTTTGTGTGTATATCTGAACAAAAGAGAATAATAGCAATAATGTGATCTAGATATTTTTAGAGGGGGACCTGTGAATTTTAAAGGGAAATCATAGGATTATCTCTAAATCATGCATCATGATGACGGAGGATAATTTGCTCAACTCTTCATTGTCTCTGGTAATGGAAGAAACAGTTGAACTTGAAATAAGTTATTTACAGGTTATTATCTTCTCTTTTAATTTTAGTGTGTTTTAGGTGAAAATTTATAGCATGAATTAGTTTCTCATTCAAAAATTTATACACAAATTGTTTTGTGACATTGCATGAAATCCCTGCAATGTATCAGCATTCTTCTCCTTTCCCTGGGTTTCCCGTGTCCATTCAGTTTTCCTGTCCCTTCCTGCCTTCTAGTCTTTTCTTTTGGACAGGTGTTGCCCATTTGGTCTTGTCTACTTGATTGCTCGAAGAACCACGTTCCTTGCGTGTGTTGTTGTTTGTTTTATAGGCCTATCTAATCTTTGGCTGAAAGGTGGACTTTGGGAGTGGCTTCAGTACTGAATTAGCAGGGTGTCCAGGCACCATAGTCTCAGGGGTTCATCCAGCCTCTGTCAGACCAGTAAGTCTGGTCTTTTTTGTGAATTTGAATTTTGTTCTACATTTTTCTCCTGCCCTGTCTGGGACCCTCTATTGAATAGCCAGGAACCATCTAGTTCTTCTGGGATCAGGTTGGTGGAGGTTGTGGTTCATTTGGTCCATTAGTCCTTTGGACTAATATTTTCCTTGTGTCTTTGGTTTTCTTCATTCTCCTCTGCTCCAGACGGGATGGGACCAATAGATGTATCTTATATGCCCACTTGCTAGCTTTTAAGACCCCAGATGCTTCTCACCGAAGTAGAATGTAGAACATTTTCTTTATGAACTGTGTTACACCATTTGACCTAGATGTCCCCCAAGACCATGGTCCCCAGCCCTTAGCCCCAGTAACTTGGTCCCTCCAGGTGTTTGGATGTGTCTAGGAAGCTTCTGTGATTTCACTTTGGTCAAGTTGTGCTTGACTTCCCCTATTTGTGTATTGTCTTTCCCGTCACCAAAGAAACTTGTCTACTATCTAGTTAGTGATTTCTTCTCCCCACTCCCCTCTTCCCTGGTAACCGTCAAAGATTGTTATTTTTCTGTGTGTAAACTTTTTAAGTTTTTGTAATAATGGTCTCATATAATATTTGTCCTTTTGTGATTTGACTCATTTTACTCAGCGTAATGTCCTCCAGGTTCATCCATGTTGTGAGATTTTTTGCAGATTTATCATTGTGTAGTATTCCAATGTGTATATGTGCTATAGTTTGTTTATTCATTCATCTGTTGATGGGCACTTAGGTTGTTTCCATCTTTTCGCTGTTGTGAATAATGCTGCAGTGAATATGGGTGTTCATATGCCTCTTTATGTGGTGGCTCTTATTTCTCTAGGATATATTCCTAGGAGTGGGATTGCTGGGTTGTGTGGTATTTCTATTTTTCAATTTTTAAGGAGGCCCCATATCGTTTTCCATAGTGGTTGTACCGTTTTACCTTTCCACCAGTAGTGTGCAAGACTTCCCAATCTCTCCGCAACCTCTCCAGCATTTGTTATTTTCTGTTTTTCTGATTGATGCCAGTAATGTCAGGTTGAGATGGTATCTCATTGTAGTTTTGATTTGCATTTCTTAATGGTTAGTGATCACGAGCATTTCCTCATGTGTCTGTTAGCCATCCAGATGTCTTCTTTGGTGATATCTTGTCTTTTTAATACCAGCTAATTTCTTGAGTTTACCTGTGAGTTGGCTATGATACCATTAAAGCACCTCCTATGATCAGCCACACATTACTATCCATGACAGGTTTACCAGTTCAAAATAATAGCAGCTATAGGGATTTTTATAGTTGGTTTTCTCTTAGTAAGAACCTTTAGTTAGGCTTTGTAAAGTGCCTTTGTTTGTTGACTGTCGTAATTTGTAGTTTGAGCAAATGAGGTTTTTGGTTTTTGTAATTAATAATTAAGTATGAAACATGAATTGGAGGCTTTCTGCCTTACAAAAGGAATGTTTCCCAAACTCAAGCACAATCACTTTGCTGTAATATTGGATATTATCCTTTATCAAAATGATATTTCAAGGCTCAAATTAATTAAGCAAATATGCAGATATCTGGGGTCAGTTTGCAGGAGTCAAAAGTTAAATTACCCTACCATTTAGAAATCCTAAATATTAGTAAATGAAGGGATACAAGGCTTAGGGTCAGACTGCTTTGTTTTAAACTCCCTTGTAGAGGAAGTTGGGAGTTATGTTAAAAGTACAATCCACCCATTCTTCTGTCCTCCTAGGTTTTGGCACAAATAGCAGTGGAAATAGCATTTTTGGAAATAAACCAGCAACTGGGACTCTGGGAACTGGACTTGGAGCAGGATTTGGAACAGGTAAGGAACTGCTGCAGCAAGAATTAGGAAGGGTTACGTCTTGGCTTTCTAATTGCTGGAACTTAAGAGGTCTATTTGGTTGTATGCCTGGAAATAAGAGACCCAGATTTCCATTTTCACAGATGGATTTGTAAAAATCCCAGTATTTATACTTTACCAAGTCTTAAAACATTGCACATTTATCTTAGAGGCTACATGTTTCTTTTTCTACAAAGTCTTTGTCCTCTCAGAGTGCTGGTTTATATGGAATTTCCAGTAGCTATAGTGAAACTTGTTAATATGATGGCATTGTTAACTTCTGTTCTCCTGTGTTATCTTTGTAATAGGGATTTGAGACTTTGTTTATCAGTAAGTTTTATTACCCTAATGGTAAAGCAGAGCAGTAAGAGCACACGCTGAAGTATTTAACACATACCCTGATGTTTTGCAACGTCTGTGCATACCTTTCAGTTCTTTCCACCGTGATACCGACCTGAAATGTCATCTTTGTCCCTCTTCCAACTATCATCCAGTAGTTATTTTTCAGTGCCTTTGAAAGCATTGGCCCTTCTGCTTTAAATAGTTGGAGGGTACTGTTGGTCATAAAATGCATAAGTGCTTCCGTATGTACAGTTCAACACGGCTGTTTAAGTGTACAGTTTTGCCTGCCTTCCCATTTCGTATGACCATATATTTTTATGGTTCCTGCTTCCATTGTCCAGTTATCGCTTGTCTTTGCTTCTAAGATCTGATCATTTATCTGTCATCTCCTTTATTAAACCTCATTTTGTACTCTGGGAAATGTTTCTTTTCGTTGCTTGTTTCCTTTTAAAAATAAAAGGTATAAGTGCTTATAAAAAATGTCCAACAATATAAAAGTATCATGAAATGTCAGTCTTTGAGCTGTGAAATAATAGCTGTTGAAAGTTTGGCATGTATCTTGTCAGATCCCTTTCTACTTATTCTTCAAAATATAAATATATGTATATGTATGTTTGTAAAAAAATGTGTATTTTATATATAGGTTTTTTGCTGTATTCTTAAATGGAAGCCACATGCTATATGAGTATTTTTTAAACCAAAGGCTGAGAGATGCATTAGTTGATTGTAATATTAATGTAGTGGGTTGCAACCAGTGTTTTAAATAAATAAATTAGAATTTAAAAGTCATTGTATATAATAAGGTTAAGTATTGCTTCAGGAAACTTGTGTTTCTGTTATGTGTGTGTGTGTGTTTTGGGTCTCAGTGTATGTCATATTATGTGCTGTAGTCAAAAATGTTTGAAAACAATTGCCTTACATGGTATCCTGTGGCTTATTTTTTCACTTCATGTGATACGGGCATATATGTTTTTTTTTTTTTTTTTATAGTCAGTACCTATAGCTCTATTTCATTTAAAAAAAAAACAACAAAACTACCTAACGTTCTATTGTGTATATATGTGCATATACAAACCTGTATACACACCATTATAATACCTGTACACACACCATTATTTACTTCTCCCCTATTAGTGCACATTTGATTTATTTGATATTATTAGCAATGTTTTTCTGTGTTAGTATTACTATAGGGTTGATACTTGGAATTATGTAAGAATATACACATATTTTTAATTTCAGTGGCCCCTAATTCATGTTTTGCAAAAAGACTGCGACAGTTTTGCATTGTCACTCACACTGTTTGAAAGTGCCAGTTTTTCCATATCTTCTCTATATTGTGGGCTTTTTCGTGTTGGCATATAAGTAGAAATTGGCATCTTCAATTTGCATTTCACTAATACTGATGAAGGTGGATATCTTTATATATGTTTATGCCCGTTTGAATCTTTCAACTAACTTCATAATGTTTGATCATTATTTCTTAATTTGCATTTCAGTTCTTTGTTTATTACGGATATTACCTCTCTTTGTTTATGTGGTAGAACCTCATTTCAGTGTTTAACTTTTCCACTTTTTATCCAAGTATACATTTTACAAAAAACTAAAGCTGAAAAGCTCGTTTTTTTTGTACACCGTGGTCCTTAAACTTGAGCAGAATGTATCATTTCTCTGCAGGAGAAATAGTGTTCTCGTCTAACCCTCCAGGGAAAACTGGCTTTGGTATGGGCAAATAAAGGGCTTTTTCAAGGGTTGTTTTGAATCAGGAGTTTACAAACCATGAACCTAAGGCCTGATTAAGATGCTACTCTTCTGTCACATGTATTTCCAGCAAAGCTTTTTGTTTATTTAATTTTGTCTGTGGTATCTTTCTTTATGTATAGGCTTTTATTTTTATGTGTTGAAAGTTCTTTCCTCTTTGGTATTTGGGTCTTACAGGTCTTAAATAGGAATGCCTTCTCTTACAGTCCAAGATTATAAAAAAATGTATAATTTTTTTCTGGTGCTTCTATTTTTTTTTTTTTTTGGTGCTTCTATTTTGTGAAAATTTAATAGTCCAGCCTTTTTATTTATTTGATTATATTCAGTTTTCCTTAAACAGTTCTCCCCATACACAACAAATTAAATTTTTGTTGTCCTTATATATTCCTCTTTCATGCATTATTCAATCAATAAAGTTTACACCCCACACTTAGCAGCTGTAGGTAAGGTAGGGAAATAATGAGAATCAACAAACACACTTTTGGATTTTTTCCATTTTCACATTTGTAAAAGTTGACTTTTGGTATTGAGACGGATGTGCCCTGAGACCTTTATGTATAAACACCCATCTCCATGAACTCTGCATTTCATGGGATCACAAGTAAAATAGCACTATACCTTTGGGCTGTATTTTTGGGCTTTAGCTAAATGACTGGTCCTGTGCAGCCTCTTGTTTTGAGTGATAGATATTCAGACTCATGCCTCAGTAGAAATAAATTTTCCTATAACATGAGCCTTTGGATTTTTGAATTAGTAATTGACAATACAAATATTAATTGTATAAATAGGATCTGTAAGCCAGTTTTTGTACTCTCAAGGTTTAAGTGGCCTATCTTAGTATAAAATGTTTTATATTGTCCCTTGGTTTGTGATTTGTTTTGTATTATTCATTGGTTTGTGACTTTTTTTTTTTTAAGGAACACTCATTAAATGATGGGCATATCACTTTCTCATTCCTCAGTGATATTATTAACTACCTGCACAGCATACCATTTTCTAGGTAGTTCTTTGGTAATATTAAGAAGTTTTAATTCTTTTTTTTGCACTTTAGATGAAAGTTTACAGAACAAACTAGCTTCTCATTAAACAGTTAATACACATACAATCCCACGACAAGTCAACACTCTCCCTTCTCAACCTTGGGTTTCCTGTTACCAGCTTTCCGGTCCCCTCCTGCCTTCTCATCCTTGCCCCTGTGCTAGTGTGCCCCTTTAGTCTCATTTTGTTTTATTGGCCTGTCTAATCTTTGGCTAAAGGGTGAACCTCAGGAATGACTTCATTACTGAGCTAAAAGGATGTCCGGGGGTCATACTCTTGGAGTGTCTCCAGTCTCTGTCAGGCCAGTAAGTCTGGTCTTTTTGTGTGAGTTAGAATTTTTTCTATATTTTTCTCCATCTCTGTCTGGGACCCTTTATTGTGATTCCTGTCAGAGCAGTCAGTATTGGTATCCGGGCACCATCTAGTTGTACTGGACTCAGTCTAGTGGAGGCCATGGTAGTTGTAGTCCTTTAGTCCTTTGAACTAATCTTTCCCTTGTGTGTTCAGTTTTCTTCATTCTCCGTTGCTCCCAAAGGAGCGAGACCAGTGGAGTATCTTAGATGGCTGCTCACAGGCTTTTAAGACACTGAATGCTACTCACCGAAGTACAATGTAGAACATTTTCTTTATAAACTATGTTATGCCAGTTGAGCTAGATGTTCGCTGAGACCATGGTCCCCACAGCCCTCAGTCAAGTAATTCGGTCCCTCAGGGAGTTTGGATGTATCTAAGAAGTTGTTTTGATTTTTGATGATTTCTATGAAGTAATAATTTTAGGGCTGTATCTGGCAAGATTGACTGCTGTACTAAGATCTACACAGAAAAAATCTTCTACCCAAAGCTAACAGATACTATAGACAAAATTAAATTCTAACATTTGTTAGAAGGTCCCAAGAACAATTATTTTCACTTTTTCCTTGAGCCACTTGGAGTTTCTAAAGCCATTATTTCCATCTTGCCCCCAACATAACTTCTTTATGACTGCCACGATTAATCATAAATAATAGCGTATATTCATATCTTAACTGATTACCAAACCATTGTCATATCACATGTGATGTAACACTAAGAATGTCCCACAACTGGTGAATTGTTAGTAAGTTCTTTGACTAAGCATAAAAAGCCATTTGTGCCTTAAGGAAGGCAAAACTGGGTAAAATACATATTTTTCCATTATAAATTGGAACAGAATGCAGTCAGGGTATATTATGACGTTACCTTTCCTGATTAACTGAACCTCCCACCAATGCCTTATTTACTCTTTTGTGGATTATTGAAATATACTCATTAGACTGTTCCGTGGAGTTGCATCCAGGACTGATGCAAAGGCAAAGGGTGGAACACACACCCATCCAGAACAAAAAATTTTACCTATTTTATGCAGGTTTCATCTAAGTTTTTGATCAAGAGTAGGGAGACATTTGGATTGCTACCAGTAATTATCATCATTGCCATGTCATCTTCCTCAAAACTGTGCTGTAAAGCATTTTGTTTGATCGAGTATTGTGATTTTAGTATTTCATGGAGCTTGTGCCATTTTCCATGGTTTGAGACTTCAAAAGAACTCTTACTAAACCCAGTCGCAAAGCTGGGCTTTTTAAAGTGGAATAATCCTGTTCTCTATTTCAAATGGCTACTTTGCTGCTTTCTTGTTACTACTGAGGCTCGACAGTTACAGAATGTTTTGTACATCCAGTAGTCACCCTCACTAATTTATATTGTATGGATTGCCTGTGTGTAAACTTCCTATCCTCTTTTGATTGTGATCTCAGGGCAATTCCCATATAATATTTTTAACCTCTAAGTATTATATCTTTGAAGTGATTTTACTGGTATACCATGTCTCTGCTCAGATGCAGTTGATATGTAAAAAGGAATTTCAGGTCATGTACGTTGCCAGTAACATTTCCCCATTTTTTCCCACTAAATTTTCCCCATTTTACCGTTTTAAAATCATTGCTGATGACATAAACAAGGTCCATAAGCAAGATTCATTAGGTATAAAACATTAGCAGGATTCTGCAATTGGTTTCTCCTGTTGAAAAATTAGTTCTTATTCATATCTGCTTCATGCTGAAATGTGAGTCTGTTAAATAACCTTGTCACTGGGATATTTAGGTTTTTGTTAGACATGTTTGCCTTTGTCTAGCCAAAGCAGTTTTCATGAGATGGTTAGCTTGAAAGTCTTGATTTTTTGCTATTCAAAGAAGATTTATTAGATTTGGTTTTGTATAGTTTAGAATATGTGTCAGTCAAAAAAATGAACTAGTGGTTGGGTCATCTGAGTGTTTCGATTGGCAAATACTGAAATTTAAGGATAATTGATTACTTAATGCTTTGAAAATATATTGCACTGTAGAATAGCAGGTTAACAGCCTTGGTTATATTGTTAGATGCACTTAGGTTTGAACCCCAGCTCCACCGTTTACTACAGTGGGCTAATTATTATACTAAACCCACAGTTTTCTCATCTGTAAAATGAGGATAATAGTTACTACTTCAGGAACTTGTGAAGATTAAATGAGATAATAGCTAATCTTTAGTGTTTAGTATATATCAGATCTCTTCTAAATGCTTTACATGTATTTATTCATTTTAATCTTAGAATAAACCTCTAGGCTATACATTGTTATTGTGTTATAGTTGTGGAAACTGAAGCACAGAGAGGTTAAGTATTTTGCCTATGGTACATGCAATGCACTTAGCACTGTCCCTAGCACATAATAAGCATTTACTATATTAGCTGTTACTTTTGTTGAAATGAGTGGTCATTTTGAAGTTACCAAATGTATAATTTTTTTAAGTAACTGACCTATGGCACAACATTCAAAGGATCTTCTGTGGCACTTTTTTCTTTCTTCTTGTCTCCATAGCTCTTGGTGCTGGACAGGCATCTTTGTTTGGGAACAACCAGCCTAAGATCGGAGGGCCTCTGGGTACAGGAGCCTTTGGGGGCCCTGGATTTAATACCACGACAGCCACTTTGGGCTTTGGAGCCCCTCAGGTCCCAGTAGGTAAGTGTCAGTCACTTTAGAAGGCTTGACTCAGTTTTTATGTCTTGCTAATTCTTGACTTGCCGACCTTTTTCTATCTCACCTCTCTTCCTCCCCATCAAGGTAATACATACATGCATGTCATTAGCAATCATATAGTACAGAAAGGCTTATAACAGACTCCCTTCCTCCCTACTCTCAGGCCTACTCCTCCAAAGAAACCTTTTGTTAATGCCTTTAGTTCATTTGCTATAGAAATGAAGTCTCTATCTAAATGATATGCTTATATTGCTGTTCTTTGCTTTACTAAGTATATAGTAAATTTAACTTGTTATGGTGGGTGGGAATTTAGCTCACTTATCACCCTCTGTCGTCTTCTTCTCAATATAATTGTATTTATTAAATTTCATTTAAATTCATACTGAAGTGTTTTTCAGACTTCGTTGAAGTACCCCTTCCTAGTTTTTGTCATATTTGCCTACCACCTTTATTATTATTTACTTGTAACTTCAAGAAAATTAACTTACTTTTTAACTTAAACTTTTTTTTTTTTTTTTTTTAAGACAACTGTGTTCTACAGGAAATGAAAACCTAATATCACCTGGTGTAGAGTAACTGTAAGATAGACTAGGGGGTGGGTGGATAGGTAAATGAATGAATGGATGGATATATACGTAGGTAGGCAGATAGAAAAAGTTAGTCTCTGTACTGTTTATGTTCTGTACTACCATGATACATGTTCCACATTTTGAGAAACCTTTGCAAATTTAGTGTGTGTACTTATATCCAAAAAACCAAACCAGTTGCTGTCAAGTTGATGCCAACATATGGCAACCCTATAGGGCAGAGTAGAACTGCCTCATAGGGTTTGAAGGTTGTAATCTTTACAGAAACAGATTGCCACATCTTTCTCCTGTGGAGCAGCTGGTGGGTTCTAACTGCTAACCTTTTGGTTAGCAGCTGAGCACTTAACTACTGAGCCACCATGGCTTCTTGTATATTTATGTACTTTTTCTTACTTAATCAACTATTTCTTGATTCCTCTTTGTCAAAAGAGGATGTTAGTGCCGCTACCTACCCTTCTCTTTCTCTTATTTTTACTTGCCCCATCTTTGTTTTTACACTGATAAAGTTTAAACATGTATGTCTTTGTTATCTGGGGCTGCTATACAGAAATATCACAAGTGGATGGTTTTAACAAAGAGAGATTTATTCTCTCAGTCTACTAGACTAGAAGTCCGAATTCAGGGTGCAAGTTTCAAGGGAATGTTTTCTTTCACTGTCGGTATCTCGGGAAAGGTCCTTGTATCAATCTTCCCCTGGTCTGGGAGCTTCTCCTCTCAGGAACCCTGGGTCCAAAGGACGTGCTGTGCTCCCGCCACTACCTTCTCGGTAGTATGAAGTCTCCACGTCTCTCTGCTCCCTTCTGTCTTTTATATCTCAAAAGAAATTGGCTTAAGACACAGTCTAATCTTGTAGATCTCATCAATATAACTGTCACTAATCCATCTCATTAACATCATAGTGATAGGATTTACAACATAGGAAAATCACATCAGATGACAAAATGGTGGACAGTCACACAGTACTGAAAATTAAGGCCCAACCAATTGATGATACATATTTCTGGGGGACACAGTTCAATCAATGGCATTCGTTCTATCCTATAACTGCATTCTGTTCTTTGCTTAAAGGATTACTTGAAAGTTGCAAATGAACACAGCTTTTCATTATAACTATGAAAACATTTCTTTCCAGAGAGACACATCTTCCTCATGACACTTGTTTTTCCTAGAATTTCTAATTTTTTTTTTCACCAACCTTTCTTGCCCTCCTAGACTATTCTGGAATTCTCAAGGATAGTATCAGAATTCTTCTTTTCTCTCCCACATACCTCATTCTTTGATCTCTTTGTCCTTTTGCTGCAGTGTGAGCTCTGATTATTCTCTAGGCCTTCAGAATTGCTCCTGGATATTGCCTTCAGTTCTCAGTGGGAACTGCTATGTCCTAGACATAGGGTTTTCCTGTTTATTTCCTGGATTTTCTGGAATGTGTTTTCAAGTAAAGTATATATGAATACTTGCAGTTCTGAAAATATCTTTAGTCATTCCTCACACTTTCATGTCACAGAATTCTGATGTGAGAATAATTAATTTCCTCTCAGAACTTTGACTTTGTTTCTTCTTGCATTAATGATTGCTGATAAGACGTTCAATGCCTTTCTGATTCTTGTTTCTTTGAAGGGGACTTGTTTTTCTCCCCACCTCCCAAAAGCGTTTAGGATTGTCCTTTTGTCCTGAAATTTCACAGTGATCTGCTGTTAAAATGACAGTGGGGGAGGTGTCTGACTTCCTCTCTCTTCATAAGAGGGAAGGAGAATCAAGATAACAGCCCAGGGCTGATTCCTGAGGCAGAGATAAGACATGCTTCCTCTCTCCATCATCGTTACCAATTCTGACACAAACCGTTCCTCACATAGCACGCTCTACTTGTCTACCAGGTTTGATAATTCATTGCGGTGGCCACGAAGAACTCACAGACAATACTCATGATTATGGGGTTTATTAGGGAAGTGACAGGTTAGAATTCAGGTTCAGGAATGCTCAGGATACAGTTCTTCCATCAGGACAGCGTCTTCCCAGTGGTTCTTTCTCTCTCCGTTTAAAAAAAAAAAACACTTTTTAGGGGTTCTTTTTGTTTTGTTTAATTTTTATTGTGATTTAGGTGAAAGTTTACAGCTTAGTTTATCTTTTAAAAATTTAGACACAAATTGTTTTGTGACATTGGTTGCAATCCCTACAATGTGTGACAGCACCCTCACCCTTTCCACCTTGGATTCCCTGTGTCCGTTCATCCTGTTCCTGTTCCTTCCTGCCTTTTGATCAGGAGTTGCCCATTTGGTCTTGTATATTCGATTGAATTAAGAAGTACATTCCTCATGTGTATTAGTTTGTTTTATAGGTTTGTCTAATCTTCGTCTGAGAGGTTCTTCTGTTTATTAAATCTCTAGGGTAATTTTTGCTTTTATACCCTTATATTTAATACTTGGTAATTCTTCTCCATTCATATTTGAGAATAAAATAATAATAAAAAAAAACTCACTGTCAGCCCTGTGTATGTGGGTGGGGCTTGTTTACCAACTTTTTAACTTTAGGGTAAGCAGACTTCTTGTTAGGTGCCATCAAGCCGGTTCCAACTCATAGCGACCTTGTGCACAACAGAACGAAACACTGCCCTGTACTGTGTCATCCTAACAATTCTTGCTGTGCACGAGTCCATTATTGCAGCCACTGTGTCAGTCCATCTCATTGAGGGTCTTCCTCTTTTTCACTGACCCTCTACTTTACCAAGCATGATGTCCTTCTCCAGGGACTGGTCCCTCCTGGTAACATGTCCAAAGTATGTGAGACATAGTCTCACCATACTTGCTTCTAAGGAGCATTCTGGTTGTACTTCTTCCAAGACAGATTTGTTCATTCTTTTGGGAGTCCATGGTATATTAAATATTCTTTGCCAACGGCACAATTCAAAGGTGTCAGTTCTTGTTTTGTCTTCCTTATTCATTGTCCAGCTTTCACATGCATAGGAGAACTTGAAAATACTGTGGCTTGAATTAGGTGCATCTTAGTCCTCAAGGTGACATCTTTGCTTTTCAGTACTTTAAAGAGGTATTATCCAAAGGCCCTCTATATGTTGCAATGCCAGATTCTTAGCTCTGGGGTGATATTGCTGTTCACACTAGTTGCCCTTGTTCTTTCCATCCAGTTAACTTGGTTTCATCAGAGGCACACTGGTATTTTGGCTTATCTGTTGATAAAGTGTAGTTGTTTTGTATACAAACTTTGCATTAACCTTTCGTTCCTTTTGTTTTCAGTCCCACTTTATCAAACCTGGTATCCTTAAATCCCTAACATTTTTTCCATTCTCCAGGGCAGCTAGGCTCCATTTTTTGGTTGTAACCATCTTTGAGTATATATTCTAAGCTGTAGTTTCCTTTACCCTGCTTTATTAATTACCACTCCTCTTCCACTTCTTTCTTGTAGAAATTTGTTATATTTGCTTGAGTGTTCATTTGCCACCCTCTTATTCCTTGCCATTGGGTTTATGTAGATATATTTTCATTTTATTTTACCATGGATTTAATGGGGTCTTTCGAGGAAGCAGAAATAAATTAGAATTCTAACTATTTTTGT
Source organism: Loxodonta africana (assembly GCF_030014295.1). Taxonomy (NCBI): domain Eukaryota; kingdom Metazoa; phylum Chordata; class Mammalia; order Proboscidea; family Elephantidae; genus Loxodonta; species Loxodonta africana. Next base: position 86,835,356 of record NC_087348.1, read on the forward strand.
ATGAACTTTAAAGTCAGTTTGTCGTTAAAGATGATGTTTTCATTTTGTTTGTTTTATTTTTGGTTGCTTTCAGTAGAAGGTAGCATAAATATCTTAATCTGCCAGCCTTACTGTGAGAGCTGTTTGACTGGTTTTTAATAATTCACCTGTTTTTCCAAAAGCATCTAAAAATTCCTGACATGGAATATTGCAATACAGTTGTCTACATTAGTGTTGTTGCTGTCATCGAGTGACAGTGAGTAATGTTTAAAATGAAAGTAAAGAGATTTATTGAGAGCAAAGGCAGCTCAAGCTGGAGACACGTTAGATCTCACAAAGTGAAAACCAGCTCTTCAAAAAACTGCAGTTACATGGGCACAGTTACAGGGTTGAATCAGGAACTCAGCTTACATTATTCTGATTGGTAGGTGAGCAGTCAGCAAAGTGGAAGGCAGGCTGTCTTGAAGCAGGGCTTTGGTTGGGATTGGTTAACAGAGTATATGTGGATTCAAGGCAATTGGGTAGAGTCACGTAATTGCAGAAGTCTGTGATCGAAAGGGGGGTCACAAGATGATTGATGGGGTCCAGGCTGTGCTGCTTCCACCCAGCCAGAGGCCCAGGTCCATATGCATATGAAGAAGTCAAAGTTATAGTCTCAGGAATTCAGAAGCAGAAGTCACAAAATGGAGTCAGGCGTACACCTGAGCCAACCCTCTTAAGCGTGCCAGGCACCTCAGTTTTGGAACCCTTGTACATTCCCTCCTTCTGATCAAGAATTTCTAGAGAAATTCTTTCATCATTTCATTGACCACTAATAAAAAGAGTGCCTTTTTGTACAGGGGCTTCAGGTGGTTGTTTAGATGACTGCTTGGTTAACATACCTTTAAGACCTCAGACACTGTGGATTTGAAAAGTAGCCAGGCACCATCTGGTATCTTCACCACACTATAATTTAGCCTCTTAGTTCTTGTGGTCCAGTTGTTAGGGTCTCTGTGGGACTTGGCCACACTGGAGGGATAACCTTGCATCTCAGGACTCTGTTTCAGGGGGTAAGCTCAAATCCATTTGGAACATGAACACCAGAGGATCGAGAATGATAAGGACGATGAAGCATGTGGAAGATAGGAAAATTTTTGCATATTTCTTTAATTATTTGTCCAGTAAAATTCATACCCTGATCACTACAAAGGACCCTGGGGGCTCCCCAAGTGGGGGTGATATTTTTGAAGAAGTTTCTTGATCACAAAGGTGGCAGTACCCTAAAGACCAGGAAAAGCTTCTACACAGTGAGAAAATTACAAATCATTACTAATACAAATTTATAACCATTTGATGGTGGTAGCTGAATAAAATCAATTTGCCATTCAAGCATAGGTCTTGAAGGCAGGGGGTACTTTTTGGGCAGAGGTTTATAGGGTTTACCTAAATTAAATTGGAGAAAAATAGGGCACTGAGATGCCACATAATCAGCCTCATAAAAATCCTCCCACCAGTACTTTTTTAAGATTTCCGTCATTTTGTCTGTTCCCAAATGGGTGTTTGCATGCAATACTTCTAGCATGGAGATTTGTAAAGATTTGGGGAGAACTAAATTCTTGTTGAGACCTTTCCATAGTCTGGAAGTAGAACACTGGGGGCAACTCAGTCTTTTCCATGGGCTAATTTCTGATGCTCAGCTAAATTCTTGCTAGCAACTCCTTTGGGAAAAGAAAAATTCTCTATAAGCATATTAAAAGGTTGTTTATCATCTACAACATTGCCACTTGCATAGTACCAAATGTTATGTGGTCTAATACAGTAGGAAGACAATCAAAACTATGAAAAAGGACATGGTCCACTGTGGTAGAAAAATCTCCCCACCAGTAATTTTCCAAAGTCCAGATTAGGTCAAGTGCTTTAACCCTTATGTTATTTAAAAAATTCTTAACTGTAGGGACATGCAAAACAGGTTTGTTATTAGGTCCAGTCAACAATCCAGTGATTGGGTCTTGATGATGTCTGACCTGATCCCAATCTCTGATTTCTTCTTTTGGAGTTAACTGTTGGTGTTTAAACAACATCTTTGAAATTCGATGAAGATTGAATCAGGGTAGGCATTTCCAACGTTCTGCTGTAATATAGGTTCTATCATAAGAGTTGGGCCATCGTGATCATGAATGAGGGTGATCATCATGATCATTATTATTGGGGGCAGCTTGCTTAGCTGCTCTGTCAGCTGTGTCATCCCCTGTAATTTCCTCTGTTTAAGGAGCTCCTTTGGCTTGGTGGGCCTGGATTTTAATTACAGTGATCTCAGAGGGGAGCAAAAGGGCTTCTGAAAGGTCTGCTACTAAGGGGGCATTTTTAATTTGGTTCCCCAAAGGAGTTAAGAACCCTCTTTGTTTCCATAACATAACAAAATCATGAACTACCTGAGTCTGTACTTTGAGTCCATGTAAACATTTACTGACTGTCCAGAAGTCAGTTTGCAAGCCCTTATGAGCACTGTCAGTTCAGCTTGTTGAGCTGAAGTGACTTCAGGAAGGGTGTCACTTTCGAGGACTTTAGTAGATGTGGTCACAGCATAACCTCCCTGTTAATGAGAACTAATATGTTCAGGTTTTAAATATGACCCATCAACAAATAAAATCCAGTTAAGATTTGGAAGTGAGATCTCTTGTAAATCTTGTGTGGGGACAACAGTTGTTCAGTAAGATTTAAACAGTCTTGGATAGGGTAATCATCTTCATTAAGTGGGGGTAATAAAGTAGCTGGGTTTAATGGGGTTACAGTGTGCAACTGAATATTAGAAGCAGCTAAAAGAAGAACTTCATAGGAAGTTGTTCTATTAGCTGATAAATGCTGGGTCAGAGTTGAATTTAAAATTGCTGACACTGCATGGGGAACATAGACATCTAAAAATTTTGCCAAAACCACGTCTGCTGTACTTTCAACCAGTTTAGCAGTTGCGGCTACTGCCGTGAGGCAAGGGGTTTAGCCTCTAGCTACAGAATCTAATTGAATACTGTACTACACATTGGATCTTTGTTGTCCTCCATGTTTTTGAGTGAGAACTCCTGAGCATGGCCAGACACTTCTTGTACAAGCAGTGAAAAGCCGAGAGTATAATTAGAAAATTCTAAGCAGGAGTATTTATTAAAGATTCTCTTAGTTGTTAGATGGCCTTCTTACCATCCTCTGAAAATTAGAAAGGATGTGGCTCAGAGGTTTATAAATGTTTATAGAATGTCTGAGCCAATGAAGAAAAATTTGATAACCAGGCTTGGCAGTATCTGCAGATCCCAAGAAACACCCTCAATTGTTTTTTAGTGTTAGGAATACGGTGGGCTAGGATAGCTTCCTCTCCTTTGGGGTCTATAGTAACTCTTTTTGCAGAAATGATGTGGCCCAAATATTTAAGGGAAGGTTGGGCCAATTACAGTTTTTCTTTGGATGCTTTGTGCCCTCCAGTGGCCAAATGTTGTAATAGGATACTGTCCACTAAGCAGTCAGAATGGGAGTTAAAAGAGACCAGCAGATCATCCACATATTGTAACAAAGTAGACTGTTTAGTAAACTGTAAAGGCTGCAAGTCAGTGTGCAAAATTTGTTAAAAAATGGGTTGGGGATGCGCTGAAGCCCTGAGGCATCACAGTCCAAATATATTGTTGGTCCTCCCAAGTAAATGTGAATAAATACTGCCTATTTGGGTAAACAAGAATGCACTGCGAAGGTCAGCCACCATAAAGTGAGTGGCATCAGGGTGAATGATGGAAAGAAGCAAATGGCAATTGGGAGCTAATGGAAATCTAGGTATCACAGTGCGATTGACAGCACGTAAATCCTGGACATATTTCCATCCTCGATTATTTGGTTTTACTTGTAACAGGTGTTACAGGGACTAGTACTTGGGATGATTAAACCTTTATCAAGGAAATCTTGAATTATAGGAGCAATTTCCTCTTTAGCTTCTCATCTCAAAGGATATTGGGAGATTTTTGGTAAAGGTTTAGAGTTGTGAATCTGAATTTGGATTGGTCCCCTGACAGCATCTGGCCAACATGAGTGGACGTAGTAGCTTGTAAGGTTTCAAGAATTGTGGATAAAAAGTCTGAGGAAGAGGAGATGGGAGCTGAGGGTTTACCTTCCTCCAGTGCAAATGGAGTGCCTGTAATTAACGAAAGAGCATCTTCCTCATTCAGGACTGCTCTTATTTGGGAATCATTGTATAATTTGGTTCTGGGAAAATCTTGCAGTATTTCTCCTTGCTAAGTGATCTTTAAATGGCAGTTGCATTTAGATAAGTCTCTCCCGAGCAAATTAATGGGTGTCTAAACTAAGTAAGGAAACCCTGGTGGCATAGTGTTAAGTGCTATGGCTGCTAATCAAAGGGTCAGCAGTTCAAATCCCCCAGGCGCTCCTTGGAAACTCTATGGGGCAGTTCTACTCTGACCTGTAGGGTCGCTATGAGTCGGAATCGACGGCACTGGGTTCTGGGTAAACTAAGTAAGAACAAGTGTGTTTCTTCAATAGCGGCCAAAGATATAGAAACAGGTAAAGAATGAGTTAAAATTTGTTTTTTTGTAGCAATCCCCACAACTTTAGAGGTCTTTGTAATCCGGGGTAGAGGCTTTTGCAGACTTGGGTTAATAGCTGAGAGGGGGATCCCTGTGTCAATTAAAAATTTACAAGGTTCTCCATTGATCCAAATAATAGTTTCACCTTGAGAATCTATAGCCACCATCAGAAAAGCCCCTAAGTGATCCCCGGAGCACCTTCATTCAGGCTTAGCCTGAGGGGTATTAAAGGTTGGAGCACCCATTTCATTCTTTAGCTTTATACAGTCGTTTTTGAAATGTTCAAGTTTCATGCAATAATAACGAACTGCAGGGGAATTGTTCTGAGATTTGGTCCCCACATAGGCCTTGAATTTGTTATAATTAGGAGATTGCAGCTATTATAACTGCAAGGCCATTAACTTCTTCTTTTTTTTTTAGTGAGACCACTATTATAAAAATTCATGAAAAGGTTTATACACAGAAAGAAACAATCTTTGATGGTTACAAGGGAAGAGAGGGGTGGGAAGGGAAAAACGCTAACTAGACAATAGATAAGTGGTAAGTTTAAGTGAAGGATAAGATAGTACACAGTACTGGAGAAGCTAGCACAACGTGACCAAGGCAAAGTCGTAGATGCTTCATAGATACATCCCAAGAAACCCTGGTGATGTAGTGGTTAAGTGCTACGGCTGGTAACCTCAAGTTCGGCAGTTCAGATCCGCCAGGCGCTCCTTGGAAATTCTGTGGGGCAGTTCTACTCTGTCTTGAAAGGTAGCTATGAGTCGGAATCGACTTGACTGCAATGGGTTTGGTTTTGGTAGACACATCCAAACTCCTTGAGAGACCAAATTACAGGGCTGAGGTTTGGGGACCACAGTTTCAGGGAACATCTAGCTCAATTGGCATAACATAGGTTATAAAGAAAATGTTCTAAATCCTACTTTGATGAGTAGCGTCTGGGGTCTTAAAAGCTTCTGAGTAGCCATCTAAGATACTCCACCAGTTCCACCCATCTGGAGCAAGGGAGAATGAAGAAACCAAAGATAGAAGGGAAAGATTTGTTCAGAGGACTCAATTGCTTATTGTTTAGCACTGCCTCTGCGTCCTTACCACATCCTGTGAAGCAGACTTTTATCTCCACTCTCCAGGGGAGGAGACTGAGCTCAGAAAATTTAGGTCTGTGAGAAACCATGGCTTGGGCTCAGAGTGAGTGACCTGAGTTTGTATCCTTTGTTCTATTCTTTAGCTTTTTTTTCAAAAGTTTGGCCTGGTTTGTAAGCTAAGGTCATTAGCTCTGGTGTGGGAACATTTTTCCCAATTTAGCCTATGGTGTTTGATCAGTTCAGCCAAATCAGGGTGGAGCCCATTAAGAAAAATGAAATTAAAAGCTATACTGGCTCCTGATTCTTCTAAGTTTAATCCAGAATGTTCCATAAAAAGCTTGGTCAAATGGTCTGTGTAATTATAAACATTTTCATCTTTCTCTTGTTTACAGCCCTGAACTTTACCCAATCTATTTTCCAAGGAAAAACGGTGGTGGAGGGGGGTAGTATCAATAAGGCTGGTGACAGCAGCCTTGATCTGATTTATTAATTCATCGCCAGGGACACGAGCCTAGATTACTAAGGATTTTTCAGGGCTGACAAGTAACAAACTGACCTGTGAAGACTGGAATGCTCTAAAACTGCACAGATTTTCTTGAGTCTCCTTGAATAGTCCCCAGAATAACACTGCTCCTGTTGTGTGAAACTATATACCAAAAGATACTTTTTTTTTCCCCTTGCCCATAGTCTTAAGTTGGGGTTTAGGAACTTTCTGAACACAGATGATTTATTTTATGGTTTTTAAATCGACACCCCCTCTGGATTTAAAAATCCTGAACAAATTGGCACTGCGTCCTCAAATGTCAGCAATCTACGTTTTAGTATTTAACAAATACATCAGATTTTAAGAAAGCTTAATTTTTGTTTTAGTTTGAATAGGGTGGATCTACCACTTTTTTGTTAATTTAGCTATAGATGTCCTTTCTTTTTGTCATCGTTGTTGCTTTTGTTTTCCCCTATTGCAAGTACGTATATATATTTATAGGGTCCCTGGTGGCACAGTGGTTAAGAGGTTGGCTGCTAATCAAAAGGTTGGCAGTTTGAATCCACTGGCCGCTCCTTGGAAACCCTATGGGGCAGTTCTGCTGTGTTCTGTAGGGTCGCTATGAGTCGGAATCAACTCGACGGCAACAGGTTTGTCTCGTTTTTTTTATTGCAAGTTTTGAAGTTTTCAAAATGTTTATAGCAGTTTTATAATGTGCATTATCTTATTATATGTTGGATTTAGCCTTATTACCAAGTTTTTTTTACTTGTATTTTTGGTGAAAGTTTACACAGCAGTTGTTGTTAGGTACTGTCGAGTTGGTTCTGACTCATAGCGACCCTATGTACAACAGAACGAAACATTGCCTGATCCTGTGCCATCTTCTCAATTGTTGTTATGCTCGAGCACATTGTTGCAGCCACTGTGTCAACCCATCTCGCTGAAAATCTTCCTCTTTTTCTCTGGTCTCTTACTTTACGGGGCATTTATACAGCAAATTAGGTTCCCATTTTACTGGTTTTTTTCACTATGTATCAGCATTCTCATTATTTCCATTCTGTTTGGTCTCTTCCCATTAATCTAGCTTCCCTGCCCCTCTTGCCTTCTTATCTTTGCTTTAGGGTAAAAAACCACTGTTTGGTGTCATATATAGATGATTATTTAGAAGGACAGTACTCATGGGTGATACCATTTATTTTATGAACCACTGTCTTTTTGGCTGTTAGGTGACCTCCGGGAGTGGTTTGAGTTATAAGTTTAAACGGTATCCAAGGGCAGTAGTTCCTGTAGTCTCTACTGGTCTAGTAAGTCTGGCCTTTTTAAGGAATTTGAATTTTGTTCTATATTTCTTTCCCATTCTGTCTGGGACCATCTATTGTGTCCCTGGTTGGAACGATCAGTAATGGTAGCCAGGCACCACCTAGTTCTTCTGGTCCTGACGTAAGTGAGGCCGTGGTTTAAGGTAGGCTGTTAGTCCTATAGATTAGTTTTTTTTTTTTTTTTTTTGGAGTCTTTGGTTTCTCATTCTCTTTTGCTCCAGACAAGTACAGACCAATAGCTGTATCTTAGATAGCCACTTGAAAGCTTTTAAGACTCCTAAATGTTAATAGGGAAAAAAATTTTTTAATCTCTTAAATGCCTTATTCCTGGGGGCATGTGGAAGGGCCTAAGGGAGAGTCGTAGCTTAGGAGGCAGTGACTGAGCTTCTGTTAAGGGTGATGGAAAAATTTGGAAACAGGTAGTGGTGAGGGTTGCAAAACATGATGAATGTAATTAATGTCACCGAATTGTATATGAAAAAGTTGAAATGCCAAATACTTTCATATGTATGTATATATTTCTTTATCACAATTTAATATGAGTTAAATGGGTTAATTCTTTTAAAAAATGGTTTAAGCCTGATTTATTATCATTACTTTTTGAAAGATTTATTTTGTCTTTCAAAGCTCTCTCAATCAAAGTAGAATGGAGATAGTTTTTTTTAATTATATAATTGTAAATCATATAGTTTTCACGGTTCCTACTGTCCTGGAAATTCTCAGCTACTGATGACAGATGTTTATTCTCATACTTTGAAAGAAAATTAGGCTAACTGGGTGTCCTTTTTTTCACTTCCAATTATTACTTAAATACAAGGTGACTATCAAATGTAAATAATAAATGCCTAAGTACATCTTCACTGTTTTCATTTTTTAATGCTGCCTTCTTCCTCTCTATCCTTAGTATATATAATATTTTTTATTCTGTAGTTTTTACTTATTGAATCAAAGATACTTCATATTTCTGTGATGAAATAAGTTATTGTTATTTTTAATAAGTACATAATCCACCAAGTTGATGTGCCTTATTTTTTACAACTGTTAATGTTGATTACATAGGTTGTTTCCCAAGTCTTGACTGTTATACATGTGCAGTGGACACCTATGAACATTTCTTTATTTTGTTTCTAATTTTGTTAAGTCCTTAGTTTAAATTTCTATGATTGAAATTATTACATTAAAGGATATAAAAATAGTTCTTGGCTTTGTGTGCTGTCGTATTGTTTCTTTAGACGGATTAAACCAACTTATAATGTTTCTGTAAGTCAAAGACTATAACACTTTATTCAGCTGTGCCAATGAGAGATAGTGAAGTAGGTATAAAATAGTCTATAAGGTTGTTCTAATTCTTATTTCTTTGATTAGTAGTGACAGTGAACATTTTATAAGTGAATTTTTATGTGTATTGTCTCTTATGAAACGTCTTTTCGTATCTTTGACTCATTAGCTTATTGGATTCTTGATTTCCTTTACAGTTTGTTTTTCCTCTCCAATAAGGCTATTGAGCAAGTCTGAACATTTTGAAGACCATATGCCCAAAGAGTATTGCGTTCTCTTGATATTAATACACTGGATCCTTGGACTAACATCTTTTTTTGTCTTTTGTTAAGCTCTGACAGATCCAAATGCTTCCGCTGCCCAGCAGGCTGTCCTCCAACAGCACATCAATAGTCTAACATACTCACCCTTCGGAGATTCCCCTCTCTTCCGGAATCCCATGTCAGACCCTAAGAAGAAAGAAGAGGTAAAATTAAGGATGCTTTTGTAAACTTTTTCTCAGAGAAGGAGAAACTAAATATGCAGAATGTAATTTCTTGGCTTTATAACATAAGACAGCAAGCAAAGCTAGATGTAATTAATTTTTTAAAATGTGCTATTTATGCTCTTCTTTGGGCCAGGGGATAAATTATTTTTGCTATGTCTGAAAGAGCAGCATGACAAGCAACGAAATGAGCACAGGACTAGAGATCAGGGCTGAGACTTTACAACAGCTATTATTCTCATTTGATAGTCGAGTAAACTAAGGATCAGGGAGCCTGACAGGCTTTCCTAAGATTATAATGCTCTTAAGTGGCGGAATCAAAATTTTACCTCCTGGTGTCTACATAGCTATGTCTTAGTAGAGCTTATACTGTAGTGGCAGAGAAATTGTCTTTTTCTCACTGTGTCTTTGGTGTGTATTTGATTTTTGATTTACCAGCTATAGCTTATGAGACCTTGGACAAATTATTTTGCCTCTCTGAATCTCAATTTCCTCATCTATAAAATGGGAACAGTAATACCTTTCAGTGTTGAGGATTAAATGAGATAATGCATACTTGGCTTAAAGAAGGTTGCTTACTTTACAGAAACTATTGTTATTCAGTCATTTATGTCATCTCATTTATTCCTCAGGTGGTTCTTAAAGCTAGATACTATGAAAAGCACAATATGAATTATGACAGTACTTTTTAAAGTGCTGTGTAACTGTAAATTGTCCTTAGATGCAAAATTGTGCAAGATAATTTACGTGCCTAAATAATGTGGTAGGCAACGTGTTTAGCTCCAGGGATATAAAAATGAAAATAAACGTAAACTTCTTCTCTAAGAGCCTGCAATATAGCAGGGAAAATTAGACCTGTAAATGTTTAACTCTGGCTCAACATAGTATATGCAGTAATAGAAGGAAGAGTCATCAACTGCTGAATGAATAAACAAAATATGGTACATTCATAAAATGGATTATCATTCAGCCACAAAAAGGAATGTACTGATGCATGCTACAGTGTGGATGAACCTTGAAAACATGCTAAGTAAAAGAAGCCAGACACAAAAGGCCACATGTTGTATGATTCCATTTACATGAAATGTCCAGAGTAGGCAAATCCAGAGACAATAGATTTAAGGCAGCCAAGATTTGGGGAAAGGAGGGAATTGGGAGGTACAAGGTTTCTTTTCGGGTGATGGAATTAGGTGGTAGTGATAGTTGCACAACACTGTGAATATACTGAATCGTATACTTTAAAATGATTAAAATGGTGACTTTTTTGTAAATTTTATCTCAATAAATTTTTTTAAAAATATATAGGGGAGAACATAGATACTGGGGTGAGTTTTGATAAGGCATTTCAGAAGAGGTAACATTTAGGTTTTTTGATGGGCTTGTAGAAGTTGGTAGGTCTCAGTTAAGACATTCCAGACAAAGGTGTTACCTTTAATACTTTAATATATTTATTTCTGGTACTTAGTGTTTGACTCCAAAAAAACCAAACCCATTGCCGTTAAGTCAGTTCCGACTCATAGTGACCGTGTAGGACAGAGTAGAACTGCTATATAGGGTTTCCAAGGAGCAGGTGGTGCATTCGAACTGCCAGCCTTTTGGTTACCAGCTGTAGCTCACCTTAGCTCTTAACCACTGTACCACCAGGGCTCCTGTGTTTGACTTGTGTAATTATTAATGTTTATTGAATGATGCACAAATGCAAGAAAATATCTTTTTTTTTAGAGTGTTTTGGATTGTATAGAATTTGAATGTTAATTTGTAGCTGAGGTTTTTTTTTTTTTTGAAGCATGAGACTTTGGTTTGCAAATATTTTGTATAGCTTGGAATTCTTTTCATGCCATGTTTTCTTAAAATGAATATAAATATTGACAGCCTTTTAAAAAGCAAAACTACTGCAGGCTTAATCTCTTTTGCAGGATGAAGAGAGTAGACAAGGTATGTTAATAATGTGTTGTGTTGGTACATTTTAATTTATGAAGGACTTTTCAAATGCAAGTATCTCAGTTGCATTTTAAAACAAGTCAGACAGATCAATTGAAATGGGTGCTGGAGGGATGAGTAAAAATGAGTATAGAGAAATACAGTTCCATTAGCACTTGTACATACGTACATAGATAGGTGTTAATTATACTTGTTTTAGGTAAGTGGCAGAGCTAAGGTTTGAACTCTGGTCTTTTGATTTTAAGGCCAATACCACACATTTGCATTAAAGTAAAACTTTTCTTGATACTTTCATTTTTCAGAGATTGAAGCCAACAAATCCAGCAGCCCAGAAGGCTCTCACTACACCCACTCATTATAAACTTACACCCCGCCCTGCCACCAGAGTCCGGCCAAAGGCTTTACAGACAACAGGCACAGCCAAGTCACATCTCTTTGATGGTCTGGATGATGATGAACCATCCCTAGCCAATGGAGCATTCATGCCCAAGTGAGTTTAGTTTTGTTAACAAATTAAATGTAAAATATTAATATAAACTAAATACAAAATAATCATGTATTTACATTTATTACAGTTTTCTTCTATTTCTTATGTCTGGTCTTTGTACCTTTCTTACTTGGTATTTCTGATCCCACTCCTCTTTACTTTTGTCTGACACTTTTTTTATGTTCCATGTTTAGTTTCTTGTCTTCTAGTTGAAAGTATGTTCTTCTTAGGAAACATTTAATTAATCCCTTTTCCTCCCTCCACCTCTGTTACTATGTTTAATCCAGTGTACCCTGGTCCCACAAGACTGTCCAGAGTAACATTAGCCTCTTAGCCTTCCCCCTGGAATCAGAAAACTCAAAACCAAATCCTCTTCCATTGAGTTGATTCTGATTCATAGCAACCCTATGGGACACAGTAGAATGGTCCTGTAGGGTTTCCAAGGCTGTAAATCTTTCACTGCAGAGCTGCTGGTGGGTTCAAATCACCGACCTTTTGGTTAGCAGCCAAGTGTTTTAACCGCTGTGCTATCAGGTCTCCTTGGAATCAGAAAAGTTCCTAGGAATAAAAAACCCTAAACACTGGACATCTGTGTCCAGGATGCTGGCTTGGTCATTTTTTTACTATCTTGTTGGCTCTCAGTACCTATAAGCAGCTCTAGCTTTTCTGGTTATCCTCCCTAGAAGGATCAGTCTGCATTACTCAGTCCACATTAATAGGAGGGGAGGTCTCAGTTAACTTTTCATGGTAACAACATTTCTTTCTTGTCAGGTGCCTATTTCATTGTCTTAATTTTTGCTTATTTAATTATGTTATAATAAGGAGTTTAACTAGCATATACCAGTTTGGGAGCAAACGCTACTGGTTTTTGTTAGCATATCATTCAATTGTTGAGACTAGAAATATACAAACATATAAAAGTTCTACCAGTTTTAATTTAGCATACATGGACCTCAACTTTTTTTTTTTTAAAAAGAGGGAATGTAGTGCATTAAGTCATCCAGCCAGTTTTTAAATGGTGATTAGTTAAGATTATTTCTATTCTATAGACATGGTTCTTCTGCTTTAAGCTCAAGTACTAGAGGAGATTGTACCTTAGGTAAACCTGCTATACACAAACCTGAACTTTTTAGGTATTTGTGATCATTCATGTCACTAAACATCAAGTTTTTTTTTTTTTTAACTCACTACTCTCTTTATTGTCTTTTTTTTTTTAATCTTTCTCACTTAACAAGTATTTATTCACCTGTTTTCTTCCAGCCATCATGCGAAGTTTTATGGAGGAGATAGTTACAGGTCCTGACTGTCCCCCCTGCCCGAAAAAGAAAAAGAATGATTAAAGAGAGAAAAGATATGTACAGAAATAATCGAAATACAAGACAGAGTGTAGTGAATGAGCTAAGTGTCTAGATAAAGCACTCAGTTCGTTCAAGGAGCTTGAGTATTTTCCAGGGGGGTTCTCACTTTGTTTTGAATGTGCTTGGCTTTATTCTTCTATACACCAGACTGCAGTGTATTTGAAGCCTTCAGATCTAGTTACATATTTTATAGGAAGACTTTATGAATAGAACTTGTTCGATCATTTTTAAGTATAGCATTTATTGAACAGGAGTGCAATTTTGAGCTCCAGTTTTATATATGTGACATATCTGTCTGTACCTGATGTTTTATTTCCCTCTGTTTATAGGAAGAGCATTAAGAAGTTAGTTTTGAAGAACCTTAATAATAGCAGTCTCTTTTCTCCTGTTAATCGTGATGCCGAAGATCTAGCTTCACCATCTGATTATCCAGAAAACGGAGAGAGGTAAACTGAAGTCTCTTTTGGGTTGTTCCTGGTGGGGAGACCTGTTCTCATTTTGAAAAGATTCTGAGCTTAGAATTTATTCATTTAATGAAAATTTGAATTACGAAGTTTGGTAAATGTTACATAGAAGTATTATAGCATGTGTAAATGCTTAGAAATTCAGTAATGTTTTGCTTCTTGAGTAGTTTAGACCTTTCAATTATTGAGGTTCTTCTGATTCAGTCCTGTAGAACTAGTTTGATATGCATGTTGTTTGGACAAGGTTTGTTTCCATTTTATACCCCTCATCTCCTTAAAGTAAGGGATAATTTGCTTGTGATGATTATTAAAGTAATACATAGTCATTACAACCAAACCTCCCCCACCCCCCCAAAAAAAAGTCATTATAGAAGTATATAAAGGAAGAAGTAAAAGTACCCTCACTACTCCTTAGTAGTTTGGTGTATATTCTTCCACTTTGGACATTTATTTAAATCTGTGTGTGTGTGTGTATGTGTGTGTGTGTGTGTATATATATATATATTCATATAGATGAGAATGGGTAGAGGTTATGTGTACTCTGTTACCTGCTTTTTCCCATTTATTATAAATGCTTTTCCATATCAGTATCCATGTATCTGCTCCTCATTTTTAATGACTGCATAGTATTCCATCTTGTGAGCATAAAATAATCTAATCAGTTCTCTATTAGTAGACATTTAGATTGTTTGGTATTCCTTTATTCAAAATAATGCGTCAGTGAAAATCTTTGTATATCTTTGTGTACATCTTTGCACTCTTTTTTTTCTTTCAATAATATCTTAGCTTGATTTTTTATTAGTAAAGCATTTTCTAACACCTTGCTGATTGTAATATTAAAAGTCTAATTTTTTTTCATTTTTTATATTGAAATTTGCACAAGTCATTTGACCCCATATAATAGAGCACACTTTAAAAAAGAAATTAAAATTGAGATGTTCAGATCCATTCATTCCTGAAAATACATCGGTTAGAGGCATGGACATTGCAGCCAGATTTCCTAGGCTAAAATCCCAACTCTTCCACGTACAGTTTTATGACCTTGGGCAAGCTGCTTTACCTTTCTGAGCCTTGGTTTCCTTATACGTAAAATGGAGGCACTGATAGTAATCTACTTCACAGAATTGCTCTAAGTATTAAATGAATTTTTAATCTGTGGAATTGCCTACAACAGTGCCAAGCACTTAGGATTCAGTCAGGCTGGACTGTTAACATTGTTACTACTACTACAGGGGCTGAAATTTTTTTTTTCTTCCCCTACAGATTCAGTTTCCTGAGCAAACGTGTTGATGAGAACCATCAGCAGGATGGAGACGATGATTCCCTTGTGTCACGTTTTTATACTAACCCTATTGCCAAACCCATCCCTCAAACCCCAGAGAGTGCTGGAAATAAACACAACAGCAGTAGTAGTGTGGATGATACCATTGTTGCGTTAAACATGCGTGTTGCCTTGCGAAATGGACTAGAAGGAAGCAGTGAGGAGACCTCTTTCCATGATGAGTCGCTGCAAGATGATCGAGAAGAAGTAGAAAATAACACTTATCATGTGCATCCAGCAGGTCAGATTCAAATTGATACATGGTTAATCTTTTACCAGTCAATTGCAGTCTCATTTGTCACAATTATCAACACAGTGAAAGTCAGCTATCTGAACTTTTAAATATTATTTATTGCATTTCATAGAGATTAACATTTAAATCCTTTTCACTTATGCTTTAGTTGATTGCTAATTCACATACTTTTGGGAGTAGTTAAAATTGCTAAGTCATTAATTATTCTGGTGTAGTTTACAGAGCTCAGATTTTATAGCCAGACAGATAGGGTTCAAATCCTGACACTTCCTTAGCTTTATAAACTCACTTGATTCCGTATTAGTTTTTTTGTTAAAATGAAAGTAGTAATTATTTCCTATCATCCTAGGTTATTGAAATTTGAATTAGGCAGGTATATGTACCATAATGCCTGACATGCATAGGCACTCAAATGGTAGCTGCAGCTAGGATTATTTATTACTATCTCAATTCTGTGCTTTCATTTTTTTTTTCAACAAACACTAAGCCATTAAACAATGTAAACTACAGATCCGGGGGTCTTGTTCAGATACTTAAAGCATATCTTTTTGCTGTGTTGATATAACACCTCAATTGTGTTTTCATGAGTGTCATCATGTTCTTTTTGTTTTTGAATTTTTTTTATTGAAGTAAAATTTACATGTAATGAGCTGCATAGAACCTAAGTTTTTACTCTGATGAATTTTGACACATACCCACATAAACATGTATGTATATTTTCCTTAGTGTCCAACACCCCAATCAAAACATGGAACATTTCTTTCACCCTGAAAAGTTCTCTTCTGTCCCCTTTTAATCTATTCTGTCCCTCATCCTCTGTTCTTCAGCTTCATATGAACAGAATCATACTGTATATAAATTTTTTTTCACTCCATATAATGTTGTTGAGATTTCATCCATGTTGATGGACATTTTGGATTGTTTTGTCCTGTAGTATCTAAAATTCTTCTATATTTAGCTATCTTTTGCCTTCATGTGTATCTTCTGGTCACTTTTAGTGTAGAATCCCAAGTTGTCAATACTTGTGAATTCATTATGATATTGCATCTTTTCCTCAAATATCCAGTCAATAAATTTTTTATTTTTAGGCTTTTTCATTGATGCTGTTTACTGCCACCCCATTTAGAATTCATTCCCAATTACTTTATTTAATTCCTACCGAGTACATTTAAACATTCCTACAGTAGGTACAGGTGCACCAACAACCCTCTAAACCTTGCCAGAAGAGAACCAAACCAAGTGTACAAGTGGGCATTGCTGGAGTTTGATGCAATGCCTGTCTTAAGTTCTTTTATATCAGAGAGCAGGTTAGCCTGACCTCTAGCTACAAACGGAACACAGAGTGATTAAAATGAACATACCAAGATTCCACTACTTCCTTTGAATGCTTCAGCTTTTTTTTTGGGGGGGGGGGGGGTGTTCACCTCCTTCTGATTCTTACTTTTTCGATATGCTCAGAAACTCCTTTTCTCCACTTTAGAATTTCTTCTTCATGCCCATGAAATTTCACTAGATATATTTGAAATTTTTCTAGTTGATGCTTTTTTAAATAACATTAATGCAGGCCTTTAATTTTCTATTTGTATATGGAATTTCTGAGGATTTTTCATCTTGGTTTAAGCTCTCTATTTGGGGATGTAAATTTGTAAGATGCAAGAGGCTTATGGGAGGCAGTAAGCTATAGGACAAAAAGTATTGGATTTGAAATAGACATGGTAACCTCTGCCATGAGATTACCATGTCAGCCAAGGCAAGTTATTTCTACCCGGGGTTTTGGTATCCTCGTGTGTAGAAACAAAAGAAAAAAAATGGATTAAAAATACCTTCCCAAGAGTGTATTCTATAAAATGCCATTCATACCGCAGGCTGTTAATGGATGTCATATGAAAAGAAAGTTATATGGTTAAGTCTGGGAAACACTGGGTTAATCAAATTTAAACAGACTTCATTATTGTGAGAGTGTCCAGAGTCTGTAATATGCTGTCATGTGCATGTTCCTCAAACTTACATGACCATGAAGCTTTAAAAAAAAAAAAAAAAACAGGGTCTCCAAGGAATACCATTTGATCAAAAACTAAAAAAAAAAAAACTAGATCAAAAACTAGTTTGGAAAAATCCTTTATTCCTGTATATTTTTTCTCCATATAATAATTTAGTTACTTTATCTCAAGTTATTTTTTAAAATACTCATTTTGTAGAAAATTTTTTAAAAGAAAAAGAATAAAGTAAGTACTACTGAGACTTCCTCTATCCAAGGATAATCACTGTTAATACTCTCTTTTCTGTTTCTTTGTCACAGGTATTGTTCTTACTAAGGTTGGTTACTATACTATTCCATCTATGGATGACCTTGCTAAAATTACCAATGAGAAAGGGGAGTGCATTGTGTCGGACTTCACTATTGGTCGTAAAGGTGAGTATGAGTGTACGAGTGAATCGTGTATAAGCCACGGAGATCTGCATCTTGTCTTTGTAATTAAGTAAAGAGAAGCTCTTGAAAGATGAATTTGTTTTTTCTCACATTTATGCCCACCACTCAAAAGACCTTGGCCTGAATAGTAGACATTTTGAATGACAGTTCACAAAACAAGAATATCTAGAACCATTTAACATTCTTTGGGCTTAGGTATACCTGTCTGGGGTTGGTAACTTTTTGGCCTGTTTTCTATTTTCCACAAATAAGGAGAATACTGAAAGATCAAGAAATACTAAGTAAAAAAATTGAATAGTTAAGAAGAGATGGATCATACTTATGGTCAACTTCATATTATTAAATTATTACAGATATAATTCCCTTGGTGGTGGTGGGGGGAATCTCATCTTGCTGTATTGTAGAAAAAAGTGTCAGGTGTTTTAACTAACTGCAGCCTAGGTGCTAAGGGTTGTTTATGTGGCAGCATTGCAGTACTTAGGAAGAGATTTAAGAAGGCTGTTTTGAGGAAAGCAGAAGTATTGTAAAAATGCAAATATTAGACCAGCTAACAGTCTAATTGATGTCACTCCTGTGTTCCCATTCTTACAATATTGTGGAGAAATAACCCACTTTAGGAGTTGTTGGGTAATTTAAAATGTTGACTAATGTTTAGAACTGTTTGCTCCTTTAGATTGTTTCACCACTGAAAGTGTGTAGTAGGTATTTGCCCTCACAGAGGATGGATTTTTAACTCTTTGCTCTGACTTGTAGGTTATGGTTCAATATATTTTGAAGGAGAAGTGAATTTGACAAATCTAAATTTGGATGATATCGTACATATCCGAAGGAAAGAAGTGATTGTCTACTTAGATGATAGCCAAAAACCACCTGTGGGTGAAGGACTAAATAGGTATGAATTTATTTACATACATAGAAAATAACCAGCTAAACCACATTTTTTTAAATAAACACAAATAGGATCATACTATATACATTCTTCTGCAACTTGCTTTTTTGACTTACTGTATACTGTGTGATTATTGTGTCTCTGCTCTCGTTTGAAAGTATAAATGATAAAGAGATGCTGCTCTGTGTTTTGTTTTTTTTTTTTACTCTCATCTTTTCCTTAATATTCTCAGGTCCAACTACTAGTTTCTCAACATACTTTTTAATAGTATTTTGTTTTGCTCCTTAATTTTTTTCCCC
This sequence comes from Loxodonta africana, assembly GCF_030014295.1. Taxonomy (NCBI): domain Eukaryota; kingdom Metazoa; phylum Chordata; class Mammalia; order Proboscidea; family Elephantidae; genus Loxodonta; species Loxodonta africana. Next base: position 86,853,984 of record NC_087348.1, read on the forward strand.
CTTCATATGGCTGTGCTTAAATCTTTCTCTGTATTTTAATCTGAGATCCTGGATTCTAATATCTCTTCAGTCAGGTGAAAGGGCCATGGTTTAAATGATCTGTCTTGAAATTTTGTAGCCACATTTGGAGTAGCAGCTCTAGTAGAACCATTCTCTGGGTTTTTATTTGTTCTGTAAATTTATTCCTTTTATTCATTGGTATGATAGAGTACTTATTCTAAGCTAGTGATTGTACTAGGTACAAGGCATACAAAATGAATAGCACATAGTCCTTTAACTCAGATATTGATATTAGAAGGACTATGTTACTACTATTATAATTATCTTCATGTACTGATTATTTATGGTTAGAACTGTGATGTTCTCGATACTTCATTCTGCAAGTATTTCGTGTTAGTAAATGGCAGTAACTGCTATTATTACTGTTGTTATTAAGTTCAGTAGAACTTAAGACCTACACTGAGACTTAGATCTTAGCACTGGACTATGACCTAAATTACTTGGTCAAGGATTCATTGCCTAAGTGTTATTAAAATTAGATTAGAAATAATTAATGTACTATGGTAGTTTGAAATAAATGCAGTCTGAGTGCAGAACCAAATATTGAGCTTGTTTATGTGGCAGTGACTCTTTGCTCTTAAGTTTATCTACCTGGGAAAGCAATAATCAGGTTCATGAAACACCTACAGTATAATTCCAAGGTAACATAGCTCCTTTATTTGATGTTTGTGTAGGTGTTAGTTGGCTTTCTGGTCTTACATATGAAGTATTTACATTTTACTTGGTTGTACTTTACAGGAAGGCTGAAGTTACATTGGATGGAGTTTGGCCAACAGATAAAACATCTCGTTGTTTAATAAAGAGTCCAGATCGACTAGCTGATATCAACTATGAGGGGAGACTGGAAGAGGTTTCAAGGAAACAGGGAGCCCGGTTCAAAGAATATCGGCCTGAAACTGGTTCTTGGGTGTTTAAGGTATAGCCATTTACCCACTTCTGACTCTTACAAATTGTAGTTCAAGTCACAACATGTTTTTGTTTGAAGATACTCTCTCTGCCATTCTCTTTATTTTTAGAGGTTAGGAAACAGGTCTAGAGATATATGATGATTTGCTCCAAGTTACACAGCTAATAAAAACTCAGAGCAAAAATGAGCTGTTAGAAACTTAGGGGCTCATGATACAAATCCTCTTCTCCTATCTGTGAAAATTGAGATACACTTGTAAGGTGTCGCTTTTCTAATCTGTGGCATCATTAAGGAATTTAGTAATTCATGAGACCTAATTCTTTGTCTCTTGGTAGGTAACTCTTCATTAAGCATTCTGAAGGTGAACAGATGAAGGCTTTCTGCCTTCCTTGATAGTTTGACTCAAGGTTTTCTTCCTCTTCTAGGCTAGTTGGATTATTTAACTTGTTGAAGGCCCTTGTGTAGGTAGAGAATAATGAGGAAGTATTTAGATGTGACAAAATTCTTTGGATTTGGTTTTCTATATTAATAATTGCATTTAAAGTTATATCTATAAATATATATATATTCATTCATTCATTCATTGACTGATTATATTAGAAACTAATACATGTTCCAAACATTATCTAAATCTTAAGAAAAATAGTAAAGTGTGATGGGTAACATTTTGCTCTTAATGCTTTGATACTCTGTTTCTCTCCCTC